>NC_086115.1:55324706-55924706 GCF_963921235.1 Mobula hypostoma
GGGTAACATTACAGGAAAATGCAGGTTTACTGATTTTTATGATTTGCCAGTGGATCTGCCACAAATGGTCACTGTCAGTTGCAAGGCACAGAGTACTGGATGTGACGGTAAGAAAGAGAAAATAGAAAGTAGTTGAAGTATATTGTAGTGCTTTGGGAGGGAGATTCAGTAGTTTATTCCGAAGGAGAAAGATGATATTGACTTTAATGGAACTGCAGTGCAGAATACTTCAGAGCTGGGGGCTGTAATTCCTGGGAAGCTAGATGGGGAAAAAAAATCACTAACATTATTGGTGCAGAATGCATACCAATAGAAGTAAACAATATTTTATTCCATATACGAGGGCCGTTTCAGTTTCTATTATTATTCTACAAAATCCTGAACATATTCAGGAGAATGGAAGGCAATACCATTTAGCTTGAGATAAAAAAAAATCAATGTCAAAGCCATTCCTTTCGCGAAATTCAAGGCAATGTAACTTAACATGTGGAGATTTAATAAGATATTTTGAATGATTTCTTCTGTATTTTAGGAAGTTAAAGGGAATAAAAATGTTTCAAAATGACTTTGAGAACTTATTTTCTTTGTTACACAATTCCCAGATAAGTAAGCCACGAATAGTAAATCTGCATGTCTGGCTGGTAGAATTAGAGTTAGAGGACAGATTGGAATACTATTCAGCAAACTACAATGGAATACAGACAGGAGCTACGTGTCTGTCTCACAGTTTTGGTGTGCTAGAGAAGAGAAGTAATTTAAATCTCAGTAAAAGTTCTTTTTCTATTTCAAATACAAATCATTCCTTCCCATCCAGACAACTGCCTAACCACATGACTCTACCAACCATCAAGTGCATTCACTTTTACAGCAGAAGCAATGGTTCAGACTGGTTGGGGGGGTGGGAATCAAATTAAAGAGGCTAGGCGTGAGAAGGTTAGTTCACAACAGGGGGATGGGAACCAGTGCAGAGAGACAGAGGGGTGTAAAGTGAGGGTAGAAGCAAAAAGTACTAAGGAGAAAAGTAAAAGTGGCAGACCAACAAATCCAGGGCAAGCATTAAAAAGGGCCACTTTTCAACATAATTGTATAAGGGCTAAGAGAGTTGTAAAAGAGCGCCTGAATATAAGGTGGATGAATTGAAAGTGCAGATTGTTATTAATGATTATGATATAGTTGGGATCACAGAGACATGGCTCCAGGGTGACCAGGGATGGGAGTTCAACGTTCAGGGATATTCAATATTCAGGAGGGATAGACATGAAGGAAGGGGAGGTGGGGTGGCGTTGCTGGTTAAAGAAGAGATTAACGCAATAGAAAGGAAGGACATAAGCCGAGAAGTTGTGGAATCAATATGGGTAGAGCTGCGTAACACTAAGGGGCAGAAGACGCTGGTGGGAGTTGTGTACAGGCCACATAACAGTAGTAGTGAGGTCGGAGATGGTATTAAACAGGAAATTAGAAATGTGTGCAATAAAGGAACAGCAGTTATAATGGGTGACTTCAATCTACATGTAGATTGGGTGAACCAAATTGGTAAAGGTGCTGAGGAAGAGGATTTCTTGGAGTGTATGCGGGATGGTTTTTTGAACCAACATGTCGAGGAACCAACTAGAGAGCAGGCTATTCTGGACTGGGTTTTGAGCAATGAGGAAGGGTTAATTAGCGATCTTGTCGTGAGAGGCCCCTTGGGTAAGAGTGACCATAATATGGTGGAATTCTTCATTAAGATGGAGAGTGACATAGTTAATTCAGAAACAAAGGTTCTGAACTTAAAGAGGGGTAACTTTGAAGGTATGAGACGTGAATTAGCTAAGATAGACTGGCAAATGACACTTAAAGGATTGACGGTGGATATGCAATGGCAAGCATTTAAAGGTTGCATGGATGAACCACAACAATTGTTCATCCCAGTTTGGCAAAAGAATAAATCAAGGAAGGTAGTGCACCCGTGGCTGACAAGAGAAATTAGGGATAGTATCAATTCCAAAGAAGAAGCATACAAATTAGCCAGAGAAAGTGGCTCACCTGAGGACTGGGAGAAATTCAGAGTTCAGCAGAGGAGGACAAAGGGCTTAATTAGGAAGGGGAAAAAAGATTATGAGAGAAAACTGGCAGGGAACATAAAAACGGACTGTAAAAGCTTATATAGATATGTAAAAAGGAAAAGACTGGTAAAGACAAATGTAGGTCCCCTGCAGACAGAAACAGGTGAATTGATTATGGGGAGCAAGGACATGGCAGACCAATTGAATAATTACTTTGGTTCTGTCTTCACTAAGGAGGACATAAATAATCTTCCAGAAATAGTAGGGGACAGAGGGTCCAGTGAGATGGAGGAACTGAGCGAAATACATGTTAGCAGGGAAGTGGTGTTAGGTAAATTGAAGGGATTGAAGGTAGATAAATCCCCAGGGTCAGATGGTCTGCATCCTAGAGTGCTTAAGGAAGTAGCCCAAGAAATAGTGGATGCATTAGTGATCATTTTTCAAAACTCGTTAGATTCTGGACTAGTTCCTGAGGATTGGAGGGTGGCTAATGTAACCCCACTTTTTAAAAAAGGAGGGAGAGAGAAACCAGGGAATTATAGACCGGTTAGCCTAACGTCAGTGGTGGGAAAACTGCTGGAGTCAGTTATAAAGGATGTGATAACAGCACACTTGGAAAGCAGTGAAATCATCGGACAAAGTCAGCATGGATTTGTGAAAGGAAAATCATGTCTGACGAATCTCATAGAATTTTTTGAGGATGTAACTAGTAGAGTGGATAGGGGAGAACCAGTGGATGTTGTATATTTGGATTTTCAAAAGGCTTTTGACAAGGTCCCACACAGGAGATTAGTGTGCAAACTTAAAGCACACGGTATTGGGAGTAAGGTATTGGTGTGGGTAGAGAATTGGTTAGCAGACAGGAAGCAAAGAGTGGGAATAAACGGGACCTTTTCAGAATGGCAGGCGGTGACTAGTGGGGTACCGCAAGGCTCAGTGCTGGGACCCCAGTTGTTTACAATATATATTAATGACTTGGATGAGGGAATTGAATGCAGCATCTCCAAGTTTGCGGATGACACGAAGCTGGGTGGCAGTGAGGAGGATGCTAAGAGGATGCAGGGTGACTTGGATAGGTTGGGTGAGTGGGCAAATTCATGGCAGATGCAATTTAATGTGGATAAATGTGAAGTTATCCACTTTGGTGGCAAAAATAGGAAAACAGATTATTATCTGAATGGTGGCCGATTAGGAAAAGGGGAGGTGCAACGAGACCTGGGTGTCATTATACACCAGTCATTGAAAGTGGGCATGCAGGTACAGCAGGCAGTGAAAAAGGCGAATGGTATGCTGGCATTTATAGCGAGAGGATTCGAGTACAGGAGCAGGGAGGTACTACTGCAGTTGTACAAGCCCTTGGTGAGACCACACCTGGAGTATTGTGTGCAGTTTTGGTCCCCTAATCTGAGGAAAGACATCCTTGCCATAGAGGGAGTACAAAGAAGGTTCACCAGATTGATTCCTGGGATGGCAGGACTTTCATATGAAGAAAGACTGGATGAACTGGGCTTGTACTCGTTGGAATTTAGAAGATTGAGGGGGGATCTGAATGAAACGTATAAAATCCTAAAGGGATTGGACAGGCTTGATGCAGGAAGATTGTTCCCGATGTTGGGGAAGGCCAGAACGAGGGGCCACAGTTTGAGGATAGAGGGGAAGCCTTTTAGGACCGAGATTAGGAAAAACTTCTTCACACAGAGAGTGGTGAATCTGTGGAATTCTCTGCCACAGGAAACAGTTGAGGCCAGTTCATTGGCTATATTTAAGAGGGAGTTAGATATGGCCCTTGTGGCTACGGGGGTCAGGGGGTATGGAGGGAAGGCTGGGGCGGGGTTCTGAGTTGGATGATCTGCCATGATCATAATAAATGGCGGTGCAGGCTTGAAGGGCCGAATGGCCTACTCCTGCACCTATTTTCTATGTTTCTATGTTAAACCGAAAGAAAAAACTCAAAATATAGATATGTTAGAAGAATGCGAACACTGCAACTTTGCTTCAAATTTAATCACTGCATTTACTGTTTGCGCCAGAAACTGGCTGTCCCGAGACAATATCCTTTTATTCATGTTGGAAAAATCATAGATTTGCACATCAAATTTCAAAGAAGAAATAATCCAATTCAAGATAGGCAAAAATCAAATATTACTTGGCAATTACTTTAAACGACTTTGGGGAATATTCAAAATAATTTAACCTGCATAGATGCAAATTCAATTTTTTTTTGGAAGAGTGACATATTCATACAATATATGTAAGGTTTGTACGACTTATAATTATAGCTTTGCACAGTAAATTTAGCTATATAGTTCTAAGTACTGAATTACACTTGCAGATTCTGGTACATCAAATATAAAAGAAATGACTTACCAAGATGTAGCCTCTTTCTGCCTTTATGATGTGGTACAAGGACTGGTTTTATATCCAAGTCGGGGAGAATCATTGGCTCTATCCTATATGCCACGGGATCCAACTGAGAAAATAAACAGATGGTTGACTACCAAGAAAAAATACAAAATTTATACTACAGAAGGTAATTCAATAAAATACAAGCAGGTTTAATATCATTTTACAGAAATACTCTGAAAATAAAACAAATAACTTTGTGGACAAGTAAATTGAAACTCCTGTCAATGATTGCCATAAGAGCAAATGTAATATTGGAACACAGATGTGAAACTGTACAGAAACCTTCAAAACTCTCCGACAGCTTTTGGGCATAGTTACAATATTGTTTTAATTTTATAAAAAAAAAAAATTGAAGATTGATGACAGAACACTGGGCAGAGACAGAAAGTGAATACTTAAAGCATTGAGCATCCAAATTGTAATTTCATAGAAATGCAATCATAAAATTAACTCAGAGCAGACAGATGAAAACGTAAAACAATGGAAATACTCAGCAGGTCCAGCAGCTGCTATGGAGAGCAAAAGTTAATGCTTGATGTTATTTGCTGCATGGGAAAGTACTACAAATACATGTAGGTGGAAGATCAAACCTTGGATAGAACAAGATTTATTTATAGGCATCCGTTAGTCTCATGAGACCATGGATTTGCGCCTTGGGAAGTTTCCAGGGCGTAGGCCTGGGCAAGGTTGTATGGAAGACCAGCAGTTGCCATGCTGCAAGTCTCCCCTCTCCACGCCACCGATGTTGTCCAAGGGAAGGGCATTAGGACCCATACAGCTTGGCACTGGTGCCGTCGCAGAGCAATGTGTGGTTAAGTGCCTTACTCAAGGACACACACGCTGCCTCAGCCAAGGTTCAAACTAGTGACCTTCAAATCACTAGACAAACGCCTTAACCACTTGGCCACGCGCCAACATAGAACAGTCTCTTCAAAATTCTGAAAGGAAAGTGGAGGAGACAATATGCCAGGTGATTAAAGCTCATTAAAGCTGTCAAAAACTATGGAGGATGATTTGTTGAATGCAGACACTGGTAATGTAGAATGTGAGGACAAAGAAACCACTGTCTTTGCTCTGCTGAGGGCTGAAGGGGTACAAGCAAAGTGTATGAAATAGAGCACTTGCGGTTGAGAGCCTCATTACATAAGAGTGTGCTGGAAGGTACTGTAAGGAAAACGACTTCTCAGAAGCAATGACATGCAAAATCTTACCTTAACGGATAGGACAGGCTAGAGAAACTGAGTGAATGTAATGGAATCTTTATCGGAACTAGGATGGAAGGAGGTGTACAGACCTTCATAAATACAAAATGGTCATCAATGAGCAACAGACTGCTTTGAAAGGAAGATCTACTTGTTGGAAAAAAATACACTCAAGAAGAAAGCAGAAGAGAGGGAATAAATCAGCAAAAGGAATAGATAGATTGCTTGGCAAAAGTAGATGATAGAATAGTCTCTCGTAGAGCACTGAGATTGCAACGGACTTACAGAACAAATAGTCTTTCTGTGTTGTAAACATTTCAGTAATTTGCAACATATTTTGCTCAGATATCTTTCAAAGTGATCAATTTGGAATGAATTAACAATGCAAATTCAAATGCCCTTTTCAGAGCAACCCAGTAATCTTATAATTCACATTTTAATCAAAAATCATTGAAATTATTTTACCATTGGGTTGTGGTTCAAGGACTAAATTATAAACGGTGGGAAAGCAGGAGTGTATTTCTTATTTTTGTCTAAATTTGCTAGGAATTTGCAAGAAAACAACATTTAGGTATTAAATAAATAACACCTAACACTTACATAGTGTTTTTAATTTGTAGAATCAGTCCAAAGCACTTTGCAGAGATAATCAAAATGAGACAAACTAATGTTTCATTAAAATGGTAGGCTACAAGGCAGGGAAAGTGTAAAGAATGAGGGAAGGAACTGCAATCTGAGGGGAGTTGTGAACTGATATCATCAAGCATTAAAAGTCATTGTGCAGTAACTGGGTGGTAGAAAGTTAAAAATATATTTTAATGAACATATCAATAACTAAATGGCATTTCAAGTTAAATAATAAAAAAATCCTCCTTTTAAAACCTGCCATTGCTGTCAGAAAATTTAAAAAACTTAATCCCAAACTTGTTAATTAAGGATTCCTGGTGATAATAATTCTATTGCACACCATTATTGATTTATTCTTCTCCTTCCATCTCTCTTGGGTAAAGATTAAAAATTAATCTGCAGATTCTGAGTACTGACTTAGTAAATTCAGGTTGAAAATGCAACAAGGCTCAAGGTTAGAAGTAGTTTTTTTGCCATCTAAGAGTACATACAACAGATTTTTAGGAAAATCAACTATGTATTAAGTTCTTCTAAAAAAAATCAATACTCCATGTGAACAACAAAGATAAGGATGCACATGGTTCAAGTTGCAAGAATTCAATTTTTCAGAGGATTGAGTATTAATTCTCCCTGATATCATCAATTTATACATCCTCCATATCTCAACAATAACAAAAAATGATTCACAAACAATTAAGAACACTTTATTTGTGCTACAGTCACCATCTGAAAGGTTAAAGAACTCATTCAGGTTTCCAGTGGTTTAGTCATATTGGTACAATACATACTTACCCATCCTTATAATCTCACTCCCAGTTATTAATCTAGATTAACTTTCTCAAGTCCATATACTAGACAGTTCTTCAACCTGTGCACCTTCTTCTGCATCAATCTCATCTCCCACGACTTGATCCATTGTCCTGTCTCCCAATGCAATTCACCTGTCCATCTAGAAATTCTTAAATACTCCTATTGACCAAGCTTCAACTACTCTCTCAAGGTTGTGTATTCCATGTACTGAACATAGCCACTGGGTGAATAAGATTCCCCTCACATTCGCTATAGATCTTCCTTACCCTAAACCAACATCCTCTAGTTTTAGCTAACATTGGTATGGGGAAAGAGTTTCCTGCAATCTGTCACATTAATACCCCACAAAGTTTTATATACCGCAGGCATGTCTCCTTTCACCCCCTCTGCTCTGGGGGCACAATAGAAATAACTCCTCCAGACTCTCATACTGAACCTGCGCAACCCATCTCTGGCAAAATCCTGGTGAATCTCCTCTGCACCCACACCAGTGCCATCAATTCATTCCAATAACATGGTGTCAAGAACTGCATGTTCCAGCTTCAGCCTAGGTCTGAACAAGCTTTTATAAACTTGAAACATAACTTCCCCACTTCTGCATTTCATGCCTCTACTAAAGACCATTGAAATGCCCTTTTCACTTTTTAACCTCACCCCGTGTGATGGAGAGCACTCAGTAGACTCATCCCTTACATGTACACATTTACGCACACACACCAATACTGCCATGTCACTTTGCTGTCGTTGTGCAGAGTGAACACACTTCAATGTCATCCCTGGTACGTTCTCATAATGGGTCCTAAACCAAGCTGATGTGCTCAGGTTTGCTTATGGTGTCTTTTCTGCCCTACATGGTGCAATATTCCATTTCTTTAGTACAGGTTTCCCCTGCCATCCGAAGGTACAGCGTTCCTATGAAACGGTTCGTAAGCCGAAATGTCATAAAGCGAAGAAGCAATTACCATTTATTTATATGGGAAAATTTTGTGAGCGTTCGCAGACCCAGAAATAACCTACCAAATCATGCCAAATAACACATAAAAGCTAAAATAACAGTAACATATAGTAAAAGCAGGAATGATATGATAAATACACAGCCTACATAAAGTAGAAATACTTCTCTACAACGATTGACTGCTCAGATCTCCCTAGTGAAAATCTCACGCAAGCGCTGTTGGCATAAACGCGCTCTCCAGTAACCTTTAAACTATGAAGCTGCCAAATCTACCAAATAACATGTAAAAATACACAGCCTATATAAAATAGAAATAATGTATATACAGTGTAGTATCACTTACGGGAACTGGGAAGACATCGAGCACACTGATGATGGTGTGTTAGACTGAGTCGTTGCAGGTTGGGTGGTGCAGTGGCCCCCACCCTCCGGGCCGCCGACTGATACATTGCCGCGAAGCACGCAGGGGTAGCCAGGAGGCACACAGCACATCTTTAAGAAAAAAGCCGAAATAAACATGCTAATTAATTAAGTGCTGCCCGGCACGTAAATGTCGGCACAGATCAGAGGTGATTGCATCGGCACTGATCTGGGTTCAACAATTACATGCTAGGCGACACCTAATTAATTAGCATGTTTATTTTGGCTTTTTTCTTAAAGATGTGCTGTGTGCCTACCGCTGCATTCTCCGCGAATCGGTACAGTATCTGTCCGGGGCCCAGGAGTTGGGGTGGTGGAACACGGGGGTGTCATTTCATCGTCGATCAAGACAGGCAGCTCATCTTCTCCTATGACTGCCTGCCTCGATGTCGAAGGTCGAGGTTCGTCGTCTGCTGTGGCTGATGTGGAAGGCTTGCTTGACTGCTGAGCCTCGAGAATTTTTATATCACACAATTCTTTGTAAGGACTCAAACCATCTTGCAAATATTCCCTAAACCTATGTACCATTTCAAAATTAAAGTCGTACTTTATCATTGCAGCGAAAATCTCACGTAGTTGCTTCACGTTCAGTTCCTGGACGACTTCACTTTTGCTACTGCATTCGGTTTCCATTGTTATCCTTTCCTCTTCCAATTGCATCAGCTCTTCATCTATCAGTTCTTGGTCATGGGATGCCAAAACCTCTTCAACATCATCTTCGTCAGCTTCCACAAGCCAAACTCACTTTGTCCTTGCTTCGTTCACCACGATCGAAACGCTTAATTATGTCTAGTTTTACGCTAAGTGTAACACCCTTACGAGCTCTTTCAGGCTTTTCCAACACCTTAGAACTCATCTTGCTAATGGCTGCTCAATGCAACGTGTTTAAGCAATGCCGTTCCGAATCCGGGGGAGAGCAGCTGCTCGAGGTGCGCGCTGCCTTTTATTACGCACTGCCTTTCTTTGTAACAGCGAAAACACCTTCTGAAAGCGAAAACAGGGTACTAATGTAGGTCGTTCGTAACAGTGAGGTTTCATAAAGCAAACATTCGAAAAACAGGGGACACCTGTAATGGGGAAGTGTAAATGTGTATGTTGTTTGTATACCGTATTTAATACAGATACTTCTGTTTATTTGGTAATATGATTGTAACTACATTGTGCAGTGCATCATATTCTAATTCATGTGTAGTCTTAAGTTAACTTAGTTGGTAATTAAAGATGATATGTGCTAGAGCTTAAAAGAAGCTGGTGAAAGAGAAGGAAGCACAACAGGAAAAGGGATGATGGAACATGGTATGAAATAGAATCAGAAGCAGATTTATCATCACTGGCATGTGACATGAAATTTGTTAACTTAGCAGCAGTTCAATGTAATACATAACATAGAAGAGAAAAAAATAATAAATAAAATAATAAATAAATAAATACACCAATTAGAGTATACGTATATTGAATAGATTTTAAAACATGCAAAATACGTAAATAAAGTGAGGTAGTGTCTAGGGGTTCAATGCCCATTTAGGAATCAGATGGCAGAGGGGAAGAAGTTGTTCCTGAATCGCGGAGTGCATGCCTTCAGGCTTCTGTATCTCCTATCTGATGGTAACAGTGAGAAAAGGCATGCCCTGGGTGCTGGAGGTCCTTAATAATGGACGCTGCCTTTCTGAGTCACTGCTCCCTGAAGATGTCCTGGGTACTTTGTAGGCTAGTACCCAAGATGGAGCTGACTAAATTTACAAACCTCTGCAGCTTCTTTCGGTCCTGTGGAGTACCGCCCCCTGCCCCCCATACCAGACAGTGATACAACCTGTCAGAATGCTCTCCACAGTACATCTACAGAAGTTTTTGAGTGCAGTTGTTGACATGCCAAATCTCTTCAAACTCCTAATGAAGTATAGTCACTGTTTTGCCTTCTTTATAACTACATCAAAATGTTGGGACCAGGTTAGATCCTCAGAGATCTTGACACTCAGGAACTTGAAACTGCTCACTCTCTCCACTTCTGTTCCCTCTGAGGATTGGTATGTGTTCCTTCGTCTTACCCTTCCTGAAGTCCACAATCAGCTATTTCGTCTTACTGACGTTAAGTGCTAGGTTGTTGCTGCGACACCACTCCACTAGTTGACATATCTCACTCCTGCACGTCCTCTCGTCACCACCTGAGATTCTACCAACAACGATTGCATCGTCAGCAAATTTATAGATGGCATTTGAGCTATGCCTAGCCACACAGTTATGTGTATATAGACAGTAGAGCAGCGGGCTAAGCACACACCCCTGAGGTGTGCCAGTGTTGATCGTCAGCAAGGAGGAGATGGTATCACCAATCTGCACAGATTGTGGTCTTCCGGTTAGGAAGTCGAGGATCCAATTGCAGAAGGAGGTACAGAGGCCCAGGTGCTGCAACTTCTCAATCAGGGTTGTGGGAATGATGGTAAATAGGAGATGGTCAGCAGATTTTTGGATTAACCAGTACAGTATTAATAGACAAGATAGGAGAATGGTTAGAACACTGAAAAGGCAGAGACTTTGGGTGACAAAAGTCTGACACAAGTCTGCATAATACACGTGAATTTTTCTTTCAAGATGTGTTTTTGAATAGTTAAGCAATACTTGAAACTCATAAAACAAGTTGCAGTTCATTGAAGGAAACTGTTCTCAATAATCCATACTTTACATTACCAAAATTTTATATAAAAAGCTTTTTATAATTCTTTCATGCTCTCTAAGCACTTAAATTTGCCTTTTCTCAGCATTACAAGACTGACTGCAAGGAGACTACTCAGCATTATGCAGATTATGTGCCACTTAATACTTTTACAGTACAGTTTTATTGAGACCTTTTCAGCTGACAGCCAAGATACCTTTATTAAACTGAAAAGCAATCTAAATGTTAAAAGTATTCTCATATAGAACACAGAATACCTCAGCCTCAAGAAATATGGAAACTTTATAGTTTTTAACCCAATAACTCAGCAAGTAATTCAATTTTAACTGTATGTTCTCAATTTGGTTATTTGCTTATGCAAGAAACCTTACACATACATATTCAACTTCCACTTTCCTACTGGTCTTGACAGTTTTCAAATGCCCTATTTTACATTATGCCTGACACCCTGAAGCTCAAGTATTAAACAATAATCTTTGAGGAAAAAGTGATTATTTCAGGCTGATTTCTTGTGATATGTGACAAATTTGTTATAGTTACCAATATTTACCAAAAATTTATTTATAGGCACAACATAAATTAGCATTGTTCTAATAAAGATGTGCACCATTAATACTGCTCCACTTTAGTGACACAATCCATTAACTGTCTTATAGTATGTCAAATTTGAATCATTTTTTAAAACATTAGACAAGATTGGACACAATAACACATTTAGTGTAACTACACAGATTTTTAAAATATATATTAAAGAGATAATTAAATTTGACTGACACTGCCTATTGGTTTTTAATTTTATGGAGGTATCCTTTTAGGCAGCAAATAACCAGGCACCATCATAGAAATACCATTAAGTGCACCTACAAAACAGTGTCTCCTCAATTTTGTGATTAGATTCATGAGAGATCTACTGGAATTTACAACAAGTGAGAGCGTGACTGTACATTGCGTAAGACAATGTACACCTATACATTTTTCAAGTACTCAACATGTCCTCATACTTTTGACTCAATGACGCATTTCTAAAGTACACTCATAGTAGGGAAATGAAGCCAATCAACAAGTCTGTCCAAGTAGTCTAAACGCCTTCATTCTCCATATTGCCCTAGTTATGTGTTCTCATTAGAAATGCAAGAGAATATATTCCAATTCCAAACTCTAGTTATTTAAACTTATTTTGAAACTAGGATTAAAATACACAATTTCACATTTCATTAGATTCCTATTCTTGAAGTCAACATTCCCTCCAATTTTTTTTTAACAGCTTTGCAGACCAACCATTGTTCTGAGCAGGAATTATTATTATTATTTTTTTTTAAATACACATGGATTGGTTCTTTATATTAAAATTATATAAAATTCCCGCTGCACAGCAACAAAGTCTATGTGTGCAGGAGCATTTCAATTACTGGGTGGCTGTGCAGCTTCGAGGGAACAGTGCTTGAAATGCAGAGCCTAGGAAGGAGGAGGAGGAGTCCTTTCAGTAGCTTTGTCTAGAAAGAAGGTGTTACGTACTCCGTAACTGGGTTGCCAAACCAGCAGAAATGGACCACTTAGTTGGAGTCTGGATTACTGGAACTAAGAAAGTTTTATTAAAGAAATAAGCAACACAGTACTCTAATCAAAAGGATAATAAATGCAACAGTTCAGCAACGATAAAACACACATGTACACAGAACTAGGATAATAGGATCAATCAAGCTCTATCGCAGTCTAGGAGTAAATGACCAGTTTCAAGTGACGCCAAGTTCAGTTCAATTGAGTTCAGTTCAGTTCGCAGTAATCACTGTTGTGCCGTTGGGCAGGGAAAAGGAGAGAGAGCGAAAGCAAATGAATATTCAAAACGGATTCCACACAGACCTTCGATATTCCTCGCAGTTAGCTTTCGGGCGAGTCCTTGGTAATGTCTTCTGAGGTCACCGACTGTGACCCTTCCGTTCCAGATACGATCGTTCTTCTGCGGTGAACCCGGCACCCAGGCAAGGGTGGACACACACACCAGGTTCCCGCCGATCCGTACCTTTCTACCCTGTGCGTCTATGGCTGGACCCGCGACCAGACCCTCCAACAACTCCCACCAACTAGTGGGGGGGGGGGCACACCGATTTCAGGGTCTCGTTACCTCGTGGAGTCGTGTGTCTGTTGCCTTAGCAAACCTGTCCCTTTTTATCCCCCTGCTGGGGTATCGCCTGTCCATCACACTTCAAACAGTTCAGGGTTCAAAGCCCCGGTCTCTGACAATACTCGGAACTGTGTCTCCTTTCCGTTAATCCCTCTCGTCTCTCATTAACATCTCTGAAGATTCCCCCATTGTCCTCTTATCGGCATCCATCTTCTGATAACTGGCTTTTTTTGTCACAAAGGATATACATTTTTTTTTAGTACAACCATTAGGACCCAGTTGGTGGCGTAGTGGCATCAGTGCCGGACTTCGGGATATAAGTTCCCAAGTTCGAATCCAGCCAGCTCCCCTGCATGCTTTCCATCAGTGCTGGGTTACAAGCTGGTGATCTCTTTGGAAACTCACCTGGCAGAAGACAATGGTAAAGCACTGCTGTAACTTGCCTCGTACGCAGTTCCCCACTACAGCAGAGAGGCATGGAGGGAAACCGGAGAAACTCCAGATGCGACGTACCTTTCCTTTACAACCATTAGAACAGGCATAACTAATGAACTAAGGAATCATCTAGTTTCTTGTGACTCAGTATCTCGCAGCAGAATCTAAATTCAACACTTTCCTTTTCATGTAAAGTTCAAGAGGCTAAAAAGCAATGCACTGAATAGCAGCTGCACTTGGCAGTTCAATGCAGAATGAAGATCAAATCTTAAATTTGGAGTCACCTTTCAACCTACAGATCTATAATGGTGGGATCTGTTAGTCTCGCGAGACCACGGATCTGCGCCTGGAAAGTCTCGCTTCAGTCTGTGTTAGAGCAGCGTCTGTTGTGGCTGCACAGATCTATAATAAATCTGTCGTAATAAAATTCAACTCTTCATTTAGACTGCAATACCTTACACTGATCAAATCATTCACAAAGAAATGGCTAAATCTTTCTGCAGACTATGTTGCCATATATGACCCCAAAGAAAATTAAAATTTGTCGAACATATTAATGGTCCCAGTAATAATTTCTACTGGTTAGGTGGAAACATAGATCTATAGACTTTGCAATGGTCGTGGAGTATACTATAGAGGGGAAATAATTTGGACAATCTTGTTACTACTGTGGTTAATGATAAAGATCTGGAGCTGGAGTCCCTAAGGCATTGTGTTCAACACTGACTGGCAACTCCTATGATACCACTGGTGTCAAACTGTTTTGGTCTCTGCCGATCATTTGGATTCATCAGTTGCGTGGAGAGGGGTAGCCTACTGCATGGGCAACAGTTTCTCTCCATATCATATTGCGCTGGCTTACATATCACGTAGACAGATGGAACACAACATCTATGGTCAATCCTGACCAATGGAGGAGTTCAAAATGACAAAGAGGAATAGAGTTATAATAATTGTCGGGAAGTTTAAAGAAGAGTTGTAGAAAGCCTTTTACATACAGGGAGCAGAGATTGCCACTTACAAGACAACATGAAAGGAGAAACTATCACTGCATTTAATAATTACTGGGTGAACAACTGGGCTGTCATAAGCTGCAGCAAGCCAAATCAAATAGCTACACAGCGAGAATGCCTTCCGCACTGAAAGCATCTATGACTCCACATTGCCCGGCAAAAATAAAATATAAATTTAGACTTTGTAATGGCTCTAGAGTGTAGCATGGCAAAAATGAAACAAGTAGTTTGAATATAGTCTAACCAAAGTTTGCAACTGCCGAACTTCAAACCTACTCAGATTCAACTAGTAGCTTCTATTTACAGGATGCCAAAGAGACCAACGTAACAATCAAGCATAGCAAGTATAACACTACCTGCAACTCAAAATATTATAATCAAGATTGCCATCCCAATTTGCTCTTCTATTTTTTAAGATCTAAGTCAGCAAAGCCCATCATAACAAGGGAATATTCAACTGTACCATCATTTGTACTGAGAGAAATTGAGAAAAAAATTAATATTTATTATTATGACACCAATCCTGTTTTGCATGTAATTTGTGAAAACTAGTTGCAAAGATTCTTACAATCTTTCTTGCTAATGTTTGATTGTGATACTTTGTCTGAAACAGAACGAAAGTCAAGAATATTCTTGGAAGTCACCTGTGCACATCTACGTACAAGAATGATTTTAAAATGTTGTTCACCTACATTGTGTTTTTTTAAGTGTAAGGGGTTTCTTCTTTCATGTTACTTGCTAAGGCTAATAAGATGGCTCCTCTGTAATGTTAACTGCTGATGTAAAGGGTTCCCGGTAGCAGCATGTTTAGGTTATAATTAGTGATAACGGGATTTGTATTCATTTGCTAACTAATTGGGACAGATGTTATTCTTTCTTGTGTACCTGAAAGCTGTTTGCGCAGAATTTGGTCAGATCGCGCCATGGGGATGAAGAGAGAAGGCGCACACGAATAGATGCTGTGAGCTGGCTAGCGGAGCAGACCCCAAGTGGGGGCTCGGGACCCGGCAGAGTTCAGAAGAAATCGAATGGTGGACTAAGGATATTGCGTGAGCTCCAACGAGTTATTTGTGTACAGAACTGATAACTGACTTGGCACCTTTATTGTATTTGTTTCTACTAACCCATCACCAAGAAATACTTATAAAGTGTAATCATTTAATCGTATATGGTGTATTGTCTGTTATTTGGCGGGGTGGGGTACATCACACAGCATCCACACAAACTTGATTACCCAGTTTGGCGGGACCAAAGGCTGCTCCCCCTAGACGAAAGCAAGTTGAGCGAGCCTGAGGCTTACCAGGAAACTACATAAGAAATTAGCGCAAGTTTTTCTTTAAAAGCATAATTAGCAAATTGATTAGAATTATTTTCCGATACTTTCTGTATTATTTCTTGTCAGACTACTCCCAAGAGGAATTTATTTACATTTCAAAGCAGAGTTTAAGGAATATAACGTAGCTGTCTTAGATACACTGACCATGCATTTAAGAACAAACAAAACCATACAGTAAATAGATTAAGAAAAAGGAGCTGAAATGGAGTCAGAAGAAAATTCAATTGAATTTTGCAATACATGAAAACCTAAATAGATACAAGAGCAGAGTTCACACATTATATTTCAGAATCAAATAGTTGAGAGTAAAAAAAGTGACACTTAAAACTCAGTTCACAGTGCGTTAGACTTACTGGATGATAAATATTGAAAAATCCCTTGCAGGTTGGTAGTCTGTAGTTTTCATCAATCTTCTCCAACCCACGCACAGTGAGGAACATACCAATAGGAGAACCCAAGGCAAAGAAATTGTCTGGCTCAAAATCTAAGCCACGATAAGCCACAGAAACCTGAGAATACACAGCAGTACACAAGTGAAAAAAAATGAACAGCAAAATTGTCAGTAATTCTAGCATTTTAAACACTGTATGTGGTATTAAATATTACAAATGTTTGTACATGAAAAAATGTTTAAATCATGTGGTAGTACAAAGATATTCAAAAGTAATAAGTAATTTAAAATAGATATGTAGATTAACAAAATCATGAATATGTAAAGCCTTGGGATTTGTTTATAAAGGGAGTAAAATTAAAAAGAGGTTTAATTAAATTAATACCGAACTTTGGTTCTATAAAATGAGGTAGTATTCACAGGTCTAGGAGCAAGAAAAAATTATGACTGGATCTTTCTGTTCAGGAAATAAATGCATGAAGCGTGATCAAATTGAAGCTTTTAAAGTTAGTGAGTTGGGGCTCATTGTTTGTGGGGATAGAGGCCAAAGTCTGAAACTAGGGGGCGATGAATAAAAATTCAGGAGAAACAACAAAACTTTCAGAATGCAGAATGCAGTTTATAGTTTAACAGATGCCAGGTAACCTTAAAATGATGCCTTCTCAGAAACACCCACACAATCTTCTTCATTACTCAATGGCCAAAGGGGGGAAAAATCCAACTACCAAACTCAAGCTTTAAAGCCTTCTTTACCTGGCCAGCACCAGCTTCAAAACGATCATAATGAACTTTGACAGACGAAACAGTGGCTGCACCACAAGATAGCACTCTCTTCAACATGCTCTGCTTTTCTCCAGCTAATGAGTTTGTATCAGCAGCTTCCTCCTTAGCCTTTTGCAAAGCCTCTTGCTGAACTTTCTTCATGGCTTCCAATGCTGCTTTTTTCTCAGTTGCAGCTTTATTCTTCGCCTGAAGCAATGAAAAGAAAATTCAACAAACCAACTAAATTCTATTTCTAGCAATCCTGGTGAAAACACTTGAAGTGAAAAATAAATAAAAATTAATTCAGCAATCAACTCAGTAAGAGTTAAAACCATATTTAAAGAGTTTGCAGTAAACTCTTTTTACCTCATAAACAAAACTTTGTTGGTTAATTTTTGGTAGAGTTGGGGTGGGTAGGGGTAGAGTGAGGCAAGGCAAGGACCTTCAAATTATCTAATTTAAAAACAAAAATCAGGAAAATAATGACTTATAATCAGCCTAATCCTTGAAAAAGCATACAAATCTCACTTTCCCCTTCTCCAACTTTGAATTAGAAGCAAATTTTAAAAAACAGTAGCAGAAGCTGGAATAATATCCTTAAATATACTACCGTATTTACAGTTATTCATCAAGGTGATAAAGTACAAGATCATCAGTAACAGAGAGATGCAAAAATTAGCTAATTAGGTCCTTTTTTTTTTAAAACGCAAACAACAGGAATTCTGCAGATGCTGGAAATTCAAGCAACACACATCAAAGTTGCTGGTGAACGCAGCAGGCCAGGCAGCATCTGTAGGAAGAGGTGCAGTCGACGTTTCAGGCCGAGACCCTTCGTCAGGACTAACTGAAGGAAGAGTGAGTAAGGGATTTGAAAGTTGGAGGGGGAGGGGGAGATCCAAAATTATAGGAGAAGACAGGAGGGGGAGGGATGGAGCCGAGAGCTGGACAGGTGATAGGCAAAAGGGATACGAGAGGATCATGGGACAGGAGGTCCGGGAAGAAAGACCGGGGGGGGGGGGACCCAGAGGATGGGCAAGAGGTATATTCAGAGGGACAGAGGGAGAAAAAGGAGAGAGAGAAAGAATGTGTGCATAAAAATAAGTAACAGATGGGGTACGAGGGGGAGGTGGGGCATTAGCGGAAGTTAGAGAAGTCGATGTTCATGCCATCAGGTTGGAGGCTACCCAGACGGAATATAAGGTGTTGTTCCTCCAACCTGAGTGTGGCTTCATCTTTACAGTAGAGGAGGCCGTGGATAGACATGTCAGAATGGGAATGGGATGTGGAATTAAAATGTGTGGCCACTGGGAGATCCTGCTTTCTCTGGCGGACAGAGCGTAAATGTTCAGCAAAGCGGTCTCCCAGTCTGCGTCGGGTCTCGCCAATATATAAAAGGCCACATCGGGAGCATTGGATGCAGTATATCACCCCAGGCACTTAACCGTGTAAGCGGAACAAGTGCTACACATGCCCTTACACTTCCTCCCTTACCACCATTCAGGGCCCCAAACAGTCCTTCCAGGTGAGGCAACACTTCACCTGTGAGTCGACTGGGGTGATATACTGCGTCCGGTGCTCCCGATGTGGCCTTTTATATATTGGCGAGACCCGACGCAGACTGGGAGACCGCTTTGCTGAACATCTACGCTCTGTCCGCCACAGAAAGCAGGATCTCCCAGTGGCCACACATTTTAATTCCACATCCCATTCCCATTCTGACATGTCTATCCACGGCCTCCTCTACTGTAAAGATGAAGCCACACTCAGGTTGGAGGAGCAACACCTTATATTCCGTCTGGGTAGCCTCCAACCTGATGGCATGAACATCGACTTCTCTAACTTCCGCTAATGCCCCACCTCCCCCTCGTACCCCATCTGTTACTTATTTTTATGCACACATTCTTTCTCTCTCTCCTTTTTCTCCCTCTGTCCCTCTGAATATACCTCTTGCCCATCCTCTGGGTCCCCCCCCCCCGGTCTTTCTTCCCGGACCTCCTGTCCCATGATCCTCTCGTATCCCCTTTTGCCTATCACCTGTCCAGCTCTTGGCTCTATCCCTCCCCCTCCTGTCTTCTCCTATCATTTTGGATCTCCCCCTCCCCCTCCAACTTTCAAATCCCTTATTCACTCTTCCTTCAGTTTGTCCTGACGAAGTGTCTCGGCCTGAAACGTCGACTGCACCTCTTCCTACAGATGCTGCCTGGCCTGCTGCGTTCACCAGCAACTTTAATTAGGTCCTTGCTTTTTTATCAACAGAACCAGACAGAGGATTTCTTTGTCATGTATTTCTGCTTCATTTGGCCACAAAAACTAAAATACATAGAACTGCTCATTGATTTTATCTGCTAATTATACAACAAAACAGATGGCATAGAGGCCAAGAATTTGTACTCTAACTGGTTTCAGAATACTGGGGACACTTCTAATGAACGTGCAAAAGAAATTAAATAGACTTCCAAACAAAATTTTCCTTTTAAATAATAAAGATAGCATTTTTGTACACAGATGGAACTTATTGCCTGCCAATGCTTCCAATAACATTTCACCTCCACAAAAAAAGCTATATTTATTTTCAGTGGTTCCAAATTGTAGGCATCTCTTAAAGAATGCCATTTCCTTCTGGCCGGTGCTACTTATTTTAAAAAGAGAGATAAAGAACTTCGTACAAATACACTAAACACTGCACCATTTTTAAGCTATGTCAACATTTAAAAGAAATACAAGTAGAATTTACATGTCCTGCAACTTATAGTTCAGCTAGTTCCATCCAGCATAGTAGCCATTTAAGACACTTTCACTTCATGTTAAGAAGACAATGTTGAAGGCACTTTTGGAATTCTACACAAAGCAAGTTCCAATTGTCGAAGATTCTTAACTCACAATAAACCTATCACCCTTATAGCATAATGTTCCTGTCGTGGGATCCTATTCTGCTGAACTACATACTCAGAAAATGAGTGTTAAATTTTTCATACTTGTAAATCATTCCATCCATGACAATGATTTTGCTTCACAATGATAATGTTCAGTGCAATTTCATAAGCCTTCTCAAACATGAGCAGTGTTTGTGATAAATTAGACAGCAAGAGCCTGTGGATTATTCAGTTACTTTCTATATTTCTATCTGCATCACTGTTTTAAAATGAGAATCAGAGCATCATTCACTTTCTTCCTAATGCACATCTTACTGCACCATCCTACATGAACTTCAGTCATAAGACTATTTGAAGAAAGAAAGCAGTGCAAAAATGCAGTACCTACCTTCCTTTTAGATGCTATTTCTATTTAGTTTCCATTCAATTCAGTGCTTACAAGAGATAAAGTTTAATTTCATTACTGATTGTTAGGGCTGCCAACAATTCAAGCATCTTTCAGTAATGATGATGATACCTGTGCATTAACCTTCTCTTTTACAAAATTGGCAATTTTCTTTCTTGGTCCAAGAGGGATCCCCATTTCCTTCAAGTCATCCACTGTACACATGAGCTAAAAACGAGCAAGAAAAGGAGTGAATTGAGCTGCTGAAGCGTGACAAGCAATATATTAATCTGTCCTTTTTCAAAGATTGATTCATCTGTTGCAACACCACTGATAAGTATGGTTAATTAAGTTTCAGTCCTTTTTCTTAATGGAGCACAGTGTAACATGTGAAACCAGAGAGAATAACTAGTTGAAATACAAGTTTACAGGAAAAAGCATTATATCATTAAAATTTTATCTATGAAGATTAAGTTCAGACAAAAAAAATTGAACAGTATTAACTACGAACTCCAAAAAAACACGAATATTATGCAAGGTTTTACTGGAAACTGCATTAAACTTTTATAAGTCTGGCGGGGGGGGGGGAGGACAGAGAGATAATCTTCAATCTATATGGAATGGAAAAACACTTACCAATGATTCCATGTCTATTTTTTCCTTTTCCAAAGTGGTGAGGTATTCAGAGAGACTGAGTGATTCCAACACTTCTGATAAGGACTGGAATTCCTCCTCTTGTTCATCCTTCAGTTCATTAAAATCTTCAGTATCTTGACAATTCTGGTCCTTCAAATAAATTTCGAACTTACTTGTGTTTAAAAAATTCTGATTCAACTACACTAAACTGAATACAATCACATAATCATTGTTCTATTTTAATACATAGAATTATAACATCAAACAAGAAAGAAGAAATACTTGCTTTCTCGGTTAAGTTTGCTGGCACTTAATTTCAAATCGTCTTAAGGATAAAGAGAAATGCATTGTTCTTTTCTCATTTTCCAATAACATTATTGCTTTAATTGCCTTAATGCTTGAAAAACAAATACTCCCTCACGAAGATCTGCAAAGTTTCAAACATCACGGATCTTAGAAAAATAGAAGGCTATGGGTAACCCTAGGTAATTTCTAAAGTAAGTACATGTTCGGCACAGCACTGTGGGTCAAAGGGCCTGTATTTTGCTGCAGGTTTTCTACGTTTCCTGGTCTATCCGAAAAGGGAACATTTTGGCCTTGAAACTGCAGTTCCATTCAACCCTTGACCCACAAATTCTTGCTTTAAGATTTTTCCAGGAAGTTAGTTTCATTAAGAGAGGAACCTCAGAGAGGTTTTGTCAAAATGATTACGTTAATTAGGTGGCTGTACATTAAAATGTAAATATGAGGTATCAGAAGTCATACAACATGGAAACAGGCTCTTCCAGTCCATGTTTGGCCTACTGCCCTCTGAATCTCTCCTCTCCATGTACTGACCACTCAGCTCCTCAGTGTTGCTCTGCCATTTAATCAGAAAACAGATAATGTGATTATAATCTGAACTCCACGTTCCTACCTATCCCAGTAACCTTCTCATCCCTGAGCTATCAAAAAACAAAATAATTCTGTGCTAAGATTACCACCACTCTAAGGAAGAAAATTCGAAGAAAACTTTTTATGTCCCTTAATTTTTATACAGTGAGCCATATAGATTCCAGATTTCCTCAAGAGAAAATATCACTTCCACATCCATCCTGTCAAAACTGCTCAGGATCTAACATAGTTACACCAGACATCCCACCTCCCCCAGAAGTTCACTGACTTCCCATATCTGTCTAGTAAATCTTTTATGCTTCAAATGCACAACCCTTTTCCTTAAATAAAGAGACTACAAAAATACTTTAGATGTGATGTCACCAATGTCCAAACTTGAGGAAACTGCAGAACACCCACCTCAAATTTCTATCAGTAATTCATTTCATCTTACACTTGGCACACAAGCTGTGACCCTAGCTAACAATATCAGTAAACATCCATGTCACACAGGGCTGTTTGACTGCGTCAACAGTTATTTCAATCTGCATCTAATTTTGAATGAACTGCATAATGGACAATTTCACATTTTCCCACATTGTTCTCCAATTGCCAGCTCTTTACCCATTCACTTAATCTATTCATATCCCTTTGTAACCACCTTCTTTACAGCTTATTTTCCATTCTTCCCCGTGCCATCAGCAAACTTAGTAATCACACCTTCAGTTAATTTATCCCTTCAGATAAAAATAGATACTTTATTGATCACAAAGGAAATTACAGTGTCACAGTAGCAGGAAAGTGCACAGACATAAATATTAGAAGAGAAGTAGCAAGAATAAAAAAAATAAGTTACCTCAATAAATCTAACAGGAGGGAGTCATCACTTCCCTGGCTATAGGTTGACTCATTATAGTGCCTAATGGTCGAGGGTAATGCTCCAAATATTGAGATTAAATTTTGCTGACCATGATAATACCCATTTCTATCTTTTCTCCATTACCTAATAGCCATCAAATCCTTTTTTCCTTGCTATTACATTACTTCCTAGACAAGTTTTACTTTTTTTTTTAAAGATAAAAAGGAGGGGCCTTTGTTATAATTCCTAAAATCTGTCATCTGATTCCCTTTCAGGATTTTATATTTCAAAGTGTACACTTCAGATCCTTCTGAACTCTGAAGAGCATAGATCAAGTTGCTCAAATTTCCTTCATCAAACAATCAAACTAGCGAACCTACAAGGCAAAAGAGTCAAAATAGTACATCACGTTCAGAAAGAAGGCCAACAAGTCTCATATATAAACTGTAGTAAGATTTTATTTCTCCAATATTCAATACCATTGTAATAAAGGTCAGTATACCATCTGCCTGCTGTGTTTGAATATTAACTTTATGATTCATTTATGAAACATTCAGGACCCATTGAATATAAATACAACCTAGTCCCTCGCCATTTGAGAACTACTTCTGTATTTCTATTCTTCCAAGGAAATAGATAAAAATCACAAATTGTACATGAGATTTTAACAGCCACACTCATCTATCTTCTAAATTAATCCACAGCTCTTTGCCACCTACATTTGCCTCGGTTTATTTCCCACCTAGTGGTGTATAGTTGGTACATATGAATAGGCATATTACACTCAGTCTTCCCATCTAACCCACTGATGGAAATCACCCAAGCATTTAGCTCACTAGAAAGCTTTGCAGCTCCTTGCTTCTGAGCCATTAACCTACTCTCAATTCATACTAATATATTATTTTCTTCTGAGCCCTCATTTTGTGTCATAAACTCTTGTTGAAAATACAAATACATTAAATATACTTCTCTTCAATACCTTGCAGATTAAAACTACCGTATGAAAAAAAACTTGCACTTAGCACTTTTCCTATGACACGTGTCCAAGGTAATTGTCTTCATTTATTTTCTATCCCTGCTCTCCTTTATTTGAAGAGAATTTAACGATTGTTACTGCCAACCACTAATTATGAAAGATCAAAATCAATGCAGTCACTAAGGTTCCCTACAAACTAATCCCCTAGTAAAGATTCTTCATTCAACTCCAACCTTGTCCCTGGTCTCCTCTGCACTTGGGTCCACCTGGTGTATGCCTCTCCTAGTCATCATCAGGTAAAAGATACTGAACTTTGCCATAACCTACCCTGGTTCAACTCAGCTTGGCAACCACCCCTTGTTACAGGGAGAATGGAAATGAAACTAGCGCAGAACTTTTAGAACATTTGAGTTGGGGGAGGATGAAGTAATTTGGGAAACAGCCATTTAAAATACACCTGGTCATGAAGGACATAGTGACTGTGATCTTAGGAATGAGAAAGTAGGATTTTGTAGAGATGGAAAATACACAGGAATACAGGAATCGTAGACAGAGAAGACATCATAGGAAGTGCTTAAGATTTAAATGACAGGAGCCACTTTCTAGTTTGGTAGTTTGAATGTAGGTGTTGATGAAAAATATAACCAGGTGGTGGAACAGTGGGGCAGATGGCACTAACTATGAACCAGTTAAATTCAGAATGTAATTGCAATTACCAACAACATTGGATACAAGTTGTGATAGAGTTTTCATAAAACATAACTGTACGTATCACCCAGTCTAACTGCTAACCAAGTACAATGACTTTGGTTGATATGAAATATCCTTATAAAAAACATGCTTGTTCATTATGGGAATAGAACAATTTGCAGGTGCAGATATTTCAGCAACTCAGAGGTATGCAACGTACCAGCAAAATATCTACACCTGCAAATTTGTGAAATGGAGTTTTCACAAATATAAATTTCAAAACTCGGTTACCAATCAAGTCGGTGAAAGCAACATTCTGAAAGTCAAACCTATACAAATATACCTCATTTGTTTAAAAGAAATAACAGAACGTTCCTTTTGGTCAAGTCCAAAATTAATTCCTATTTGACATAAAATGATAATAAAAAACTTTTGATTGGAAAGCCTGGAATTAAAATAGTTTGTTTGACTGGAGGTTTACTCATGAACAACTATTGCTCCCTGATTAAAATCTACTGCATTCAAAAAGAATGACATAATCAGAATCAAAGCAAACATTTTTCAAGAAACTTCTATAATCTCAGTTCCTAAATGCCAAAGTCAAACATTACCTTTATATGAAGTTGGGACTATCCTGACCACTCAACAATTCCAAACCAAATAACAGAAGCCCATCTGCTTGGAGAAATAGGTGCCTCTTAATCTTTAATTTTTATGTTCCTCTTAGAAAACCTTAGTTTCAGTTCACATACAGAAGGACTTTCTTTGGTAAAACAGTCAGCACAATAGCACATTGCGAGGTTTAGAAATGAGATAGACCATTGTCAATGGTTACTACAGCCAATGGTTCTTTAAGGTTGTTACAGTCGGGGTTGGTAAAAGCAATAAGTTCCCACTACCTATAAAATGCTCCAATTGCATGCACCTCAAATAGCCTCTGACAACCAAGCCCAGCTCCTGGCTTTCACGTGTGGCTTAGCTACTAAGCCTGACGGGACCATTCTACTGACAGGAGAAGGGACGAAGACAATTTACTGGTGCCTTAAAACCAGTTGCTTTGGGAAGACAGGGCTCGTCAGCCATGATTGGCAGATCATCTAAGCAAAGAAAACTCTGATCTCAAACCTCTGCTGCTTTGCAGCTATACCCATTCATAGGGAAGGCTTTGGGAGTAAACCCCAAGGGAAAAATCTGGAGTTGGAGTCCCTAAGGCAGTCCTACATTGAGTTCTTCAACTCCTGTGACACTGCTGGTACCAAACTATATTGATCTCTGCCATTCGTTTGGGTTTATCAGATGTGGGGAGAGGGGGAAGCTTGCTACATGGGCAACAACTTCTTCTCTATATTGTACTGCCCTGGCTGGCGCATCTTGATAGATAGGACACAACATCCATGATGGATTCTTGACCGACAGAGGCCTACTACAACTAATAATGTAATCAAAGCTATAGTAAACCTCCAATAGTAATTCCACATTAAACAAAAACATCCAATATAGTTTAAATGACAAATCCCCAAGAATGACATATTATATACTAAACTGATCATTTGTCATTTTGACCATAAAGATTTACAAAGCTTATTCAACAATTAATTATTTGTATGTAACTGTACCTGGGACTCTTCTGGGCTTGCAGAATCTTTCACAGTCCCATTAGATGCTGACTGAGTGGAATCACCAGCCAACGAGCAGCCCGTCTGATTGGCCAACAAATCAAAAAGGATCAGAGAACCTAAGAACAAATTAGAAGTTACGTACTTCTTCTTCAATATAATCTTACAGGCACTCTTTTATTACAGAACAGTTAAAGGCATAAGTGAGAGTAAATTTATTAAATGGGGCTGATTTTAAACATGAGACAAAGCCAATACTTTAGGCTACATAAGACCACCATTAGGGGGACGTAACCAGTTTCAAAGAAACCGACTATAATCCAATGTCAAGATTTAGAAAACAATCCCCAAGAGCAACATTTTTTACACCACTATAACTTTATAATTATGACTCAATTTAAAATGTATCTCACAATCCAACTTAAATAGTTTACAATCAAACCCATTTTGAGCATCAGCTGTTGTAGTCAGCTACCAAATTATTTCATTAATCTGTGAGTTATGAGCACACGAGATTCTGTAGATGCTGGAAATCCAGAGTAACACACACAAAATACTGGAGGAACTCAGGAGGACAGGTAACATCTATTGATTGGAAAAAACACTCAACATTTCAGGTGAAACAACAACTGGTTACTCTCCTCCATAGCTGCTGTCTGACCTGATGAGTTCCTTATTTTCAAATTTTACACTTTGAATAACTAGTACTGTAGAATTCAGAACTGTATAGTATAAAACGCATACTAAAAGTCATGTTCAGTTGTTAAACCCTCAACAGAAAGCACAAAAAAGAATTTGTAGTTAATCTATTGAACACTGTTAATGACCGCGAGCAGAGCAGTCAAATAAGGTACAAGAGATCAAAGTACCTCAGTATCAAGACCAATTGTCAAAAGGAGCTCACGAAATTTACTCTATTATATGAAATTTACAGTTAAAATATAACTACTTTGCATGGCCATAAAAATTTCATCTTTTTAAACACTTTCACCTTCCAGGCAATTCTGATCAATGGTATTATGTCTGTTATGTCAGTAATAAGTGTTACTGGTATTTTTATGCCACCAATAGGTAAAAACCAAGTAGCTAAGCTCACTTTTTGAAAATTCTAAAGGAGTGGAGGCTTAACTGACACTGTCGTTTGTTGTGCATTTACTCCTGGTGAATGCAGCTGCAGTATCTCCAGTTCAACTGGATTTGTAGATTAATTGGCTAGTATGAACTGTTTCAAGGTATAACTGGAAAATTTGAGGTAAAAAAATATGATGCAAGGGAATAGGTGGGGAACTCCACCATCAATGGTTCCAAACTCAGATTTTGAGAGAAAATTCAAAAATCTGAGGCGCAAAGGGACTTGGGAGTTCTTGTGCAGGATTCCACAAAGGTTAATTTGCAGATTGAGTCAGTGGTGAGGAAGGCAAATGCAATGCTAGTATTCATTTTAAAAGAACTACAATATAAAGCATAGAAGTAATATTGAGGCTTTATCATGCACTGGTGACGCCTCAGTTGGAATAGCATGGGCAGTTTTAGGCCCCTTATCTAAGAAAGAACACGCTGGCATTGGAGAGGGTTCAAAGGAGGTTCATGAAAATAATTCCAGGACTGAAAGGCTTGTCGTAAGAACAAGAGAAAAACTGCAGATGCTGGAAATCCAAGCAACGCATACAAATATCTCTCTCTCTCTCTATATATATATATATTTATCTCGATATATCCATCTATATCTATATATCTCTATCTATATATTTATATATATATTTTATATATATGTATATAAAAAAAGAATACAGTTGACATTTCGGGCCAAGACCCTTTATCAAGTCGAGAAAAAAAAAATGGAGAGTTTGATGGCTCTGGACCTGTACTCACTGGACTCCGAAGAATGAGGGAGGTGACCTAATTGAAACCTATCAGATGGTGAAAGGCCTTGAAAGTGGATGTGGAGAGGATATTTCCTGCGGTGGGAGAGTCTGGGACCAGAGGACATAACCTCAGTATAGAGGGGTGTCCTTTTAGAACAGATAAGAAGGAATTTCTTTAGCCAGAGACAGGCAAATCTGTGGAATTTGTTGTTGCCGGCAGCCATAGAAGCCAATTCTTTACGTGTATATAAGGCAGAGGTTGAAAGATTCTCAATTGTTCAGGGCGTGAAGGGATATGGTGAGAAGGCAGGGAATTGGGGTTGAGGAAAAATAGCGATGATGAAATGGCCGAATTCCACTCCTGTATCTTAGGGGCTTCTGTCTAAACCGGGAGGCAAAAGGAGGAAGGTTGGGCATAGGGCCAGCAATGCCATCCTGCAAAAACCTTGAGTTTCAGGGACTCAACAGAAGCTCCAAAGACCACCTCCCTGGAAGAGGAAGGATACACCAAGATGGGCTACAATTGAGAAAGCTTAAAAGACTGGCTCAAGACAGAGGACTCTGGCAAGTTGCAGTTGGCAGCCTTTGTAGCAGTAAGGATGATGGATTTAAGAAGAATAGGTGGGATTAGTGGGAATGCTCTAAGGCTGACTGATCTTCTTTACCATAAAGAGACCATATGTGAATTCAACTCATTTATTATATACAGTAAATACTGCAATATTTTAGTTTCAACTCTGCTTAATGAGAACAAAAGATGCAAATTAACCTATCAGAAACAGCCACAAGAAAATTTCTCATGGTAAATGCAAAACAAAGTACTCACATAATCTCACGGGCAAATCACTCAATAACCGTTATTTATAACCCAAAATTCTATTGTCATTTTCCATTCAGTTTTTCCTGTTTCATTGCAATGTTAAACAGCCAACTCCTTCCATATCCACGTTCTAATCCTTTTTCATGCTGTAGACTAGGGTTCTAATGACTTGTTTGCCATTTGCAGTAGTTGACCTCAGCATTTATTTCACAGTGCCTAACACTGACTGCGGAAATTCTCTGCTGTTCTGTGAAGGGGCAGGGACACACATTCTGGCCACATTTCAAACACTTCAATGAGAATGTCTTGATGCAGGGGTTCCCAACCTGGGATCCACAGACCCCTGAATTAATGGTAGAGGTCCACAGCATTAAAAAAGTTGGGGACCCCTGGTCTAAAGGAAGACTGCAAAAACTAAATACTCAAAACACAAAAATCACAAGCTGGGAAATGGTGTCACTGCTATGACAACCTTTAAATACCTGGCATTAGTAATGTTGCCAAAGAAATTCATAGAAGTGTCATCAAAGAAAATGGCTGCTTAAGGAGATAATAAGGGAGATGACCAAATGTTGAGTGAAAAGTGGGAAATTTTAAAGAACATTTAAAAACATGGAGACATAATACAGATGGCACAATGGAGGAGTGTTTCAGAGCAGTAAGGAAGTAACTTTAAGGCCTTGGCAGCAGACAGAAAGGCTGTCAATGATGTAGCAATATAATCCAGCAATTATCAAGCTGGTCAGAAGAGAGGAGCACACATCTCAGAGTGCTTAAAGGAGGGTAGAAGTCCAAGGAGAAGGCAAAACAGATTACTTCAGGGAAGCACAAGATTTTTAATATTAAGGCAATCTTACTAGTGAGTCAATGAGTGCACTGTACTATGAACAGTTGCCTTCAAATTTATGCACGGATTTTGAAATCAGCAAGTTTACCTATAGTTAAATAATCAACACTGAACTTAAGGGAATAGACAAGTTTAAAAACTTGCTTCACAGTTCTTGCAGATAAGCTAAGGAAGGGCAAACTCAGATGACATCAGTCAAGTGGAAATCATCTCAGCAATGATGCAATATCGCCTGTTCATCTCCAATTAGCGATTCACCTAGGCTTTAAACAGGTTGGTTCAGTTTCAAACAGTGTATTTTGAGAACATTTTTGAAAAATAATTCAACCATTAAAAGTTCATGTTCTAGTTTAACTGTCATTCAACCATACAGGACATATTTCCACACTTCATTTAGTACTCCACTTCAAAACTTGATTACAATTTGCTCCTAGACTTTCCCACCAGCAGTATGCTTTGCTGGCCTTTGCAAGCAATTCTGGTAAGAAACTGCTGAACTCAGCCATCTGCCAGTCCTGGATGTGCAACGCCATCTGTCGGTGATTATCTCTCACTGCACTCCACATGCAGAATCATTCAGATTCTACACAATGTCTCTCTGGTCAGGTATCCAAAGCCCGATTAATTTCAATTGAGATTCCATCTCTGCAGATTAAGAGGTAGAGGAGTAAGCAAGTGCTTGTTTTCCTTTAATATTTTTAATTATTTGTGATTTTTTTGATCAACTTTGTTTATTACACTACTTTAATTGCAGATTTTTAAGTGCATCAGAATGTCAGGAGGATGTTTGAAAATCTAAAATTTCTGACAGCTTTGAGGAGAAGCATCTAATAAACAGTTTTGAGATCAGTCATAGTTTGCGAGGATGTTCTGTGTTATGACCTCTGCAAAATATTAGTCAGGGTCCAATCGCCACCCAGACATAGGCCTAACCAGACTATGGACAGCTAGAGATTAAAGTTCTACATTCATTCCAGGCGAGTGGGGATCCAGTGTACAGTCCAGGTGCCAGGAGTAGAGGTTTAAACCTAGCACAGTCTGGCCCAACCTGATTGGCTGCTGTGCCAGGCTGATAATTTCTCAGTTGCTCGGCACTTTGAAGTCTCCAGACAGTAGCAAGCCGCAGCAAAATTCTCAACATGAAAGCCTCAAGATATTTGTGAGCAGCTTTTTCCAAAATCTGTGGAAAACAACTTCACTTTGGCACAGAATGTCAACATCAAGCCAGGGGAAAGCAATTTCTAACATGAGTAAACTATGATTCTTTCTTGTAATGGTAAGGGAATCCATTCGCCCCACTGGGTGAATGCCACTACTGAGAAGCAATCTCCTCTGGGTCCTGTTACCCCTCTCCTCCTCTCATTTCCCTGAAGCCCTTCACTTATTCTCCCATCATCATCATCAATTTTTTTTGTCTTTAACCACACCAAGGGGTAATTTAGAGTAGCAAATTAACCTACCAGCACAACATTTGGGAGGAAACACACACAGTTGGTGAAGGGGGAGTAGAGAACCGCACATCATAGGGAGTACATGCAAATACCACCCTCAAGATGGAGGAGCAACACCTTACATTCCCTCTGGGTAGCCTCCAACCTGATGGCATGAATATTGATTTCTTCTTCTGGTAAAAACAATCCCACCCTCTTCCTCTATTCTCCATTCTGACCTTTTACCTCCTCTCATTTGGGTATCACTTCCCCCTGGGTCCCCTCCTCCTTCCCTTCTCCCCGCCACTCCTTGTTCTCCTATGGTCCACTCTCCTCACATATCAGATTGTTCCCTCTCGGAGCCCCTGATCTTTCCCATCCACTTGACTTCACCTATCACCTTCCAGCTAGCCTCCTTCCCCGCCCCCCCCAACTTTCTATTCTGGTGTCTTTTCCCTTCCTTCCTGAAGAAGGGCCTCGGCCTAAAATGTTGACTATTTACCTTCATATCCATAGATGCTGCCTGACCTGCTGAGTTCTTCCAGCATTTTGTGTGTGTTACTTAGGACTCGGGCAGGACTGAATCCAGATCACTCCATATCAACTTCAATTCTGACTTTGGAAAAAGTCACACCCCCTCTATAATGAAGGCACAGCGTTTTCCTGCTGTTTCAAAGCAGGAGGAATAGCCAAAGGCTCACGCACATATACGTGGTATCTATTATTCAGCCACTTGTAACCTTGGGAGGACCAGAATCCCAAGCAGATTAGCTCAATATAGGTAACACACCTACACACTAAACTAGAACTGAAAATAGCACAAGATATTAAAATATCGGCACTTATTACCCAAGCTGTGTCCTGCAAGGGAGACTCCTCCTTTGAAATTAGGATTCCGATTCAAGAAGAGAGCGTAAAGTCGATTGATTTCAGCAGCCATTTTATCCACAATAGTCTGACAGTATGTAGGGCTATTGTAGAAGAATATGTCCAATAATGTCTCGTTGGTAAAGTGACGCAAGCGGCCTATACTTGGTAATGTGATTTTCTTGATGCGCCTGGTGTAAAAAGAATAGAAACAGTCAAATGGGAAAGAGTAATTTCCCAAAATTAAGTTTCACATCAATTATACTACTCAATAAAGTAACAAAAATTTTAGCATAAAGCAATCAAATCATTCAAAACTATACTACATAAAATTATCTGGATTTACTCCACACAAAATAAGCTAGTGAGAGACTGTTTGTAGTCTATAAATGCTTCGTCCCACTTTACCTCATCCCATTGATGTGATCTCACTATTTGCAACAAGGCCTGGTTCAGTTCCCACCACTGTCTGTAAGGAGTTTGTACGTTCTCCCCATGACTGCTTGGGTTTCCTCCAGGTGCTCGGGGTTCCTCCCGCAGTCCAAAGACATATTGGTTGGTAGGTGAATTGGTCATTGTAAATTGTAACTTGCCCTGCAATTAGGCTAGGTTTAAATCAGGGCTTGCTGGGCAGTGTGGCTCAGAGGGTCAGAAGGACATATCCCACGCCGTTTCTCAATAAATAAATTGCAAACGTAAAAAAAATCTGTTCATGTAGGAAATCCCAAGCAAAAAATAGAAAACATAAAATATACTCAGGTCAACTATCTGTGTTGAGAAAGAGATGTAATCTTTGATAGCCTTTCATCACATCTTCTGATGAAAGCTTACTGACTCAAATTGTTAACTCTATCTTGTCACATACACTGGAAAATATGATCCATTGCAGTAAGTAATGGTGAGGCTATCAGTACTTAATGTTAAGATGATAAAGTGCATAACAGCTTCCAGTATCTAAGCATGATTAAAAGTGAATTGCTAGCACTGCCAGAGCACTGACATTCAAATATATACGGGGACATAAATTCACAGTGATTTATTGACAGATGCACACTAAACCCCACAAGAATTTATCTATATTTTCCAATTATGAGTAAGAATGAGACATTTTCCCATTCTGATACTTGTATCCTGACAAACCACTTCCATACCAGGGAAAACTGTTATTCTGATGAAGAATGTTTTGTTTCTTCATATCTTAATTACTGCATTTACCTACGAGAAAGAACTTCACTTAATTTTATCTTTTTTCACATTCTCCAAATATCTTGATATTTAGCTTGTTTTTTTTTCAGCTTTTGTTTCCTGCATAGGCTCAGTAAGGATCTTTAATCTTACTTGTTACACAGATCCTACATAATACAATTGGCATGACCCCAAAAGGGAAGGTTATGCTTGACACAACCTATTGAATTATTTGGACTAGTATCAGTAAAGTAGGATGATGTGTTCAGGCTCAGAAGCCCAGATCTTATGAGCGGGAGCAAACCGCAGAAGCCATTTATTGTACTCAAATTTTCACATGCAATTAGAAAAGAAATCAATCCTTTACAGAAAATATGTTGAATAATAAAGACGCAAGGGCACATAATATATGAGAATTTTATTACTATTCTTCAATAAAATTTTACCTTCAGGAAATGGAATTTGTTATTTACCAAACTTTAAATTAGCATAAATGAACATATTAAAATAATTTTCTTATTAATTATTGAAACAGAAATACTTTTCCTCCAATCACTATTTTATGTTCAAAGCTTGGTTTGATATGGTCTTTTATCCGAAAAGCCCAAAGCTATAAACAGATAAATCTGAAATTCACAGTGTTTTCATTTAAAAAAGATTTTATGCTGATGTTAAACAAGGACAATATTATGCAAATTATTTCTCAACAATTGGTCCCATAGGTGTAATTGAGTGGCGCAGGCTCAGTGGGCCACAAATGCCTGTTATTGTGCTGCATTTCTAAATACATAAAACAGCCCTAATATTCAATCCATGTATAACATTTGCTTCCTTAATAGAAGTAGGAGAATATACCTGTCTACTCCAGTTGCATCTCCATGAAGAGCACTGTGCCAATGCACTGGAAGAAATTCAACTCGAGAGATCTTACTTTCATCAACAGCTTTTTTAAAATGTGTTCGCAGTAGTTTCAGAGAAACATTCCTGAAGTCATCAACTGAGAAACAAGGACTGAGTCATTAACGTTAACTGCAAATGATTATCAGTATCTAATGTACATAATTAGATGGAAATAACTTTTTTTAGAAATAAAAACATATTTAGTTGGGAAGAATACAACAATATCAATATGCTTAATACTGGAAGAGGAAAATAGTATAACTTATAGTCAATAATGAATCACTATGCCAATTACACCTCAGAATTCCATTCTGGATAATGTAAACAATATATCTTTTCTACTGTGTAAAAGTAATTCCTCATGGAACTGAATTATTGGATTATTTACTCAATTCTTAAAATTCAAATTCTTGAACAGGGGTTCCCAACGTTTTTTATGCCATTGTCCCTTACCATTAACTGAGAGGTCCATGGACCCCAGGTTGGGAATGCTTGCACTAGAAATAAAGCAAAAATCCTCAAATACACCAGGGGATATCATTGCCAAGTATATTGTAAGCAGAAGTACAATGTCAACATAAAATGTGAGTACTTTATTTTATATTCCAAAATAATATTCCAAATATATTTAGAAGTCACACAAATTTAAGCGCTCAATGTAAAACCCAAAAATTACAAATTACAAATGATTTATATTCTGTGTACTGCATTCCTCCACATCCAGAACTCCCTAAAGCATTTCATGATCAACGGATTAGTTTGTAAACTGCAGTTACTGTGGTTGACTGTACAGCTGTGTGCACTGGGATCCAATATCATGTGGATAGACATATCAACCAGAACACTGGAACACCTCAGATTTTTTTTTATTTATTTAGATACAGCTTGGAAAAGGTCCTTCTGGCCCTTCAAGTTGCACCACTCAGCAACTCCCGGAAACTGCAGTTTAACCCTAAACTAATTGCAGGACAATTTACAATGACCAATTAACCTACCCAGTACATCTTTGGATTTGTGGGAGAAAATCAGAACACCCATGGGAAAACCCATGGATTCCACCGGGGGGGGGGGTTGTACAGACATGCTGGGATTGAATTCTGAACTCCCACACTCCATGCTGTAATAAAAACACACTAACCGCCATGCTACTGTGTCGCCCAAACTGTGTTCTTTGAAAACAATTTGAGTGATCAGATAGAACTTCCATTTAATCTACCCAAAATCTTGAACCTTTGACAACAGAAAACCTTCACAATACTGCACTGAATCATCACCTTTGATTGTCTTGGTGGGAGCTCGAATCCATTTAACTCAAAGCCAAAAGTACTAAATCTACCTGACAATACTGTACAGGACCGAAAGCAGCTGCAGAGGGTTGTAAATCTAGTCAACTCCATCTTGGGTACCAGCCTACAAAGTACCCAGGAGATCTTCAGGGAGCAGTGTCTCAGAGAGGCAGCGTCCATTATTAAGGACACCCAGCACCCAGGGCATGCCCTTTTCTCACTGTTACCATCAGGTAGGAGATACAGAAACCTGAAGGCACACACTCAGCTATTCAGGAACAGTTCTTCCCCTCTGCCATCTGATTCTTAAATAGACACTGAACCTTTGTACACTACCTCACTATTTCTATTTTTTGCACATTTTTTAATCTATTCAATATACATATACTGCAATTGATCTATTTATTTATTTTTATTTTTTCTCTCTTCTATATTATGTATTGCATTGAACTGCAGCTGCTAAGTTAACAAATTTCATGTCATGTGCCGGTGATAACAAACCTGCTGCTGATTTGGGAACCAGCAAACAGGTTATCAGGTAATTTTGTATTTTTTTTTAAACATATAATCTTTTCCTATTCAAAATGTTCTAATTGCTCACAGTAGTAGATAACACACTTTCAGATCAGAAATTATGGTGTTATTACCTTTCTTACAGTGCCACCAACTGGTCAAACATAACACTGTTGTATAATAGGTGTATAATGAAACTAATACAAAAGCCTGATTAAATAGATAATGTTTATGTCTAGCAACTTAATGCTTTTAAAATATAGGTAAAAAGAACTTAAAAACAAAACAAGACTGATACTAAAGCTGGCAAGCAGGTTAAAAAATGTTTCTATGAGAAAGATTAGTCAATATACGAATTGCACTGCTATTCATGGAAAATAAATGTTCAATCTCACTGCATTGTTGCAGAAATTACTGTCGTAGGTTTGAGTTCTAGGTAATATTCTTATGTAATGAATACAGCAAATGATTTTAATAGACAGCCAAAGAACCTTCTGTGCTATAAGCACCCATGACCTTACAGATTCATATTCAATAACAATTCATACCATCCAACTCAAAAGGTTTTATGAATTATAAATTACATGTATCTCAAGAAATATTTTGTATTAGATTTGATTTGAAGCAGAGCTTGTCAAAAAGCTGACTGTCACTACTCATCACATGAAGGAACCAATTACTTGATAATTAAGTAATTAATAAACAAGGCGAAAACCAACTAATAGTGCATAAAAATGAACCAATGACTTAGTAGTGTCTTCTTTGTACATTGATTGAGACATTTTGCATATTCCAGGAGTTTTCTGCAAGCTTTACAGGTCTTTGGAAATAATAAAGGGTAACTAAAGAACAGATGTCAAATTTGTTGTGTCTAAGAGTCCCTTGTTTAATAAAAAAAAATCGAAGTATTAGCTCGCCTTAACTCTTGCCATGCATTTTGGCTGAGTTTGCATCAAAGTCAGGCACAAGAATAGACCATGCTGCCACTGAATTGGGCATATTACACCAACTCCACTTTCCTGTTATATTTTCATCTCCATAATACCCGTAAGACATAACAGTAGAACTAGGCCACTTGGCCCAGAGTCTGCTCCACCACTGCATCATGACTGATCCACATCCTTCTCATTCCCATTCTCCTGCCTTCTCCCCATGACCTTTCACACACTAATCAAGAACCGATCTACCTCCACTTTAAATGCATGCAGTGACCTGGCCTCCACAGCTGCCTATGGCAACAAATTCAACAGATTCACCATCCTCCTCAGCATTTTCATTTTTAATGGACGTCTTTCTATTTTGTGTCCTCTGGCCCTAGATTCCTCCACCAAAAGAAATATCCTCTTTACATCCACTCTATCTAGGCCCTTCAACATTTAATATGTTTCAATGAGATCCCCCTTAATTCTTCTAAATTCCAGTGAGTACAGGCCCAAAGCCTTCAAACGCTGCTCATGTGCTTACCCTTTCATTCTGGGAATCATTCTCATAAACCTCCTCTGAGCCCTTTTCAATGTCAGCAAATCCTTTCTTAAATAAGGGGCCCAATACTGCTCACAACACTCCAAGTGAGGCCTCAACAGTGCTTTATACAACCTCAGCATTACATCCTTACTTTTATATTCTAGTCCACTTGAAATGAATGCTAACATTGTATTCACCTTCCTCACCACCAATTCATTCAGTTCCCAACACTTTGAAGACCTTCCAGGCATTTTCTACAAAACAAAAAGTGTGATCAAACCACCTCCATTTCCCTAGATAAATGGAGCCAAACAATATTTCAACAGTCCATTTGATTGATTCTTTTTCCCTTAACACAAGTATTCACCCCATTCACCACCATTGCATCCTAGCTATAAAGTATATCAATTAAAAGAAATCTATTCAATTACCTGGACAGTGACAGCACCTCCCAAACCCAAGATCTTTTCCTCCAAGGACAGAATTACCATAATAACATCACCTCCAAATTCCCTTTCAAGTCACACAGATTTCTGACTTGTCAACACATGCCCACTGTTACAGGGTACAAATCTTGAAATCCTCCACCCAAATATTTTACCACATGCTCTGCAGCTGTTCAAGGGCAATTAGGAGTGGCCTTGCATAAAAGGCATAGCAAAGTGACTAGTGAGAAACAGAATGCAACATTTCAAATTGGTTTTTATGTCCTTCACTTCATTTACTTGATCTAGATACTGTGGCTTTTCACACCTAATACAAATATACTTTTGTATTCAAACTAAGCCATCATCATTTGGTAAACATTTCTTTTACTAGGATAAATCTGAGCAAGTCTCAGAATATTCCTGGTACCAGATTGTTAATGGATTGGAACGATCATTTGAACCTTGTTACTTATTTAAATATAGGTTTGCTTCAAATAATTAAAAAGGTATAAAGGATAACATTTGCAAAAAGCGTTAAAAATAGACATACCGCATTCAATGATGCTTCTGAAACGCAAGTCACAGACAGGTCCAATACCATGTGCAATGAACACCAGATGGTTAACTTGTGGCAATTCTCCTATGTAAATAAAAATAAATTGGTAAACAAAAGTGCCTGGAATGCTGGAAGTTGTTCCTGAGAAATAATTGCTAATGTTTAATTCATAGAGATTCATTTCTTCCTCAATGAAGCAACAAAAATTTGACACCCACCACTTAACTAGATCTAACCATGGAGATGGGAAAACAACTTGCACATACCTAGCACATTATTACATTGATGAGAAATTTCTTAAAGCATTTAATATAAATGCTACAGCTCTTGAATGTATATATTTACATAGTTCCATTCTGCAACTCAAATTTCCACATTTTATTTAAAAATTGAGGCAATTTTGAGAAGAATCAGCAATATATGCGGGATATGAAACATGGTAAATAATGGTAATATGGTAATAATGACAAATTATTATTTTATGAATTAGGCATTTAATTTTAACCAATTTTAACCTATTTTAATCAATATTTTACAGAAGTACCATCAAGAGTCTCCTTACTCGCTGAATCACTGTTTGGTAGGGGATTGCAAGGCTTCTGACTGCAATCCCCTACGAGGACAGCTGAGAGGATCATCGGGGTTCATCTTCCACCCATTAGAGATATTTATCAGGGGTGATGCCTTGTCTGTGATCCCTCCCATCTGTCCAACAGTCTCTTTGACCTCCACCCATCACAGAAGGTACCGTAAGCATTAGGACAAGTAGTATTAGGATGGGAAACAACTTCTTCCTCCAGACCATTAGACTACTGAACTCCCTGTTACCACCCAGGTCTCATCGTGTATGAAGTGCCAGTAGCGTTAAGCTATTTATTCTTAAAACTTGTATTGTAAATGTATTTTATTATTTGTGGGAATATTACATTTTGTGTTGTGTGTGTGATTAATATGTACTGTGTTGTGTACCTTGGTCTGGAAGAATGTTGTCTCATTTGGCAATATACATGTGTACAGTTAAATGACAATGAATTTGTAATATGCAAATTACTGAAACGATTATTATCTTTAAAGTGCAAAATACACTTAGTCCATTAAGGTTTTCTTTAACAACAAGCTTGATATTACTGAGTCATCTTAACCAGATCATTCTGAGGCATATAAAGCACAGAGCTGTGATTGGATTCATACCTTCAGGAATCTCATCGTGGTCATCGTCTATCCCACGCTTGACCACTCGAGGCCGAGTCTGTCCATCTTGTGTAGTTCCCCATTCATCTGGCAGTGAGGAAGCATGGAACTGAACTATGACCTGAAAGCAATCATGACTGCTGTATAATTATTTTTGAGAGTGGAAGTCATAATAATCAACATAAAGAAATGAAAACTCAAATAGAGATCTTGCTCCTTTCAAAGCTCTGGCTCAATTTTCCCCCATCTCCTAAAAGTGGTTTATGGGATTGTTGCTGATGGATTTGATCAAGTCCCATCATGTTACATGAGCTATTCTATGTTAACATATAGAAAAGTATCCATCCACTTTCATGTTCTACCAAAATGTTTTTTCAAGTTCCAGTTTATTCATTCACCACCTGATTCTCCATGGCAAATGCCTATGAAAGGGTAGCAAATAATTTTGAATAGGAACCACAAAACAATGAGACATAGAAAAGTCATGTAGTTTTACTTTCCTCTAGCCAGAATGCATTATGGTTGGGTTGAGCTGTTTTCTGATCTTGCCAATTTATTTGCAAATGATTCGTCACCACATGAGGAGACACTGTCAGTGTGCTGTTGATTGTGGTGTGTCCTCTGGATGCTCGGCCTTTATATACCTTTCAATCAGCTGACTGGAGGTCATTTCAGAAACTCAATTGTGATGTGGGGAGGCAATCTCATTGCTGATAGGCTATGTGGTGGTCTGGAATTTTGTCTGCATCAGCTCATAGATAGGATCGAGGCCTACGCGTTTGTTTAGAGTTGTCAGCAGAAAACCATGCTTCTTTCTAGGAATTCTCTTGCATGCCTTTCTTTTGAAAGTCATAACGCAAGTGCACATGGCATGCAATAGAATTCCATGAATTCCTGTTGGTAAGAGATAAATTACATCTCTAGAAAGAGGTGACATAGGGTCAGAGACGGTCGAATCTTTGTGGGTGGAGTTAAGAAATTGCAAGGGTTAAAATAGCATTATGGGAATCATACATAGGCCTCCAAATAGTAGCCAAGATGTGGGGTTGAGATTGCAAAGGGAGCTGGAAAAGGTTTGTAATAAGGGTAAGGGAGATCTCCTACTGGTTGTTGATGGAGTAACAGCCTTTTGCAGTCGCTCCTACTTTTCTTACTTTACTGTTTCCAACCTGTTTTAAAACTTTATTTTTAAAAGTGATATTGTTTCACCATGAGTACTATGAGTACAAGGGGTGCCAAAGGTACTAAAAAAGACCCTCCTGAATCTTTGGAAGCTATAATGGATTTGCTTCAAAAACACAGAAAAGAATCCTCTGACGAGTTTCAGCAGGAGTTCCAACAACTCAGCTATTAAATTAAACAAATAGATGCAAAATTGGATTCTATTCAAAAAAACCTTAACTGAACATGATAAACGAATAGAAGAGAATGAAGAAACTCTGACGATTTTGGATGCGAAAGTGGATGACCTACAAAAGCTTTGTGAAAAACAATCAAAGTCCAATGAAAAATTAAGACAGAAGATTATAGATTTAGAAAATAGAAGCAGAAGAAATAATCTACGAATTCTTGGTCTTAAAGAGTTAATGGAAGGTGTCAGCCTACTGAATTCTTTGCAAGCTTTTTGGCAAAATTATTTCCTAAAATCTTACCGTCTTTACCTATGATTGATTGAGCTCATAGATTGCTTGTGCCTAGACCACCTCCAGGAGCAAGACCCAGATCAGTAATGATCTGTTTTCATGAATTTCAAGCAAAGGATCATTTAATTCGTGAATCCCATCGAAGAGGAATGATTGATTTTAATGGTCAGAAGATCAGGATAGTCGAGGATTTTTCACCCGAGGTCGTGAATGAGTGTGCTAAGTTCAAAAAGGTTATGTCGGAACTTTTTAACAAAGGTTTCAAACCTTCTCTTCGTTATCCTGCTTGGCTCAGAATTATATTGAAGGATGGCTCTAAGGAATGGTTCCATTCGAGTGAAGAAGCTCAGAAATTCTTAAAATCAGAAGATTAACTGTTCAGTACCTTTCTACATGAATAATTGCTTCTTTTACTTTTGGTAAACCTTTGTAGCCAACTCTCCTTTTGAAACTTTAAATGCTTTACTCAGAGAACAAGATTTTAACGACGTAATATCTTGTGTGTTTGTATGATTTGAATTTTGATAGGTTTTTTATTATTTTATATTATACTTATTTTTCTTGAGGTTTTTTTCTGTCAATAAGGCTTAGTTTCGCTATTTTTCATTATCATTTTGAAACTGTAATAATTAACCTATATGTGTTCTTGTTATGAGGGTTAAGTTTTTTTCCTGGTCTACTGTCTAGGTTGGAATGCAGTTAACCTTGAAACTAAACCAGTAGTTTTTTTTGGGAGGGTGACGTCATTAGATTTAGCTGTTGGCTTTCTTTTGGCTGGCTTTCTGACTTTGGGAGGAGGGTGGGGGGGGATGCGTTTTTTTTCTGGAAGTTGTTTTGGAATTTTAGCCAAATCTGTTGCTTGGTTACCACATTTCAAGGTTTATTGTTTGGTTTTAATGTACATTCCAGTGGTTATTACTTTAACCTTTCTATTAAATAGTATTAAAAATGGATCAAACTATTAACTTACTTAGTCTTAACGTGAAAGGATTAAATCACCTGTGAAACGGATTAAGATTTTTGCATATATTAAAAAACTTAAGGTTCCAATTATTTTTCTACGAGAAACTCACGTATGTAATTGTGACAATTTATGCCTTTTCAGTAGATGGAGGGGGCCACATTTTCATTCCTCTTTTCAGGCTAAGTGCAGGGGAGTTTCGATCTTTATAGATAATATAGTTCCCTTTGTCCAACATAAAGTAGCGTCTGATACTAATAGGCGTTTTGTCATAGTATCAGGAAAATTAGATAATAAATTAATGGCATTTGCCAATCTGTACACCCCGAATACAGATGACACAGGATTCTTTGGGTGTTTTTTTTTTTCGTTTTTGCCAAATTTGAGCTTTTACTCATTGGTGACGGGAGGAGACTTTAATTACTGGTTAGATCCAGCTTTTGATCAGTCATCTTTTAAACCAGCGACACTTAATAAATCAGCTTTGTTTATTCAATCTTTTCTAATGAAATGTGGTATTGTTGATGTACGTTTTTTTTTATATCCACTAGACAGGGAGTATTCGTTTTTTTCTCATGTTCACCATACGTATTCCAGGATTTTTTTTTTATTGATAGCCAAATGATTCCATTCGTTCGATCTTGTGAATATAAAGTGATTGCTGTCTCAGATCATGCCCCTGTGCTTTTATCTTTAAATCTCGCTGGTCTTCCTCAAACAGATGTTGGCGCTTTAATCTAACTTTGCTATCTGATACGGATTTTTTAAAGTTCCTGGAGAGACAAATTATTCTTTTTTTTTTTGAAGAGAATACACTGGAAGAGACTTCTAGTCTTATTATATGGGATGCTTTTAAGGCCTATATTAGAGGACAAATTATTTCATATACTGCAAGTGTCAAGAAAAAAGCTAATACAGAGAGAATTGAGTTAGCTAATCAGTTGAAACAATTAGACAAAAAATATGCCTTGGCTCCAGAATCTGCTTTATATAAAAGGCGTGTTGAAATTCAAACTAAATATGATCTTCTTTTAACTTATCCAATTGAAACTCAACTCCGAAAAGATAAAAGTTGATTTTATATTCATGGAGACAAAACAGGTAATTATTGGCTAAACAATTAAAAACCTTTATAGCTAAACGGCAAATTAAAGAAATTTGTAAAGCTAATGACGATAGGACAACTGACCATTCAGAAATAAATGATATCTTTAGAGAATTCTATTCTAAACTTTATAGTTCTGACCCTCCTAAAGATAATACTATTATTTGGTAAGGAACTGCTGGTGAGGACAGAGCATGCAGGCCGCAACTGCTGACTTGATAAAGAAAGTATCCTGCAGGATGAACTGCCGGTCAACGGATAGTGGAAGTGAGTTAGAGATGGAGGTTGGTGGGAAAGAGGAATGGAGTGGAAAGAGTAAGAAAAGAAAACAGAGGTATGCGATGTCAAACTCTGAGGAGTCTAGTGACAAACAAAATAGGATAGCAAAACAATGGAAAGAAGATGAGATTAAAGCAATTGTAAAACTGAATGAAGACAGAGCACCTTTTGGTGAATGGAACCAGATTCATTTGACCAAGATAATCAACAAACTTACAGGCGAAGTCAAAAGAGCAAAGATTTTACAAAATGGATCGCTATTAGTGATTTGTCGGGATAGTGCTCAGCAAGGCAAAGTGATAAGATTAAATAAAATAGACGGCAAAGAAGTACAATGCTCAATACCCAACAATAGGAAGTGGAAGAGAGGAGTTATTTCAGGGATACCAACAAAAGTTACTATGGATGAGATTAAACAGAACATAAAAGGAGCGAAAATTATTGAGGCCAAACGTTTGAAAGCTACAAGAAATGGAAAAAAGTGTGATAGTTCATCAGTTATGATTAACTTTGATGAAGAGAGATTGCTGACTAAAGTTTATTTAGGGTAGATGTGTTTGAGGTCAGAATATATATACCACCGCCTTTAACATGCTTTAGATGTCAGAAACTTGGGCATATTGCGGCAGTCTGCAGAGGGAAACAAAGATGTGGGAGATGCACTGGAGAACATGAATACAGGAAATGTGTGGTGCGAGCTAGGCTGAAATGCTGTAATTGTGGCGAAGAACACAGTGCAGCTTATCGATGGTGCATTAATAGCAAGAAAGAAGCTGAGATACAATATGTAAAAGTAACTCAAGGGATCAGTTATGCAGAGGCAGTGAAAGCATTGGCTGAAAAGGAGAAGGCTATCAAGCAAACAAGTACAGGAAATAATAAACCGGTGAACTGTGAGGGCTGTAATATGATAAATAAGGATACACTAATAATGAGTAAGAAGGATTTCGTACTGTTTGTGGTAGATGCAATTAACTGTTCAGCACAGACAGACAAAAGAACTGAAAAAATTAAAATTACAATCAAGTCTGCAGAAAAATATCTTGGTATTACAGGGCTTAGGTGGGAAGCAGTCAAAGAAACGCTGAATGGAGGATCAAACAGTTCACGGGCAGGAGAGGCAGGAAATTAATGGCAGTATATATATAGGAATGCAAGGAGTCTTATCGCAAATGGTCAAGAATTTATGAGATATGTATCAGAACTCAAGGAAAAACCTCAGATTTTATGTACACAAGAAACATGGTTGAAACCCAGGGTAAATGTGCAGAACTCCATCAACAAATAGAAGTACTCAATAAGAACAACCGTGAGTTGGAAAGAAATTGGACGAAACAGTACTGCATTTAAAGGAGACGGTTTCTGAAAAAGATGCTTGTCAAAAATTCAGTGACATGGAAAACAGATTTTAAAAATAGAGGAACTTATTCCAAAAATGGAGGAACTTATTCCAAAGTTACAAAAGGAAAAAGAAATTTGTTGCAAAATGAATTATCTACATTCAAATTATAAAATGAAAACATGGAAACAAATGAGGAAGAACTTCAAGATTTCAGTAAACAACTATAGGATTTGACTCAAGAAAAGGAGAACTTGGAAATCGCAGATGGACTTGGAAAACAGCAATTTTTAAATGTTAAGCATGAATATTCTCAAACAAGAAGCTTTTAGTTTTACAAATGATTCAGATGAAATTAATGTCATTGAGGCAATGCAATTACTTGGAAAGCACGTGACAAAACTTGGGAAGAAAAACAATCTGCGGCATTGCTATCTAGTGAGCACATACAGCATTTGCAAGCAGAATTATAATTAATTATACATCCTGCGGAGGGCAGTAATATGCCTAGATGCGTCTAAACTGCCGGAAACAGAAGAAGATGATAATACTATTATGAATAATTCTTAGACCAATTAAACATTCCTACACTTTCCGTTGATAACCATAAACAGTTGGATCAACCTATTTCTTATGAGGAAATTGCCGAGGCTGTACATTCATTGCACTCGGGGAAGGCTCTGGGTGCTGATGGATTTTCTGCAGAATTTTATAAGGCACTTTCCTTACTGCTTATACCTCATCTATGTTCAGTTTTTTTGGATTCCTTTAAGTTGGGTAGGTTGCCACAATCTTTCTATGAAGCTTCTATTTCGCTTATCCTTAAAAAGAATAAGAACCCAATGGAATGCTCTTCATACAGACGAATTTCCTTACTTAATGTTAATAGGAAAATTCTATCCAAAGTTTTGGCCCGTAGGATTGAAAATATTTTACCATCTATTATTTCTGATGATCAGACTAGATTTATTAGAAATCAATATTCCCACTTTAATATTTGTCATTTATTAAATGTTACTTATTCTCCTTCTAAGGAGGTATCAGAATGTGTGATATCTTTAGACGCTGAGAAGGCTTTCGATCGGGTTGAATGGAATTATTTATTTAAAACCTTAGGAAAATTTAATTTGGGCCCGATTTTATTCAATGGATTAAATTACTTATGTATCTCCCTCTGCTCGGGTTCTTACGAATTTTCAGAATTCCAAACCTTTTAAACTTCAATGTGGTTGTCCCTCTAGCCCTTTGCTCTTTGATCTGGCCTTAGAACCCTTACCCATTGCTTTTCGAGAATCTAATGATATTATTGGTATTTTAAGGCGAGGTACTATCCATAAAGTTTCACTTTATGCTGCTGACCTATTGCTTTTTATTTCTAATGTCGAGACTTCGTTACCTCCAACGCTTTCTTTACTTTCTTGCTTTAGCCAGTTTTCAGGATATAAACTGAATTTACGTAAGAGTGATCTTTTTCCTTTGAATAACTTGGTATCAATTAATACTAACCTTCCTTTTAAAATTGTAAGAAATCAATTTACCTGTTTGGGTGTAACAATGACTAAGAATTATAAACACCTACTTAAAGAAAATTTTCTTACCCTTCTGAATTATGTAAAAAGGGCACAATCAAACTGGTCACTCCTTTCGTTATTGTTGATTGGCCGAATTAACTCTTAAAATAAATACTTTACCTAAATTTATATACCTTTTTCAGGCCTTACCCATTTTTATTCCTAAATCCTTTTCTGACTCTCTTGATTCTATTATATACTCTTATATATGGAAAAATAAATATTCTCGACTAAATAAGGTTCATCTTCAAAAAGCTGAAAAGAATGGAGGTTCAGCCTTACCGTGTTTTAGGTTTTATTATTGGGCAGTCAATATACAAAATCTTACGTTTTGGTCATATTAACCGTGAGGATTGTCCGATATGGGTTTCTTTAGAAGCTAACTCTGTTAATGAATTTTCTATCATTTCTCTTCTTGGATCCTCACTTCCTTTATCCTTCAGTAAATTAACTGATAATTTGGTAGGTAAACATACTTTGAGGATCTGGGTACAATTTAGAAAATATTTTGGTTTAATGGGATTTTCTCTTTCAAGTCCCATTTTTTCTAATTATTTTTTTTAAACGCTTCAAGACCGATCCAGTTTTTAAAGAATGGATTAGATTGGGTATTAAATGCCTCCAGGATTTGTTTGTTCGAGGTAGTCTCCTTTCGTTTGAGCAATTGTCAGCTAAATATAGCTTACCAAAAACCCACTTTTTCCGATAGCTACAAATTAGAGAATTTCTGCGTTCTCAATTATATTCATTTCCTAATAGTCCCGATAAGGACTTATTAGATGTAATTTCTAATTTGAAATTATCATAATTTCAGTGATGTTGTGGGGATGGAACTGGACTCTCTGACGGTGGTGTCTGAAAAGAGGATGTTGTCCAAGTTGCATGCCATCTTGGACAATGTCTCCCATCCACTACATAATGTACTGGGTGGGCACAGGAGTACATTCAGCCAGACTCATTCCACCGAGATGCAACACAGAGCGTCATAGGAAGTCATTCCTGCCTGTGGCCATCAAACTTTACAACTCCTCCCTTGGAGGGTCAGACACCCTGAGCCAATAGGCTGGTCCTGGACTTATTTCCTGGCATAATTTACATATTACTATTTAACTATTTATGGTTTTATTACTATTTAATTATTTATGGTGCAACTGTAATGAAAACCAATTTCCCCCGGGATCAATAAAGTATGACTATGACTATGAAACCCTTTCATAATGGTTCAATATCCAATATTTATGGCATGTTTTTGGGAATGAGAAATGTTCCTTTAGACAAAATTAAAAATCTCTGGGAACAAGATTTATAAACTTCAATTTCTGAGGAAACTCGGAATGAAATTTTTAAATTGGTTAACGCTTCTTCGTTATGTGCCTGCCACCCCCTCCTACAACTTAAAGTGGTCCATAGGGTTCTTATGACTAAGGATAAGCTATCTCGTTTTTATTCAGGTATATCTCCCTCTTGTGATAGATGTAACAATGGAGAAGCTTCATTAATTCACATGTTTTGGACATGTCCAAGTCTTGAAAGATACTGGAAGGAAGTATTCCAAACTTTCTCGGTACTTTTTAAGGTAAATTTTAAGCCTGACCCTTTGACCGCCCTATTCGGTATTGTTGGAGGAAAAGATATTATTCTGGAGACATCTGATTTGCACATTTTGGCGTTTAATTCTCTTATAGCTCGGAGGGCGATCTTGTTTAAATGGAAGGATGTCGTTCTGCCTACTCACAGTCAATGGTTACAGGATATTATGTCATGCTTAAATTTAGAGAAGATCTGTTGTTCAATTTCTGAATCTAGTCAAGACTTTCAAACATTGTGGGGACCATTTCTGAACTATTTTCAAAACCTTTAACTTGCTGTTAAAGTACAGATGGTGGCTAATAACATATTTCACTTTACGGTAAGGATGTTTTTTCCCTTTTTCTTTCTTTACCAAACAGCTTTGATCGTGGTAGAGGGTTTAGATTTTTTTCTGCATAATAAAATTATTACATTTCAATATTACGATTTAATTTAATTTACATGAATATAGGGTAATGTGATTGCAAGTGCGATTCTAATATAATGTATTTGATATTACTTTATCTTTTTTTGATTTATAATATATCTTGTACTCTGTTTTCTTTTATGTAGAAACTAATAAAAATATTGAAAGAGTAATAAGGGTAAGAACACAATTGTAACAGGGGCCTTCATTTGCAAGGGGATTGGGAAAATCAGGTTGGAATCAGATCGCAAGAAAGGAACTTGTTGAATGCCTATGAGATGGCTTTTTACAGCAGCTTGTGCTTGAGCCTACTTGGAGAAAGGCCATCTTAGATTGGGTGTTGTGTAATAACCCAGATCTTATTAGGTACTTTAACATAAAGGGGAACCCTTAGGAGACAGTGATCATAATATGATTGAACTCGTATTGTAATTTGAGAGGGAGAAGCACAACTCACACATATCAGTATCACAATGGAATAAAAGGAATTACAGAGGCATGAGAGAGGAGCTTGTCCAGGTGGATTGGAGGAGGATATTGGCGGGGATGACAGCAGAGCAGAGATGGCTGAAGTTTCTGGGAATAGTTCACAAGGCGCAGGATAGATTTGTCCCACAGAGGAAGAAGTTCTCAAATGGCAGGGGTAGGCAACTATAGTGGTCAAAGGAAGTTGAGGGCTATATAAAAGCCAAGGAAAGGGCATATAAGGCAGCAAGAGTGAGTGAGAAGTCGGATGATTGGGAAGCTTTTAAAATCCAACAAAAGGCAATTAAAAGTGCTATAAGAAGGGAAAGGGTGAAATATGAGGGCAGACTAGCTGATAATATGAAGCAGGATACCAATTTTTTTTCAGTTATATAAAGAGTAAAAGGGAGGTGACAGTTGATTGTGGACCACTGGAAAATGATGCTGGTGAGGTAGTAATGGGCAACAGAGAAATGGCAGGGGAACTTAATGGGTACTTTGGACCTTCTTCACTGTGAAAGACACTAGCAGTGTGGCAGTGCTCCGTGAGCGTCGGGGAGCATGAGTGAGTGTCATTGTTATTGCAAAGAAAGAAGTGCTAAGCAAACTGAAAGGGCTTCAGGTGGCTTAGTCACCTGGGCCAGACAGACTACATCCCAGAGTCCCGAGAGAGGTTGCTGAAGAGATAACAAATGTATTGGTCATGATCTTTCAAGAATCACTTGATTCTGGCATGGTCCTAGAAGAGTGGAAGATTTCAAATGTCACTCCACTCTTTAAGGAGGGAGGAGGCAAAAGAAAGGAAATTATAGGCCAATTAGCCTAACCTCAGTGGTTAAGAAAGTGTTGGAAGTCTATTATTAAGAACGAAGTTTTGAGGTACTTGGAGACTAATGATAAAGTAAGTCATAGTTAGCATGGTTTCTGTAACAGGAAATCTTGCCTGACAAGTCTGTTAGAGTCCTTTAAGGAAAGGAAATAACAAGCAGGGTTTGCAAAGGAGAGGCAATGGATGTCATTTACTTAGATTTTCAGAAGGCGTTTGATAAGGTACCACACATGAGGCTGCTTAACAAGATAAAATCCTATGGTGTTACGGGAAAGATACTGGCATGGATAGACGAATGGCTGACAGGCAGGAGGCATTGAGAGGGAATAAGATGGAGCCTTTTCTGGTTGGCTGCCAGTGACTAGTGGTGTTCCACAGGTGTGGGTATTGAGACCGCTACTTTTCACATTGTTTGTCAATGATTTGTATAATGGAATTGATGACTTTGCGGAAAAGTTTACGGATGATATGAAGATAGGTGGAGAGGTAGGTAGCTTTGAGGAAGCAAATGTGATTGCAGCAGGATTTAGACAAATTGGAAGAATGGTCAAAAAAGTGGGAGATGAAATACAGTGTTGGGGAAATGTATGATAATGCATTTTATTAAAAGGTACAGTAGTGCGGACTATTATCTAAGTGGGGAGAAGGTTCAAACATCAAAGGTGTGGAGGGACTTAGGAGTCCTTGTGCAAGACTCCCAGAAGGATAACTTATAGGTTGAGCCTGTGGTAAAGAAAGCAAATCCAATATTGGCATTTATTTCAGGAGGAATAGAATCTAAAAGCAATAAGATAATGTTGAGCCTTTATAAGACACTAGTCAGGCTGCACTTGGAGTACTGTCAACGGTTTTGGGCATCATATCTCAGAAAGAATGTGTTGTCATTGGAGACAGTCCAGAGGAGTTTCAAGAAGATAATTCCAGGAATGAAAGGGTTAAAATTTGAGGAGCCTTTGGCAGCTTTGTGCCTCTATTCACTGGACTTTAGAAGAATGCATGGGGATTTCATTGAAACCTACTGAATGTTGAAAGGACTAGACCCGGTGGATGTAAATAGCACGTTCCCTATGGTGGGAGTATCCAGAACTTGAGGGCACAGCCTCTAAATCGAGGGTGACTCTTTTGAACAGAAGTAAGGAGGAATTTTTTAGCCAAAGAGCAGTAAATCCAAGGAATGCTCTGCCACACACTGCAGTGAAGGCCAAGTCCATACATATATTTAAGGCGGAAGTTGATTGCTTCCTGTTCAGTCAGGGCATCAAGGGATATGGCGAGAAGGCAGGTATATGGGGTTGAGTAGAATCTGGGATCAGCCATGATGGAATGGCAGAACAGACTCGTTGGGCTGAATGGCCCAATTCTGTCCCATGTTTTATGGTCTAAGCGCTTGAACATCAATTTTCTAAATCTGCAGAGCTGTAAATATACAGTACTATGCAAAAGTCTGAGGCACATATATATTGCTAGGGTGCCCAAGATTTTTGCATGGTATTGCACTTTCATACCACTACAAAAGAAAAAAAAAACTCATGACCAATGTGAGTGATGAAACATCAGATTCTGATACGGCTCTCTATTGTGGACTGAGAGGGGGGAATCATGGTTGAGAAAAGGGGAAGGGAGAGGGGAGGGAGCAGGAAGTACCAGAGAGAATCTGCAATGATCAATAAATCAATTGTTTGGAATCAAATATCCTTGGCTGGTATCTCAGGGCTGGGTATATCTAGACACATGCCACCCCCCCCCCCCCGCCGGCACTCCTCTTCTGCCACCTGTCCCATTACCTTCAATCTTGTGTCTTCCAAAAGCATGTTTATATACATACACGCACACACATACGTTTTATATTTATAGTTTTTTTTACAACTATGTGGACCAGCCATTCTTTTTAAAAACACAACCTGAAAACTGTCCAGCACTTTAATAAAACATTATATAAAAGAAGATTTCAGTAGTGTGACAACAAAGGCTATGTGCAAGGGAGCATTTCAGCACCCAGACAGCTTAGAGGGAACAGTAAAACTAAGTTTTACAGGTTAAACAACATGCAGCAATACTATTTCAGTATTCAGGGTTTATGGCCACAGGTGAATTTCTAAACTCATGATGCCTCATTGTTCATGCAGATCTTACCTTTGGATTATGCATAACAATGGTTTCTCCACTGGCAAATTCGAGTCTCTTGTGCCACTGGTTGGTAGTTACTGCTTTTTTATATTCTCCCTGCATAGAGAAAAATTAGAAGATTTTACAATGCTCAATTTGTTTTCTCCAGGATCTCAAAAATATTTTAGGTGTAAACTTAAAATGGCTCATTTTATCCCAGCTAAGCGTTTAATATCAATATTTACTGAACTTCAAATATAAAAAATAGTTTAAAGTGCTAATTATGAAATAAAAAGTAATTTCTTATTTTCAAATGATACGATACAGCTTGTAGTTAAATATTATGTGAACGTCATAGGCTTTTTAAAAAAAACCTTGAAAACTCAATAGTAAGTGAAACAAAAATAAACTTGTTGAAGTCAACAAGTTGTGATTTGGTTTACAGTTGCTTAAATGTGTCATTAATACTAAAATCTCCTGTGGAAGACAGCCAAATCAATACTGATCCTCACCTGATATTCACGCATGTGCAGTTTCAATACAGGATGTTAGAAAATGAGCTGTGGAAGCCCCATTCACACTGAAATCCAACTGTGTGTGAAATCTAAACACAGCTTTCCCATTTTATATACTGCAAGCTCTTTTTCCAGTCCACTTCCTCTCCCACTACTAGACTCTAGTCTGGCAGAGTAGCACACACAGGCAGCCGAACTCAGCCAATAAGTTTGGGACTAGGAGATTCAGTACAAAATCTCCAACTTGCTGGGACATGATATGAAATTCTTCCATCGTTTTTGATAGTTATGGAAGGAAAGATGCTTGAGACTTCATTTATCAATAGCTTCTTCAAACAATTAAAACAGTAAACAAATAATACAAAGAACATGAACTGCAGAGTCCCCAAAAGCAAGTCCATTGGCCCACAAACAGTTCAGCACTGCAGTGAGGAAAGCCTCACGGAGCAGTGAACTGAACACCAGTTCATTTGCCCTTCGCCATCAAAGCCTTAATCTTTTAAATCTGAATCAGCACTTAAATCGACTCAACATGGGTGCACCTTTTGCTCTCGGCAAGATTTGAAAATATATGTGACAATATTTATAGCTTAACAAAGAGCAAGTGCAGGAGCAGCATCATGAGTTAATGAAACTTGATGTGAAATAGAAGAGAAACAGCTGATAGATTTGGTACAATGCAGAATGCAATGCCATTAAAATGCAGTGAAATCAGATTCAGTAGCTCCCAAAAGAGAAATGGATTTGCACACAAAATTTGCATGCTAAAAGCAAAATATATTATAAAGAATGGAGCTACTTTATAGCTTTTTCAGCAAAATAGTACATGCATGATAGACCAAAAGGCCTCATGCCACTGTTCTATCATTTTGCAACATATCTGAAGCTAAAAGAATTTGTATGTTTTTGGCAGAAATGAATTCCCATTTAAAAATGAAATATATCCATACCAATAGAAGCATGCATAACATACACTGCATAAAAATACAATATTGAAATCTACACTTTAATGACCTAATAGATTAAGTTAAATAAAGGCTCCAGACTTGAAACCAATTTCTTCCGAAACAATCTGTAGGCATAAACCTGTACAACAGCTTGCTTCTAATCTTACTCCAAGTGTTATACAGTTACTTTTTTTCTTTGAAACTTCAAAGAAGCCAAACTGGAGCTTATCACATTTGGAATGTAGCACATAGAAAGAATTTTGTTCTAGAACTATTTAATATTTTGCCTGACCTGCAAACACAACACACCAAATGCAAGGTGTTCCATTCCTCAGTACCCTTCAGCAACAGAGCTCGGCCAATATTTATTCCTTGCCAATTTGCCGACAGCACCTCTGCTTCCCTCAGAAGGCAAAGGGAATTCAGCATCACAGATTTCTATAGAAACAACCCAGAAAGCAACCTACCTGGATGCATCACAGCTCGGATTAGTGACTGCTCTATCCAAGATTACAAGAAATTGTTGAAGAGTTGTGGATACAGCTTAATCCATCATGAAAACTGCCTTCCCCTCTCAAGGTCAGCTTCTATCCCACGGGCTACAATTTTTTTTTAATAATCTACCTGCACTTTCTCTCTAATAGTTAACACTATACAGGTGCACATCCCTTTACCTGAAATTCTGAAATCCAAAAAGCTCCGAAAACCGAAGTTTCTTTCGCCAACAGCTGACGTCACTCAGGTGTGACATGGCAGCACTAGCAGAGGCCGCCAGACACCAGTTGTGGCTCAGCGCTCGTACTGGTTACACGTGCATTTGCTGTTCGCTGATATTTTGTGTTCACTGTTGACTTTGTGTTTAATTTCACTGTGAAAATGTCAAAAAGAGCTGTAGATACTCCTATGGGTAACAATGAGAAAAAGAGAAGGAATCTTCTCTATCAATAACGCAGAAAGTGGAGTTATTGCAGAAGCTTGATCGTGGTGTGTCTGTGCGGCGTCTTACTGAAGAAAATAGTGTCAGAACTACCACTGTATATTATTTAAATAAACAGAAAGACAAGTTACTGAAGTTTTATAGTGACAGTGGCATTCCACGTTTATTCCAATAAGTCATTTACCATGTGTTTGATTTGGTTCATTTCAAGCTGTATATTTTTATGTTTTATTTAATGTTTTTGTTGGAAATAAAATTTCTTCGTCATTAATCCCTAAACAATACAGTATAACAATTATTTACATAGCATTTACATTGTATTAGGTATTATAAGTAATCTAGAGATGATTTAAAGTATACAGGAGGATGTGCCTCGGTTTGGTGCGCCGCTGGGTCTTAAAGCCCACCGCATTGAGACAGGTTAAATAAGGAACTTGAGCATACGTGTTTTTTGGTATGCGGGGGGGGGGGGCCTGAAATCCGAAAAATTCTGAATTCCAAAATGCAACTGGCCCCAAGGATTTTGGATAAGGGATTGCGGACCTGTATTTACAATCTGCATTGCCTCTCCCTTGTACACTCCCTGCATTGCCTCAATGTACACGTTTCAAAATTACCTGTATGGATGGTAAGTGAAGGTTTTTCTTCATTACCTAAATCAATTATCAATTATTTCTTAAATGGATAACCACAGTACTTGAGAGAGCTCACTGTGTCCTAAGTGTCTGCACAAAGAGTACTTGCTTTGCTGCTATACGCTTTGTGAACACGGCTATACAAAGCATCTTTTCATGCTTTTTATTCTTTTATGCAGAGTTATCAGGCAGCAACACATAGTAAGGTATTAAGCAGAAATAAACTATCCAAAGTCTTTGCACGTTGCTTTATGGATCACAATATTCTATCATTGTTCCAGCTAAAAATGGTATAAAGCTTCAATAGGATTCACAATTTGTACAGCTGCAATATATGCCTGCCTGAGACTAGCTGATTTAAATTACAACTACCCTTGGAATTAACTCCATGACTAAAGATGAGTTGCAGCATTACACATGAATGTTCCACCTTAAGTCAACAGAATCAATGTAAACAGAAAGTCATGCTGATTTAATTTATCCTTCTAATTGCTACAGGTATTGTTTGAGTATCACTGGTTTGTTAAATTCTCGGCAGGTAGCACCATTTTCCATGCCACTTTATACACTTATTGCCCATTATGCCACTGGCGTTTAGGGCAGCAACAAAGTCCTCCATCTCTGTCTGTATAGAATGATTCTTCTTTGCTGTTTCTGTAACAATTGTTTTTTTCACCAGTCAGGGTTGCTAGCCCTGAGATGAATCCATAAAGCTAGAGGAGGACTGGTGGACTACTCATCTTGTCTCTACCCTTTGACCTGTTTGGCATGGGTGATCCTATCAAGAGTCAAAGCACAAGGCACTGACTCCAGCCAACAGCTATCCAGATCATTAAGGCACGCAAGCCTCCAAACCTTAACATAAGGTTATCATCCTCTTGGAATAATAGGGGACTCAATAGCGAGAAGTACAGGCAGGAAATTCTGTGGACGTGAACAAGACACCCAGATGGTATGTGCCCCCCCCCGCCCCCCCAATGCCAGGGTCAGGGATGTCTCATATCGTACCCACAGCATTTTGGAGGGGCAGGGAAAGTAGCCAGAATCTTGGTACATATTGGTACCAATGACATAGGAAGGAAAAGCAGTGGTCCAGAAGAGAGAATTCAGAGAGCTAGGCAGTAAATTGAGAAACAGGACCTCCAGGGTGGTAATTTCTGGATTGCTACCTGTGCCACACGCCAGTGAGGGTAGAAACAGGATGATTTGGCAGATAAATGTGTGGCTGAGAAGCTGGTACAGGGAGCAAAGCTTCAGGTTCTTGGATCATTGGGATTTCTTCTAGGGGAGGCATGACCTGTACAAAACAGACGGGTGGCACCGGATCCCAAGGGGGACCAATATTCTCACAGGCAATTTGTTAGAGCTGTTGGGGAGGGTTTAAACTAATTTGTTGGGCGGTGGGAACCAGAGTGAAGGGACTCAGGATAGGACAAATAGTAAAAAAAAAAGCAAAGATAATGTGCAGTCACACTGTCAGGAAGAGCAGGCAGATGATAGCAAAAAATTGCAACCAGCAGGGCAAGTATCAGTGCATTAGGGATGCAGAATCTAAAAGGGTAGCAAATACAATACTCAAAATGTTACATCTTAATGCACGGAGTATAAGAAATAAGGTGGATGATCTTGTTGCACTTTTACTGAAAGTCGGGTATGATGTTGTGGCCATCACTGAATTGTGGCTGAAGGATGGTAGTAGTTGGGAGCTGAATCTCCAAGGTTACATACTGCATTAGAGGGATAGGAAGGTAGGGAGAGAGGGTGGCGTATCTCTGCTGGTAAAGAATGGCATCAAATCATTAGAAAGATGTGACATTGAATCAGAAGATGTTGAATCCTTGTGGGTTGAGTTAAGAAACTGCAAGGGTAAAAGGACCTTAATGGCAGTTATATACAGGCCTCCAAACAGTGGCTGCGATGTGGACTACAGATTACAATGGGAAATAGAAAAGGCATGTCAAAAGGGCAATGTTATAATAGTCATGGGAGATTTTAACATGCAGGCAGATTGGGAAAATCAGGTTGGTAACGGATTTCAAGAGAGTGAATTTGTTAAAAGCCTACGGGATGGCTTTTCAGAGCAGTTTGTCGTTGAGCCTACCAGGGATTCAGCTACATTGGATTGGGTGTTACGTAATGAACTGGAGGCGATTAGGGTGCTTAAGGTAAAGGAACCCTGCGGAGGCAGTAGTCACAATATGATTCAGTTCAACTTGAAATTTGAAAGGGAGAAAGTAAAGTCTGACATAGCAGTATTTCAGTGGAGTAAAGGAAATTACAATGATATGAGGGTAAGTTGGCCAAAGTAAATTAGATGAAAATGCTGGCATGTATGACAGCAGAGCAGCAATGATATGAGTCGGGAGGAGGAGAAGATGGCGGCGCGACGCAGCCTGCGCAGCCTCTCCGGTGATGAATATCTGTAATCTGTCAAGTAGGAGGCCATACACAATTCTGATTTGATGGAGGCAGACGTGAGAGCACAGAGGAACATCTGGTGAAACTTCTGAAATGCCTGCTTCACTGCCGCTGTTACTGTGTGATCCGAAATCTTTGGAGGGGAAAGCCCTGAATCCTCGGCTTTGCTTGTTGCTTGGCGGCCGGGGCCGGGGTCAAAGCACTCAGCAGAGATGGTGCTTGATGCTCCGTGTCGAAGGCTCGAAGTTTTTGGACGGACTCAGAGTCGGCTGTGGTCGGGTGCTTCCAGGATGCTGCATCGGCAAGTTTGCAGCGCTGGAAGCTCATGGCAGGGAGTGTTTCTTCCTTCTACCGTCTGCATGAGATGCTGGGGCTATCGGGACTTTGAGACACTTTTTTTTTTACCGTGCCCATGGTCTGCTCTCATCAAATTACGGTATTGCTTTGCACTGTTGTAACTAGATGTTATAATTACGTGGTTTTTGTCAGTTTTAGTCTTAGTCTGTCTTGTGTTTCTGTGATATCATACCGGAGGAACATTGTATCATTTTTTAATGCATGCATTTCTAAATGACAATAAACGAGGACTGAGTGTCCTCATAACCTTAAGAAAAAATGAGCAAAGTGCAGGATAGATGAATACCAAAAACAAAGAAATACTCAAAAGGCAAAATAGTATAATCCTGGCTGACAAGGAAAATCAAAGCTAATAAAAAAGCAAAAGAGAGGGCATACAACAAAGCAAAGATTAGCAGGAAGATAGAGGATCGGGAAGCATCTAAGAACCTACAGAGAGCAACTAAGAGGATCATCAGGAGGGAGAAGATGGCAAACAATATCTCAGTGGATAGTAAAAGATTTTTCAAGAATGTAAAAAAATAAAGGAGAGCTGAGAATGGGTATAGGATCACTAGAAAATAAGGCCGGAGAAGTAATAACGGGGAACAAGGAGATGGACTAAATGAGTATTTTACACTGATATTCACTGTGGAAGACCCCTGCAGTATGCCAGATGTTGAAGAGTGTGAGAGAAGAGAATTGAGTGCAGTTACTATTACAACAGAGAAGGTGTTCAAAAAGCTAAAAGACCAAAGTCACTTTGACCAAATGAACTGCACCCTCAGGTTCTGAAAGAGGTAGCGGAAGAGATTGTGGAGGCATTAGTAATAATCTTTCAAGAAATTATTAGCCTCTGGCATAGAGCTAAAGGACTGGAAAATTGCAATTGTCACTCCACTCTTTAAGAAAGAAGGAAGGCAGCAGAATGGAAATTATAGACCAGTTAGCCTGACCTCATTGGTTGGGAAGATGTTGGAGTTAATTGTTAAGGATGAGGTTATGGAGTTAATGGTGACACAGAAAAAGATAGGACAAAGTCAGTATGATTTCCTTAAGAGAAGATCTTGCCTGATGAGCCTGTTGAAATTCTTTGAGGAGATTACTTGTAATCTCCTCAAAAGGCCTTTGACAAGGCACCACACATGAGGCTGCTTACCAAGTTAAGAGCCCATGGTATTACAGGAAAGTTACTAACATGGTTAGAGCATTGGCTGATTGGTAGGAGGCAGCAAGTGGAAATAAAAGGATCCTTTTCTGGTTGGCTGTCAGTGAGTAGTAGTATTCCAGAGGGGTCGGTGTTGGGGCCGCTTCTTTTTATGCTGCACATCAATGATTTAGATGATGGAATAGATGGCTTTGTTGCCAAGTTTGCAGATGGTATGAAGATTGGTGGACAAGCAGGTAGCACTGCGAAAACACGTAGACTGCAGAGGGTCTTAGAAATGGGCAAGAAAGTAGCAAATTAAATAAAATGTTGGAAAATGCATGGTCATGCACTTTGGTAGTAGAAATAAATGTGGAGGCTATTTTTTTTTAAAACGGGGAGAAAATCCAAAAATCTGACATGCAAATAGACTTGGGAGTCCTTGTGCAGAACACCCTAAAGGTTAATTTACAGGTTGAGTCAGTGGTCAGGGAGGCAAATGCAATGTTAGCATTCAGTTCAAGAGGTCTAGAATACAAGAGCAGGGATGTGATGCTGAGGCTTTATAAGGCACTGATGAGGCCTCACCTTGAGTATTGTGAACAGTTTTGGGCTCCTCATCTAAGAAAACATGTGCTGGCATTGGAAGGGGTTCAGAGGAGTTTCACAAGGATGATTACAGGAATGAAAGGGTTATATGAGGAACATTTGATGGCTCTGGGTCTGTATTCGCTGGAATTTAGAAGGATTGGGGGGAGGGGGGAAATCGCATTGAAACCTTTCGAATATTGAAAGGCCTAGACAGAGTAGATGTGGAAAGGATGTTTCTTTCCCATGGTGGGAGAGTCCACGACAAGAAGGCACAACCTCAGGATAGACGGGCATCTATTTAAAACCGAGATGCAGAGAAATTTCTTTAACCAGAGGGTGGTGCTATCGCCCAGTAACACTCGCATCTACAGTCATGAAATGCTGAGAGGCTGGTCATGACTAGACTGAAATCCTTCCTCAGCAAGGACTTGGACTCGTTGTAGTTTGCCTATAGCCACAATAGGTCAATGGTAGGTGCAATCTCAATGGCTCTCCATGCGGCTTTTCACCACCTGGACAATACAAACACTCATGTCAAAATGCTGTTCATTGACTATAGCTCAACATTTAATACCATCATTCCCACAATCCTGATTGAGAAGTTGCAGAGCCTGGGCCTCTGTACCTCCCTCTGCAACTGGATCTTCGACTTCCTAACTGGAAGACCACAGTCTGTGCGGATTAGTGATAATATATCCTCCTCACTGACAATCAACACTGGCGCACCTCAGGGGTGTGTGCTTAACCCACTGCTCTACTCTCTATATATCCATGACTGTGTGGCTAGGCACAGTTCAAATACATTCTATAAATTTGCTGACGATACAACCACTGTTGGTAGAATCTCAAGTGGTGACGAGAGGTGTATGGGAGTGAGATATGCCAACTAGTGGAGTGGTGCCCCAGCAACAACCTGGCACTCAATATCAGTACTCAGAAGTGGAGAGAGTGAGCAGTTTCACGTTCCAGGGTGTCTCTGAGGATCTAATCTGGTTCCAATATATCGATGCAATCATAAAGAAGGCAAGATAGCGACTATACTTCATTAGTTTAAAGAGATTTTGTATGTCAACAAATACACTCAAAAACTTCCATAGATATATCATGGAGAGCATTCAGACAGACAGCATCACTGTCTGGTATTGGGGGGGGGGGGGGGTACTCCACAGGACCGTAAGAAGCTGCAGAGCTGCAGAGGGTTGTAAATTTATTTGGCTCCATCTTGGGTACTGGCCTACAAAGTACCCAGGACATCTTCAAGGAGTGTCTCAGAAAGGCAACGTCCATTATTGAAGATGTCCAGCACCCAGGGCATACCCTTTCTCACTGTTGCCATCAGGTATGAGGTACAGAAACCTGAAGGCGCACACTTAGTAATTCAGGAACAGCTTCTTCCCCTCTGCCATCCGATTCCTAAATGAACATTGAACCCTTGGCCACTACCTCACTTTTTTAATATATATAGTATTTCTGCTTTTTGCATGTTTTTAATCTATTCAATATACGCATACTGCATAAAGTATACTAAATTAGATTTATTATTATTATTTTTTTCCTTCTATATTATGTATTGCATGGAACTGCTGCTACTCAGTTAACAAATTTTACGTCACATGCCGCTGATAATAAACCCGATTCTGATGAATTTGTGGAATTTGTCATCACAGGCCAGGTCGATGGATGTATTTAAGGCAGAGATTGGTAGGTTCTTGATTGGTCACAGCATCAAAGGCTACCGGGAGACGGCCAGGGAGTGGGGCTGAGGAGGGGAAAAAAAAATCATCAGGCACGATTGAACAATGCAGCAGACTCGATGGGCCGATAGCCTAATTCTGCTCCTATGTCTTATGTACTTTTAAACACTTATTTTACACTTAACGGTACAACCAAGTATGATTCAACTGAATACTGTACCTCCAATTTTTCACTGAATTCCTCAGAGTAAGGTATAAACCTGCTGTCCAAGTCCCCCTTATAAAACCATGTGCATCGTCTCACTTCAGTTGGCTCCTCTTCCCAGTACACAGCATAGCGCAAGCGATCGTATAGATAGACATCATAGCGACCACCATCCGTTGACACAACTACATTTTCAGGGTCTGGTTGTACTGCAAGTTTAAATCAAATTAGATTGTTTTAGATTTTGTGGCACAAATTAACAAAAACAATAAGGAATGAAGAATGTTTAACATCACACGCAATTTAGAGAAAGATATTAGCAAAGGCCATTTGTCAAAGTTCATTATTGAGCATTTGTCCTGTACTTCAAATTTGTAATAGGGTTAGGAAATAAAATTAAAACCAAAACTGAAAATGAAAAAAGAACAAAGCACTAGTTAGGACCAGTCCTAGAAAGGGCAACTCTCCACTCCTAGAATCTTTACAATTTTGTAAACAAAAATTATATTCTCCTGCTTTGAATTGCTCAAGGAAATATTTAAATGATCTTGAAAATTAATCATTATCAAAATGTGGACTTCACTGCCAAGGTTAAGATTTATTGTCCACTCCTATTTGCATATAAAAGGTTGGTTATAAATTGTCTTATCAAGTGGTAATTCACTGCCACAGATGCCATTAGAGGTTGGTACTGGAAATACTTAAAGCAGAGGTTGATAGGTTCTTGATTAGTCAGAACGTCAAAAGTTACAGGGAGGAGAATTCTATCAGTGCTTTGGCATCCAATTAAAATAGCCCAATCTCACTGAACAGAAAGGAACTTAGTGGAGGTAGGTACTTGAATGTACTCAGTCACAAAAGAACAAGTTGACTCCCATCAGCACTTAAAAAACAAATGGCTCAGCGGAACACAGCATACTTCAAAATAAATTTCCACCCAAGATGTTCACAGATATTTAAATACTTAGAACTACTTTTTCAAATATTCACTTAAGAAATAGAGAATTAATGGAACAGAAAGGTCTGTCAATAGATCCATACTTGACAACAAAGAGATAGACAGCACATTGAAAGGCCCTTCGATCCATCTAGTCCATGTCGAACCTTTATACTGTCACGTCCCATTGACCCAAATATGGGCCATAACCTCTGTATTCCATATTTTACTTGAAATAATTATATTTAAAAAGCAAACTGGCATATAAAATAGATTTCAAAACAAAAAAATTACTACTTATACTGGATACCTAAATGAAACTATTTTTAAATTACCCTCATTAATGATCCTAAATTCAAATTGTTTAGAATGACAAGACAGAAAGAAAAACTTCAAACCAACTTCTACATACCAGAGTTATAAATTTCCTCGAGGTTCAATGTGTCCAGAAAGCTGAATGGCATCCAGATTGGTTTACCCTCTACCATCCTGCAGTAGAACCAGTGTGGACGTACTGGCTCATAAATGTTATACGGAGCACTCAGCAAAGGCTGTAAAGCTGTAGATATAGGGTTAGGAGGAGGGACTGTTGATACAGTTTGCCCCAAAGGTGCCTAGAGAGAAAAAACATATGGTAGTTCTGAAAGGACTGTGTAGACAAAAACATATATTTTTTAAAATAGTGAAGACATGACCTCTTCATGGTACAGAATGAGTTTCAGATACCCAATTGACTTGCTGGGACTTAGTCTGATTTACCAACTGCTCTGTCCTTTAACACTGGCAACAGGCTTGGGGAAAATTTATCCAGGATAATCGCAGATGAGGAAGCTGCATCCAGAGCCAATCTAGTATCAATTTATGCTCTTTTAGTGGTACTGGTTCATCTCATTCCTGTCTGATCAACAACACCCAAAATACGTAGAGAATAAGAGCAGTGTCCATTATTAAGGACCTCCAGCCACAGGGCATGCCCCTTTCTCACTGTTACCATCAGGTAGGAGGTACGAAAGCCTGAAGGCACACACTCAGCGATTCAGGAACAGCTTTTTCCCCTCTGCCATCTGATTCCTAAATGGACATTGAATCTTTGGACACTACTTCACATTTTTTTTAATTCTGTTTTTGCACTTCTTTTGTATCTATTCAATATATGTAATTGATCTACTTGTTTATTTATTATTATTTTTTATTTTATTTTAATTTTTCTCTGTTAGATTATGTATTGCATTGAACTGCTGCGGCCAAGTTAACAAATTTCATGTCACATGCCTGTGATAATAAACCTGATTCTGATTTGGTAGCAAAAGGTAATGAGAGATAATATGTAAGTTTTGAGCTCTTTATGAGCAAAGAAAGCAGCAGCAATAGTCATCATTGTGACTAAGAACTGGCAGAAAAGGCCTGAGTAGGACAGAGACAAGAATGGTTCCATTATCCAATAATGGAGCAGGAATAGCTTAGACCACTTTCAAATGGAGAAAGCAAGTGTAAGTAAATGCAAAATTGTTTAAAGCAAGAACAAGTTTCACTAGGCAAAGGGAAAAGTGTGGAATGAGGCAGTTTAGACCTGTTCAAATAAGAAGTGAAAAGCCCTCAAACTACCCTGGTGCAGGATGGATGGATAGGATCAGACATCCAGAGTGATTAAGGATGGTCTGCAGGCCACTATGCAACTGAACATTTGTTTTTCTCATTTTTCCCCATATCTAAAGGATCCTCAACCCCAAACCTCAATCATTCTTCTTTCCACTGATGCAGCCTGACCTGCTGAATATCTCTGGCTTTTCTTTTTTTCAGATTTCCAGCACCTGCAGGTTTTTATACCAATGGCAAACAGGGTTACTTGGATGAGGTCTCAAAGCGGAATAATTATTAGTCCCCCAAATCTATTATGGCAGCAATAATTAGAAAGGGCAGGAGAAGCTGACCCCCAATGAAGAAAGATGTTGAGACTATGTACATAAACCTAAAATGATGTCTATGGTAGAATTTAATTCACAACCAAGTTAAATTAGTTAGTTCCTTCCATCTGTAATGGAACTAATGTGTTCTTATGCATCTACAGTATATGGGGGGGGGGATGGAGGGGAAACCTGATGAACTTTAAAATGTCACATACTCAGTATTCATCACATTTATATCTATGACTGAAGAATACAAAACCAAAGCATTGAATGCTTTAAATTCAAAAGAAAACCAGAAATATTCAGCAGTATCTACAGAGAGAGAAACTGGGATTAGCATTTCAGGTTAAAGCCAGGCCAGACTGAAATGGTCCGGGGGTGGGGGGGAGGTGGTCAGGTTAGAGGCGAGAGATGGTCTGGTTTGGTTCTCAGCTCTGCAGGGTTTGCTCGTTTCTGTGCTGGATTGAAGCTGTGACCTGCAACTAGTGGACTTCTGGATTAGCTGCAGTGATGCCTGGATTTTGAACTTCAGTTCCAAATGTTGTTTGCTTGCTTTTACTGTTTGCACAATTTGTTTTATTCCTTTCTCTGCACACTGGGCGTTTGACAATCTTCATTTACTTTAATAGGTTCTATTGGGGTTCTTTGTTTTGTGGCTGCCTGTAAGGAGATGGAACTCAAGATTGCATGAAGTATACACACTTTGATAATAAGATGTACTTTGAACTTCACAAACAATAGAAAAATCTGCAGATGCTGTACACTGCTGAAGGGTCCTGGCCCAAAACATCAACTGCACACTTTTCCATAGATGCTGCCAGGCCTGCTGAGTTCCTCCAGTATTTTGTATGTGGTATTTTGAACTTCATCAGGACTGGGAATTGTCAAGAACTTTCACATGCAGTTAAAGGAAGAGTGCAGGCAAGGGGCAGGAGTGAAGAGGGAAACCTTTCCTAAAGGTCCATGATTAACTGGAAAGGAGGGATTAACTGAGGCTATGTCCACACTAGACCAGATAATTTTGAAAACACCGGTTTCGAATAAAAACGACAGGCGTTCACACTAGGCATTTTTCAAGATATCTCTGTCCACACCAAAATGGGTATTTGGGCAAATCTCCTCCTACTGGGCATGCGCAGACACATCTACAGAAAACAAGCAAAGAGGAAACGGTATAATATTTACATTTCCGCGGCGGCGTTGTGCTATTTCGATTGGTCAAAAACTAGAGTACCTACAACAAAAGCGAAAGAAAGTTTTCAAAAATGTCTTCGAGGAATACAAAGAAAACCTCCACTGGAAAAAGCAGACCGGACTTCTTCGTTTAGACGGACAATGAAGTTGAGCTGTTTCTGCGAGCTACAAATGACTGCAAAGTCAGCAAAGCAGTGGAGTACGTGGAGGGAGATGTTTAACTCCAAACAAGCTATTAACGTAGACAATAAGGTAAACAACACACGCATGAAGCCGTCCTCTACCCAAGATCAACGAGTGAGTGCAATCTTCTGCTGCCCGACCTGCACCGTATTTCTGACATTAATATTTTTAAAGATAGACTCAATCAAATCAATTTAGGGGATCTAGTCAAAAAGGCTCACTTTACAATTTAACTCTCACGCCGTTCACAGCGACTGCACATTATTACAGCCGTCCAGCAGTGCTTGCGCAGTACCAAACAGAAGCAGAAAAAGCATTGTTGTTGTGGTGTTGTCATGACAATGTTTTTAAATCTCTCCGTTTACCCCGTCCACACTACTATGCGAAACAATCGCTTTCAAATTTAACCACTCTGGAGAGTGTTTTCAAAAATCTCCGTTTTCGGGGGTTGAAAACGCCGTTTCAGTGTGGACGGAGGGTCAAAATGAAGAGAAAAGGCTTCGTTTTCAAAATTATCTGGCGTAGTGTGGACATATCCTTACTAAGGGGTTGATAGTTCAAAGCAAAATATGATAAGCTGGTACAGGACCAGCAATTCTATTAACTAGAAGTTCACTAACCAAGGAGACATGTTTGAAGTTTTATTGGAATTGTTATAACAGCAAAGATTCACAGTAGTGAGATAGAGAACTAAAGTGGCAAGCCACAGGAAACTAAGGGTTAACCATAAAAACTGAATGGTGCTATTCCACAAAAGTTATCCAATCTGCACTTAAGTCTTCACAAGGCAGAAGAGGCCATGCCATAACAACAGAAAGCACCACACTAAATTGAAAGTATGAGTAAGTCACCTTCAGCAGCAAATGTTTAATCATTTAAACCTCGACAGGTAAGTAAAATAACTACAATAATTATATTTTCCCCCTTTGGTGCAGAGGGTACTTACATACTTCAGCCCTACAGGCATGCATTTAAATTGAATGCTCAGCCTATCCTAACAATATCCCAAAGTGCAAATTACAAAAATTAGTCCTCATAATTAAATCCCATTGAAGGTTTCTTAAACAGAATTAATAATATTAAGCAACATACATCAAAGTTGCTGGTGAACGCAGCAGGCCAAGCAGCATCTATAGGAAGAGGCGCAGTCGACGTTTCAGGCCGAGACCCTTCGTCAGGACTAACTGAAGGAAGAGTTCCTTCAGTTAGTCCTGACGAAGGGTCTCGACCTGAAACGTCGACTGCGCCTCTTCCTATAGATGCTGCTTGGCCTGCTGCGTTCACCAGCAACTTTGATGTATGTTGCTTGAATTTCCAGCATCTGCAGAATTCCTGTTGTTTACGTTAATAATATTAATCTGATTTTTAATAGACATCGAGCTATTTAACACTGATAATATACATTTGTCTAAAGCCTGAGTTGCAAAATAATTCTAGCACACTAAACTTTTATTTGGAGCCACACTGTGCACTACCAAATATATTCTACATTTCATGTGCAGTTATTACATATGAATAACTCTTAAGCATTACAAAGGATTGCTTTTCGTAGTAAATAGCTGCAAAGTAAATCCGTTAATTAAATTTGCTGACGACTTTACACTGATTGGCCTAATCTCAAATAATAATAGGGTAGCCTACAGAGAAGGAAGTCACCACCCTGATACAGTGGTGTCACGAGAACAACCTCTCTCTCAACATCGCAAAAACAAAGGAGCTGGTTGTGGATTCCAGGAGGACTGGAGACAGGCTAACCCCTATTGATATCAATGGATATGAGATTGAGAGGGTGAACAGCTTTAAGTTGCTCGGCATACACATCACCAAAGATCTCACGTGGTCTGTACATACTGGCTGTGTGATGAAAAAAGGACAACAGCACCTCTTTTACCTCAGACAGTTGAAGTAATTTGGTATGGGCCCCCAAATCCTAAGAATTTTCTACAGGGACACAATTGAGAGCATCCTGACCGGTATAGGAACTGTACTTTCCTCAATCGCTGGACTCTGCAGAGAGTGATGCGAACAGCCCAGTGCATCTGTAGATGTAAACTTCACACTATTCAGGACATTTTCATTGACAGGTGTGTAAAAGGGGCCTGAAGGATCATCAGGGACCCAAGTCACCCCAGCCACATCCGGGAAATGCTAACGCAGCATAAAAGCCAGGACCAACAGGCTCTGGGACAGCTTCTTCCCCCCAGTCCATCAGATTGATTAATTCACACTGATACAATTGTATTTCTGTGCTATACTGACTGTCCTGTTGTACATGCTATTTATTACAAATTACTGTAAATTGCACATCGCACATTTAGACTGAGACGTAACATAAAGACCTTTACTCCTCATTTAAGTAATAGTCAATTCAATTCAGTATTACAACCATGATTAGAATTAATACTGTGCAATGAATGCACTAGCAACAAAATGCTGGAGGAACTCAGCAGGCCTGGCAGCATCTATGGAAAAAAGTACAGCCAACGTTTTGGATGGAGACCCTTTGGCAGGACAATGAATGCACTGGATTTACTTTATTTAATTACTGCTGTCTTTGTTTGAAAACTTACAAATGTCATATACAGGTGTAACACCCTAAAGATTTTTACAGCTATGCTATAGATATATCATTTTAGCAGATCTGTAAGAGCAGTCTGTTCTGCTGTCAGCATGTTTGGGTTTGAGCTAAAGATAAGGAACTATGTTGTTCAACTTAGGAATGTCGTGTCAGCCAATCGGGATGGTGGAATTGGCAGAAGGTTCTAGAGAATGCTGGGAAGAGGTTTTAGTGACAGACGCTGGCATGGGTTGAAGTCTTTTTGGCAGGAGCTGGGAGAAGACAGGAGGGAAGATGAATGAGGATACCGTTCCTGTTGCACAAGGTGCTTGGTGCAGATGAATGGCTTCATAAAGGATTAATTGGAGTACTGTGCAGATGCAACAGAAGCTTTCTCGCATGGGTGCAGTGAATAGTATTAAAAAGTAGTAAGCTTTTTTCGACACGTGTCGTTGATTGGATTACTGCACAGATGTAACAGAAGCATTCCCACGCAGGTCTGATGAAGAGCTTTAAAAACCCAGTCTCTATAAAAGAGAGGTACCAACTAGTGGAGTGGTCATCGTGGGAGCGGTGGCTGTCGGAGTAGTCTGAGTCAGAGTAGTAAGCCTTTGGCTCAACAGAGCTTCAGTGAGAACAAGTGAAGACAAGGTAAGTAGGCAAGTGCATCCCTTTTTTTGTCAGATGTGAGATTTCCAGACTACCAGCCTCCAAGACAGCCTCATCTGTGCCAGATACATCAAAGATACACAGTTCCTTAGAGCATGTTAGGGAACCGGAGCTGCAGCTCGATGACCCTCGGCTTGTTGGGGAAAGTGAAGAGCTCAGGAGCTACAGGGAGGGAGTCACCCCAAGAATACAGGACAGAGATAAATGGATGACCGTCCGGAGAGGGAAGGGAGAATGCCGGAAAGTACAGAGCACCCTTGTGGCCATCCCCCTCAACAATAAACACTGAAATTCTGAGTACTGTTGGAGGGGACGACCTAACTGGGGGAAGCAACAGTGGCCGTGACTCTGGCACTGAGTCTGGCCCTGTGGCTCAGAGGGGCAGGAAACTGAGGAGGATGGCAGCAGTAATAGGGGATTCTATAGTTAGAGGAACAGATAGACGATTCTGTGGGTGCGAAAAGAAAACATTGATGGTAGTTTGCCTCCCAGGTGCCAGGGTCCCTGATGTTTCTGAATGTGTCCACAATATTCTGAAAAGGGAAGGTCAGCAGCCAGAAGTCGTGGTACATATTGGTACCAAAGTCAAAGGTAGAAAAAGAGAGGAAGCCCTGAAAAAAAAACACAGGGAGTTAGGAAGGAAGCTGAGACGCAGGACCTCAGGGGCAGCAATCTCGGGATTGCTGTCTGGGCCATGTGACAGGAAGGATAGGAATAGAATAAGGTAGCAGATAAATGTGTAGCTGAAGAATTGTAGCAGGGTGCAGGGATTCAGATTTCTGGATCACTGGGACCTTTGCTGGGGCAGGAATGACATATACAAAAGGGAGAGTTACACTTGAATCCGAGAGGGATCAATATCCTTGTAGGCAGGTTTGCAGAGCTTTTGGGAGGGGGTTTAAACTAATGTGGCAGGGGGATGGGAACCAGTATGATAGAGCTGAGGATGAACCAGCGGGTTTACAAGTAGATGATGTAATACGTCATACGAATATAAGGGCAAGCCAGTGATTGGGTACAACTGCAGACAGAGCAAAGAGTTGTGTTGTACCACAGAGGCAAAATTCATAAAGGCAAAGAATGAAGGACTGAAGGTGCTGCATTTAAATGCACGTAGCATTCCAAATAAGGTGAAAGAGCTGGTGGTGCAATTAGAGATTGATCGGTGTGACATTGTGGGCATCACTGAGTCGTGGCTAAAAGGAGGCCATTGTTAGGATTTCAACATCAAACGATATACTTTGTTTAGAAAGGACATGCAGGAAGGCCTAGGTGGTGGTGTAGCTCTATTAGCAAGAGATGGAATTACATCTTTGGAAAGAGGTGACAGAGGGTCAGAGAGCGTTGAACCTTTGTGGGTGGAGTTAAGAAACTGCAAAGGTGAAAAAAAAGCACATTATGGGAATTATTTATAGGCCTCCATGTAGTAGCCAAGATGTGGGGTTGAGATTGCAAAGGGAGCTGGAAAAGGTATGTAATAACAATAATGTCACAATTTTAATGGGAGACTTCAATATGCAAGGGGATTGGGAAAATTGGGTTGGGGTTGGATTGCAAGAGAGATTTGTTGAATGCCTGCAAGATGGTTTCTAGCGCAGCTTGAGCTTGAGCCAACTTGGGGAGAGGCCATCTTAGATTGGGTGTTGTGTAATATCCCAGACCTTATAGTCAGCTTAACGTAAAGGAACCCTTAAGAAGCTGTGATCAAAATATGATTGAATTCATACTGTAATTTGAGAGGGAGAAGCCCAAGTCACATGTATCAACATCACAATGGATTAAAAGGTATTGCAGAGGCATGACACAGCAGCTAGCCCAGACGGACTAGAGGGGGATATTGGCAGGGATGGTGGCAGGACACAGGTGGTTGAAGTTTCTGGGACTAGTTCACAAGGCGCAGATAGATATGTCCCACAGAAGAAATAGTTCTCAAATAGCAGGGCTAGGCAACCGTGGCTGACAAGGGAAGTTAAGGACTGCATAAAAGTCCAGGAAAGGGCAAGCAAAAGTGAATGGTAAGTTGGATGATTGGGAAGCTTTTAAAATCCAACGAAAGGCAACTAAAAAAAGCTATAAGAAGGGAAAAGATGAAATATGAGGGCAAACGAGCTGATAATATAAAGCAGGATACCAGAAGTTTTTTCAGTTACATAAAGAATGAAAGGGAGGTAAGAGTTAACACTGGACCACTAGAAAATGATGCTGGGGAGGTAGAAATGGGGAACGTAGATATGGCAAATGAACTTAATAAGTACTTTGCTTCAGTCTTTACTATCAAAGACACTAGCTGTATGCCAGTGGTCCGTGAGTGTCAGGGAGCAGGAGTGAGTGCTATCGCCATTACAAAGGAAAAAGTGCTAAGCAAGCTCAAAGGTCTTAAGGTGGACAAGTCACCTGGAACAGATAGACCACTTTCCAGAAAGAGGTTGAAAGAGGTTGCTGAAGAGATGGCAGATGCATTGGTCATGATCTTTCAAGAATTTTATTTATTCATTTATGGAATGTGGACATCGCCAGCTAAGCCAGCATTTATTGCCCATCCCTAGTTGCCCTTGAGCAGGTGGAGATAAGCTGCCTTCTTGAATCGCTGCAGTCCTGGAGGTGTAGGTACACCCACAGTGCCGTAAGGAATCACCTGATTCTAGCAAAGTCCTGGAGGAGTAGAAAATTGCAAATGTCACTCCACACTTTAAGAAGGGATGAAAGCAAAAGGAAGTTATAGGCCAGTTAGCCTAACCTCAGTGATTGGGAAAGTGTTGGAGTCTATTATTAAGGATGAGGTTTCGGGGTACTTATAAAATAAGTCAAAGTCAGCATGGTTTCTGTAAAGGGAAATCTTGCCTGACAAATCTATTAGAGTTCTTCAAGGAAGTAATAAGCAGGGTGTACAAAGGAGAGGCAGTGGATGTCATTTACTTGGATTTTCAGAAGGCATTTGATAAGGTGCAACACATGAGGCTGCTGAACAAGATAAAATCCTATGGCGTTACAGGAAAGATACTGGTGTGGATGAAGAAATGGTTGAGAAGCAGGAGGCAGCAAGTGGGAATAAAGGACGCTTTTTCTGGTTGGCTGCCAGTGACTAGTATGTTCCTTAGGGGGTCAGTATTGGGAGTGCTACTTTTCATTGTTTCTCAGTGTTTTAGACAGTGGAATTGATGGCTTTGTGGCAAAGTTTGCAGATGATAGGAAGATAGGGAGAGGGGTAGGTAATGCTGAGGAAGCTGTTTGATTGCAGCAGGACTTAGACAAATTGGAAGAATGGGCAAAAAAGTGGCTGATGGAATACAGTGTTGGGAAATGTATGATAATGCATTTCAGTAAAAGGAACAATAGTGTGGATTAATAGGTCAATGGCAGACGCAATCTCAATGGCTCTCCACACGACTTTAGACCACCTAAAAAACACAAACACCGACGTCAGGATGCTGTTCATCGACTATAGCTCAGCATTTAATACCATCATTCCCACAATCCTCACTGAGAAGTTGCAGAACCTGGGCCTCTGTACCTCCCTCTGCAATTGGATCCTTGATTTCCTAACCGGAAGACCTCAGTCTGTACGGATTGGTGATAACATATCCTCCTTGCTGACGATCACCACTGGCACACCTCTGGCACAGTGACCGGAAGTGCACGGAGAGCAGTAAGCCTAAAGGAGTTGGGGGCTTGCTGTTCTGGTAAACAACAGATGGTGCAATCCTGGTCATATTATGATCGAGGAACGTGTTTGTAGACCGGATATTGAACTTTTTGCTGTTGGACTCTGGCCATATTCCACCAAGATACAACACTGGGCATAATGGGAGGTTGTTCCTGCCTGTGGCCATCGAACTTTGCAGCTCCTCCCGTGGAGGGTCAGATATCCTGAACCAATAGGCTGGTCCTGGACTTATTTCCATCTGGCGTAGTTTGCATATTGTTGTTTGATTGTTTGTGGTTTTTGTATTGCTATATTTATGCTCTATTCTTGGTTGGTGCAGCTGCAACGAAACCCAATTTCCCTTGGGATCAATAAAGTATATCTATCTATCTCAGGGGTGTGTGCTTAGCCCACTGCTCTACTCTCTGTATACACATGACGAGGCTAGGCATACCTCAAGTACCATTTACAAATTTGCTGATGGTACAACCATTGTTCATAGATTCTCAGGTGATGATGAGAAGGCGTACAGGAGTAAGATATGCCAACTAGTGGAATGGTGCCACAGCAACAACCAGGCACTCAATGTCAGTAAGACAAAACAGCTGATTGTGGGCTTCAGGAAGGGTAAGACAAAGCAGCATATACCAATCCTCATAGCGGGTTCAGAAGCGGAAAGAGTGAGCAGCTTCAAGTTCCTCAGTGTCAAGATCTTCTGAGGATATAACCTGGTCCCAACATATTGATGTAGTCATAAAGAAGGCAAGACAGCGACTATATTTTATTAGGAGTTTGAAGAGATTTGGCATGTCAACAAATACACTCAAAAACTTCTATAGTTGTACTGTGGAGAGCATTCTGACAAGCTGCATCACTGCCTGATATGGAGGGGCTACTGCACAGGACCGAAAGAAGCTGAAGGTTGTAAACCTAGTCAGCTCCATCTTGGGCACCAGCCTACAAAGTACCCAGGACATCTTTAAGGAACAGTGTCTCAGAAAGGCAGCGTCCATTATTAAGGACCTCCAGCACCCAGGGCATGCCCTTTTCTCACTGTTACCATCAGGTAGGAGATACAGAAGCCTGAAGGCACACACTCAGCGATTCAGGAACAACTTCTTCCCCTCTGCCATCTGATTTCTAAATGGACATTGAAGCTTTGGATACTACCTCACTTTTTAGAAAAAAAAGTACAGTATTTCTGCTTTTGCACATTTTTTAAAATCCATTCAATATACGTAATTGATTTACTTGTTTATTTATTATGTTGTTTTATTTTTTTTTCCTCTCTCTGCTAGATTATGTATTGCATTGAACTGTTGCTGTTAAGTTAACAAATCTCACGTCACATGCCAGTGATAATAAGCCTGATTCTGATTCTAAATGGAGAGAAAATTCAAACATCAGAGTTGCAAAGAGACTTGGGAGTCCCTGTGCAAGACTCCCAGAAGGTTAATTCACAGGTTGAGCCTGTGGTAAAGGCGGCAAATGCAATGTTGGCATTTATTTCAAGGGGAATAGAATATAAAAGCAAGATATTGCTGAGGATTTATAAGACACTGGTCAGGCTGCACTTAAGAGTATTGTCAACAGTTTTGAGCCCCTTATCTCAAAAAGGATGCATTGTCATTTTTGAGAGTCCAAAGGAGGTTCATGAGGATGACTCTGGGAATGAAGGAGTTAACATATGAAGAACCTTCTGGCAGTTTTGGGCCTATACTCACTTGAATTTAGAAGAATGTGTGGGGATCTCATTGAAACCTACCAAACACTGAAAGGACTACATAAGATAGATGTGGAGAGGATATCTCTGGTGGGAGTATCCGGAACTGGCGGGGGGGGGGGGAACAGCCTCAAAATTGAGGGGCGACCTATTAGAACAGAAGTCAGGAGGATTTTTTTTAAGCCAAAGAGTGCTGAATCTGTAGAATGCTCTGCCACAGGAGGCCAAGAGGCGGGGTTCTGAGTTGGATGATCAGCCATGATCATAATAAATGGCGGTGCAGGCTCGAAGGGCCGAATGGCCTACTCCTGCACCTATTTTCTATGTTTCTACGTTTCTATCCTGGCTTTGCTGGTCTGGTGGGAATCTAGATGTGCAGAGTTTGAGAAAGGTAGTTTTCTCACTGCTGAGTCTTGTGGCTGTTATTGAGGGGCTAACAAGCTGCAGCTGCTCGGTAACAAAGGGTTTCAAAGGTTAAGTACACCTTATCCAAAATTTCAAAATGCGAAAATGTTTGAAATCTGAATTTTTTTGAGCACTGACACGACATCACAAATGGAAAATCCAACAAGCCACTGGGAAAGTTCCCGAGTGACCTCATGTATGTAATGAAGAGAAGTTAATGAAAGATAGAAAAACACAGCAAAAAACAAAGATGTTAATTGTGTATTGAAAGAATAAATCCATCATCAGAGTGGATGTATGCTGCTTAATGATATGCTGATTATGAAACAAGCAAATATCTTACAGGGCAAACCGGAAATTGAAGGTAATCATGAATATTCATCAGGCTGGTTGCAGAAATCCAAGAAAACCACAGTATTAATTTTAAAGATTAATTTTTTTTAAAGATAAAGCATCTGCTGATCATGAAGCAGCAGAGAAATTCATTAATGAGTTTGCAAAGATCATTACTGATGAAAATCTAACACCAGAACAAGTCTACAATGATGACTGATTTTATACCTTACATAAAACCTAAAAAAAGGTCAAATACAAATACAGTGTACTATAACCTTTATAATCAGAACATGGCATCATAGGTGGAACTGAAAGCCTGTTGTTGTTCAACAGCTGATTCTGGTATTCTCCCAATGCAGCTGTGCTGCCTGTTACCCTGCACACATTATATTTTCACTGTTTCTGCTGCTACCGTCTGGCAAACAGTACCACAGCATTAAGGCCAGGACCAACAGGATCCAGGACAGCTTCTTTCACCACGCCATCAGACTTATCAATACATATTGATCTGATTGTGTATCTGACTGTACATACATATATTCAATTCTGGTGTTTGGGAAATATCCTCTCATATTTTCCCTCTTTATTGCTCGTACATTGCGACAGAGATGCAACATAAAGTTCCCTTGTACAATAACTACAAATATTAATGGTATGTAACAATTTTTATTGTTAAATTGATATATGTGATGGACAACTGTAAGACAATGACCGCTAACTGGTAGCACATAAATTCAGTGTCAGAAATGACGACACTGAATTTATGTGCTACCCAGCTATCTCCTTATATATTCCAACATCTGAGATCCAAGACATTTACTGCCCCAAGGATTTTGGATAAGGGGTACTCAACCTGTGCCACTGCATTCAAAACGAGCTCAAGGCTTGACAATGATTATAAACTGTATCGGCAATCATCATACAAATTATTCTTTTACTCTAAGCAGTCTCAATAAAGAGAACATACGAACATCAGAACTCGTCTTACCTGTGGTGAAGAGATTGGTGGTGTCTGGTAAAGATGATTAGTTGGTGTGGCAGACTGGAAGGGAGGTAGGTGTTGCTGACCTGGGCTTTGGCTATACTGTAGCTGTTGGGGGGGAAGGTAAGGACTTGCACGACTACTCTGCGAGGTTTGGCGATAAGGGTTATAATTCTGCTGGGTCTGAGGAGGGGAGACAGTTGTGAAAGCTGTTGAGGCAGGAAGTCCAGGCTGATTATTCTGGTAGGTTGTATTAATGTACTGAGAGACTGGAGGTGCCACGAAGCCAGCTTGAGGATGTGTGCTCTGAAATGCAAAGGGATCTCGTGCAGAATGTGCTGAGGAAGCTACAGGTACTTCAGCTGGGGCTTTTGAACTTGAAACTGTCCTTGCAGGCGGTGCTGTTGTTGTACAAGGATGGTGTCCAATATTTGCAAAAGGATCATTGTTAGTTACAGCCTGGGAAAAATAGCTGAAGGCAGGTGGATGGCTCATGGAAGCTGACGTCTGACCCACGAAACTGTCCTCCTCACCAACATCTGTTGATTCATCTGTCGGAAAACACAAAACAGTAAACATTCTTAACTCTATAGGTAGCTAAAAACAACTATCTTCTTTTGCAAATGGGTTATTTGTCATCCTTGTTCGCTTTAATTATTTATTTATTTAGTGATGCAGCGTGGAATAGGCCCTTCCAGCCCTTCAAGCTGCACCCCCAAGTAATCCCCAACAACCTTGATTTAACTCTAACCCAATCATGGGATCATTTACAGTGACCAATTAACCTACCCACTATATCTTTAGACTGTGTGTATGTATATATACACACATATACATACATATACACACACACACATATATTTTGGTAATAAAGTTACTTCAAACTTTATCTGTTGCTTCTGAACAAAAATCACTTTCCAACAAAACTCAGCCTGAAAATACAGCGTTAGTCACAACTAATGCACATTAATTTACAATAATAATGGATTTAATAAAACTAATGAAATATCATAGCCTGTATTTTAAAATATTTATTTATTTATTTAGCGACACAGCGTGGAGTAGACCTGTCCAGCCCTCCAAGCCACGCCACCCCAGAAATCCCCAGTAAACCTGATTACCCCTAACCCAAACTCGGGACAATTCACAATGACCAATTCACCGTCCTGACGAAGGGTCTCGGCCTGAAACGTCGACTGCACCTCTTCCTAGAGATGCTGCCTGGCCTGCTGCACTCACCAGCAACTTTTGTGTGTCACCTACCTGTTACAGCTTTGGACTGAGAGAGGAAACTGGAGCACCCAGGGAAAACCCACACATTCCATGGGGAAGATGTACAGAGACTCCTTATAGAATAGCATAGGAAATGAATGCAAGGATAGAAGCTGGAGATTTTACGGAGCAAAGAATAAAGAGGAAAGCTTTGAGATGCGAAAGAGAATAATACTGGTAAAAAAAAAACACACACACACAATGCTGGAGGAACTCAGCAGGCCAGGTAGCATCTATGAAAACAGTACAGTTGATGTTTTGGGCCAAGACCCTTCAGCAGGACTGGAGAAAAAAAGCTGAGTAGATTTAAATTGGAGGGAGGGGAAAGAGAAACACAAGGTAATATGTGAAACTCGGAGGGGGAAGGGTGAAGTAAAGAGCGAGGAATTTGATTAGTGAAAGAGATACAGGGCTGGAGAAGGGGGAGTCTGATAGAAGAGGACAAAAGGCCCTCAACCGCATCTCTTCTGTTTCATCGATATCTGCTCTCGCTCCAGCTTCCCTCACCCTATCAGGGATAGGGTTCTTCATGTCCTCACCTACCACCCCACCAGCCTCTCATCCAGCATATAATTCTCCGCAACTTCCACCACCTCCGAAAGGATCCAACCACCAAGCACATCTTTCCCTCTTTCCCTCCCTGCACCCCCCCCCCACTTTCTGTAGGGATCACTCCCTATGTGACTCCCTTGTCCATTCGTCCATCCCCACTGATCTCCCTTTTGGCATTTATCCTTGCAAGTGGAACAAGTGCTACACCTGCCCCTCCATCTCCTCCTTCATCACCATTCAGGACCCCAAACAGTCCATCCAGGTAAGGTGACACTTCACCCGTGAGCCTGTTGGGGTCATTTACTCTGTCCGGTGCTCCTGGTGTGGCCTCCTGTATATCAGTGAGACCTGATGTAGATGGAAGACTGCTCTGCTGAGCGCCTGTGCGCCGTCTGCCAGAAAAAGCGGGATCTCCCAGTGGCCACCCATTTTAATTCCACTTCCCATTCCAATATGTCTATCCATGGTCTCCTCCACTGTGGTGAGGCCACACTTAAGTTGGAGGAACAACACCTTGTATTCAGTCTGGGTAGCCTCCAACCTGATGGCATGAACATCGATTTCTCGAACTTCTGATAATGACCCCATCCCTCTTTCACCATTTCACCATTCCCCATCCCTTTTCCCTCTCTCACCTTATGTCCTTGCCGGCTCATCACCTCCCTCTGATGCTCCTCTCCCCTTTTCTTTCATGGTCTCCTGTCCTCCTCTATCAGACTCCCCCTTTTCCAGTCTTCTACGCCTTTCACAATCAACTTTCCAGATCTTTATTTCATCCCTCCCCCTTCACGGGTGCGTGCGTGCATGTACACACACGCTTGGATTTCCAGCATCTGCAGATTCTCTCGTTTGTGAGCGAATACATAATGGAATTGACAACAGTACAAGGTTTTAATAAATTAATTCTCATGTCAACAGTGCTCGTTGCTCCCATTCTCACTAATGTATGACACACCTCCTGAAAGGGTGTGGCTGCCATTGGTTGGCAGTAGCCTTCATGATGGAAAAAGAAACTTAAACATACCAGTCAGATCCTAATAAGCAAAGCTCTTTGGTACTTTGACAGTTTTTCTGCTGTTAAAACTCAATGTTCATGAATCTCACTGATGCTCACATGTTCAAAAATAAATCAACTTTAAATACAATCTTAGCATGATAAACGTTTTTAAACTATTAGTAATATGATCATTTTTTGGGATTTTTGAATCACTTGAAGTAATTAAACACCTTTACATGATGTCAACTCAATTAAAAAAATGTACATAACCTGGAACATGCCATGTCATTCTTTCCCCCACAGCCATTCTATTCATTCAATGGGATTTACAGGAAGATGCTGTTTCCTGCTTGGCACTGCTGCCTGCCGCACCTCCAACAGTGTCCTTCAGTCAGCTGCAGAGTCAGCATCCAGGGACCACCACTCATTGACCTTTCACTTCCTTAGTCCTGGTACATCTCCTGGTGGTGGAGCAGTGGCAGAGACGTCTCCGTGCCACCCCCTGCAGCTAATTGGTCCCCCAATTTCTGTCCTTACTCCTCAGCCACGGCTAAAAGCTGCCCTTTCCTCCCTCTTCAGCCAACTCTCTGGCAGCCCTCCTGAGCCTCGCTCTGGTCACTGCCATAGCATGAAGTGACCCTATCACTGAAGCGCCGATGAAGCCCCGGCATTTGCCTTCCTCACTACCAACTCCACCTGCAAGTTAACCTTCAGGGTGTTCCGCACAAGGACTCCCAAGTCCATTTCCATCTCAGATTTTCGGATTTTCTCCCCGTTTAAAAAATATTCTGCACATTTACTACTTCGACCAAAGTGCATGACCAAGCATTTTCCAACATTGTATTTCATTTGTCACTCTTGCCCATTCTCCTAATCTAAGTCCTTCTGCAGCTTACCTTTTTCTTCAACACTACCTGCCCCTCCACCAATCTTCGTATCATCTGCAAACTTGGCAACAAAGCCATCTATTCCATCATCTAAATCATTGATATACAGCATAAAAAGCAGTCCCTACACCATCCCCTGCAGAACATCACTAGTCACTGGCAGCCAATCAGAAAAGAACCCTTTTATTCCCACTCGCTGCCTCCTACCAATCAGCCAATGCTCTAACCACGCCAGTGACTCCCCAGTAATGCCATGGGCTCTTAACTTGATAAGCAGCCTTTCTCGCTGCACTTCATTCTCCCTGATACTTGTAGCCCCCCGTGTATAGTCACTTCTCCCATTCACGACTGCACTTACGAAGGATCTTTATCTCATTCTCTATATTCGTTCCAGTTTTTGCCATGTAATCCTTCCTTTTGGGCCCATCTTTCATCCTGCCTCTCAGAGGATCTTTGGGTAGTCTTCTCTTTGACGTCTTTGTAGTCATTGATAGGTGTCTCTGTTGCAAGAGACCAGTGGTTGGGTGACTAACTTCCTACTCCTTAGTACAGACTTTCCTGCAGTCATCCAGTCTTTTCTGAATATCTTCCAGTCGTCCCTGGACACCAACTGTTCTTTTACAGCAGTCACTGGATATCCAGAAGTTTCAATGAGATTCACAGGAAGATGTCATTTCCTGCTTGATATTACCGCTTGCTGCCTCCAATTCCCTTCGGTTAACTGCAGTCAACAGCCAGGGATCACCACTCCATGATGTTTCATTCCCTTATCCTTGGTACTTCTCCCGGTGGTTGAGCAATGGCTGGGACATCTCCTTGCCACCACCCCCTGAAGTTTTCAATGGAGTTAGTCGGTCCCCCAATTTCTTTCTCCTCAGCCACAGCCAAAAGCTGCCCTTTTCTCCCTCTTCAGCCAACTCTCTGGTGAACCTCCTGCGCCTCGCTCCAGTCACTGCCATATCAAGGAGTAACTTTATCAAAGTGCTTTCAAAACCCTGGCATCCTACCTCCACAGGGTAGATGATGGTCCTCCATTCAGCTTCCATACACTCAACTGCCAGGTCGAAGTACTTCAGCTTCTTCCACTCATGGGCAGCCTCCACTCCTTCCTCCCGTGGGACAGTTAACTCAATGAGGAGGACTGTCTTGGCAGCCGTGGACTACAGTACTATGTCTGGGTGGAGATGTGTTGGTGATTTCCATGGGGAACTGTAGCTGAGATTTGCCTTCATGCTCCATTCCTTGCCTGTGGAGAGGAGTCCTGAAGAAGCTCTTGGGTGGGTGCATTCAGCGATCTTACTAGCCTTAACAAATGGGATGATTTGTCATTCCACTGGGGAAAGGCTGCTTCTCGCACCCTGTCTGCAGGTCTTCAAGATCTCTGCCAGCTTCTTTAGGACCTGCTTGTACTGCCATTTGTAGCACCCCCAGACAGCATGGAATTTCATCCAGCAAGGATGTGTTGGAGGTTGGCATTGGTGGTATCACACAGGGGGCAGCTATTTTCACTGCTGAACCACCGTTGAAGATTTCGGTGGCAGGGCAAGGTGTCATAAGTTTTCCTGATGAAGAAGCTGAGTCTGAATACAGGTTTCCCCCACCATCCGACGGTACAGCATTCCTATGAAACAGTTCGTCAGCTGGAATGTCGTAAAGCAAAGAAGCAATTACCATTTATTTATATGGGAAAATTTTGTGAGCGTTCGCAGACCCAAAAATAACCTACCAAATCATGCCAAATAACACATAAAACCTAAAATAACAGTAACATATAGAAAAAGCAGGAATGATATGATAAATACATAGCCTATATAAAGTAGAAATACTTTTCCACAATCATTGCCGGCACTGTTCTCCATAGCGAAAATCTCACGCAAGCGCTACCTTTAAGTTATGAAGCTGCCAAATCATACCAAATAACACATAAAAATACACAGCCTATATGAAGTAGAAATAATGTATGTACAGTGTAGTATCACTTACGGGAATCAGGTAGACAGCCTGCCGAACACACTGATGATGGTGTGTTAGACTGAGTCGGAGTTTGGGTGGTGCAGTAGCCCCAACCCTCCGGGCAGCGAACCGATACCAATCCGCAAAGCATACAGGGGTACAGCGGTAGCCTGGAGGCACACAGCACACCTTTAAGAAAAAAGCCGAAATAAACATGCTAATTAATTAGGTGCCGCTGACACGTAATTGTCGGCCCAGATCAGAGGCGATGCAATCGGCAATCACTTCTGATCTGGGCCGACATTTACGTGCCAGGCGGCACCTAATTAATTAGCATGTTTATTTCTGCTTTTTTCTTAAAGATGTGCTGTGTGCCTCCCGGCTACCACTGCATTCTCCATGAATCGGTATCTGTCCGCAGCCTGGGGGTTAGGGTGGTGGGACACTGGGGTGTCATCTCATCGTCTGTTTCCATTAGGGCAGGCAGGTCATCTTCCTCTATGTCTGTTTGCCTCGATGTCAAAGGACAAGGTTCGTCGTTTGCTGTGGCTGATGTGGAAGGCTTGCTTGACTGCTGAGACTTGCGCATTTTTCCATCATACAGTTCCTTGTAAGCACTCAAACCATCTTGCAAATATGCCCTAAACCGATGTACCCTTTCTAAATTAAAGTCGTACTTTATTATTGCAGCGAAAATCTCACGTAGTTGCTTCACGTTCAGTTCCTGGATGACTTCACTTTCGCTACTGAATTCGGTTTCGATTGTTATCCTTTCCTCTTCCAATTGCATTAGCTCTTCATCTATCAGTTCTTGGTCATGGGATGCCAAAACCTCTTCAACATCATCTTCATCAACTTCCACAAGCCAAACTCACTTTGTCCTTACTTCGTTCACCACGATCGAAACGCTTAATTATGTCTAGTTTTACGAGCTCTTTCAGGCTTTTTACCCTTACAAGCTCTTTCAGGCTTTTCCAACATCTTGCAAATGGCTGCTCACAGGCACGTGTTAAAGCAATGCCGCGAGAATGCAGTTCCGAATCCGGGGGAGAGCAGCTGCTCGAGGGGGCGCGCTGATTTTTTTTTATCGCGCGCTGATTTTCCCTGCGCACTGCCTTTCTTTGTAACAGTGAAAACACCTTCTGTTCGCGAAAACAGGGAGCTAATGTAGTTCTTTCGTAACAGTGAGGTTTCGTAAAGCAAATGTTCGAAAAGTGGGGGACACCTGTAAATAGTTATTGAACCTACACTGTCTAACCTGGCACTTTGTAAGTGACAGTTTTCCCCGAAAAGCAGTCCTTCTATCCCTAGACTTCAGAAAGAACCAAAGATTGGAGCACAATCACACTCAGCACCTCTCAGGATGTTTGCATCTTTCCAGAGAACTGTTCTGCATTGTCAGTCATAAAAATATCATGCAACAATGTGAAACTAAATTCTTTATGACACAACCTCAGAAGAAACCCCTAGCATTGCTTGAAACATTCCCAAATGCACGGGCAACCACTGCCAAAGAGCCACCTCACTGAATACTTCTTATGCTAGAGATGCAAAAGCTTGTTTATTTTTAAAAGATGTTTATGAGAAACGGATTTATCATCACAATATATTTTTTGCTGTAATAAAATTTACTCAATTATTCACACATGGCTTTTTCCATACAGCTTGTGATTGTTTCATCAGATTTAAGGGTTGCCTCCATCAGCATTTTGTTCAGTTTACACTGGCATTCACACTCTCCTTACATCTAATCTATTGACCACTGTCACATGATTCCAGAAACAATGTTATTCTATGGCGGGGATCCCTACCATTAACTGAGGTTAATGGACCCCAGGTTGGGAATGCCTGTTATGGCATCCAGTAATGAAGCACTTAAATGACAAATGTATAGATTCCAATACACAACCAAATTAGGGGTACAAGCTGATAACATTGAGGTAGCAGAATCAATACAGTTAGATATAAACAAAATGCAGATGTGGACAGATAAATGGCAGATGAAATTTAATGTAAATAAGTGTAAAGTATTGCATTTAGGATGTAGAAAAATTAGACATAAATATACAATGGGGGGGAGCTGTCCAGAAGTTCACTGTATGAGAAAGCTTTGAGTGTCCTGGTAGACTCATCACTATCATCTGACAGAGGTGTATAAGATGATGAGAGGCATAGAGGCATTGATCGTGTAGATAGTCAGAGGCTTTTTCCCAGGGCTGGAATGGCTTGCACGAGAGGACACAGTTTTCAACATTTTCATATGATGTAATCTGACCTTTCCGAATCTTTTTTCTAAACTTAAATTATACGAGGAGAGGAGCGGAGTTAACGACATTGTTGAACATGTTCAATATAAGCTGTTGGTCTAGCCCGGTTTTGTTTTTTTTTCTTGCGATTTTTTTTTTCTTTTTTTTCTTTTGGGGTTTTTTTTTGTTTATATATATTTTTTCTTTTTATTTCTTTTTTAATGTTTAATCTCATTATGAGTTTGGAAGTCTTTTATATCTGTGTTACTTAAAATTCATTTTATATTTGTTGATGAACATTTTTCCAATCTCTGTACCAACTTTGTTATTGAGTTTGTAATTTTGAAAAATTAATAAAAAGATTTAAAAGAGAGGGCACAGTTTTAAGGTGCTTGGAAGTAAGTACAGAGGAGATGTCAGGGGTAAGTATTTTTACGCAGAGAGTGGTGAGTGCGTGGAATGGGCTGCCGGAGGCAGTGGTGGAGGTGGATACGATAGGGTCTTTTAAGAGACTCCTGGATAGGTACATGGAGCTCAGAAAAATATTATGGGTAACCCTAGGTAATTTCTAAGGTAAGGACGTGTTTAGCACAGCTTTGTGGGCCAAAGGGCCTGTATTGTGCTGTAGGTTTTCTATGTTTCTGTCAACACCTAGACAATGGACAAAAGTGATCAGGAAGCCTAATAGAATGTTGGGCTATAAGATACGCTCAGTGGAGTTCAAGGGACATTCTCCTTAAGCTGTATAACACGCCTGTGAGGCCACACTTCGAACAATGGGTACGTTTGGTCTCGATATTGTGTGAGGGATGTGAAGGCATTGAAGAGAGTCCAGAGAAGGGCAACGAGACTTATTCTTGGTCTGTAAGGTATAAGCTATGAAGAATGATTGAAAGAATTAAATCTTTTTTGCCTCAATAGATGTAGAATGACAGGAGATGTGATAGAAGTGTTCAAAATCATTAAGAGTGCAAGTAAAGTAGATGCCAGCTGCTACTTCAAAATTAATCCATCATCAAGGACATGGGGCCAAAGGTGGAGACATGGTTAAGACGAGATTTCAGACCAACATTAAGAAGCACTTCATTACACAGTGAGTTGTGGACACATGGAACAAACTACCTGATTGTGTAGTTAAGAGTAGTACTTTAAGACACTTTCAAATCTAAACTCTACAGTCAGTTCAACACCCTATGTGAATAGGGATTTGGCAAGTTTCGTTGGGCCGAATGGCCTGTTCTTGTCAAAAACTCTCTAATGTTCAAATAAAAGTACCCTGTACTCTGTAAGCAGAGGTCCGAGAAAAGAAACTTGACCTTGTCCTAACTGGATGGTAAATTACTACTTACATCAGGGGTTCACACCCTGGGGTCCACAGACCCTTTGGCTAATCAGAGGTTGATGATGTTAAAAAAGTTTGGAAACCTCTGGCCAACATTAATATTAATAGTCACCATCAATGTTCCCTCTAATAGTCACTGTGCGCAAAAAATCTTACGTTGTGCAATTATTTTTTCCTGTGACAAAAGTATGTGCACACTGAATGTACACATGGCACAGTTTATGTAGGTTTACATAATATTTGACATAAAACTGCACAGGATAATAACAAAATAACATACATATTTAAGTCACACAGTTATGTTTTTCTCTCTCCTGTCTGTGGCATTTACCCATTCTTTGTAAACTCTATTTAGACTAATAGAACTTCCAACCAATCGAAAGTTTTTGATTCTCATTAACATATCCAAATGACATTCACCTGAATGGTTTCTCAGCTTGTTTTTGAGTTGATTCATTAGGCTAAAACCTCGCTCACAGTTAGCACTAGACGCAAGAAAGGATCCCCCAATGTCCATCAACTGTGCAAGGTCGCAAAACCATTCCTTTTGAAGTACAAATACCACCATTTGAGCAAAGTTTGAAATCAGTTTGGATTTAATTTTTTTCTTGCATGGCAAATCTGAAATCATTAAACTGTCTAAATATTACAGTATTTTCAGCTAGAAAATCATGAAATTTTAGACATGAGGCATTAACTTATTCATCGCCAAATGTGAACTCACAATCTCCAATTGCGGAGAAATCAAAAGCTGACCATTCTTGTACCTCATCTTCAGGAAACCTTTGTTCTAAATGAAAACAAAGACTATTTATAAAAGTCAACAGTGAACTTGTATCTAATGTGATGTTTTCTTCACGTTGTGGGCTTAGCAAAACTTTAATTTTGTCACTCCACGAAACATTGTCTCCCAGATACTGCCTTCTTATATTGTTAATTTTGCCTCGCGCAAATTGAAGTGAATCAATTGGTGTCAGGCCACTCTTTTGCAGAATCTTGCACAGTGTAGGCAGTTCATCAAAGACATCACTTAAAACCTGTAAAGCTACTTTGTGTGTGATGTTTATCAATTTCTTGTGACAGTATTTAGCCACAGGGTCATTTGACTGATCTTTTTCAATAAAAACTTAGAAAGCTATGTACAAGATTTGAAACAGATCTTTGTGAACTTTACGATATGAACACTGTCCGCCGTGATGCAGCTGTACAAACCGGAACAGGAAAGGTGAGGTGACGTAAATTAGTGACATGCATTGTGGTATTTGAAAAACCGACTAACTAGTTAACAGAAAGATTTAGCTACAAGATTATTTTAAGTAAAATTATTAATTACATTATTTTAGATAACTAACCTTTTGTGCGCACATTAATTTCCTTTATGCACTGGTTGAAAAATGTGTGCGCACACACACGCGCACAGCTTAGAGGGAACATAGGTCACCATGCAACAATAGTTTAAACTCACATATCGGTCTATTATTATTCGTATGGGGTGGGGAATGACATGCATCCAATTTGGTTCCGGGGGTTCGAGTGACTGGTGAGACTACTGCACACTTCCCCAGACGGATGGCCAGGAAGGTGGTTTGTTAAGTAGTTTGCTCATTATACCTTACACAGAGCCTCAAACCGAAAATGCTCTGTGGTATTAGACATAGAAACAGAAAGCTGTTGGTCAGGTGGCTCCGTTACTCCAGAAGTTGTGGCTTTAGAGTATGTTTCAAGACTGACCACTTAACCGTATGAAATACCTTGAAGTTGGTGCATTTATGTGTTCGATTTCACAAACACACAAGAAACAGAGCTTGCCACTTAATAACTAGCAGAGAACATCCTCAGCACTTAAAACTAACTCGCAAGCATGGAACTTAATTCCATCAGATAATTAATTTTTATACTTCTGCTTATTTTTCCCTTGCTTTTTCAATCCAGACTTTCCTTCACTCTCCATTCTGTTACCCATAAATTAATTCGCATCACTTTTACTGGTTTCATTTCTGCTTCACTTCAGTACAGATTCTTCAACCCTGTTGATTGAGGAAACTTGCGCTTTCTCGCTTCACTTAGTCAAAGTCATACTTTATTGATCCCAGGGGAAATTGGTTTTTGTTACAGTTGCACCATAAATAATTAAATAGGAATATGTAAATTATGCCAGGAAATAAATCCAGGACCAGCCTATCGGCTCAGGGTGTCTGACCCTCCAAGGGAGGAGTTGTAAAGTTTGATGGCCACAGGCAGGAATGACTTCCTACGACGCTCTGTATTGCATCTTGGTGGAATGAGTCTCTGGCTGAATGTACTCCTGTGCCCACCCAGTACATTATGCAGTGGATGGGAGACATTGTCCAAGATGGCATGCAACTTGGACAGCATCCTCTTTTCAGACACCACCGTCAGAGAGTCCAGTTCCATCCCCACAACATCACTGGCCTCACGAATGAGTTTGTTGATTCTGTTGGTGTCTGCTACCCTCAGCCTGCTGCCCCAGCACACAACAGCAAACATGATAGCACTGGCCACCACAGACTCGTAGAACATCCTCAGCATCGTCCGGCAGATGTTAAAGGACCTCAGTCTCCTCAGGAAATAGAGATGGCTCTGACCCTTCTTATAGACAGCCTCAGTGTTCTTTGACCAGTCCAGTTTATTGTCAATTCGTATCCCCAGGTACTTGTAATCCTCCACCATGTCCACACTGACCCCCTGGATGGAAACAGGGGTCACCGGTGCCTTAGCTCTCCTCAGGTCTACCACCAGCTCCTTAGTCTTTTTCACATTAAGCTGCAGATAATTCTGTTCACACCATGTGACAAAGTTTCCTACCGTAGCCCTGTACTCAGCCTCATCTCCCTTGCTGATGCATCCAACTATGGCAGAGTCATCAGAAAACTTCTGAAGATGACAAGACTCTGTGCAGTAGTTGAAGTCCAAGGTGTAAATGGTGAAGAGAACGGAAGACAAGACAGCCCCCTGTGGAGCCCCAGTGCTGCTGATCACTCTGTCCGACACACAGTGTTGCAAGCACACATACTGTGGTCTGCCAGTCAGGTAATCAAGAATCCATGACACAAGGAAAGCATCCACCTGCATTGCTGTCAGCTTCTCTCCCAGCAGAGCAGGGCGGATGGTGTTGAACGCACTGGAGAAGTCAAATAACATGACCCTCACAGTGCTCGCTGGCTTGTCCAGGTGGGCATAGACACGGTTCAGCGGGTAGACACTGGCATCCTCAACTCCTAGTCAGGGCTGGTAGGCGAACTGGAGGGCATCTAAGTGTGGCCTGACCATAGGCCGGAGCATCTCCAGAACAAGTCTCTCCAGGGTCTTCATGATGTGGGAGGTCAATGCCACTGGTCTGTAGTCATTGAGGCCGCTGGGGTGCGGCGTCTTCAGCACAGAGACGAGGCAGGATGTCTTCCACTGCACAGGATCCCATGGATAAGGTAATAGTGCATTTATTTACATATTACTCTAGCCTTCATTAGAAAAGAATGTAACCTCACACTGACGAGTAGAAAAAGATTCAACTTTGACCAGAATCGATCCCATTTGGCATGGCACATGAAACAGGTTTATTCTTCAACCACAAACCATTCAATATTTGAAATGATGCATTAAAATTGCTCAATCCCCAGTAACAGCCTCTTACTTTAAATAATTCAGAAAATAAAATTTTGCTTTCCTAAATTCAATCAATGAATTTTCCTCCTGTCATAATAAAATGCGTATTCTCTTCACTGCATGCCGTACTAACTTCCTCCACTTCCTTCTCATGGAATCCCACAGAAAATCTCTCGAATGACTTTAATATTAAGTATAATCACCAAACTACCATCAGAACACAAGAAGCAGAGAAAACAGTTTGCGATATCAGGATGTTTGAAATGGGTCTATGCTGATGGAACAAGATCTTTTAACTGTACTAGAATCATTACACAGGATCTAGCCTATTTTTAAAATCGAACATTTAAATTGTTTCAGTACTGCCATCAGCATCGTTACCATTGCAAATCTCCAAACACAAGATTTACATATTAAAACCTGTAATTACTCTGCTGGTAAAAAAAAATCAGTTCAACCGTAGATAGTCTACAAAGCAGTTCTAACCATAGCTTGTAATATATTTTTAAAATTTAATTTTGTTTAAAGCAGGGGTTCCCAAACTTTATGTTATGGAACCTTATCATTACCCAAGGAGTCCATGGACCCCAAGTTGGGAACCCCTGATTCAGAGATAGAGCGCGGAGAATTCCTTCTGGCCCTTCAAGCTGCACCTCCTAGCAACACCCAAGAACCCCAATCTAATCATTGAACAATTTACAATGACCAATTAACCTACGCAGTCTGTCTTTAGACTGTGAGAGGAAACTGAAGGACCCAGAGAAAACCCCACATTCCCAAGGGGGAGATGTACAGAGACTCCTTACAAAACGATGCTAGGATTCAACTCCAAAGTCCCGAGCTGTAATAGCATCATGCTAACCACTACACTTAAACGCACAAACAAATTTCCATGCAATAAGAGAAGTTGAAGTACATATTTCCTTTATTACATGAAAAGTTGTTTGTGCCTTGAAGTTCACCATGATTTTTAATCCAATATCTAAAATATCCACTGCCTTCAGTTACAAGTGCTAAGGACCCAACAGTTGAATGCATATACAAACAAGATGCTGGAAATCCGAGCAACGCACACAAAATGCTGAAGGAGCTCAGCAGGCCAGGCAGCATCTACGAAAAAGAGTACCATCAACATTTCGAGTCTGCCAAAGGGTTTCAGCCCAAAATGTCAACTGTACTCTTTTCCGTAGATGCTGCCTGGCCTGCTGAGTTCCTCCAGCATTTTGTGTGTGTGTGTGTTGTTCAGTGCACATTATGGCCAAAAACAAACTGGAAACGACAAAAAGCTAGCACATCTGCTCCACATACTGGCATTTAACCCTCACTCCCGTCCTCTGTTCCAGTAAATCTGTGAATCCAGAACTGCACTGTGAAAATATTAGGAAGGTCAAGACTTCCACCCACATGTGCAAGTTTTCTCCAAATTTGCTGCACTCCACTGAAGGATTCCTCATGGAGACTAGGAGTGGAGTATAAGCTTACCACAAGCAGCGTTCATCTGTACAATGTCCCTATGACCCAAGCGGGCTGTGGGAGCTGTAACAACTTGATGCAGAAAAAGCAAAATTCAGTTACTTCAACAGGAGACAGTGAGCGACAGGAACAAGTGTTAATTAAGTAATACATTTTATGAATTGAACTTTTTAAATATTTTGTTTGATCATTCGCACTTTAAAAAACATTGATTTTTTTTTTGCATTTTTTTTCTATCAGAGGGAGGTTCTGGCCCAGCGTAATCACTAATGCCAGGTAGTTAAATGAACCATTACTAGCACTGAGCCTGTCTGAACACAAACAGGAGAAAGTCTGCAGATGCTGGAAATCCAAACAACGCACACAAAATACTGAAGGAACTCAGCAGGCCAGGCAGCATCTATGGAAAAGAGCAAATGATTTGGGCCGAGATCCTTCATCAGGACTGGAAAAGAGATGAGGTCAGAGTACAAAGGTGGGGGGAGGAAGAAGTACAAGGTAACTGATTGATAGGTGAGACCAGGAGGGGGTGAGGGGGGGAGAGGGGTGAAGTAAAGAGTTGGGAAGTCAACTGGGGACAGAAGGCCATGGAAGAAAGGGTAAGGTGGAGGAGCACAAGAGGGATGTGATGGGCAGGTAAGAAGATAAGGTGAGAGGGGGAATGGGGAATGATGGGGGGGGGGGTTAGAGGAGTGAGCCTATTCCGTGCTGTATCTCTAAACAAAAATATATTTTAAAAAACACAAGGTATGATTAGAGCTGATTTGTAGACTATCTGTGGTTAAACTGTTTTTTAAACAGCAGAATACTTGCAGGTTTTAATATGTAAATTTTATATTTGGAGCTTTGCAATGTCAATGATGATGATGGCAGTACTGAAATGATTTAAACAACAATTTTAAAAAGATTGTGATGGATTTAAAAATAGACTAGATCTTACATAAACTGTAAACCTCCTGTATGTCCCCCACCTTCACCATTCTCGTTGCTCACCTCATCTTCTTACCTGCCCATCACCTCCCTCTGGCACTCCTCCCCCTTCCCTTTCTTCCATGGCCTTCTGTCCTCTCCTATCAATGCCCTTCATCTCTTCCACCACTTTCCCAGCTCTTTACTTCACCTCCTGCCCCTCTTCTGGCCTCACCTATCACCTACCATCCTGTACTTCTTCCTCCCCATCCCCAGCTTCTTACTCTGACTTCTTATCTTTTCTCTCCAGTCTGATGAAGGGCCTTGGTCTGAAACATCAACTTCTTCATAGATGTTGCCTGGACTACTGTTTACCTCCAGCATTTTGTGTGCGGAATCTGTCTGAATGTTGAGATTAAAGGTATGATATCATTGTTCAAGAAACATTACGTGCTTTCCTGATGTCTTGGCTCATAGTTCTCATCTAGGATCAACTCATCTCATTAGTACTAATATGAAACAAGTTTTGTGTCTGCCGATACAACAATCTCTAAATACAACAAAAATACATGATGCAAAATTCTCAGTCTCCACACTGTAAGCATTTTACGAATGTATCACAGAAACAAATACAAGAGCGAAAAATGCAAATGAGAACTGTTTCCGATTCACAAGAAGTAAATCTAGAAATAAAATGCAAACCTTCAATTGAATGAAAATATAGAGTCAGTGAGGACGACGACACAGAAGTAGACTCTTCGGCCCAACAAGTTTGTTCACTGATCCCTTATAATTATATATAACCTGTGGACTCACTTTCAAGGACTCTAAGCTCATGTTCTTAACATTATTTACTTATTCATTTTTTTTCTGTTTGCAGTTTGTCTTCTTTTGCACATTGGCTGTCTGTCAGCCTTTGTGTGTAGTTTCTAATTGATTCTACTGTATTTACTTGTTCTATTGTGAATGCCCACAAAAAACTCAATGTATATGGCGACATATACATACTTTATTCTCATCAGTTCTCCCTGGAACTCAATGTATATGGTGACATATATGTATTTTGAAAACAACAGGAATTCTGCAGATGCTGGAAATTCAAGCAACACACATAAAAGTTGCTGGTGAACGCAGCAGGCCAGGCAGCATCTCTAGGAAGAGGTGCAGTAACTGAAGGAAGAGTGAGTAAGGGATTTGAAAGTTGGAGGGGGAGGGGGAGATCCAAAATGATAGGAGAAGATAGGAGGGGGAGGGATGGAGCCAAGAGCTGGACAGGTGATAGGCAAAAGGGAGACGAGAGGATCATGGGACAGGAGGTCCGGGAAGAAAGACCAGGGTGGGGGGGGACCCAGAGGATGGGCAAGGGGTATATTCAGAGGGACAGAGGGAGAAAAAGGAAAGTGAGAGAAAGAATGTGTGTATAAAAATAAGTAACAGATGGGGTACGAGGGGGAGGTGGGGCATTAGCGGAAGTTAGAAAAGTCGATGTTCATGCCATCAGGTTGGAGGCTACCCAAACGGAATATAAGGTGTTGTTCCTCCAACCTGAGTGTGGCTTCATCTTTACAGTAGAGGAGGCCATGGATAGACATGTCAGAATGGGAATGGGATGTGGAATTAAAATGTGTGGCCACTGGGAGATCCTGCTTTCTCTGGCGGACAGAGCGTAGGTGTTCAGCAAAGCCGTCTCCCAGTCTGCGTCGGGTCTCGCCAATATATAAAAGGCCACATCTGGAGCACCGGACGCAGTATATCACCCCAGCCGACTCACAGGTGAAGTGTTGCCTCACCTGGAAGGACTGTTTGGGGCCCTGAATGGTGTTAAGGGAGGAAGTGTAAGGGCATGTGTAGCACTTGTTCCACTTACACGGCTAAGTGCCAGGAGGGAGATCAGTGGGTAGGGATGGGGGGGACGAATGGACAAGGGAGTCGCGTAGGGAGCGATCCCTGCGGAAAGCAGAGGGGCGGGGAGGGAAAGATGTGCTTAGTGGTGGGATCCCGTTGGAGGTGGCGGAAGTTACGGAGAATAATATGTTGGACCCGGAGGCTGGTGGGGTGGTAGGTGAGGACCAGGGGAACCCTATTCCTAGTGGGGTTGCGGGAGGATGGAGTGAGAGCAGATGTACGTGAAATGGGGGAGATGCATTTAAGAGCAGAGTTGATAGTGGAGGAAGGGAAGCCCCTTTCTTTAAAAAAGGAAGACATCTCCCTCATCCTAGAATGAAAAGCCTCATCCTGAGAGCAGATGCGGCGGAGACGGAGGAATTGCGAGAAGGGGATGGCGTTTTTGCAAGAGACAGGGTGAGAAGAGGAATAGTCCAGATAGCTGTGAGAGTCAGTAGGCTTATAGTAGACATCAGTGGATAAGCTGTCTCCAGAGACAGAGACAGAAAGATCTAGAAAGGGGAGGGAGGTTTCAGAAATGGACCAGGTAAACTTGAGGGCAGGGTGAAAGTTGGAGGCAAAGTTAATAAAGTGAACGAGCTCTGCACGCATGCAGGAAGCAGCGCCAATGCAGTCGTTGATGTAGCGAAGGAAAAGTGGGGGACAGATACCAGAATAGGCACGGAACATAGATTGTTCCACAAAGCCAACAAAAAGGCAGGCATAGCTAGGACCCATACGGGTGCCCATAGCTACACCTTTAGTTTGGAGGAAGTGGGAGGAGCCAAAGGAGAAATTATTAAGAGTAAGAACTAATTCCGCTAGACGGAGCAGAGTGGTGATAGAGGGGAACTGATTAGGTCTGGAATCCAAAAAGCGTAGAGCTTTGAGACCTTCCTGATGGGGGATGGAAGTATATAGGGACTGGACATCCATGGTGAAAATAAAGCGGTGGGGGCCAGGGAACTTAAAATCATCGAAAAGTTTAAGAGCGTGAGAAGTGTCACGAACATAGGTAGGAAGGGAGTGAACAAGGGGTGATAAAACAGTGTCGAGGTATGCAGAAACGAGTTCAGTGGGGCAGGAGCAAGCTGAGACAATAGGTCGGCCAGGACAGGCAGGTTTGTGGATCTTGTGTAGGAGGTAGAAACGGGAAGTGCGAGGTGTGGGAACTATAAGGTTGGTAGCAGTGGATGGGAGATTTTGAACATTATTCTCATCAGTTCTCCCTGGATTCTACTGCTCATCTACAATGGCCAAGCATCCTATCATGGTGCACATCTCTAGGACATCAGACAAAGCTGCAGCATCTAGAGGAATTCACCTAGTCACACACTTAACTTCACAAGATATCACCCAGGGTTGGGCAGCACAGTACATGCAACCCAGGTTCAATTCCCTCGGTAAGGAGCTTCTAAGCTCTTCTCCACAACCACATGCGTTTTCTCTGAGCACTCCACTTTCTACCCCCAGTCCAAAGACGGAGCAATTGGGAGGTTAGTCATAGTAAGCTGTGCCGTGATTAAACTAAGATTAAATCGGGGGATTACTGAGTGGAGAGACTCGAAGGGTCAGAAGGACCTATCTCAATAAAAACAAAGAATAGAACAAGAGTTCCTTGTGTCTTTAGGCTGAGGGTCTACCAGCTATCCAGCAGAGTTTGAGATGGAAACCTTTAACTCTAAAACCCCGAAAACAGTATAAAATGTGTTGACAGTAAAAACACATTTGCTCACAAATTGGATCCTACTGAAGTAGGAGAAAGATTAACAGCGTTAACGGGTGGCACAGTAACGTAGCGGTTAGCGTGACACGGGTTCAATCCCCAGCACCATCTATAACGGGTTTATATGGTCTCCCGTGACAGCGTGGTTCTCCTGCAGGTGCTCCGGTTTCCTCCCGCATTCCAAAGGTGCGCAGGTTAGTAGTAGGTTAATTGGTCACATGGGTTTGCTCGGGTTTCATACAGGTTGAGAGATAGAGTTTCCAAGCACAGAAACAGGTCCTTCAGCACAATGACTCCACAACAACCATCTGCACTTTTCTACACGAATCATATTTTTTCCTCCCACTGTCGCCATCAATTGCCCCAAGATTTTACAACTCACTTGCACATCAGGGGCTTAATATAAAGAGACCACATAACTTATCAATCCTTGTGACTTGGAGATGCAAGAAAAAACAAGGACATCTACAGGAACAGACCCACGTAATGGCAGGGAGAACAGGCATACAGCACCAGATGCTGGGACTGAACCCAGATCACTGGATCTGGCTGCACCACTCTCCATTTCTTGCAGAGAAACTTTTGTGGTTAGATGAAAACATTCTGTAAATGGACTTGATGTGTACATATATCGCTGAATCATGCAGCACAGATACAGGCCCTTTCAGCCTATCTTGTTCAGACTGACTGTGAGGCCTTTCTATGCTAATCCTATTCACCAACTTGGTGTCGAATCTGCAGATCCTATACTAGCTGCAAATGCCACTTCAGAACCCAAACAGCTGGAGTGGACGTATGGTATCCTTGAGTTTAAGGATTAGATTTGCCCGATTCCATCTGAAACTAAATGTAAATACCTCTACAAGTGCCTTTAGAATACATGATGTCAAATCTTTTCATTTCAAAGTTATCTTCATTAAACAATTAAGAATCTTAGAGTCATAGAGAAGTACAGGACAGAAACAGGCCCTTTGGCCCATCTAGTGTGTGCCAAACCATTTAAACTCCCTACTCCCATCGACCAGGACCATAGCCCTCCACACACCTACCATCCATGTATCTATCGAAACTGCTCTTCAATGTTGAAACCGAGTTCACACCAGCAGCTCATTCCACACTCACATGATGCGCTGAGTGAAAATTACCCTCCTGTTCTCCTTAAACTTTTCACCTGTCATCCTTAACCCATGACCTCTAGTTGTAGCCCCACCCAACCTCAGTGGAAAAAGCCTGCTTGCATTTACCCTATCTATACCCCTCATAATTTTGTATACCTCCATCAAATCTCACTTCTGTCATCAACATCCCAAGGACAAGTTCTTTCAATACTTACTAGTTTAACTAGTAGAGATAAATTACATAAATATAGGATAAAAGGTATATTCGCTTGTGCAATACAACGCATTCTCATGACGATATTTCAGGGATCATGTTATTTCACCGACTCTTAAAGTATCAGACTAACTCCTGTTCTTAAGGCCCTGGACTGATCTGAAAATTCATGCTTTTGAACCAGTGTTAATAACGTTGCTACCTGTGACACAAGTAATGGTACTGCAAATTCAGCATTGGACAACCTGAACAACTGCATCACTCTCCACAGGACATTAAGAATAGTACACGTTTATGCGCTGGAAAATGGTAAATACCGTGTTAAAACAAGTTACATAGCGGATTACACACTAAAGCATCTGAGTTGGCCTGTGCTATACAAACTCTTTGACCACGGCTGTTGAATTTCTGGTATCAGTTTCAACTTGTATCCTTGAACCTCTGACGGAACTTGCACGTCAGAACTCCAGCGTCGCAGACCACTTAATGCTCAGTGGCAGAGGCCTCTGTTTCTATCCCCTCCCATTTCATTTTAATCAATATCGCAACACCTTGCCTGGGGTGTGTTTAAGCACATCAGTGAGCCAAGGTCCGGCCTGCAGGGGTACCGCCGGAGTTAGTTGCTGAGGCCCCTCATCACAACACACATCACTTGCCCAACTCTGCCAGCTCCCCACCAACCACCACGGCCACGTTCAGTCACCCACCGGCTGAAAGAAGACTCGAGTCCGGCACCTGGGCCTGACTGACAGGGATGAAGGGCAAGTGGAAGTTAAACTCGGTGTCGGAGGAGAAGAGCAAGTTGGCATTCGGCTTCTTCTCAGCCATCTTCTCCCCCACCAACTCGCTCCGATTTAACACGTCGCCAGCGGCTCCGCGGAGCAGAGGTCAAAGGGCAGGCAGTGCGCGCGACGGGGGGGCGGAAGAGGAGAGGACGGAGCTCGGCGTCTGACGTCATGCCGCAGAAGGCGAGAAGACGGCGTAAAGTAACGCGGATTTCCCGCCATTGATACCGCTGGCGGCTCCGGGCTGGAACTTGTAGTTGTCGGGGGGAAATAAAGTTCCCTCGGCCGCCTCCTGCAACCCGGAGTCACGGTGCTTCGCGCCCCGATCTGTGGCAAAATGCCTTGCCTGGATGACTGGGTGAATGACCCCCTGAACACGGTGCAGGGCATTTTTGGTGAGTGTTTGTTTGTTTGTGGCCTACTCCTTTTGAAATTATTATCTCAAGAAAACAAACTCGCCCGCGATCGCCTGTCGGCCCCGGAGACGGGTGGGTGCATCCTGCCGGGCCTCCGGCGTGCCGGTGCGCCTCTCTCCACCTCGCTTGCTCAGCCTGTAGGAGAATTGTTTAAACTTGTATAAATTCTTCATCTTTAAGTCTGAAGCAGAAAGCAAATTGCTGGGCGAACTCAACGGGTCAGATAGCATCTGCGGAGCGAAATCGACAGTCGTTTCGGATCGCCTTTAAATACGAGTTCTATGTACACTCCAACTGATAATCTAAAGTAGATGTGTATGTATATATATTTGAAATACTAGTGTTTTAATGTGTTTTGTTTATACCAAGTAAATATGAGTTATTATATGAAAACGCAAACATAATTTAAAGTAGGCATGATATTATATAGATAAAATATATTGGAAGTACCGGTATTGTAACGTGCTTTGTCATTTATACCAAGTTTTGTTTGGGGGGGGGTGATTCCATAGGGAAAATCCGTACTAATAAAAAAAATTGGCGAAGAGGATTATGGAGGCACGAAAATACATTATTTCTGATTTTCAGAAGTATTTTGTTCAGTGTCTGATATAGGCAAGGTTGCACGTGGTGGGTTGTTGGTATTGCGGGTGCGCAAGGCAATTCATTTGGGTCGCAAACGACTTTGCGAGTGCAAAAAATACAACGTCGGATTATTCAACAGAAGGGACACCAGAATTAGAGGGAAAGAAACACGATTCGTCTTTTAGTGGGTGATCAGAATATAACTTTTTTAAAACGAGCCCCTTTTCTGTCTGCACTCATTCACCCGATCTGGGTATTTTCATGGTTTTCCATGGGATTTGTTAGGGGGTGGGAGGGAGCGAGGAGGAGATTTCACTGATGCAGCATCTCGGGGCCGGGTAGTTGACAATTCTTCACCACCCCTACAGATTCTGCTCCATGCACTGAGTTCCTTCAGATTATTCTTGGGATGTTGTTTTTATTTCGTCTTCTGATATCTAAATTCAAAATAAATTCAGTACACGTGTCACTATGTACAACCCTAAGATTCCTTTGTATTCCGCGGGAGTTAATAGTAAATGCAAGAAACACAATAGACCCAATGAAAGACCACACCCAACTGGATGGACGAACAAGTAATGTGCAAAAAAAAACAAGCTGCAAATACAAAAGCAAGAAACGGTGATGATAAATAAATATCAAAAACATGGGATTAACAGTCCTTGAAAGTGAGTCCATGGGTTGTGGGAACTATTTAGTGATGGGATGAGTTAAATTATCCTCTGGTTCAAGAGCTTGATGCTTGAGTGGTAATAACCGTTCCTAAACCTAATGTTGGGAGTGCCATGAATCCTGTACCACCTTCCTGATGGCAGCAACAAGAAGAGAGCTTGGCCTGGATGGTGGGGGTCCTTGATGATGTATTTGCTGTTTAAAAATTCTTGCAATGCTTGTAACTAATAAAATCTACCTTCGACAGCACTGTTTAAGTCACTGGAAGGTTTATCTCAAATTTCATTGTCATTCATCCACACGTGAATGCAGCCAAACGAAACAGTGTTACTCCAGGGCCAAGGTGCAAAACACAATACCAATAGTTATACACTACACAAGACACATATAGCACATGTAAGATAGCAGTAAAATACAGTCGCACAAATTATAAGTCCCTGGGTCCATGAATGTTGCATCAGTCTGCAGTTGAACATAATACAGCGTGTCTTCTGCTGAGCAAACACTGGAGGGCAGCGCCAATACTGCCAACATGGACGGCGTGCTGCGATGACTAACATCTCTCCTGGATGGCTGCATACAGGACACTGCAGCTTGAGGCTCACTCCTCACTGTGACTGAGGTCACGCAGCCCCCACCCCCTGCCATTTGCCAATAAACCAGTGAACGAGAATTGTCTGTCGCAACACTCACAGTGCAGGTTCCATTTTATGGCTCATTATATCTTGCCATTGTCAATTGGCAGTTTGTGGTTTCAGTAAAATAGTGTTTAGTGCAGTGTAGTTTGGATTTTGGTCAGGCATAATCAGATTTAGATTTGGATTTTTTTAAATCATTTGTACATTGAAACAGTGAATTGCGTCGTTTGCCTTAACAGCCTCAGCTTAAAGACGTGCTGGAGGTAAATGTCACCGCACGTTTCAGCACTGACATAATATACCCACAATGCTTGGCAGAACAACATGGAAAATAGCTCAATCAATGTTCCTTCTAATACAGGTTTCCCCCGCCATCCGAAGGTAGAGCGTTCCTATGAAATGGTTCATAAGCAGGAATGTCGTAAAGTGAAGAAGCAATTACCAATTATTTATATAGGAAAAATTTGTGAGTGTTCGCAGACCCAAAAAATAACCTGCCAAATAACACATAAACCCAAAATAACAGTAACATATAGTAAAAGCAGGAATGATATGATAAATACACAGCCTATATAAAGTAGAATTACTTTTCTACAGTCATTGCCGCACTGTGCACCATAGTGAAAATTTCACGCAAGCGCTTTTGGCAGAAACATTCTCTCCAGTAACCTTTAAGCTATGAAGCTGCCAAATCATACCAAATAACACAGAAAAATACACAACCTGTATAAAGTAGAAATAATGTATGTAGAGTGTAGTATCACTTACTGGAATCGGGAAGACAGCGCCGAGCACACTGATGATGGTGTGTTTGGCTGAGTCATCGGAGGTTGGGTTAGTGTAGTGGTTCCCCACCCTCCAGGCCCGGTCCGTAAAGCATGCAGTGATGCAACAGTACTCAGAGCACTCAGCACATCTTTAAGAAAAAAGCCGAAATAAACAAGCTAGCTAATTAGGTGCCACCTGGCACGTAAATGTCGGCCCAGATCAGAGGCGACGCAATCAGCAATCTTGGTCATGGTATGCCAAAAACTCTTCAACATCATCTTCGTCAACTTCCACAAGCCAAACTCACTTTGTTCTTACTCATTCACCACGATCGAAATGCTTAATTATGTCTAGTTTTACGCTAAGTGTAACACCCTTACGAGCTCTTTTAGGCTTTTCCGATACCTTAGAACTCATCTTGCTAACGGATGCTCAAAATAAATCAACATAAAGCACAGATGCTCACAGGCACGTGTTTAAGCAGTGCCGGCTGGAATGCGGTTCCGGAGGAGGAGCTTGGCTGTTCGGGCGCACGCTGCCTTTCTTCGCGCGCTGCCCTTTTTTGTAACAGTGAAGTTTCGTAAAGCGAACATTAGAAAAGTCGGGGACACCTGTAATGTAGGTTACTAGGTTACATTTGAGTCGTTGTAGGATTTGCCCATTGCCAGATTTGTTTGTTTTCTGTGCACAATAGGCACGAAACTGGCCAAAAGTTTGGAGTTGACATGCCTATATTGGTGACTACTTTTGGAAATTTAACAGAAACAGTTTAAGGGCTTGGTTATCCTAAGTCGTCATGTCAGCCTCTGCTTCCATCAGAGTTTGCAAGGATTCAACAGACATTTAAAACTGATAAACTTCTATAGTTGTCTGCTGGAGAGTATATTGACTGGTTGTATCATTGCCTGGGATGGAACCACCAATGCCTTTGAACAGAACAGAAAATCCTACAAAAAATAGTGGATGCGGCCCAGTCCATTACCAGTAAAGCCCACCCAGCATTGAGCAAATTTACACAAAGCATTGTCACAGGAAAGCAGCATCCATTCTCGTGAACCCCCACCACCCAGGACATGCTCTCTTCCTGTTGCTGCCATCAGGAAGAAGGTCAATGCTCACCCTCACCAGGTTCAGGAATAGTTATTGCTCTTCAACCAAAGGGATAACTTCACTTGTCCCGTCGTTGAAATGTTTCCACAACAATGGACTCACTTTCAAAGACACTTCATCTCATGTTCTCAATATTTATTGTTTGTTTATTATTGTTTCTTGTTTTATATTTGCAGAATTTGTGTCTTTTGCATGCTGGTTGAGCGCCCAAATTGGCGTGGTCTTTCATTTATTCTATTATGGTTATCATTCCTTTATGGATTTATTGAGTATGGCTACAAGAAAATGAATCTCGGAGTTGTATATAGTAACAGAATTACTTAAATTTTGAACTTTTTGTCCCTGTGCTATGAATGTCTGATCTTCTATGAGTCACAGGGCTCTCTGATTGAGAAACAACTCCTTCCATTGTGGTTTGGGAAGGTGTTATCATCCTTTTTAGCTTTAAAACTAGGGAACAGTGGTAATCATTTGATGAGAAGATGGTAATTGTATTTCTCAGTGCAATCTTAGTAAAATATTGAACCATGAAAGATTGGCTCAAAGCGTTTATTGAAAGTCAGTTTGGAGCTACCTTTTGACATTTAATTATCCAGTGGATTTTGGTTAATTGGACCATCAGTTGATCAGGGCAGCTGCTTATTTTGGGTCAATTCTTAAAGAACAAAAACAAATCAAGAAGATCACCAGTTAATTGGGACAGGAGACTGTTGCCGAATAGCTTCTAACTACTGTCAGTCTCGTGAGTGTCATGTGGCTACACTGTGCCTAGAGAGAACCAATTTAAAATGGCTTCAGTAGTGTGTCGCTGATAGTTGGCGAGTAATAAGCAATAAGACAATTCAGTGCTGTTTTGCTCATCGTGGTTTCAAGCATTTAGGCTTGGAGATGCTAGAAACAGCCTGGGACAGAAATGAAACTATTTTATTACTTCATCAAATTAGAAACTATAAAGAATTTGAAGGTATTGACAATCATCTTGAATGTTACAATGAAAATGAAGATCAGAATCAGGTTTATATGTGACATGAGATTTGTTAACTTAGCAGCAGTTCGATGTAATACATAATATAGAAGGAAAAATAATTGTTTGAAGGCAGTCCGTATATTGAATAGATTAAAAATTATGCAAAAAACAGAAATACTATATGTTAAAAAAAAGTGAGGTAGTGTCCAAGGGTTCAATGCCAGTTTAGGATTCGGGTGGCAGAGGGGAAGAAGCTGTTCCTGAATAGCTGATTGTGTGCCTTCAGGCTTCTGTACCTCCTACCTGATGATAGCAATAAGAAAAGGGCATGCCCTGGGTGCTCGAGGTCCTTGATAATGGACGCTGCCTTTCTGAGACACCGCTCCTTGAAGATGTCCTGGGTACTTTGCAGGATAATACCCAAGATGGAGCTGACTAAGTTTACAACCTTCTGCAGCTTTTTATGATCCTGTGCAGTAGCTGCCCCCCCCCACCCATACCAGATAGTGATGCAGCCTGTCAGAATGCTCTCCACGGTACAGCCATAGAAGTTTTTGAGTGTATTTGTTGATATACCAAATCTCTTCAAACTCCTAATAAAGTATAGCCGCTGTCTTGCTTTTATATAGCTGCATCGATATGTTGGGACCAGGTTAGATCCTCCGAGATCTTGACACCCAGGAACTTGAAACTGCTCACTCTCTCCACTTCTGATCCCTCTGAGGATTGGTATGTGTTCCTTCGTCTTACCTTTCTGAAGTCCACAATCAGCTCTTCTGTCTTACTGGTGTTGAGTGTCAGGTTGTTGCTGTGACACTCTACTGGTTGGCATATCTCACTCGTGTACACCCTCTCGTCACCACCTGAGATTCTACCAACAATGATTGTATCGTCTGCAAATTTATAGATGGTATTTGAGCTATACCTTGCCACACAGTCATGTGTATATAGATTTGGAGGGTGCATCCATTGAAAGCATTGTTTGAAGGCAGTCCATTATCTGCACTAGTTGTCTATGCTGATTTTGTTCATTTATAGTTAATCAAAAGTAGATGAATTCCTCCATCGATAACTGTTAGGAATTAATACACAGTTTTATAGTACTGCTGTAGTATTGGTAATGTTCTAATTTGCTCTGTATTTTACTTAAATAAACAAGTTGTTACTCAAGTTTGTCTTTTTTTAAGACCTTTTCAACTATTTACATGAAACTTTAACTCATTGGGGTAACCGCTTAATTGGGCCAAAATGTACTGGTCCCCCTGTGTCCAAGTTAGCACTTAACGCAGCACTATTACAGCTTGGGACGTTCTGGACTTTGGAGTTTGATTCCGACACCATCTGTATGTGCAACCCAGGTGCTCCAGTTTCCTCTCACAGGCCAAAGATGTACCAGCTAGTTGTTGTAAATTGTCCGGTGATTAGTGTTAATCGGGTTTGTTGGGGGTTGCTGGATGGTGCAGCTCAAGTAACGGCCTGCTCTGTGCTGTATCGCTAAATAAATAAGTAACTAGAATTCACTGTATATGCATGCTATAGCTATTGATGCAATTTTGTTTTACAGTGGTGCTAGAATGTTTGTGAACCTGGTGAAATTTTCTCTAAATACATGAACAAGTAATTTTTTTTGGTGTTATTTATGTAGTTGGGGTCTCTTTATCTAGTTTTAGTACTTGTGTGAAGATCTGATCACATTTTAGGTCATATTTATGCAGAAATAGAGAAAACTATACGGGGTTCACAGATGTTATGCCTTGAGTTCAAGGATGCCATACCAGCACTCCGGGCTCTCTGGGCTCTGAAGTGGCTTTTGCAGCCAGTGTAGGATCTGCAGACCCAACAGGTTAGGCAGCGATTACTGGCAGGACAGCCCAGTGATAGTTTGATAAGTGGTGTACTCCTTCAAGTATTTACGTTATAGTCCTTATGAAGGGTCTGGCCCAAAACATCACTGTTTATTCTTCTCTATAGATGTTGATTGACCTGCTGTTTCTCCAACTCTTGTGTATGTTACATTACAGTTTTGAGTTTTGCTGGTGAGTTCTTAGTGCAACCTTAATAAGTGGGTTAAATTTCTTCCAAGTACGTTTTGAGAGCATCGTTGAGTTTTCTGTCTATAACAGGCTCCCAGTCTTTTTTATGCCATTGACCAATACCGTTAAGCAAGGAGTCCTTGGTCCCCTGGTCGAGAAGATAATCACTTGCAATTTGAACAGAAAGGTCTCAGACATAGTGGCAAATCTATTTTGGGGTATGGAGTGGACGTGAATAAATTGGTCTGTCTGTCAGGACTGAATATATGTTAGGATATCGATACTGAACACACTGGCCTGGGAAAGAAGGCTCACGTTGGTTTGTTGGTCCTGCAAACTGGTTTGGAAGATTTTGCACAGATAAACTTGGTTGCATTTCCCCAGCTGTAGTTTGTCTATGTCTTAAAAGTATGTGGAAAGTAAAAAGTTAATTGCTGCAATGTGGACTAGGGTCTATGCACCAGGTGTGAGGTCTTGTTATTCGAACACATTATTTTGCTGAAGAAGAGTCTTGGCTGGAAATGCCAACTGCTGGTGCACTGTAGACGTGTCATACTTCATATCAATGTCTGCCTTCACTGAGAGGTGTTTCCTGAAATATGAGAGACGGCTTGTCCTGGGTCTTTATTGTTAGAGGGCATAGTTTTTTATTGTTCGTTTATAACTCGACAGAGTTGTACAAGATGACACTATTACAGCTTGGGCTATTACAAGTCAGCATGACATTAATTCAGCTTGGGACATCAGAGTTCAGTTCCCGTGCCGTCTGTAAGGATTTTGTGCGTTGTCCCCATGACTGCGTCTGTTTCCCTCGGGTGCTCCGGTTTCGTCCCACAGTCCAAAGACTTGCTGGTTAGTAAGTTAGTTGGCCATTGTAAATAGCCCTGTGATCAGGCCTATTGAATAGGTGGGTTGCTGGGCACTGTGGCTCGTTGGGTTGGAAGGGTCTGTACTGTGCTGTACTTCTAAATACATAACTATTAAATAAATTACGATGCACAGATTGAGTGGACAGGCAGAGACTTCTTATCCCATGACAAAAATGACTAATACCAGGGAGCATAATTTTAAGGTGGCTGGAGGAAAGTATTGGGGGGAGGGGTGTCAGAGGCAAGTTCTTTACACAGAGTGGTGGGTGCATGGAACACCCTGTCAGGGAAGAGGTAGAGGCAGATACATTAGGTGCACTTAAGAAGCTTTTAGATAGGCACGTGGATGGTAGAGAAACGGAGGGCTGTGTGAGAGGTAAGGATTAGATTGATCTGGGAATTAGTTAACAGGTCGGCACAACTTCATAGGCTGAAGGGTCTGCACTGTGCTGTAGTCTGTCTTCTATGAAAGATCTGGCAACAACTTGAATTGTAGCTTCATGCATCAAATATTGTCTTTGAGTGCTGAAGTTGTGGCTGAATTTGGTTTTGAATTGGATTCTCTGGAGATTGAACCTTGTCCTATTGGTCCTGTAGCTTTTGTTTTAACCTGGTTATTGCCTTCGATCCCAACATTATCCTCCACCCATCAGTGTAAATCCTGGCCTAGGCTCATCACACCTCCTGTCTCAGTGACCCCCGTCTGTGCTTTCATATATTGTGTTCTTGAGGTGTTTCTCTTTCATCTCTGCAATAGCTGTCTTCTGCTCCCCTTCATACAGGGGCAGAGCCATAAAGGACATTCTTTGGTTTGCTCAGCTGGTATCTCACTTTCTGTTCCATTCATCCCTCAAATATTAATGTGGGATGAGGAAACGTTGCTGAAGTGTGTCTTGATTTGAACTTTACAGCTGAAAACCTCACTGCTGGTGAATGGAGAGAACAGGTGGTGGAAAGTACCGGCTTGTACTAAACCCACTAACTGGTGCTCGGTTGGTATCTTGCTGAATTAAATGCTTGTGCAGGTGCTGTTAAATATGCTGCCTTCCGCCCTCACCACCCTCTCAGATTTCAGTCTGTGGCTACAATATTCCCTGAATGTCAGATGGACCGAGTTTAGGAAGACTGAAGATGCTTTTCGGCTCCTGCTGTTAATTCTATACTGCTCATCCAATCCCAGCCACGATTATTTATGGACTGTTTGTGTTAGGGAGAGGGTTGAATTCTTCCTTAGACTCCTCTAAGCCTACACTTATCTCTCCCCTGAGAAAATGTTCCTTCCTATCTACCTTTATGATTTTGTGGTTACACCTTTCACTGCCTAGACCTTGTGCTCTTCAATGTAGAGCACAGCACCGGAATGGGCGTTTGTCCAACCCTGATGCCAAATGAAACTAATTCCATCTGTTTGCATATGACCCATGTCCCTCCATTCGCTGTATGTTATTGTACCTTTCTAAATACCTCCTAAACATCACTATTGTAACTGCTTTAACTATTACACACCGCTCACTGAGACAGAGGGACTCCATTCCAGAGACTTACCAATCTCCTTATTTAATGAAATAATCATCTTTCCTCCAAAATCTCCTTTAACTTTCACTCCATCTCATCTTAAAGCTTTGCTCTCTGGTAATTGGCATCTGTACCCTCTGGCCATCTAGTCCAGAGATTCCTAACCTATCTTCACATTTTATGTACTTCTCCCTTCTGCCTTCTGTGCTCCAAAGAAAACAATCCAAGTTTTACCGCCCTCTCCTTATAATTAATATACTCTTAACCCAGGCAACATTGTGGTAAACTATTGTAACAATTCTTCAGTTTTTCCACCCATTGGCTGTTTGAAGGTTCTGTTGTGTGGGGTATTTTTTTGGTGTTTCATTATTCTGTGGCTGCCTGTGAGAAGATAAATCTCAAGGTTGTACATGGTATACATACTTTGAACCACCCTGTCCATTGCCACCACATCCTTCAGACCAGAACTGCACAGGATACTCTGAATGTGACCTAACTGAAATGTTTATGCAGCAGCAGTATGGCTTCCTTATTTGAATGCTCAGTGCCCCTGCCAATGAAGGCAAGTGCCTTTACCACCCTGTGCCAATTTCATAGAGCTGTCAGACTTGGACTTTAACACCATAAGACATAGAAGCAGAAATTTGGCCTATCGAGTCTGCTATACCTTTCAATCATGGCTGATCCTTTCTTCCCCTCCTATAAAACCTTAAGATTCCCCATGTATTAATGTACTAAATGGTCCTACTATTTTCTATCTAATTTCCTGTTCTCTTGCATTGACTTCCCAAAGTGCAACACCCCACACTTGCCTGCTTTAAACTCCTAATCCTCTGTCCATATTTCCTACTCTCTCCAGAAGTCCATAATAATTAAAGTCTTTGTTAGCTTGTATTGGGCCACTATCCTTTGTCCATGTTTGTTTGTTTGTGTGGTCTGTCTATCTGATAGGTGCATCCTGGGACTGGTTAGACTGTGATATAAATGCACCTGTTTGCTCAGTTGGCATCTTGTTATGTCGTTCACTCAGAACCTTTGCAAATGTTACTGTGGGATAAGGAACCATTTCTGAAGTTGTGTCTTGATTTGAACTTTACAGCTCAAAGTGGCGCTGGTGGGGAATGGGAAAAGAAAGTGGTGGAGTACTTCAGAGAGAAGTTGAAGGAGACGACAGCAGCCAGCTGGGTGAGAGATTATTTCATTGTTTATTCCACCATTCCTTCTGAAATAAACATAAGAATTATTGGAATAGTGTAATTTAAGACCTTCTCAACATAATGGAGTTATTGCATATTCAATTGTATAATAATCGTAGTCACTTTTGCCTCAGACCGCTCAAGTGCATTTGTGAGGCTGAGTGTACAATGTTGTGCAATAAATCAGGTAACTGGTGACAGTGCAATTGGATCAACTACTGCTTCGGAGGAAAAGCTCTGAGAATGCTCAGTATATTTCGTGTAATAGCAGGCTTGGATCACATTAGTTTCCCATACTACTAACATAATTTGTACTTTCTTCTGACAGGTATGTGCCACTAGTAATATACCACAAGGCTAAATTGCAGAAAATGCTCTTTTAATATAGGGCCCACAGAAAGACTGAAAAGGAACTACCAAACCAGTCCCATTTTTTAACTCTGCTGTTGTCTCACTTGATTTTTTTTTTGCTTCATTTGGCTGACACAATTTTTGGCTGTGTATGTAATTAGAATGATTTTCCTTTTAAGGCCAAAATATTCCCTTAACTCGCATTTAAAGGTTATTGCGACGCACTTGTTTGGAATCTGACATTTTATTTTGTTCTCATTAGTAGTATTAGAGGGCGACTCGGTAGCATAGCAGTTACTGCTATGCTATTACATCTCAGGGTGTCAGAGTTCAGAGCTCAAGTCCAGTGCTGACTATAAGGAGTTTGTACGTTTCTTGACCATGAAGGTTTCCTTCAGATGCTCTGATTTCCTCCCACAGACCAAAGACATAGCTGTTAGTGGGTTAATTGGTCATTGTTAAGTGTCCTATGACTGGACTTGGGTTAAATATACATGGGATCTGGACAGTGCAACTTCTTGGGCTGGAAGGACCTTTTTTCAAACATTATCTCTAAATCCGGCATTCCCAACCTGGCGTTACAGACTTCTTGCTTAATTGCTTAAAACAAGTTGGGAACTCCTGATCTAAGTAAATAAAAAAGACATTTGCACTTGTCATTTCCTTTGGCAACGTGCTTTAGAGCCAGATTTTATAATAGGGTATTTGTGAATTTGAGATTTGAAATTTGTTTCGTTGTGTACCCCTGCGTAGGAGATCTGACACCTTGAGTGGGCAAAAGAGTTCCTGTTTATAACAATGGAAATTGAGTACATATCTAAGACCATATTTGGAGTACTGCATATGGTGTTAGATTTATTTAAGGTAATACATTGGAACAGGAATCTGATAAGAAATGAGTGGACAATGGAAGAAAGGGAAGGAGAGGCACCAGAGGGCGGGGGTGATAAGCAGGTGAGGAGAAGGGAAGGGGTAAGAGGGTAGGGACAACAGGGAATGGAAAACAGAAGGTGGGGAGAAATTACTGGAAGCTAGACCTTTGTGCCATCAGGTTGGAGGCTACCCAGATGGAACATGAGCTGTTTCTCCTCCAACCTGAGAGTGGTCTTATCGAGGCGGTAGTGGAGACCATGGATGGATATGTTGGAATGGGAATAGGGATTGGAATTGTAGTGGTTGGCCACTGGGAAATCCTGCCCATTGTGGCAGATGGAGTGAAGGTGCTTAATTAATGAAGCAAAATTTGAATTTGTATATCAATATAAACAATGGCTAATTCAATGCCAAATCACGTACATAAAACAAAAGATGAAGAGAAGGGAGAGGCATATTAAGAGCAAGAAAGAAAAAGGACTTTTTTTTAGAATTACAGTTTTTAATTTCTAACAATTGTTTCATTAAACCTCATCGGTTCAATTTTTAAGTAGCTCTGTGACATCCAGCTGCTGATGTTTGGAATTTGGTACACTCCATTGAATAGATCTCTTATCACCCTGCCTCTGGACCCCTCGATTTCAACCAGTTCAATCTGATGTGCATATATTTCCAAGTCTGAGAGGTGAAAAATCTGTGTGTGTCAGTGGTACAGCACCGTGCTGACGGGGTGACTCTGTTCCAGAATAATACAATTGCAGGCTTATCAGCTGGCAGAGCAGGATGGAGTTTGGCAGGAGGTCTGTCCTATTGCCTTTAGAAGCAAAATTAACCAATTGGTAAGGGGCATTGCTAGCTGGCACCCTTTTTTCAGAGGACAGGAGTGGCTAATATAAGAGATCTTTCAGCGGTTACAAACAAAAAAAGTTACAACGTAAATTTATTGTCAAAGTACATATATCTCACTATGTACAACACTGAGAAACCAAAAACCATAATAGAGTCATTGAAAGACTGCACCTGGCAGGACGGACAAGCACCCAATGTGCTAAAGGCAACAAACTGCAAATACAAAAGGGGAAAAAAGCAATAAATATGGAGAACAAGAGATGAAGGGACCTTGAAAGTGAGTCCATAGGTTGTAGGAGCATTTCGGTGATGGGGCAGGTAAAGTTCAGTGAAGTTCTCACCCATTGTCCGATCCTGATTAACAACGGCCTCCAGCACTGATTTGACTACAATGCAGTTTTGCCCTCCTGCTCACAGGTCCCTTCCTTGAATGATGTTCCACTGCATTACTTAAAGCCAAATAGCTTGGTGAAGTTCCGCTGTATGATCCAGGATATGTTTGATCCAGAGTTTTACATGGGAATTTATGAAACGGTGGAGTCAAACACCAAATCCAAGGTATGTATTTCTGGAGCAGAAATAAGATATTAACACTATTCTGAATCAAAATGGTAAATGACAGGCATGGGGTTTCTTTGTGTTTCTTGATTGCAGTAATGGGAGTTCAATTTGTTTGCTCTGATTTAGAAAATAAAATCTCTGAAACCATCTGCAGTTTACAGCAGTAAGTTGAGCTACATGTAAGCTGTAGCTGAGTTAGTGAGTTGCGGGTGTTCTGTGCTGTTGTGGCACCTGAGACCTGTAATTCAAATGACTAACATTGTCATCTATAATAATGACAACAGTTTTGGTATATTAAGGAAACTCAGAACTTTTTAGTTTTAGTGATATTTTTTATAATTTTAAACTTAAGTCTTTCCAGGTTCCTGTCTACCCTTCTAATTTCTTTCTGTGCTCATCAGGCAAGGGAATCCAGGGTTGTGAGGTTGGTGCAGCATAGTTCAAAGTAAATTAATTATCGAAGTACATGTATGTCATCATATACTGCACAACCCTGAGATTCATTTCTCTGCTGGCATACACAGTCAATCTAAGAAGCATGGTAGAATCAATAAAAGACTGCAGCCAACAGGATGTATAAACAACCAGTGTGCAAAAGACAACACTGCAACTGTGAAATAAATATGAATAAATAAACAAACAAACAGTAACTATCTAGAACATCAGATGAAGAGTCCTTGAAACTGAGTCGATAGCTTGTGGGAACTGTTCAGTGATGGAGTGAGTGAAGTTATCCTCACTGACTCAAAAGCCTGATGGTTGAGCTTCCTGAACCTGTCCTGGGGCACCTGTACAACTTTCCTGATGGCAGCAGTGAGAAGAGAGTGTGACCTAGGTGGGGTGGGGGTCACGGCTGATGGATTCTGCTTTCCTGTGACAGCACTTTGTGTAGATGTGCTCAGTGGTGGGGATGGACTGGGTGGTTTCTGGTCAAGGGCATTGGTATTTCCATACCAGGCTGTAATGCAGCCAGTCAATATACTCTCCGCTACACAGCTATAGAAGTTTGTCAAAGTCTTAGATGTCACGCTGAATCTTCAGAAGCTGCTAAGGACATAGAGGCACTGCTGTGCTTTCTTTGTAATTGCATTTAACGTGCTGAGCCCGGGACAGTTCCTCTGGAATGATAACACCGAGGAATTCAAAGTTGCTGATTCTCTCCATTTCTGATTCCCCGATGATGACCTTTGGTTTCTTTCTCCTGAAGTCAATATTCAGCTCCTTGGTCTTGCTGACATTGAGTGAGAGGTTGTTGGTGTGGCTCCACTTAGCCTGATTTTCAGTCTCCTTCCTATCTGCTGATTCGTCACCACCTTTGGTTTGGCCTACGACAGCAAACTTCAATATGGCTTTGGAGCCACACATTCGTGTGTAAAGTGAGTAGAGCGAGGGGCTAAGCTTACAGCCTGTGCTAATGGAGATCGTGGAGAAGATGATTCAGTCTGGCTGGGATCCACAAGGTTCCCTGGGTGCTCTGGTTACCGCTCGCGTTCCTAAATGTACAGATTAGGGTTCGTGAGTCGTGGCCATGCCACGTTGACACCAGAAGTGTGGCGACACTTGCAGGCGGCCCCCAGCACAATCCTGAGACTGTGTTGGTCATTGACACAAACGATGCGCTTCACTGTGTGTTTTGATGCACATGGGACCAAGCTAATCTTTAACTCCACGCAGACAACAGTGAAGTTGAGGATTAAATCTGGGTTGCTTGAGCTGTGAGGTGGCAGGTATACCCTGTGCTGCTCTGAAGCTGTCAAATATTAAACGTCAGTGTATTGCCCAGAGCTAAGGTGTTCCGTACACTTAGTGACGATAAATTAATATAGTTACATATTCAGGTTGGGATTGTATGAATTGGTGATAAGCTACAATGTGATGAAAAATATACATCTCTCCTGATGAGTGTCTGCCACTGACGCAGTCAGCTGCACCCCATCTTTCCAGATTCATTGTGACAGGACAGCTCTCTGCCATCCTCTGGACTTGGCCTTCCTTGGCCTGTTTGCTCTCTTTGCATGATGAGGAGTGATGGTTAAGGCTCATTTAAGGAGCCATTGGATACCACTGTGACAGGACTTCAGAATTTGTCTTCTAAAGGCTGAGATGAAGTGGGTTGAAAGGTCATTTATAATGAGAGCCTTGTATGCTCGTCTAAGGTGCAATACAATAGATCTGCATAATTGTGCCATTGGTTAATCGATTCAGCTGCTTATTTGGGACAGTGCTTAAAGAGCAAAAAAACTATTTGAAAAAATAGTTGGAATTGCTGAACAGTTTCTAACGAGTGTCAATTGCGTGGCTATTAGACACGAAGCTGTGTTTAGAACAGTTTTTAAATAGCATCAGTTGATAATTGGCGAGAAATAAACAGATAATTCAGAACTGTTTTGCTCAAGCATTCGGGCTTGCGGATGCTAGAAACGGCCATAAATAAACTATTTCCATGAAACTTAAGCTATATACAACCCTGAAATTCAATTTTCTGCGGGCATTCACAGTAAATCCAAAAAACTCAATAGAATTAATGAAAGACCTCACCCAACAGGATGGACAAGTAACCAGTGTGCAAAAGACTGTGCAAATAATAAATAAGCAATAAATATCAAGAACATAAAGAGTCTTTGAAGGTGAGTTCATAGGTTGTGGGAACAGTTGAGTGAGTTTGTATATCCAGTGCAACTCTATATTGTCAGATGCTTTGCTGTTAGAGTTAGGTTTTAAATTTTAAACAGAGATTTTATCATTGTGAATGTATTTGTTATGTTCTTGGTAGGTTCTACGGTTTGGAAAATACAAAGATGTTGCTGAATGTGGGGTAAGTAACGAACTTTAGCCTAAATTGTAGATTGCCTTTTATTGTCCGTCAGGTACTGAATCTCACCAGCCTGAAAACAGGATTGCGTGGGTTTCCTCCCACACTCCAAAGATTTATAGATTAGTAGGTAAATTGGTCATGTGTGTAATTGGATGGTGCAGGCTCATTAGGCCGGAGGAGCCTGTTACTCAAGTATCTCTCTTTTTTAATTGTCTGTAAGTTCGATGATACTTTTTAAGTGCACTTTTATTGTTTAACAGTAGATGGAGCTAGCACTATAGCTAAAGCCAGCTGAATACTGAAGACAAAGGCACCTTCACTTAGAGCTAAAATCCTTTCAGTGGTCGACAGTGTAGAATCGTCACCAACTGTCATTAGTTACTCTCTATTCTTCATTTTACAAATAGAATTCAACCACCTCATTTCAACTTCTCTGTGGAAATTGCCATGTGCATGTTATTTTGCTGTCCCATTGAAGAGTCATGGCCCAAAATGTCAACTCTTTATTCCTCTCCATGGCTGCTGCCTGACCTGCTGAGTTTCTCTGGCATTCTGAGAGTGTGTGTGTTGCTCTGATACTTTGCAAGGTCAGCACCATCGGTGTCAGGCCTGCTTCTAAAAGTAGTTGCACCCGACTTCCACTTTTAGTGTCTCTAAGGATTTTGGTTCTCTGAAGGTATTTTGCTGGGGTGGTTCGTGAAGGGGTAAAGTCAATTCCCAAAGTCACTGTTCCTCAGTTGTTAGTGTAGCACGTGCTTTAAGTATGCTGTTCACTTAAACGCTTCACTTCTTGGTTTGATCCTTTTCTCACTGAGTGGCTGCATATTCTTTTACCAACAGAATATTGATTCCAAGTTTGCTGCCAATCTCGGCACAATTGCAAGTGCCCTGGAAAAGATTAGTTATTAAATTGATATCTCCACACAATCAGACAGAGGCTTTTAGCTCCTACTTCAGGACAGCTTGGAGGATCAATAGGATCTCCCACCCGTTAAAGATATTTATCAGGAGCACTGCATACACAGGGCTCTTGGCATTCCCAGTGATCCCTCCCATCTTTGAGCTCCTGACCTGCACCCTCGGGCAGGAGGTATCGTAGCACTAGGACAAAAACTATTAGGATGGGACATAGTTTCTAGCCCCAGCTGTAGGACTACTGAACTCCCTGCCACCACCCAAGTCACATCATGTAGTGCTCCAGTAGTGTTATACTGTGTGGTTTAGTTACTAAGCCCAGCAGAACTCTTTCTACTGACAGGTGAAGGGACAAAGGCCTGTTACTGGCATCTTAAAACCAGTTGCTCCGGCAGATGGGGCCCATCAACCGTGGTTGGCAGCTCATCTAGGAGAAGATCATCTCTTATCTCAAACCTCCACTGCCTTGTGGCTGTACCCACTGGTGGACAAGGCTTCGGGTGTAAATCCCAAGGAAAACTCTGGGAGCTGGAATTCCTAAGGCAGTCCCATTGAGTTCAACGTTGACTGGCAATTCCAGTGATGCTGCTGGTGGCAAACTGCATCGGTCTCTGTCATTCCATTGGATTCATCAGCTGCATGGAGAGGGGGAGCCTGTTGCATGGGCTCTCCATATCACACTGCCCTGGTTTGTGTATCATTTAGACAGCTAGGACGCAACATCTATGATCGACCCCAGCAGCGGAGGGTATGTGTGTAAATTACACGTACTGTGTTGTGCACCGTGGTCCGGAGGAACGTTGTCTCATTTGGTGGTATACATGTGTATGGTTGATTAACAATAAACTTGAAATTAAATTTGTTACAATTTTTCCCTTGGACTGATAGCTCATTTTTGTTAGAATGTATAACAAAACTTATTTTCTTCCCAGCACCAGCAAGAGATTGTTTTGGACTCTCCCAAATGTGCCACCTTGGAGAGGCAAACGTTTTACTGTATTCCTGTGCCTGGAGAGTCGGAGTGGGTGAAAGAAATATCCTTTTTGTGTAACTGCTTTCTTCAGCTTAAATCTGCGAGGCTTTTTGTCGAGTAAATGAAAGTGATCTGCTGTTTCCCTTGACCCGCTGCCATACGTCTATGCTAGTGCCAACCAAGCACGGGGAAATCCTTCCACGTCCTACACTCCAAGTCGTCACAAGAGGAGTTACGAGGAGGATGAAGACATGGAGATGCATCCACCCAAACCTAAGGAGCAGTGTGCAGGTACAGACTTGTGTATTATCATCCGATGCTCAGCTGCAGAGTAAATAATGAGCTGGTTGCAGCAAGTTAACGCCCTCTATTACAGCATATGATTAATACATAATGAACTGAGAGGAAACAGTTCACTCATCTTACCTGTTTCTCTAACGTCCTGCAAAAGATTGAGAAGCATTGTTTTCAAACCACCAATGCAAGCAGGTTAATAGGGTTTACGCCTTTGTTCTTATTAGGAAAATTGAAGCATTTTATCCAGTCTATTAAATTGCACTGATTTAGATTAGATTTCTTTCTCAGTGTGTTTCAGCAGCAGAAATAATCCAGCTCCTCTCCCTTGTTGATTCATAGTCAAAAAATATGCTTGCTTGATAAAGCATTTAATTGAATGTTGGTTAATTGATTTCTTACAAATCAGTCATCGTCATTATGTGCTGTGTGTATGGAATGGCCCATCATGGTCTATAACCATGATCTTAGCAAATTTTTCTACAGTGGTGGTTTGCCATTGCCTCCTTCTGGGCAGTGTCTTTACAAGACAGGTGACCCCAGCCATTATCAATACTTGGAAGTTTGATTGATTGCTGAGCTTGGCAAAATGTTTGGAGCTGAAACATCTGCAATCAACCAAATTTCCAACTAGCCAACCAGGGCTAACAATATTTTGAATTAATCGATACTCTTAAGAGATTGCCTGGGATTAGTGGTCGCACAACCAGGACTTGTGATATGCACCAGCTGCTCCCACGACTTCATGCCTCCCTGACTGGGGCTGGGGGATAAGCAGGTGTTACACCTTGCCCAAGGATGACCTGCAGGCTAGCAGAAGGAAGGAGTGCCTTGCACCTTCTTTGGTAAAGGCAAATCTCTAACCTGCCACCCTTACAAATCAGTAAACTGTCCTAATTGCCGTATGCCAATTTCTATTTTTGTTCACTGATGGTTATTGATCATTTTGAAACAAAATGTAAAGTGTAAATAGTAACCCTTTACCCTATATCAGCTGGCTGTAGTGCATCGCAAGGGTGTGGGGATGCAAAACGTCTTGAGAAGGAAGCACCAGCAGGACACCAAAATTTGTCAAACTGCACAACGTCGATTGATCTCAACTTCCCATTACCAGGAGAGAAAGGCCCGGCATGCCTTGTGAAGGTAAGGAAAAGGAATTTTCTTGAGTCACATAAGGTAAAAGTTATACATTGTCTTACCCACCTTACTCCTAAGTCCTCTTTACAGTTGAAACAGCAAATCTCTAACTCTAGAGTTCTATAAGACTTGAATCAGAACCAGATTTAATATCACCAGAGTATGTTCTGAAATTTGTCATTATGCAGCAGCAGTACATTTCAAAAGTCAAATTTTTATTTTTAAAAAAGTTAAATTAAGTAAATAGTGCAAAAACAGAGGGGGGGAGTAGTGAGGTGGTGTTCAGGGGCTCAATGTCCATTCAGAAATCAGGAAGGGGCTGTTTCTGAAACATTGAAATTCCATGCCATTCTATTAAAATTCCTTTGCACTCTTACCAAGACCTTGTTTTCTTAAAATTACTCAATACTCCAGTTCAAAATATTTCGAGTCTTAACTGTCCTAAAAGTGACTTTGTGTAGTAATTTTAATTCTTGTCTGCAATTTTGGCAGGCTACATGTAACTCGGTGCATTTCAATTAAAATCTCCTGAAGATATTGAACACTGCTACCATGCATTATAACATTATGAATGTTTGTCCGTGAATGTTTTGTCTGGCAGATCTATGAAGACTGGGATAGCTTCAAAGTCAATGATATGCTAGAAGTTTATGGAGTTTTATCAGTGGATCCGGCTCTGGGTGTAATTAATGAAGAGAGGTGAGGTGTTATTAAGTAATTCAGATTATTACTGCTTGTGTGTGTGTCTTATGAATTTTCTCACACATTTTAGCTTTTTTTCATCAGTCTTGCAACTGACTTTAAGAAAAGTTTTTATAATATCCATTCCTTTTGTGCATGTTTGACTGTCTTATCTCTCAAATTTATCAGGCTCAGTGCAGCACAAGTGCAGCTTGTTTGTTAATGATCTGTCATTCATAAATACAGTAAATTTGTCTTCTGAATACAATACTTGCAGTTGGTGGTGACTGTATTGTGTCCTGCCTATGTATTGAGTCATGATTGTGCTCTTGATCCCAGAGTTTGAACACACACTGGTATCCATGTTTCTAAAAAGATATTTTTTTGAAGGACAATATTTAAGGATGTTGCCGGGACTTGAGAAACTCAGTTACAGAGAAAGGTTGAATAGGTTACGACTTTATTCCCTGGAGTATAGAAGAATGAGGGGAGATTTGATAGAGGTATATAAAATTATGATGGGTATAGATAGAGTGAATGCAAGCGGGCTTTTCCCACTGAGGCTAGGGGAGAGAAAAACCAGAGGACATGACTTAAGGGTGAAGGGGGGAAAGTTTAAAGGGAACATTGGAGGGGGCTTCATATAGAGTGGTGGGAGTGTGGAATGAGCTGCCAGATGAAGTGGTAAATGCGGGCTCACTCTTAACATTTAAGAAAAACTTGAACAGGTACATGGATGAAAGGTATATGGAGGGATATAGTCCAGGTGCAGGTCAGTGGGACTAGGTAGAAAAATGGTTCGGCATAGCCAAGAAGGGCCAAAAGGCCTGTTTCTGTGCTGTAATGTCCTATGGTTCTGAAAGCAAGGATGTCATGCTGAGCTTAACAAGGCACTGGTGAGACCTCACTTGGAGTATTGTGAGCAGGTTTGAGCCCCTTATTTAAGAAAGAATGTGCTGATATTTGAGAGGGTTCAGAGAAAGTTCATACAAATGATTCCCAGAATGAAAGGCTTACCTTATGAGGAGCATTTAATGGTTTTGGGCTTTTATTCATTGGAACTTAGAAGAATGAGGGGGGATCTCTTTGAAACCTATCGAATGTCAGAAGACCTAAATAGAGTGGATGTGGAGAAAATATTTCCTATGTTGGAGGAGTCTAGGACCAGAGGGCACAGCCTCAGCGTAGAAGGACATCTATTTAGAATGGAGGTGAAAATTTCTTTAGCCCGAAAGTGGTGAATATGTGTAATTCGTTGCTGCAGGTGGCTGTGAAGGCCAGGTCAAAGGGTATTTTTAAGGTGGACGTTGATAGGTTCTTGATTAGTTGGGGTATGAAAGTTTACTCTGAGAACACAGGAGAATGGGTTTGAGAGGGAAATGGATCAGCCATGATGAAATGTGAGAGCATACATGATGGGCTGAATGGCCTGCTTCTCCTATGTCTTGTGGTTTTATCTGCTCGGGCAGCTCACTGCTATGCTGGGAACCTTGCATCAAAGCCTGACCTCCTTGTGTTCATTAACAATGAATGGCCTGCATCTGGAATGCAGAGGAGCTGCCCACGAGATCAAGTTATGGGTGGGCTCTGACAAGCATTGCGGCCAAATAGTGCTGAGATGTCGAGTTTGTAAATGGGCTAGGAAGGTGCAGTATAGCCGAACAAAGGGAGAGAAAATAGCAGTAGCATCTTTCACCACACCCAGCAGAATGCAAATGATGGAGCCTATGAGATCCATTTGGTGTGAAAACCATGTGGAGTGGACGCAGTCATGTTGTATACCCTGGCCCACGTAACACCAGCCCTCACAAGTTGTGTCTCTGCATCAAACCACGTGGAGGAGCAGAGAAATCGTGGAATCCCTCAAAGTTGCTGCACAAGTTAATAGGCTAGTTAAGGAGGTCTGTGGTCTTTTGGCCTTCATTAGTCAAGGAATTGAATTCAAGAGCCTGGAGCTGTACAGCTCTATGAAACTCTGATTAGACTACATTTGAAGTTTCGTGTTCAGTTCTGGTCACCACATTGTAGCGAGGATGAGGAAGCTTTAGAGTAGGTGCAGAGGTTTACCAGGACCACTGTTCTCTGTAAGCTGCATGAGTGCGCAGCGGCACAGCAACTGAAATTCTCTTGTACACAGAGCCTTTGGCGTAGAGCAGTTTTTAAGCTGCGTAAAAATAGATAACTAAATCAATATATTCTTGTTCTTGGTCTGGGTGGCTGTGGGGAAAAAGAAAATAGGGGAAACGATGACCAGGATGCTGCCTGGGTTAGAGAACGTATGGGAAAAGCGGGGACTTTTCTCTCTGGAGTGAAAGAGGATGTGAGGTCACTTCATAGGGTGTATAAAATTATAAGAGGCATAGATAGAGTGGACAGCCAGCACCATTTTCTGGGGAAGTGGGGCATTGGCTAATACAAGCAGATGTACTTTTAAGGTGACTGGAGGGAAGTATAGGGGGATGTCACAGGTAGGTTTTTAGAGTTCTCAGTACATGGAACATAATGCTGAAGGTGGTAATAGAGGTGGATGCATACGGGAGATTGAAGAGAGTTTTAGACGCATGGAATTGGAAAAAGTTCGAAGGGGTAGGGTTAGAGTGATCATGGTGTAGGATTTATGTAAGTTAGCGCATCATTGTGAGCTCAAGGGCCTGTACTGTACTGTAATGTGATTCCTTGCTGAGGGAGAGTCAGTTTCCCAACATAGCAATGCTATCAGTATATATGATGCCGATAGGCACTTAACCCAGGGAACTTGTCACTGTATGCTTACTGAGATGCCAGCATACAGAGTCACAGAGTAATACAGCAGGGAAACAGGCCCTTCAGCCCATCAGATCCATGCCAGCCACAGCATCCTCCCTGCTCATCTCAGTTGCCTGCATTCGGCCCAGAAGACCATAAGACAAAGGAGCAGAGGTCGGCCATTCGGCCCATCGAGTCTGCTCCGCCATTTTATCATGAGCTGATCCATTCTCCCATTTAGTCCCTCACCATAACCTTTGATGCCCTGGCTACTCAGATACCTATCAATTTCTGTCTTAAATACACCCAATGACTTGGCCTCCAGTGCCGCCCATGGCAACAAATTCCATAGATTCACCACCCTCTCGCTAAAACAATTTCTTCGCATCTCTGTTCTGAATGGGCGTCCTTCATTCTTTAAGTCATGCCCTCTCGTACTAGACTCCCCCATCAAGGGAAATAACTTTGCTACATCTACTCTTTCCATGCCTTTCAACATTCGAAATGTTTCTATGAGATCTCTCCTCATTCTTCTAAACTCCAAGAGCGGACAAATGTTCCTCATATGTTAACCTTCTCATTCCCGGAATCATTCTAGTGAATCTTCTCTGTACCCTCTCCAATGTCAACACATCCTTTCTTAAATAAGGAGACCAAAACGGCCCACAGTACTCCAAGTGAGGTCTTACCAGCGCCTTATAGAACCTCAACATCACATCCCTGCCCCTATACTCTATTCCTCTGGAAATGAATGCCAACATTGCATTCGCCTTCTTCACCACCGACTCAACCTGGAGGTTAACCTTAAGGGTATCCTGTACGAGGACTCCCAAGTCCCGTTGCATCTCAGAACTTTGAATTCTCTCCCTATTTAAATAATAGTCTGCCCATTTATTTCTTCTGCCAAAGTGCATAACCATACACTTTCCAACATTGTATTTCATTTGCCACTTCTTTGCCCATTCTTCCAAGACTCTGTTTCTTCAGCACTACCGGCCCCTCCACCTATCTTCGTATCATCAGCAAACTTAGCCACAAAGCCATCTATTCCATAATCCAAATCGTTGATGTATAATGTAAAAAGAAGCAGCCCCAACACAGACCCCTGTGGAACACCACTGGTAACCGGCAGCCAACCAGAATAGGATCCCTTTATTCCCACTCTCTGTTTCCTGCCAATCAGCCAACGCTCTATCCACGTATGTAACTTTCCGGTAATTCCATGGGCTCTTATCTTGTTAAGTAGCTTCATGTGTGGCACCTTGTCAAAGGCCTTCTGAAAATCCGAATATACAACATCCACTGCATCTCCCTTGTCTAGCCTACTTGTAATTTCCTCAAAAAATTGTAATAGGTTGGTCAGGCAGGATTTTCCTTTAAGGAATCCATGCTGAGTTTTGCCTATCTTGTCATATGCCTCGAGGTACTCTGTAACCTCATCCTTGACAATTGACTCCAACAGCTTCCCAACCACTGACGCCAAGCTAACTCTCCATGTACCTGTCCAAATGCCTCTTAAATTTTGCAGTTATTCCAGCTTTGACCACTTCCTCTGGCTGCTCATTCCAACTACTCATCACCCTCTGTGTAAAGAAGGTCTTAGGTCTCTTTTAAATCTCTCCCTTCTTAAATTCATAAACTCATAGAGCATTACAGCACAAAAAACATTTGGTCCATCTTAGTCCTTGCTGAACTGATAATCTGCCTTGTCCCATTGATATGTACCTGGACCACAGCACTCCACATCCCTCTCATCCATGTGCCTGTCCAAACTTCTCTTAAATGTCACGATTGAACCCACTTCCATCACTTGCACTGGCAGCTTGTTCCACCATCCTCTGAGTGAAGAATTCCCCCTCATGTTCCTGTTAAATATTTCACCTTTCTTCTCACCCAACCTCAGTGGAAAAAGTCTGCTTACATTTACCCTATCTATACCCCTAATGATTTTGATCTATACTCAAAATTAAAAAACAAGTGCTATTTTTATCCTATTCTATTCTACTTGAGTGGAATAATCATTAGAGGCCTGTTTCATACAAAATTCAAATTTAGCTTTCATTTTCAATGGAAATTTAGCTCACACAGGAGTGTAATCTGTACTTAACCATTCAGTGCTATGAAGTCAAAGTATTTTGTTTTTCCTCTTTTACTGGGTGTTGCAGTATTGGGGGGGGGATCAAAAATCTGGTGTTTGCGGCTTTGTTTTGTGAAGACGATTGTTACTAACAGTGATTTTTCTCTTTCCATTCTGTTTAGTGTAAAGGATGGATTGTCACTCTTGGATCCTGCTGAGTGTATGGACACCATGGAAGAACAACGGGTGCATAGTCCTCCACCTTCCTTAGTTCCAAGGCTTCATGCCATCGTAACTCGCAAACTCCAGCATGTTAATCCTTTCCTTCCTGTTACCCTGCATGATAAAGAAAATGAGCACTGTGAGTTCAACTCCTTGGCGAGGCTGTATTATTCATCCTCACTGTGTACCTCCTAACATCTGGTGGATTGTTCACTTTGTAATAAACGTCTTTATTCTCCAACTTGAGACTGAAGCTCAAATCAACTGTAGGCTGGAGATACAATCGACATGATCATTTATAAAATGGGTCTTGGGTTAGAAGAGATTTGTCTGTGTCAAACCAGTTCCTTGTGGAAAAGATACAGAGAGAAATGCTACCTTCAAATAAATAATTAAGTGCTCTTTCTGAGCGGAAGTGTCTGAACAGTTGCTTTCTAAAAGGAGTAAAGCTTTTAATTGGTTTATTATTGTCACACCAACCGAGTACGTTTTGTATGCCATCCATAGAGATCATTTCATCACATCAGTATGTTGAGGTTGTACAAGCTGAATTAGTTGTAGAGATCTCCATCAGGTTGCACAAAATCCAGATTTCGTTACTTTGTACCTGTTAGGGCAGTAGAACACGGCACTGATTTTGAACACAAAATGCACGGCAAGTAATGTGCAGAAAGGCTTCAGAAGCCAGGGTGGATATGAAAGGCTGAGCCAGCAACATTTACTGGGCACTTTCTGCGTTATGAGTATGTTGATTTAATTATTCAGAGAAACAGCATGGACTCGGCCTTTCCAGCCCAAGCAACCCCTGACAGCCCTGATTTAACTCTAACCTAATCAAGAGATAATTTACAATGATCAATTAACCTACCCACTGTGTCGTTGGACCATGGAAGGACACCAGAGCACCTGGGGGAAACCCATGCGTTTCACGAGGAGGACGCCAGAATGGAATTCTGAACTCCAGTGCCCCTGAGTGTAATTGCATCACGCTAACCGCTATCTACCATGTTGCCCAATAATGCAGCTTGTGTAAATTATGATGATTACTGACCTTGTTCAGTCGGTCTTTTTGCTCTACTGGTACAAGTTCAAACCCCCAGTACTATGGGGCTAAGTGCAAAGGGAATTCACTCACTAGTCTATTGCAGTGTTGACAGGGTTAGCTGGAGAGAACTCCTGGGGAGCAAGTTTGGAACTGCCTTGTTGTGTAATTGTTGCTCAAATTTCAAATACTGAATTATGCACCTTTTTTGAAATTGGGGGGAATAAAATTTTTAGTGTAGGTTTGGGGTAAAGGGGTGCTTGATTGGTGTGAAATCAATGTGTCAGATGACTTGTTCTATACTGTGTGACTCTATACTTTGTAATTTATTCCAGTCATCTCCAACATCATCCCTGAATTATCAACAGTCAGAGCTGAGTTGCTTGGGTTTCTTACACATGCATTACTGGGAGATGGTTTGGCAGCAGAATATCTCCTGTTACATTTTATATCAACAGTGTAAGTATTTAATCCAGTGTTTTACATTGTGTTGCTTGAAATGCTGTTTTAATGCCTGCTTGTGTAGAACAGCTAAAAACAGCCCAAATACTGATGCATCTTACAAGTGGGGTTTTAGATTCTGATCATGTTGTAACTTTGCGAATAAAGGAAAAATATAGGTGCTTTCTTTAGATTGTTAATGCACCTTCCAGTGTTTATAAAGTTGTTAAAGAAATTAAACATGGCAACTGCTGTGGTTCCCATTCACAAGTTTAAACTGTATGTAAAGCACATCAGTTCAGGTATGCAGATGTAATCTTTAAAGTATACCAAGTCATTTCCTGTTGTTATGAAGTAGTCTCCATTTCTTCCAGCCTTGTTTTTTGTTCCAGGATGATATTTCTCCTAGAAGTCTTTTGTATGAATCAAGTTATTTAACTCAATAGGAGTCTGGCGATTGGTTTAAAAATAAAATAGAATCAAGCAGAACCTGAAAGGCTTGGTTCATAAACCTCCCACATGAGAGATTCTGTAATTCATGCGCAAGAGGATTGAACATTGATGCAGGAAATTGTAATACAAATTAAAGTACAGATACATTTGGGAACAATTAATTATGTGTGGAGAATGCAAGCATTTTTATATTGAAATCTGCAGCTATTGTTCAAAATGAGCACAGTGCTTACTAATCCATTTTATACATATTCCAGATATTCCCGGCGTGACATTCTTCCATTGGGTAAATTCACAGTAAACTTGAGTGGCTGCCCGAGGGGTAATGGTTACACAAAATACCTACACAAGACCATTCAGCAACTGGTTCCATCAGTAAGTGTTTAAAAATGTGTCGAGTTGGCAGTTTGATAATTCCTTGGCAATGATTGCTGTGTATGTTTAATACAAATAACGTGCGTCCAGTAACCACGGATGGATGACTGACAATAGGAAACTCATATCCTGGCTGTTAACTTTGTTTGCATTTTTTGCCAGACTTTGCACACGTGAGATTAGATCTCGGGGGCTATGTTGGACGGGATCTTTTTGTAGCATTCCGCAGTGGGAGCGGGATCAGAACTTGCATGTTAGAAACCTGCTGACTTATTTATTGATTGATTGGAACAATCATTTCAAGGAAGATCCACAAGCTTTGCTTTGTGTCTTGGCACTGGGTGTATCTGCACTCATGCCATCCTCCCTCCCCCTCCCTGGCACTCCTTTTCTGCCACCTGTCACACGCCACTCCACCCTTGAGATTCCCAGCATCCCGCCAGGAGTCTTGTATACATCATGCCTTCATCATCTTGGGTCGTCCTGAGTACGTGCAACTCCGGCTGTAAGTACAGCTCCTTCACGTGGTCAGTCGGCAACTGCAATAGAGGCACGCTGCACGGGTCTGGTTCTCAGGGGTAGGGGAAGTCTTGCACATCGTGCAGGAGGAGCGTGTTACTACCATAACTGCCATCTGAATGTTCTAACACCAGCAAGAATATTCAAGGAACTCTGCTTGCCAAAGCCTCCTCACACTCTTCACAGTGGCCACTCTATTGGAGCCTGCTCACCTTTTACTTGCTGATGTGAACACAAATTGGTAATAAATGCTTACATGAAAAGCTCTATTAGGCCAATCAGAGGGGCTTTTTTAAAACTATTAAGCTTTCCACTCCCTTCTCAGGAACTCAATGAGTGCGGTAACTTGCAACTTAAATATGATTCAGATCATTGCAAATTGAAACTACAGTGTAAAAGAAAGATTTGGTTTGGCTCATACCCAGAATGAATTAATAAATGTTCATATCAATTTCTTAAACGAGCTTTATGTATTGCCATCATCTACAGTACTGTGCAAAAGTGTAAGCCACATGTATGTAGCTAGGGTACCTGACTTTTGCAGAATACTGTAGTAATTGTATTGCGCTGAACTGCTGCAAGAAAAACAAATTTCATGACATGTAAGTGATAATGGGCCTGATTCTGATGTGGGTCTCTATTGGAGGGAGCGGGCAGGGTGAGAGGTATCACGGTTGGGGAAAAGGGGAGGGAGTGAGAAGCACCAGAGAGACATTCTGAAATGATCAATAAACCAATTGTTTGGAATCAAATGAACTTACTTGGTGTTTCGGCTGGATGCGTCTACACCTACGCCATCCCCAGCTGCTGGCACTCCTTCTCTGCCACCTGTCCCACACCCCTCCTGTGGCACTCCACCCTCGCTATTTTTAATGTCCTTTACTCCTGCCAGATTTACAACCCTGTCTGTGCTCCACAGTGACAAATACATACTGTGTAAAAGTACACAGTACACAGTATGTACAGGTCCAGATATAGAAGCCTTTATTAATTTGTGTTCTAAGCAAAAGCTGTCAGTGAAAAAATTGTAATAATTTTCCAAGTTGCTGTGTCATTTTTTTTTTTATTGCTGTCAGTGAATTTTAGTCTGCTAACCTCAGACTTGTAAGTACATTCCAGGTTGATCTTTACCTTTCTGTTTTAATAGTCATATTGTCTACCCATGACGCTCCATAATATGAACACCCTGCGATTCATCCCACACAAAGACTACACTGCCAACCGCCTTGTTACTGGAGTACTACAGCTAGCCAGTAACACTTCTCTCATGTTAGATGAGACCTTACTGGAACAAGGGCAGCTGGATGCTACAGGTCAGAACTGGACTTCACGGAAAATCTATCTGCTTCCCTGCTTTTGAATGACGTTGTTTCATCTTCAGTAGTTGGCTTGTTAAAGTACTTGTGTACATTATATTTTTTTTAAAAAAGTAAAATGGTGTTTCTCCTGCTTAGAGAATTGGTTATGTTCTCAGACATAATTAGTCAACATAACAATAATGTTTTTCTGCCCTAAAGACTCATACCATTAGTCTTACTTATTTTGCCAGTCGCTCAGTTAGAGATGCAGCACAATAACAGGTCCTTCCAGCCCAACGAGTCTGCGCCGTCCATTAACACCCATGTAACCAATCAGTATACTATCCCGTACATACTCTCGGAGTGTGGGAAGAAACCAGAGAACCCAGAGGAAACCCACGTGATCACAGGGAGAACCTGCTCCTTTTTTGTTTTATATTTATTTATTTCTACATTAGTTTTACTTGTTTATTGTCCAGTTTTGTTTATTTATTGAGATACAGCACGAACAGATCCTTCCAGCCCTTTGAGCTGCACCTCCCAGCAACCCCCGACAAACCTTGAGCTTAATCACGGGACAGCTTACAATGACCAATTAACCTTCTAACTGGTGAGTCTTTGGACTGTGAGAGGAAACGAGAGGATCTTGAGAAAGAAACATTCACAACAGTAATGTTTTGAGAGCTAGCTCAGCCTGATAGCTTCTTTGTCAGATAAATTAAATCTGTGTGATTGCCTAATAATCAGAACCAGTTTTCTAATAATCCCCACAAGGCAAGACCACATAGTGAGCATATGTTAGTGGTGACCAGCTTGGCTGAAATTTCAGACCGGTATTGGTTAGAGACTGGCTGCAGTCTACAAATATCTGGTGGAATGAAAATGTTCTGAAGTTTCATCTGTCATTTTGCTATTTCCTTACCAATAATGGGTTTCCTCCTACAGTCCAAAGACATAGCATTTAGTGGGTTAATTGGTCATTGTAAGTTGTCTCATGATTAGGCTAGGGTTAAACCGGGGGCTACTGGATGGTACAACATTAAGGGTCAGAAGGGCTGCTCCTTACTGATGTATATATATTTTTTAAAAGAAGTAATTTCACTACCACTATTCGATCCAACTTCTGACTTGTCCATTTTTAGAAAGTATTTGTATCAATCTTAGTCACTGTTAATGGCCTATCTTTCACAGGAGTTCGAAATGTGACAGCTCTGGGTAATTTAATTACTTGGCAGAAGGTAGACTATGATTTCAACTACCACCAGATGGAATTCCCTTGCAATATTAATGTACTCATCACTTCAGAAGGAAGATCTCTCTTACCGGTGCGTATACTGTTTAGATTTATCCATTCACATTGCCACTTGTGTAGAGTGATCCAAGTCTTTTGGCTTTGCCCTAAATAACGTATGCTAAATGGCAATAAAGTACCAGCCAGTCAATGGCCAAATGCCAGTATAATGTTTCAGTAATAATGTGCTAAATTTTAAGGAAAATTCTTGCAAAAATTGAATTGATATGAATCGTTATTTCCTGCAGAAAATTAGATGAATCAGCATCGTGTGTATTATCAGTCGTATGTCGTGAAATTTGTTGTTTTACAGCAGCAGCGGGTGGTGGGTTGGAGATGCGCCTCTACCAAAGGAGGTGCAAGGGGCTCCTTCCCTCTGCTAGCCTGCTGTAGTTCACCCTTGGGCAACGTGAACCACCTGCTTAGCTCCCCGTTTAGGATCATGTGAAGCCACAGGAGCAGGTGGTGGATGGTCGTATGAGCAGCTGGTGCGCATCACAAGTCCTGGTTATGCAACCAGTGACTCAGGCAGGCAGTCTCTGAAGAGTGTTGACTATGGCTTGGGTCACCCCCATCTTGTAAAGACATTGCCCAGAAGAACATAATGACCACTTCTGTAGAAAAATTTGCCAAGAACATTCATGATCATGATCACCCAAGTCATATGACACAGCACAATGAATAAATGGCAGCAGTACAGTACAATATACAAAATTACTCATTACTAAATCTTAAAAAGCGTAAGAGAAGAATAATGACATTCATAGTAATTTGCAATTGGAAGAAATATTCTTTACATTGTGCCATTTACAAATATTGGTACCCACACTAGCTGAGACAAAAAGTTCTAAAGTTTTTTCAGTGAAGGGGAAAAAAAAATTGTCACCTACAAATTTGACTACGTCTACCACGCTGTCCTATATTTTTTAAGGTATTGGAATTGACATGGTCTACGTAGACTTTAATAAAGCCTTTGCCAGGGCCTTTTGTAGAAAGCTTTCCAAAAAGTAAAAGCCTGTAAGATCAAAGAAAGTGGACAAATTGAATTCAAGATTGGTTTGGTAGTAGGAAACAGTGAAGGATTGCTATTGTGATTGGATACATGAGATCAGTTTATAACAGGGAGGTTAGCCACACTTAAATAATGGTATTGTTAGTAAATTTGCAGATTGGATGAAAAATTCGTGGTGATGTTGGTGTTGAGTATAGTCTTGTGTAAAAGTGATATTGATCAGCTGGTAAATTAGATGGATCAATGGCACTCTAAGCCAAATGTTGGTCAAAGGGATTAGTGTGGATGAGTTCTTGCAGTTTGGCCATTCACCTCCCAAAAATGAGATGCAAGTGAAGACACGTTCTGCGAACTGCTGTCTGAAAATGGCTGTGATTAATGGGTTTGGTGTGCATGGTCGTGATATTGTAATCATGTAGATCATAACAGTGTGAATATGCTCTGGCCACTTTATTGGGTACACCTGCTTAATGTAAATATCTAATCAACCAATCGTGGCAGCAAGTCAATGCATAAAAGTATGCTGACATGGTCAAGGGTTCAGTTGTTAGAACCAAACATCAGAATGGGGAGGAAATGTGATCTAAGTGGGTGGCTGTGGAATGATTGTTGATGCCAAACTGGGTGGTTTGAGTATCTCAGAAACTGTTACTTTCCTTGGATTTTCAAGCACATCAGTCTCTGGTGATTACAGAGAATGGTGCAAAAAAAAACACAGAAACACCTTGTTAGTGAGAGATGGCCAGACTGGTGCAATTTGACAGGAAGGCAACAGTAACTCAAATAACCATGTGTTGTGCAGAAGAGCATCTCTGAATGCATGGCACGTCGACCCTTGAAGTGAATGGGCTACAGCAGCAGAAGACCATGAATATGCACTCAGTGGCTGTGTCATTAGGTGCTGCAGGTAACTATTAAAGAGACCGCTGGGTGTAGACCACACAGAGTAACATGTATCATGTTCAATCATGAATGTGTAGCATACCATGTTAATGTTCCCATACCAGGTACACCTACATTGCTAGATCGCATTGTTATCAAGTTACCGCGAGGCAGACTTTTGTTGAAATCTCTGCTCTGCAACCCTTGTGGCTCTGTGGGAAACTTTTTTTCAAGTGGCCTATTTCTCTTTTTATAGTTTGACTGCCAAGTCCACTTACAAGCTCAGGTGGCTCCTGCAAACATGGAAGAATACATGACCAATTTACTGACAGCCTTGCTGCCCTCCATGTTGAAGAAATTTCGCATCTACTTGAGTTTACTTCGGCTAATGGACTACAGTATATCTGATGAAGTGACCAAGGTATAAAATGTTTTTATGTATCTGAACAATTTTTACTTTTGCTCTGAAATGTGGTTCAATTTTTAAATTATCTAAATTCTAGGCAGTAGAGGAAGACTTTGTGGAGATGAGAAAGAGTGATCCACAAAGCATAACTGCAGAAGATCTCCATCAGTTACTCGTTGTGGCAAGGTAGGCTGTGTGTGGATTGGAAATGCTTTGATTGGTCAGTGAAAACATTATACATGGTTTTATAACAGACATCAAATAGTTTATCTTATTTTTTCCTTTCATATTTTAATTTGCCAGTATTGCTTCACTCAACTTCACTTGCCCCGTCATTGAAATGTTCCCACAACCAATGATCTCACTTACACAGACTCTTCATTTCATGTTCTTTGATTTATTTATTTGTACAGTTTTTTTTTAATCTTCTGCACCCTGGTTGAATGCCCAAGTTGGGTGGTCTTTCATGGATTCCGTTATGGTTATTATTCTATAGATTTATTGAAAATGCCAACAAGAACATGAATCTCAGGATTGTATATGGTGACATATATGTACTTTTATGTTGAACTTGCTAATTATTTTAAATGTTATCTGATGAATTGTAATACTGTAATTAAACAAGTGGATCTGGCAACATGATCTGCCTTGTAGAGATCATGAGTTAAATGAGTTTTTTTTTGAGGGCCTAACTAGAGAACTTTTTTTTTAAATCCTCTCTCCCCCTTTTTTAAAAACTTTCTCCAGTCCCATATTTTCAGCCAAAATTTTGATCACCACCCTAAGAGCTCAAACTCTTCCTCTGAGGTTCAGTCCTTAAACTATGAATATGTGCACATGGGTGGATCACATGAGGAATGAAAGTACTGCTGGTTGCAGGCTACCAGAAATTTAGAAAATCCATTGACCCTACCATTGGGCTGTAGATTCGCCAGGTATTGTATATGAAGTATTGTTCTTTTGGCCTTGTCTGTTTCCACGCTAGTGTAGCGGTTAGCGTGATACTATTATAGCTCAGAGTGTCAAAAGTTCTGAGTTCAATCCTGTCCTCTAAGGAGTCTGTACATCCTGCCCCTGGAACATACGGATTTTCTCTTATGTTTTCCAAATTTCTCTCCTAGTCCAAAGATGTACCAGTTAGTAGGTTGATTAGTAATTGTAAATTGTAGCGTAATTAGGCTAGGGTTAACTGAAGGGTTGCTGGGTGGCACGGCTCAAAGGGCCCATTCTGTGCTGTAGTTGTAAGTAAAATACATTATAGTATTAGAATTGGTGTAATGTCTGTGCTCTACATCTGATGGTGATTGACTAGTTTGCTTACAGTAATTTTCAGGATGCAAATATTCTTAAAATTCCATTGTGACCTTGGGTTTCTGCCTAACCTTTATGTACGTGTGTGTGTGTGTGTATGTGAAGTGCTAAACACCAATTTACAGCAATATTGGTGCTTTCATTTGATGTCTCATTCCTCTTGCTTAGCCAAGGAACTAATAGAATTAGCAACCCAGTTAGTTAATCCTGCAAAGATATCCGAGCTCAAAATAAGAATTTGAAGCCTAGTTTGGAGGGAGAGCATGTAGTGGAAATTAAAGTAAACTAAATTTGCAGTGTAGGTCATAATTTTACAAGACAAAGATATGTTTTTGTGTTTATCTGAGTTTGAGAGTAATGCTGTTATTTAAAAAAAAATAACCTTTTTATAATTTACCAACAGGTTGGTGTCACTGAGTGCTGGCCAGACAACATTATCACGTGAGAGATGGCAGCGAGCAAAGCAGCTGGAGGTTCTTCGCAAAAGTAGAATACAACAGCAAGCCCATTTAAATGGCAATGAGCCTTAATGCCAGGTGTTTTACTGTCAATAAAACTCAACAGAACTTGTGTGCCAGTGGGCTTCATGTAAATTTCCAGAGCTAACATTCCTCCTCAGACCACCTGCCAAATTCGTCAAATTGAGGAAAAAGTTTTTTCTTCTTTGTAGACCATTTGTATCAAAGTTTCTTAAAAAAAAAACTTTCTTAACTCTGAATTCTGACGGCTTTAATTCATAATGTACATGTTGCTTGTACTGAAACCTCTGCATTTTAGTTACGTGCATTCATTTGTGAAAATGTCTTCTACATTCCCCTTACTGCAATTTCTCAAATACAGGCTATTTTTGTAATTTTGTAAACTGCATAACATTGTACTTGTTCAAAATGGCTTTTTTTTAAAAAAAGAATGTGAAGCAAGTTTCAATTGTTACTTTTTTTTAATAGTCAAATTGTGGGTGTGGTAGACTTCTATTAAGATTTGCACATCTGGATTTAACCTGTAGCTGATGCTGGAGCCACAAGCGGATCAGTTTGTTTACATGAGAGACCTTTGAGTGGATAACTGCTTGATGGGTTAATTTCTGGCATTATTACCATTTTTATTACTACACCAGACTTCACTGGATATTTAAAATTAATACAAGCTGCCTTCAGATTCTTAGAAACGTTTTTTACATCTATTGTGAAAATTGTTTTTTAAAGATTCACTGAAATTATATACCTGTCATTTCACTGATTTGCTTGTGAGATGTCATATGTGGTAATGTGCTGAAATGATCTGTCCTTTGAGTTATTTTTACTCATTTATGTAGAAAATGTGTCTGGTAACAAATGCAGGGCGTAAATTAATGGCTTGTTGGTGTATAAAAGAATACAATAATTGATATGATTGCGTTAAAGCAAAGCTGTAGAGCGGCTTGTGTTATCTCAGTGCCTACATTTCATGTTGTCTTATAACACTCCTGAGTTTTTGCCTTTAAGTAGATTGCGCGCCTGCATTATCATGCAGGTGGAATATTATTATTCTCCTTGGACATTAGTTTGAAATACATTGACTGTAATTTACTAGTTAGATGGACTCACCAGCACCTGAGCAGACATTTTAATAGGAATCCTAGGATTCTTTAGTGCTTTATTGGAATGATCGATTGGTTAAATAATGTTTAATATTCCAATAATAAACTTAAAAGATAAAATTCTCTGCAGCATGCCAGACGTCAGCAATTTGGGTGAATTCAGTAAAAGCAAGACTGTTATCTTTGTTTTCCTCATCAAGCATTTGAATCCTTACTTAAATTCGTATTCTACTTTGATCTAATGATGTAAAGTTGCAGATTTGGAGTAATCATCAGCTGCTTGGACCAAGCTACAGAAGGGGAGACATGGTCAAGCATTTAACCTTGCGACCACTGGCAAAAAGGAGCTGTTCAATATTCTTGCTTCATGTAAAACTTGCCCCCAAAAAAAGTTTAGTCTGCCTGTCACATTAAAGTCTTGCCCAACTCGTGACCACTTGCAGTGTTTGCAAGATGTAGCAGAATTCTTGAGAATGTCATACTTAAATAAATCTTAGTGAATTGTTGCTTTCTCCTGGTGAAAGGGAGCTGGGGACGAGATAATCTTTGATGGGATATAACGCAGTGGAATGTGGTGCTTGTCCCAACAACATGCCTAAGTCTAGACCTGAGAATATGGTTTCCAAAGAAGGCCCCTTTTTAACTAACTGGCTGTTGCACAGCAGATGAACCTAAGAATTCTATCCAGCAATTTTTTTGGGGAAGCAAAAAATATTCTACATTCAAGTGTTCCAGAAAAAATTAATAAGTAAATCATTACTCTGTTCTAAGGTCATTATATGTGTGCAAGATAGTGTTGGCAGCTTGTTTGAATTATCAGAAGATATGTGTGTACCAGGAGGGTATGCTTAACTTTGAATAAGTTCAGAGAAAATTTGTAGTTTGTAATGGTTTGAATAGATGGTTTTATACTGAGGCCATTGAATATACCAAACCTGTTTCTCTCGAATTGTTTTATCACAGTAGTAGACTTATTCAAATAGATTTTGATTGGATTTAAATCAAAGATTAAAATCAAATTAAATTATTGCAATCATTTTCTGAGGGGAAAATTACCGACTAAAGTCACAAGTCCTTAATATAGGTAATTGTGTTCTTGGATTATAAATGAGAGATAGTGAGAGAAAATTATGTACATATGCTATTCAAAGTTGTTACCCTCCTCCTCTAACTTGTATAAAAAAAAACCCTGAAATTAAAGTGTGGGATGAATATGTTTTTCAAAAAGTAAATGAGAATTGCATGTTTTTCAAGATTTTTATACAATGATCTTATCAAATTTGCATTATTGTAAATTTGTTAAATTAATTACATACATACATTTTTGAAATTGTTTCTGGTAATGTCAGCATTTTGTGCCTATTCCTATCCTGTCTCTAAGGTGCTGGTGAGCTGCTGCCTTGAAATATCACTTCTCCAGTGCTTTGAGAGAACAGATTCCAGATTGAACCCATGTGATAGTAAAGGATCGTGTATGATTTGCAGCAGCTCACATGTCCGTCTGCAGTGTCCTTCCTGCTGGGGAATATGTTTGGAGCACTCCTGGAAGAGAAGCTTCTGTAGGTTTAGAAGTGATATAGTGGCACTTTGTGGGGTAATCTTGGTAAATGGAGGTGTCACTGCAACAGACTTCACTGGCTGATGTTGACTACCATTCTGGTCTGGATATGGTATGATCTCAGATCTTTGATCTGATCTGATGTTTATGAAACAGCATGGGAACCTTGATATGTGGTATGTGACTACCCAATTTAGCACAATTAACAGCTAACTACAAAAAGTGAGCTATTGGGACCCCTGTTATATGCCAACCCTACATGAAAGTACAGGAGCAGGGAGGTACTACTGCAGTTGTACAAGGTCTTGGTGAGACCACACCTGGAGTATTGTGTGCAGTTTTGGTCCCCTAATCTGAGGAAAGACATCCTTGCCATAGAGGGAGTACAAAGAAGGTTCACCAGATTGATTCCTGGGATGGCAGGACTTTCATATGATGAAAGACTGGATCGACTAGGCTTATACTCGTTGGAATTTAGAAGATTGAGGGGGGATCTGATTGAAACGTATAAAATTCTAAAGGGATTGGACAGGCTAGATGCAGGAAGATTGTTCCCGATGTTGGGGAAGTCCAGAATGAGGGGTCACAGTTGGAGGATAAAGGGGAAGCATTTTAGGACCGAGATGAGGGAAAACTTCACACAGAAAGTGGTGAATCTGTGGAATTCTCTGCCACAGGAAACAGTTGAGGCCAGTTCATTGGCTATATTTAAGAGGGAGTTAGATATGGCCCTTGTGGCTAAAGGGATCAGGGGATATGGAGAGAAGGCAGGTACAGGGTTCGGAGTTGGATGATCAGCCATGATGGTACTGAATGGCAGTGCAGGCTGAATGGCCTACTCCTGCACCTATTTTCTATGTTTCTATGAAACCCATTTTATTTCCTGGGCATCCCCGTTGCCTTCCCTCCACTCCTATCACTCACTGAAATTAGAGCCAATTAACAATATTTAACCAATTAAATGGCGTTGGCTCGTTGGTGCAGGGGAACATTATGTAGTCACAGGCAGAGTGTAAATTCCACACACAAGACAAGCGCTTAATCTGAGTCAGAGGCAGTAGCACTACCCCTGTTTAGTTATAATGCACCCAACAGAATGGAGGGTCTTCGTGCTGTGAAGATTTGTCTCTGCAGTAAATCATTCTACCCAGACTGTCATAGATGGTATAGCTGTGACAGGTGCATGGATGGGGGTCAAGCAGATTTGTATTTTGTGTTGGTTCATACACAATGTGTTGTGGACACATACTAATAGCTGTACTTTAGTGCTTGGGCATTATCAAGTTGTAATTGAAGTCCTGTAATAGATTACGTTCTGTACTCTTGCTACTGTGTGCTTCTGAATATTCAATATGGAGTGTTGAATGATTGGTAATCAAGAAATCTAACCCATGTTTGTCTACCATGAGACATTGCAGGAGCTGGAATCAGTTAAGAACTGCCAGAAATAAATCACCTGCTATGCATATGCCATTTCTGGTGCCCGTCTCCTAACAGTGTTACAGGACATTACCATGGTTAATAACAGTAGAGACTGCCATATTAATCCAACAGTCCCACTCACAGAATAACACTGGACAACAAAGAATACTTTGGGGGTGTACCATGGATTTTTGGCTCCTGATCTTAAAAATCAGCATGAAACTTCCCTATTACCTGCCCTTTTTTTTTTAGGTATTGCCTATATTTGTAATTCCAATTCATAATTCAAGTCAATTAAGGAAGGCATTTTTGTTGGTCCACAAATCAAACACAACCAATTGTAAGATCATCTAGTGAGATTTGAGAAAGTCACATAAAGGCATTCAGGGATGTCATTGGCTCTGGAGATGTGCTGATTCCAGGCTAGTGCCCCTGACTAAGGCGTTGCAGGTGAATACAGAACATCAGCAGCAGGCTAGCTGCCGTAGTCTGTGTGTCCAGAGATCTGAACCTTTCCAGGGCTTTTAATATTGTAAATCGGCAAGTTTGTTATGTCTCCCCTCTCACTGTGAGATGGAGACATCTCTTTTTTCCCTTATTAGTGTGACAGAGCGACCGACCTTGTGTTATATCGAATTAGTGGGTGAATGAGTAGTCATTGGGGTACTTCAACTGTCTTTATTGATGCTTGAGTGTTCAGTGCAGGGCATTGATGCTTTTGTGCTGGTGGGGATGAGGGGGTCGTTGCTGCTTGTGCATGGAAGGGGGAGCTGGGGGGCCTTGGGGTTCTAACATTTAACTGTCATTCATTCTTTGGGGCATGCTGTTCTTGGATGTTTGCAAAGTAAAAGAATTTCAGGATGTATATTGTATACATTTCTGACATTAAATGTACCTATTGAAATTTTCTTGGCACTACAGAGCACCAAACTATGTGCCAACATGCTTCAAGTGCACAAAATCATGAAGTGCAACATGTCATTAAAGATTCATTTTCTGCATTCCCATTTAGACTTCCCTGCAAATCTTGGTGCTGTCAGTGACAAGAGTGGTGAAAAGTTTCACCAGGACATGGTAGTCATAAAGAAATGGTATCAGGGCAACTGGAATCCATCAATGCTGATTGATCATCGTTGGACAGTTCAGCAAGAAGCCTCAGACACTGAGTACAAATGAAAATCATCAACAAAATATTATTAGCTTAGTTGAATTATTGCAAAGCGTCAGTACAGACTACAATTAAACATTATTCAATAAAAGTTCATTTGTTTCTCCAAATTCCTACATAATACAAGTAGTCTGAAATTATATTTGGGTTCAACTTCATGCATAGCAAGAGGATTCGAGTACAGGAGCAGGGAGGTACTACTGCAGTTGTACAAGGCCTTGGTGAGACCACACCTGGAGTATTGTGTGCAGTTTTGGTCCCCTAATCTGAGGAAAGACATTCTTGCTATAGAGGGAGTACAAAGAAGGTTCACCAGATTGATTCCTGGGATGGCAGGACTTTCCTGTGATGAAAGACTGGATCGACTAGGCTTATACTGGTTGGAATTTAGAAGATTGGGGGGGGGGGTTATTGAAAGTGTGTAAAATCCTAAAGGGATTGGACAGGCTAGATGCATGAAGATTGTTCCCGATGTTGGGGAAGTCTAGAACGAGGGGTCACAGTTTGAGGATAAAGGACCTTTTAAGACCGAGATGAGGAAAAACTTCTTCACACAGAGAGTGGTGAATCTATGGGATTCTCTGCCACAGGAAACAGTTGAGGCCAATTCATTGGCTATATTTAAGAGGGTGTTAGATATGGCCCTTGTGGCTAAAGGGATCGGGGGTATGGAGGGAAGGCTGGTGCAGGGTTCTGAGTTGGATGATTAGCCATGATCATACTGAATGGTGGTAAAGGCTCAAAGGGCCGAATGGCCTACTCCTGCACCTATTTTCTATGTTTCTAAAGAAAAGTACACTTCCGAAAAGATTTGTCTAGTGTAACTATCAGTTGCTTGATTTTCAAAGGAAATACAAATCATCTGATGATCTGCTCAAGATACCGACTTCTATTTACCACCAGTGCCCAGTGCAGTGATGATTAGGGAAAGAAAGTATTCAAACACGGCATTCTTGTAGTATAACTGCTGACTACAAGCAGTGATAGCTTGTGGATATGACATGATTACTATTGGGAATGAAGTTTGGGTTTGGACCTCCATTGCAAAATCACTCCAGAAAATAAGTAAATCAGAATGCTTCATAAACTCATGTATATTGTAGTTACTTCCCGTGTGGGAAAATGCAGTAGCAGACACTTAAATAATTCATTACTGTTTCACTGGCATGTTCTGTAAAATGTAATTTGGATGGAACGTGTATCATTAAGGTTGGAACTGTCACTGTCAGGTTTTCTTGTTCTGCAGCAGTTTCCCTGGCTACTGTTATATTCCACATTGTACATTGCACCTGTGTAAAATGTTTGAAGAAGAGGTTTGGTTGATAAAAAAAATATATTGAATATATCCCATTTCAATTGATTTCAATGCATTGATCAATCTCACACTGGTGTTTTCTGATACATTCTCAACATGTATAGACTGATTTCATAGTGAAATTCCCTATGGAAAAAGAAACAAAACCTAACTGGAAATTTTTGGAGAAGGACCTATGTCCACTTAAACTTTAGCATGACAAAATAGGGCCTTATTTGCATAAGTAAAATTGTATTGGATAACTAGCAAGGTAGCCTACTACTGTCAGTGGGCAGATACTTAACAGTTGTAGCTTACCCAATGGAAGTTCCAGTTTCCTGTGACAAAACTTCATGGTGTGGAGGGGAGGGGGATGTTGGCCCGAGCATGAGTGGTTTTCAGTACTCACCAGCCTAAGTTTTGATATTTTGATACCATTACATAATTGGATTACTTGTAGCAGATGGACAGGAACACTTCTACTTACAGAGAAAGAGCAATTGTTAATGAAGCAGCAGATGACAATTGGACCAAAAGGATCATTTTACCCTCTTCTGGGGGCTTCCTTTCCCTTTCGACTCCAGACATTGGACCTTTTCCTCCCATTCTCCAATGACTACTTCCACTTGAACTCAGTGCTACAACCAAATTCAGTGCTGGTGTCGGAATTCATATCATTTCAAACGGGCCGGTGAGTAAGGTTCCTTAGGTTGTCATAGCTGGAAGGGGTTTGGATGGGTGGTAACGGGGATAAGTTCCCACGCCTACTGACCTGTGTCTCAGATGGCCTCTGACAACCAAGCCCAGCTCCTGGCCTTCATCTGTGGCTTAGCTACTAAGCCCAATGGAATAATTTATACTGACGGGAGAAGGGGCAAAAGCAGGTTACTGGGGCGTGTAAAACCAGTCACTTTGGGTGGATGGGGCTCATCAGCCATGCTTGGCAGCTCATCCAGAAGAAAAACTCTGATCTCAAGCCTCCGCTGCCTTGCAGCTGTACCCACTGATGGGAAAAGCTTTGGGAGCAAATCCAGAGTTCGAGTCCCTAAGGCAGTCCTGTGATGAGTTCAACACTGACTGGCAACTCCTGCAAAGCCACTGGTGCCAAACTGTCTCAGCTCTGTCGTTCCTTTGGGTTCATCAGCTGTTTGGAGAGGGGAAGCCTGCTACATGGGCATCAGCTTGCTCTCCATATTGTACTGCCCTCACTTCTGTATCACATAGACAGCTAGGATGTAACACCCATGCTCGACCCAACCAGATGAGGGCCTCCAGTGAGTAAACATTTTAATAACTGACTCATATGGAAAGAAAGGAAATAAGGTCAATAATCTTCACTGTGAACACAGGATATATGTACGATGCTGCTCTTGGTACTGCTGTTACTTCGCCACATGAAGGGTATTTGCAAGAAAACTGCCTCAGCCTGCTCTGTTGTTGCCATGATTGGAGAACGTAGCAGTTGCTTTATAAAAATCAATTAATATTTTGGCTGACGGGGGAAGCGATTGCTGTGAATCAACTAAAATGTTTTTGCTGTAATATCTACACTCAAAAAAAAAAGAAAACAGGGTGTTTGCTTCAACCTTTTTTAATTAAAATAATGTTCATCCCTCCTGTCAAAATACACTGGAGCAATCTATTTTGTAGCATGTGCATTATTTTAAACACCAAAGAAACCACACTGTGACAAAACATGAATAAATAAGCACATTAAAACATTTAAATTACAATACCAAGTGTTTTATTACAGGAATGGACAGTTTTCACCTAGAAATTCTCTGCAACATGAAGGCTGATATCAGGGCACAGTTAAGACAGTTAGGAACCTGCTTAGGTATTACGTTTACAGTCTAGCTACAGTACATTTAGGAGAAACCACAGGCACCATCTATAGGATTGTACTAATGCTACATCAGATTCAAGTCAAATTTCTTTCAAACCCCTTCACCACTTGCATCTTAACTTTCAAGGATCTTGTCTCCTTGGTTATGGAGACAGGAAAATACTTTTATACAGTAGTTCAAATTTCTAGAATACTTTTAATTGCGGATAACCGTGAGATATTCAAGTCCCTTCAAATAGACTTGCACTGCACAGGGGTGTTGTTTCATAAAATGAAAATAGATTTAAGATTTTCTTTTCTTTTTTTAAAAAAAGAGCTTTTCAATCAGTTTGAACACATTGGAGGCAATTTCCCCAGTTGGCAGTGAAGACAAGTCGGGGCGAAATGCAACTCATTACCCCACAGACTGTGACACTTCACTGCACCCCAAACAGACTGCGCACTCCAAAAGGGTGTGGAATGGTATGTGCTTGAGTACAGTACATGGAGTGTACACCACCAGACTAATTGGACAAAACCATCTGGAACAAGGCAGGTTTGAGCCAGATGTCATTAACTGGAATTATATTGCAACCAACCTAATACCATCATCAATATTGCACAATGGCCTGCTCAGTAGTTCGTGCTCCAGTAGCTTCATGAAAAGATCCAGATGACCCAAAAACCTCAAAGTCCACACTATTTGCTGAAGACGCCATACAAAACTGCAGGTATACTTTAAGGCAGGGGTCCCCAACCTAACGTCCACGGACCCCTCGGTTAATGGTAGGGGGTCCATGGCATAAAAAAGGTTGGGAACCCCTGTTTTAAGGGCTTCTGGTTGTGGATCATAACTTAGCAGTATTCCCCTCAGTCAATGTTACAAAGATCAGAGAGCACCCGTGGCTAAATCTGGATTATCCTTGTCTGGCACTGAGAAAACATATCTTTCAGCTGGGGGTGTTGACTCTCAGTTACATTTTCAGGGGTTCGCTGGACTTTGGCCACAGCGAAGTTTACCCCCTGGATCAGTCCTGCCTGGGTCATATTTGCCACTTGGACCATCGAGCTTCGGATCTTAGCAAACGGAGAAACAGCCCTGCTGCCTGCATCCTGTGGTTGGGAAGGAGTTGTTTGTAACCCGGCCTCCTCTTCAGATTGATTAGGCAGAGAGGCTGGATTATCATCTATCAATACAGCAGGATACGGCGGTTCTACTGAGAGGAGATTAGAGCTAGCCGAGGAGACCGGCAACTTAGAGGGCCTTGGTAAATGCACGTTCATCACATCTGGTTCAGTGTTAGATGTTGCTTCTAAACCACTAATGCTTGATTCTTGTTGCTCCTGCTGGCAAATTCGATCTGCCATAGAAGCTTCCAGAGTTTTCTGCTGAGCATCTTCTGCAAACTGGTGACAATAGGCATCAATGGGAGTGGTGAAATCAACAAGAATGTCCTCATCACCAACTGGTGCCTTGTCAGGAGGTGGGACATTAATCACAACTTCACCTTTGAGTTCAGGATTGGTCGGAGTTAAGAGGATTTCTGACGTATTATGTGGTACACTAAAATCTGTGCTGCCAATTGAATGCGACCGACTGCCTAAACGTGAACGAGGTCCTGTAGCGACAATTCCACAGCTGGGAAGCACATAGTCACACTGCCCTACGTCTTCAGAGTCTGACAGCTGGCCACCTTCATCCGATTTGGAATTGGACATGAAGCCGTCAGATTCATAGGAGTCTGTATCGGAAGAAATCTCAGCGTCAGAATCGGTTTCATCTTTAGAGGTTGGTACAGGGGAATCAGAGCTTCCCAAGCTGCTGTCTGATTTCCACAGATTCACCCGTAGATTTGGTTTTAAGAAATTAACCTTCATGTCTGGTTTTGAGAAGCTACTAAGTTTGCGCAAATTTCCAATGGTCACGTTGGATTTGGTTTGTTTGACTTTCTGATTAAGGGAGGAAAACTTGTTGATGAGAAAGTTCTTGCCTTGCGTTAGGCTTGTACTGCTCGAAGCCTGACTCTTGGATTGGATTCCAAGGATGTCTTCATGTGGTTTACTGCGCTTCCTGCAAAAGAACATGAAAGATTTTACTTCAGCGTTGCTTCGAAAGATTAAATGCTTCATTATTCACATCCCAGAGTAAACTAGCGTAAATAGACAATAGGTGCAGGAGTAGGCCATTCAGCCCTTCGAGCCAGCACTACCATTCACTGTGATCATGGCTGATCATCCACAATCAGTACCCTTTTCCTGCCTTCTCCCCATATCCCTTCACTCCACTATCTATAAGAGCTCTATCTAACTCTTTTCTGAAAGAATCCAGAGAATTGGCGTCCACTGCCTTCTGAGGCAGAGCATCCACAGAACCACAACCCTCTGTGTGAAAAAGTTTTTCCTCAACTCTGTTCTAAATTTTCTACCCCTTATTCTTAAACTGTGCCCTCTGGTTCTGGACTCCCCCGACATCTGGAACATGTTTCCTGCCTCTAGCGTGTCCAATCCCTCAATAATCTTATATGTTTCAATCAGATCCCCTCTCATCCTTGAGACCAAATGCTAGTCTACCGCTTTTTAACAGTAAATCATAAACACCAGAAACTCTGCAGATGCTGGAAATCCAGAGCAACACACACAAAATGCTGGAGGAACTCAGCAGGTCAGGCACATCGTCGGAAATTAAGTCAACGTTTTGGGCCGAGAGCCTTCAACAGGATTGGAAATGAAGGGGGAAGACATCAGAATGAAAAAGGTGGGGTGGAAAAGGTGTCAGGTGAAGCCATGTGGGTAAGAAAGGTAAAATGTTCCGTATTGTTATAAATATGAAGTGTACTTGAAGTCTAGTTCTGCATTTCACCAAGGCTCTTTATGCTGAATTTTTCATTCCAAGATCAGACAGTACAACGTTGAGGAAATTTCACTATCAATTGTCATCACCAATTGTGGCCCTACCAACTATCTTGAAACTTTTGCAAACTTTAATTTCCCATCTGTGTGATTAATTGACAGTGATGCTGCCATTAAGCATTAGTATTTTCATCTTGCCACTAAGGCGCCAAAACACAATATCAATACAGACTTCGAGAGGTATGTTTGGAATTTCTAAATGGACTAAGAATTGATGCTATGGCCAGATAAGTTACCCTGGATTATAAGCCATAGAAAACAGGAATACAGAAATGGCTGATTTCAGATCTAACTGCTCTTTACCCATATTGTTTAACCCTCTAGTTTAGAAACATGTCAACCTCCGATTTAATTTTAAGAAATCTAAATTTTGTTCAACTTTGCTGAGTAGGTCTATTTCCTGACTGAATTCTGAAGGATCTGGATGGTATCATTGCGGTTAGAGTGACGCTATTACAGCTCGGGGCACTGAAATTCAATTGCGGCGTCCTCTGTAAGCAAGTTTTCGCATTCCTTCCCGTGAGCGTGTGTGTTTCTTCTGGGTGCTCTGGTTTTCTCCCACAGTCCAAAGATGTACCGGTTAATTAGTCATTGGTCTGATGGTCAATTGGTCATTGTAAATTGTCCCACGATTAAGCTAGGGTTAAATCAGTGAGTTGCTGGGCAGTGTGGCTCAAAGGGCAGGGTAGGGCCTGTTCCACACTGTATCACTACATAAAATTCCATTAGTCCCTGCTTGCCCAACTTACAGGAATGATGTCCTATACACCTATTATTCATATTAATATCTTCAAAATTTCAGTCAACTCACTTAGTAAACTTAATAACTTCCAACCCTCTATTTTGTGTCATATTCCCTGACAAGTCCTTGGAGTCCATAAAGGTTCCACACTGGGTGGTGAGCAATTCATCGGTGCATCATATCAGCATTATTATAGTCTCAGGGGACTCTTAATCCTCAATCGTTTCACTTACTGTCAGAGAAATGCATACAAAATACATCCTGAAATTTTGTTCCATCCACAGAAACAGAAGCGTGTCCCCAAAGAATGACTGACAGTAAAAACGTTGGAACCTCGAAACCCCCCTACTCCCTCCTCCCACACACTATCAACAGCAAAGCAACGGCCTTCATTTCTACTGCCTTTCCTGCAGCCAGGGGCCAGCACAGCTTTCACCAAACAGCAGGGCTTCCTGAAGGCACAACGTTCTGTTTATTTCCGAGAGTGTTGAAGCCCTTTTATCCTCCCAAAAGCAAACTTGCAAACTAAATGGTGAGCAAGACCATGGACAATGTTGTACACAAAAGAATTTCAGAGCTTGATAAAACAACATAAGCGTTAAAAACTAAGCAACGAAGGGCATGCAGACATAGTGATAATAGAATGTCAGGTTAAAATCATCATCATGTGCCATGTTTTATGACGTGGGCCATCATGGTCTTTCACCATGATCGTTCTCGGCTAATTTTTCTACAGAAGGGCTTTGCCACTGCCTTTTTCCAGGCAGAGTATTTACAAGATGGGTGACACCAGCCATTATCAATACTCTTCAGACATTGTCTGTCTGGCACATAACCAGGGTTTGTGAACTGAACCAGCTACTGAGACGAACATGCACACGCACACCTACCTGGTTTCATGGCTCCACGTGACCCCAATCAGGGATAAGCCACTGCTACACCTATCCCAAGTGATCTGCAGGCTATTGGAGGGAAGAAGTGCCTTACACCTCCTTTGGTAAAGCCCCATCTCCACCCCACCACCCATCAGGTTAAAGTGGACACTTTGAATTCACGGATTGTGGTACGTTCCAGAGATCCAACAAAACCACTTGTGTATCATTCATGTAAACAATTTGTATAGGAAAATGACAGTCAACCAAAGGGATTGACAGAAAGTTGAAAACAGGTTAACAAGTTCTATGTTTTGGAAAGATGAGTGAAAATTCATTGTGGCAATATATTTCAATTGCTAAAAAAAAAATCAATACATTTTAAGATGGACAAAGTCAAATCCAAACTGAAAGTATAGCCAAAAAGCAAAGTGAGAATCCAAAGGTTATACACTTAGTACATTCATGGGTATCACCCACTAGAGAATAGGTATTATGCCTCATGAAAGAAAATACCAGATATTCACCAAAATGGTACAAGTATGATGTAGGACTGATCATTTAGATAGAGATATGAAAGTTTCACTGTTACAGGAAGCTTTGGCTTCTGTAAATAGTGAAAAAGTGTATCCAATGAGCAGCAGAACAGTTACAGAAGCCACATGCTCGTTACCATGAGGACCCACAATGCACTGGCATGGGACACTTAATAATTTTACCATAACAGCTATTAAAAAAATACTCAAAACATTAGTGAATGATAACTTATATTAATATTCACTATTTGGAGTTGAAAAGTCTTAAGAGGAAAATAATGGAATGTATAGCTTCAATATTCAGGTTCACTTTCCAAAACAAGCACTTGGAGGTTCATGGCAGGGAGAGTTTCTCCTTTCTACCGTCTGCGTGAGATGATAGGGCTATCGGAACTTGAGACTTTCTTGTACCGTGCCCAAAAATTATGGTATTGCTTTGCCCTGTTGTAACTATATGTTATAATTATGTGTTTTTGTCAGTTTTAGTCTTGGTTTGTCCTGCATTTCTGTGATATCACTCTGGAGGAACATTGTATGGTTTGTCCTGCATTTCTGTGATATCACTCTGGAGGAACATTGTATCATTTTTTAATGCATGCATTTCTAAATGACAATAAATGAGGACTGGGTGTCCTCATAATTTAATCTAAAATTCTTTTTCTCAGAAAATATCAATGATATTTATTTATTGAGATACAGCGGGGAACAGGCCTTCTGGCTCTTCGAGCTGCAACAGCCAGCAGTCCGATTTTACCCCAGCCTAATGATGGGACAATTTACTGTGGGAGGAAACCAATGCGTCACAGAGAAAACGTACAAAATTCTTATAGGCAGCAGCAGGGATTGAACCTGGGTTGCTGGTACTGTAAACCGCTGTGCTAACCACTACACCACCATGCCACCTCAATCGGTGGGTTTATGAAAGTCTATCATTAGCATTGATGAGGCCAAGAACAGAGAAGCATTTCAAGTGAGCTCATTGTCCATTTACATTTCTGCCCAATCATGCAGGCAACTTGAACAAGTAGCAAACACCTCACCTCTCCAATTTCTTCTCCAGAATTGGCACATCTATTCCCAGGCCCTGTTTGGTAAGCTGAAGCATCTCTGCAATGCACTGAAGGGTGTCTGCAAACCAATTAAAAAGGGACAATTAACATTATCATGTTATTTCTGAAGGCTTTGATCTCTTGCTCACAAATTCCAAAGCTCACTGGAGCCTTTCCATATCATTTATACATCCACTCTAAGCAGCGAGAAATTCCAAGTTGGCACAACACGTGGGAAGTCAGAGTTAGATGCTGCTCATCTAAAGCAACAAACTCAAAATGCTGGAGGAACTCAGCAGGTCAGGGAGCATCTGCGGAAATGAATACATAGTCAACGTTTCGGGCCAAGTCCCTTCTTCAGGACTGAGAGAAAAAAAGGAAAGACCCACGATAAAAAGGTGAGGAGGGGGAAAAGAAGCTAGCTGAAAGGTGAGAGGTGAAGCCAGGTGTGTAGGAAAGGTCAAGGGCTGGAGAAGAAGGAATCTGATAGGAAAGGTGAGAGGACGATAGGAGAAAGGGAAGGAGGAGAGGACCCAGGGGGAAGTTATATGCAGCTGAGAAGAGGTAAAAGGCTGAGTGGGGAATAGGGGAAGGGAGTGGGAACTTTTATTAGAGCTCTGCTCATCTCTACTCTTTGGCATTTCACTGGATGAGCTAGTTGAGATTTCAAGGGAAAATAGTAAAAACCATAGAACATTTAATTATTTCAGGTGAGAAACTGGAGTTAATTTCTTTCCTCAGTGGTTAACACTTCATCGTTATGCGCTCACCACTCTCTCCTACAATATAAACTGGTCCATAGGGCCCACATGACCAAGGATGAGTTGTCTCACTTTTATTTGTGCGATCAAGAATCTCTGGAGGGGAAGGCCCCAAATCCTTGGATTTACCTATTGCCTGTTGCCGGGGCCGGGGTCAAAGCGCTCGGCAGAGATGGTGCTCGGTGCTTGGTGTCGGAGGGCCGGTCGAAGGCTCGAAGTTTTCAGACAGACTCAGAGTTGGACTGCGGTTGGGTGCTTCCAATGCATCGGCAAGTTTGCAGTGCTGGAAGCTCACGGCAGGGAGAGTTTCTCCTTTCAACCGTCAGCGTGAGATGATGGGACTTTCCAGAGACTTTGAGACTTTTTTTTTTACTGTGCCCATGGTCTGTTCTTCATCAAATAACGGTATTGCTTTGCACTGTTGTAACTATATGTCATAACTATGTGTTCTTTGTCAGTTTTTTTTAGTCTTGGTTTGTCTTGTGTTTCTGTGATATCATTCTGGAGGAACAAATTGTATCATTTCTTAATGCATGCATTACTAAGTGACAATAAAAGAGGACTGCGTGTCCTCATAATCTAATCTAATCTAACAATCTAATTTGGATATATCTCCTTATTGTGATAAATGTAATAATGGAGAAGCTTCACTCATTCATATGTTTTGGACATGTCCGAGTCTTAAAACATATTGGAAAGAAGTATTTCAAACCTTCTTGGTACTTGTTAAAGTAAATTTTAAGCCTAATCCTTTGACTGCTTTATTTGGTATTGTTGGAGGAAAAGATATTATTTTGGAGAAATCTGATTTGCACATTTTGGCTTTTATGTCTCTTACGGCGAGGAGGGCTCTTGCTTAAATGGAAAGATGTGGTCCCACCCACTCACGTTCAATGGCTGCGTGATGTGATGTCATGTTTAAATTTAGAGAAGAATCGGTGTTCAATTTCTGAATCTAATCAAGACTTTCAAACATTGTGGGGACTTTTCTGAACTATTTTCAAAACCTTTGATTTGCCGTTAAAGCACAGATGATGGCTAATAATACACTTTTTTTCTTTTTTCTTCTTTACTAATCAGCTTCGGTCTTGGTAGTGGGTTAGATTTTTTTCCCCAAATAATAAATTTACTATATTTCAATATTATGAATTAATCAATTTGTATGAATATAGAGTAAGGAGTTTGTATGTGCGATTCAGTATAATGCATTCGATATATTTCTTTTTTCTTGAACTCTGTATTCTCCTATGTAGAAAATTAATAAAAATATTGAAAAGAGAGTTTCTTTCCTCAGCGTTTACAGACTAATCATAGGCATCAATCTACCTGCATGGCATTTCCTCAGTAACACCATATTCTGCATTGTTTTCCCATTTATTACCTTAATCTACTTATGCATGGAATGATATGCCTGGATGGTTCACAACCAAAAACTTTTCACTCCTCTCTGGAATTGATAAACCCATTCCAATCAATCACGCATAATTGCTGCTTCTCACGTTTCTTCCATAATGTTTTGGCAATCTACTTTATGTAGCCAAGAATGATCCTGGTTTCATCCAAATGTTCAAAGGTTCAATTATTATCAAGGTATGTATGCAGTACACAACCCCGAGATTCGTCTTCTCCAGTGAGCCACAAAACAAAGAAAGAAAGAAAACCAGGAAGGCTGTTCAGAGATAAACATCAACCCCCCCCATCCTCACACAAAAAAGATCGCACAAACAGCAACACCATCATCAACCTCCCCCTCACGTTAATAAAAGATTGCACAAACAGCAACAAGAACATAACACCCCTCCACCACACCATGCATAAAAACAGATAATGCTGGACACACAGACATGAGAAAAAAATTCTGATGCTTTTTGTTAAAAGCCTCCACCCATGGACCGCAAGCACAGCTTTTCCCTTCCTTTCCCTGTTGCCGCCCCCTCAGCACAGCCCCATTCACATGTGAACACTGGAAAGGAAACTATCTATGTGATCCGGTTAGCCTGCACAGGTGAAAGATTTAAATGGACCCCCGCACCCCTGATATCATTCTGGAAGGCAAGTTGGAGGGCAGATGGGTCCTTGATTTTAACGACTGACTCCCAAGAGCACGTCCAAATGTTGACACCTCCAGGGAGAGGGGCACCGACACAGTGCTGGCAGTCTAGACCTGCTCCCTTTGCACAAGAGATTGTGAAGCCATGAAGTTTAGATCTAAAGAGCAAGAATGCAACCAGTCGAGAGTTATGCCCATCACCGGAATGAATGCGGCTATCAGCAGCAGCAAAAAATGTTCTTAACCCAAACTCCGGTTTTAAAATACACGTGCAACTTAATAGCAAGCATTTGTTAATTTATGCTCACTAAGAAAACAATATTCTCAGTGATTATCAGTTGAGGCCCTGATAGACATCTAATCGTATAGATCTCAGGCATGCATATAAAAAAACTTCTGAATACAGAACATTGGTATGTAATGACAACAGAATTGTCCTGAATAAAGAACATTGGTGTGTACCGACAGTAGAACTGTCCTTAGTTACACTTTGAGCAGTACTAATTTTAAATTCAAAATGCCAAAAGTACATATTGTAACACTTAACAACCTTGCAGATGAAAGTGTGTACTTAGGTACAGTGAACAAAACAATTAATTTATATGGATCCACATAACTCCGCACCTCCAAGAGGACCACAACCTTGTCGTGGTTTGGAGGCTTGCATATCTCAATGACCTGGAGAGCTATGTTGGCTGGAGTCAGGGCTTTATGCTTTGGCTGTTGGTAGGGTCACCCATGCCAGACAGGTCGAAGGGTAGAGACCAGACTAAGAGTGGTACATAAGTCCCTCCAAGTTTGGGGGTTCAGCTCAGGGTTAATAACCTTGACTGGTAAAACTAAACTGTTACAGAAACAGGAGTGAAGAATCCTTCTACATCTGAGTGGACAAGGACAGACAGAGATGAAGGGATCTTTATTGCTGCTCTAAATGCCAGCGGTGTAACAGGCAGTAAAAAGAAAAAACATGTCCTCACATGTAGCTGCCACTTTGACAATGAAACAACTAATCCAATTGTGCAGCAATTATTTTACGAAATGCAAGAGGTTTCTTTACCTTTTCCATCCTCCTCAGGGTTTCGAGTCACAGCTCTCAATGTATGAAAGTATCCACTATTTCCGTTGTGTTTGTAATGAAGTCTCATACAGTTAAACTTGGGTTTCCCAAATAAAGTTGGCTCTGGTCCTTTGTAAAGAAGAAGCTATTACTTACATCACTACAGGTTACAATTATTTACAAAACTCAATTCTTGTGCAGAATGCACTCACAGTCTTCTTAGTTTAACCCCACCAGCCTGGCCCCAGATTAAAATGTGAAGTTCTGCAGTGACGGTGTACCAGATCTATCAATGGAGGGAAGAAGGGATTTGTCAACAATGGATGAGGGACGCCACAGTTAAGGAAGCTGACAGTGTCCCGAATAACATCTCATGTTGCCCGCACGAAGCAAGGGTAGTTTCCTCATCTCCACGCTACACCCCATCAGCCTCCACATTCAGACAGTCTTTCACAACGAGACCCACTACCAAATTCATCTCCCTATCTTTTCACCATTCCCAAAAGGCTGTTCCTTTGGGGACTCCTTAGTCTGTTTCTCTATCTCCAACACTCTCCTTGCACTACTTTCCCATAAAAGCACACAAAATGCTGGAGAAACTCAGCAGGTCAGGCAGCACCTATGAAAATGAATGAACAGTCGACATTTCGGCCTGAGACCCTTCATCAGGACACTTTCCCAAAGAGCATACCTTTGACTAAGTTACAAGCAGATACTGATCAACTGGGAAAGTAGGCAAAGAAATGGCAGATGGAATTTAACTTGGACAAATGCAGTGAAAAACTCTTCAAGAACTTAACATAGGGCAAGACGTGCAAAGTAAATGGCAGGACCCTGAACTGGTGGGGGGGGGGGTGCTTATTCAGACCCAAGGGTACAAGTTCAGAGGAACACAGGTAGACAAGATGATGAGATAGGTATGTAACATCTCTACCCCACCAAGGAACTAGCTGAAATGAAGGGCTGTCAATTTACAGTGGTAAAGAATGTTAGTTAGACTGCACTTGACTTGTAGTGTTCATTTCTGGTTGTCCCACCACAGGGAAGATATAATTAAGCAAGAGACTGTGTAGAAAAGATTTGCAAGGATGTCACAGGACGGAGGGCTGGAGTTAATAAGGAGAGTTTGCATAGGCTCGGACTGCTTCCCCTAGAGAAGGGGTTCCCAACCTTTTTTAACGCTTGGAACAATATCATTGCGCAAGGGGTCGACGGACTCCAGGGTGGGACCCCTGCCCTAGAGTGAAGGAGGCCAGTGGGAGGCGTGACACAGGTGCATAAAACTAGGCATTACAGCAGATAGCTAGAGTCTGATTGCTATGGGAGGGGGGAACTGTCTAAAACTAAAAAGCATTGTTTTAAGGTGAGAGTGAGGAGATTCAAAGGGGATCTGAGGGGTCTTTTTTCTTTACAAGAACAAAATGTAGTTGGTCTCTAGAATGAGCTGGGAGGAGATAGGAACAGGAATATTTAAGAGGCATTTGACAGCTTCTTTCCCTCTGCCATCAGCCATCAGATTTCTTAATGGACATTGAACCCATGAACACTATCTCACATTTTTTCTCTTTTTGCACTAGAATGAGTGCCAAATGAGTAGGGCTTAAGGAATTCATGCAGGCAAGTGGCATTAGTGTGGATAGGCATGATGGTCAACATGGCATACAGTGGGCAGAAGGGGTGGTTTCTATGCTGTAAAGCTCTTCGCCTAAAAGCACTAACAGGCAGAAAGATCAGATCCTTAGCATTTTGACTCTATATGATGATGAAGACCTATTTACACAAATCTTATACAAACCCCACGCTCTCCGTTTTTCGATCAATGTTAGAGTGTTAAGCTGCTTGAAGTTGGAAGGGAGTACAGGTACTGAAAACTGCCAAACACTGCTCTTCCATTACAAAAGACACCAATGAGAATCAACCACCGGAAACAAAACAAACATACCGATTTCAATCCTCTCCAAATCTTCCAAGCTGAGTCGCTGATACTGATTCACTTTGTCGCCTTCATCATCATAGCTGTGGAGAAAGATCAAGTGCCCAATCAGAAGCCAAGTGAAGTACAAGCGAACCACTTAACAAAAATCACTTGTTGGCAAGTTAGAAAACAAAACGCCTGTGGATATTATCAGTTTAAGTCTTCGGAAGCAGTGAACAAATTCAAACAAACGAGACATCAACTTACTATGCAACATAGTAGGCACAATTGGAAAGGAGAAGCAGTACATCAACATCTCTGTGGGTGGCATCAATGAGACTGCAAAAGGAATAATTTTTTAATCAATGTAAGTAGTTTCAAATGTAAACAATTAGTGCCTTGCAGCACAGAATTTATTCAGCTTCAGCTCTGGGAGAAAACATTCTACACATGTTCAAATTAGATACTTGTATCCATCGGTAAATAAAATAAAACTAAAATTATATCAACTCTACTTATTCTAAGAGTGATGAGCACCATTGGCCAAATAGGCAAAGGAACCCAACTCTCTCCTGAACTGCTTCAGATGGGGTTCCAGTGTTACTAAAGGGACTCTTGTCGGACAGGCAGGCAGATTTAATATCACTGGGATACGTCATGAAATTTGTTGTTGTGCAACAATAGTACATTTTAATACTTAATAATAAAAAAGTGAAAATTACAGTAAGGTGAGAGTGAGGAGTGTGTGTATACACACACACACACACAAAATTTAAGTTAAATAAATAAATAATGCAAAAAGAGAACAAATGTGAGATAGTGTTCATGGGTTCAATGCCCATTCAGAAATCTGATGGCTGATGGCAGAGGGGAAGAAGCTGTCCCTGAATCATTGATTGTCTCTCTTCAGGCTCCTGCACCTCCTTCCTGATGGTTGCAATGAGAAGGAGGCACATCCTGGGTGATGGGGAATGATGGATGCCTCCTCTTTGAGGCATTGCTCCTTGCTAATTTTAATGAGCAGCCAGGGTCACGCATAGTCACTGTGAGAGTCAGTTTAAAGTGAAGGGGTAACACTGGTCTCAGCTCTCCCAGAGTTCTGCTTTGTCCTTGCTCCAGTGTTAGCCATTGAGATCAGTTACACTCCCAGTATATTCAAGACCAGTGCCAAAACTGCCAATCAAACTTTGGCTCAAGCTCTTCATTAAACTAACCATTACATTACAAAGGAATACATTTTTAATATAGGCTATTTAGCATTTAATTTTTTTTTAGTCAACATGCTCTTCCTTTATTAATTTCAACAGAAGTGAAATCCATTTTGGCAGGGAGCCCAGGAATCTGATAACTGGAGAGGGCCAGGCTGCCCTTGTCAGGGGACTTGAAATCAAAGCACAGCCTTGGTTGACAGCAGAGCTCAGCCGGCTTCTGTAGGTCATCAGCCCAGACGGATTCATCAATGCATCCTGGCTAAATTAGTGCAAAGCTTCCACAGATGTGCCACAGCACAAAGCATGCCAACCTTGGCAGGATACGAGGCACAAACAGAAGCTCAGACTGGAAATAACAAAATATCTGAGCAATTGCAACATTTATTACTGTTGCTATCATCCACGGACCCCTCAGTTAACCGTAAGGCTCTGTGGCGCAAAAACGGTTGGAAGTCCCTGTTCGAAAGCAAGGGCAACTTATTTAACCACAGCTGAAAGCAAAGATAAATCAGCCTGGATATTGTAAACATTAATGACTCATTTCCCTATTTGGCACAGACTTCTAGACCAAGCTCCTTAAAAACATGAAGACTTCATAATTTTCCAGAGAAGTTCAAAATTAGTATCATCCACTTAAGTACTATGTGAAATTCTGGTTTCCGTACTATAGGATGGATATGGTGGCGCTGGAAAGGTGCACCTGGAGGTTACCTGGATTGAAGGACTTCCGTTAAGGGGAGAGATTGCAAAGACTGGGCTTGCTGAGGTGGCTGAGGAGTAACTTGATATAAAATTATGAGAGGCATAGACAGGGTAGATGGTCAGAATCCATCGGGGACATTTATCAGGAGTATTATTAAGGATTCTCCTTAGATATCCTTAGCATTATTAAGGATCCCACCCATCCATCTAGTATCTTCTTTGACTTTCTACCATCAGGCAGGAGACTCCAAAGCAGAAAAACAAGAACGGTCAGGATGAGAAACAGCTTCTTCCCCCAGGCCATTAGGCTTCTGAACTCCCTGCCACATCGCATTTTAAGTGTACACATAAAAGTTGCTGGTGAACGCAGCAGGCCGGGCAGCATCTCTAGGAAGAGATACAGTCGACGTTTTGGGCCAAGACACTTCGCCCTGATGAAGGGTCTCAGCCCGAAACGTCGACTGTACCTCTTCCTAGAGATGCTGCCTGGCCTGTTGCATTCACCAGCAACTTTTATATGTGTTGCTTGAAATTCCAGCATCTGCAGATTTCCTCCTGTTTGCATTTTAATCTGTTCTGTACCTTACAATATTTAATTTATACACTTTAGTTTGTTATTTATGTGTGATTCATCTGTACATTTTTTCCTTAACTTATTGTGTGTTATGTGTATTACTGTGCTTTACACCCTGGCTCAGAGAAATGTATCTCATTTGACAGTTTTCATGCTTATAGTTAAATGATAATAAACTTGACTCAACTGATGGGGATGTGAGCAAAATAATTTATTGTTAAATGGACAGTGATAACGAGTATGTGCTGCCAGTGGAGCTGTTGGAACCAGATACAATCACTATATTTAAGTAGTTAGAAAGCCATGCAAGTACACAAAGCATTGAGAGATACCAGCCTAATGCAGGAAATAGTGGGAAAAATGGGATTGAGAGGGATAATAAATCAGCCATGTTGGAATGGCAAAGCAGATTTGGTGGGTTGAATGACCTTATTCTACTCTTATGTCTTATGAAAAATAGGTTTAGAGTAAATGGGTAAAAAGTTCAACATAGATATGGTGGACTAACTACAAGGCCTGTTTCGGTCATGACAACTATGACTCTATAAATATGATAGTTGAAATACACAAAGTAAAGACAATTTTATCCACCAATAACAAAAAAATCTTGAAGTACTAGCTATTAAATTATGTAAAGATTTGCATAATCAGTGGCGTGGCCAAGTGGTTAGGTCATTGGACTAGCAATCTGAAGGTCGTAGGTTCAAGCCTTGGCCGAGGCAGCGTGTGTGTCCTTGAGCAAGGCACTTAACCACACAATGCTCCAATCTATCCAGCTGAGAATGGGTACTGGCAAAAATACTGGGGGTTAACCTCGCGATAGACTGGCGTCCTATCCGGGGCGGGGGGGGGGGAGTCTCGTATTCTCAGTCACTTCACGCCATGGAAACCGGCATGACCACCGGCCTGATGGGCCACAAGGCTCGTGACAGACTTTAATCTTAATTGCAAAATCAGCTCAAACATTGGAACCTTCCACCTTTAAATCCATGCATAACAAAATATTGCTGTAGTGGGGATGAAAGCACATTCATTGAAAGGTTTTCTTCTAGTGGAATCTTAAACACTGTTTTTTTAAAAAATGATAAGATTTTTCCTGAATTCAAAATTCAGCTTTTCATTTCCAAATCATCTTACCTTCAATTTTCACCATTTAATTTTTTTAACAGCACATTCTTTCATAAAGTGATAACTCAGCCTCACTACTATTCTCAGCACACTGACAACAACTGATACTTAAAGGTCACTTCTAACTTTCATTAGAAATTCAGCCTTAAGTAACTCCGCCATCAATTTTTCTCTGGCGTGTAGATTGCCATGTTGCTATTTTCATCATCTAATCAAAAATGGTAGGCTGCAGTTCATCAATATTTAATTTCTCAAAACGATTCAAAAACTGCCAGCATACTTTCCAACTACACACCTTGGATCACAATCTATCAGAGCCCAGCCCCCATGGAATTTCTCGTCGTCAGGTAACAGCATTTTCATGTAGTTCCGCAAGAGGAAGCTGATCTGTTCCTGCTGGCTCCTCTGAGTCCGTTTGTGCAAGGCTTCATGCTCCTTCTCTTTGCTGAAGATGGAGTACAGATCTTCAGTCACTGGGATGCCCTGCATTGGATCTAATTAAACAGCAGCAAGTATGTTTTAACACGGAAAAGATCCATGTGAAACATCATTATGAGAAAATACACTCCAGGATGAGGACGGGAAAAAACAGTTTCACCTCGCAACAAGATAGATGTCAAATATTCAATTCTATTTTCAAATACCAGTTAAATAACAAGAAAAGGATAAGATAATCCTTTAGAGAGGGTGAGACTCTGAAAGGATAAACACAAGAAAGTCAGCAGATGCTGGAAATCCAAAGCAATGCACACAAAATGCTAGAACTCAGCAGGTCAGGCTGTATCTATGGAAATGAATAAACAGTTGACATTTCAGGCCAAGATGAGGCTACCCTCAGGGTGGAGGAACAACAACGTATATTATGTCTGGGTAGGTACCCTCCAGCCTGATGGCATGAATATCGATTTCTACTTCCAGTGAACAAATTCCTCCCCCACCCCACACGTCCTCTATTCCCCACTCTGACCTTTCACTTCTCATCTGACTATTACTTTGCCCTGGGTCCCCTCCCCCCCCCTCCTTTTATGGTCCACTCTCCTCTCTTATCACATTCTGCTTCTCCAGCCCTTGACCTTTCCACCCACCTGTCACCTTTCAGGTAGCCACTTTCCCCTCCCCCCCCCACCTTTTAATTCTGGCATTATCCCCATTCATTCTCACACCTGAGGAAGGGCATTTTGTGTGTGAAACCCTGAAAGGAGCCCGTTTTCAAATTTTGGTATTATTTGAATCTGGGCGTGTTCCTAAAATGTTGCCCTTTAAATCTGAAAGCAGGAACTTATGAAAAGTGGCTCAGGTTCTGCCTCCCTCTCAGTAGAAATACCATTGCACCAGGCAACTCGAAAGCAATCATTAAAGTCCAACTGTCTCAAAATTTAAAAAACATATTTCCCACAAAAATAAGAATGTCGAAAGAAACAAGGTATTTGACAGACTATCTGATGCAAAAGCCGAAATCGCTCCAGCTCTGCTCACCCATCATCCTCCAACCTAATTCTGCCTTCTGCCTCCAGCTGATCTATGCTCCCCAGAGCAAGTCACAACACATCAAATATTATTACATATAAATAATTTAATACTAGACATTACATCTATAACCACTGCTGCAGCAGTGGGCATCAAATGCACAATAAGAAAAGATATTGTTTGCAAAATTAAGTAGGTACTGGAGCCTGATAATGGATGCAGGAAATCTGGGAAAAATAGACTAACTGCTAGAAGCACACAGCCATCCAAGGAGAGCTCAAGGACCCTTTCTGAACTGCAAAATGAGACAGCACGCGTTATTTAAATCACAGATGGGGAGGGGTGGAGAGGACAGAGGGAATGTCTGATGTAGGGCACAGATCAAAGTCTCCAAGGTTACAATTAATTTAAAAACCAGCAGTTGGATCGGGGGATGAAAACAAATTGCAAAGGTGCTGCTGGGTAAAAACAAAATGATAGTTTCCTGAAAGTTTGAATTCAGTATTAAATTGCAATGAGTTAATTGGGTGTCAGTTTCCTTGTGTTTTTATTGCACATTATGGTTTATAGTTTAGTTACGTAACGTTAGGATGGTGTCTCTTACCTATAACAGCCTGCCTGTAGGCATCACGAAAGCGATTGAGGTAATACCGATTGGCAGAGTTATAACCATCCTTCATCATTCCTGCAAGCTTCCGTTCTCCAGTTCTCGTAAAGTCACCCTGCCATTAAAAAAAGGGCCATAAGAACACACCCCTGTTAAGTTATAAAATTAACAAGTTTTGAGTTTAAAACTTCAAGACCAAAATGTACAAATCTGAAGTTAGTCAATCCAGGAGCGAAGCTTCAAAAAGGCAGCACCGTCATTAAGGACCCCCATCACCCAAAGGCATGCCCTCTTCTCACTGTTACCATCGAGGAGGTGGTTCAGGAGCCTGAAGGCACACAGTCAGTGAACCAGGAACAGCTTTTTCCCCTCTGCCGTCAGATTTCTGAACGGACATTGAACCCGTGAACACTACCTCACTACGTTTTAAATATCTATTTTGCACTATTTATTTAATTTCACTATTACACACATATACATATACACACTTACTGTAATTCACTTTTTTCCCTATTATGTATTGCATTGGACTGCCGCTGCAATGTCAACAAATCTCACAGCGTATGCCACTGATATTAAACCTGACTTTTCTGGGCACTATAACCTTTCACAATTTGGACTAGGTTTATTTCTTTTATAAATTAACCAATATTTATTTTTAATTCATACTAGCCACTATACAGAAAGTTCAAGAGCTAGGGTAAGACAGGATAATAATAATCTGTAAGACAGTGATGATTACTGAGATCAGCTTATCCCAGCAACCAGATGCATCTCTACATCCCTCACATTTCCCCTTGAACAGAAGCGCACCCAGCAATGACCTCTGCCACTCTCAGGCCCAGGCCCCGCTGCTTCAATCCAGCCTGAAGAAATGAGCTAGAAAGCACTGTCAGGAACGTCTAGCTGTGCATTTTGTATAAGCCACAGCAAAACAAAGATAGAGGGATTACAATATTTAAGATGATCATGTAAGCTGTATTGCCCTGAATCAGGGGTTCCCAACCTGGGGCCCACTGACCCCTTGGTTAACTATAAGGATCCACGGCATAAAAAAGGTTAGGAATCCCTGCTGGACATTGAACTCAAGTACTTCAGGTTCTTGACTCGTCCAGGCAAGTGACAAGTACTCCAAAGTACTCCTGGCTTGTGCCTTGTCGATGTTAGAAAAGTTTAGAGTGTCAAGTGGTCAGTTACTCAGTGCAGGAGCCTCAGCCCCTGACCTGGTCTTTTGTCACAGCAGTTCTGTGACTAGTCAAGATGAGATTCTGGTCAATGGTCACTCCCCCAGTGGTTACAGGGGGCACAAGGGTAATGTCACTGAATGTCAGGGGTAGACTCAGTTACTCATTCACGGTCATTATCTGGCATTGGTGGGGCACAAGTATTTGCCACATCGATCCATGCCTACTTATTCCTAGAAGTTTGCTGTGGGAAGTGTGGACGCTAATTTTCTGAAAAACTGAGAGCAGTGAACATCAGAATCAGAATTAGGTTAATTACCACCAGCACGTGTCGTGAAATTTGTTAACTTGGCAGCAGTTCAATGCAATACATGATAATATAGAAAGAAAAAAAAGTGTAAATCAATTATAGAAAGTATTTATATTGAATAGATTAAAAAAGTGCAAAATCAGAAATAATTTGCATTAAAAAAAGTGAGGTAGTGTTCATGGGTTCAATGTCCATTTAGGAATTGGATGGCAGAGGGGAAGAAGCTGTTCCTGAATCATCCGAGTGTGTAACTTCGGGCTTCTGTACCTCCTTCCTTTCGGTAAAAATGAGAAGAAGGCCATGCCCGGTGATGGGTTCCTTAATAATGGATGTCACCTTTCTGAAGCACCATTCCTTGAAGATGTCTTGGGTACTATGGAGGCTAGTACCCAAGATGGAGCTGACTAATTTTACGATCTTCTGTAGCTTCTTTTGGTCCTGTGCAGTACCCCACCCCGTACCAGACAGTGATGCAGCCTGTCAGAATACTCCCCATAGTACATCTATACTGTACTTATAGTTGATAAAGTATAGCTGCTGTCTTGCCTTCTTTATAGCTGCATCAATATGTTGGGACCAGGTTAGATCCTCAGAGATCTTGACACCCAGGAACTTGAAATTGCTCGCTCTCTCCACTTCTGATCCCTCTATGAGGATTGGTTCATGTTTCCTCGCCTTACCTTTCCTGAAGTCCACAATCAGCTCTCTCATCTTACTGACACTGAGTACAAGGTTGTTGCTGCGACACCGCTCTACTAGCTGGTATATCTTGCTCCTGTACACCCTCTCACCTCCATATGAGATTCTATCAACAATGGTTGTATCATCAGCAAATTTATAGATGGTATTTGAACTATATCTAGTCACACAGTCATGGGTATAGAGAGAGTACAGCAGCGGGCTAAGCACACATCCCTGAGGTGTGCCAGTGTTGATTGTCAGCGAGGAGGAGATATTGTCAATCCACACAGATGGTGGTCTTCCAGTTAGGAAGTCAAGGATCTAATTGCAGAGGGAGGTATAGAGGCCCAGGTTCTGTAACTTATTGTTCAGGATTGTGGGAATAATGGTGTTTACCGCTGAGTTATAGTCAACAAACAGCATCCTGACGTAGGTGTTTGTATTGTTCAGATGATCTAAGGCTGTGTGAAGAGCCATGGAGATTACATTTGTTGTAGACCTATAATAGAACATCTCCACGTCTGACCTTGTAATGAAAGAAACGTCATTGATGGAATTGATGAACGTGATTGAAATCATGACGTTGGGCCAAGAAATTCCTGTAGCATTGTCCTGGGACTAGGATGCATGACCTTCAACAACAATAATTACTGTCCTTTGTGCAAGCTAGAGCGCCAGCATTTTCTGCTGTGTGTCCATTGTCTTCACTTTTCACCAGGTCTCCTTCATGCCACACTTGGCCAAATGCTGCCATGATATCGTGGGCAATCTCTTCCACCTCACCACTGGAATGCAGCTCTGTCATCCATTACTGGACCAAGGCTGAGACAAGCCCTGCAGCTGAGTGGTCAGTCTAGCCACCACTTACTGGCAACTTCTTCTACCAAAGTTCAAACTACATTTACTATCAAAGTATGTATACTACATACGAACTTGAGATTCATTTCCTTACAGGTAGCCACAGGCCCTTCCAACCACTGAGGACATCTATATGAAACACTGTCATAGGGAAGCAGCATCCATCATCAGGGATCCCCACCACCCAGGCCATGCTCTTTTCTTGCTGCTGCCATCTGGTAGAAGGTGTAAAGCCTCAGGACTCACACCACTAGGTTCAAGAACAGTTACTACCCCACGACCATAAGAACATAAGAAATAGGAGCAGGAGTCGGCCAACTGGCTTGTCAAGCCTGCTCCGCCGTTCAATAAGATCATGCCTGATATCTGGCCATGGACTCATCTTCACCTACCTGCCTTTGCCCCGTAACCCTTAATTCCCCTACTATGCAAAAATCTATCCAATCTTGTCTTAAACATACTTACTGAGGTAGCCTCCACTGTTTCATTGGGCAGAGAATCCTACAGATTCACCACTCTCTGGGAAAAGCAGTTCTTCCTCATCTCCATCCTAAATCTACAGCCTTGAGTCTTGAGGCTACGTCCCCGAGTTCTAGTGTCACCGACCAGTGGAAATAACTTTCCTGCCTCTATCTATCCCATCAGGTGTACCCACAACCAATGATCTCACTTTAAGGACTCTATCTTGTTATCTCATGTTCTTGTTATTTATTGCTATTTATTTATATTTGCATTTGCACAATTTGTTGTGTTCTGCAGTCTGGTCGATCTTTCATTGATCCTGTTATAGTTTCTATTCTATAGATTTCCTGAGTATCCTTCGCAAGAAAAAGAATCTCAGGGTTGTATATGGTGACACGCATCTACTTCGATAGTGAAGTTTACTTTGAACAAAACAAAGAAACCCAATAGAACCAATAAAAAAAGAAAATTGTCCCCGTCCAACACCCAATGTGCAGAAAAATAATACAAATCGTACAAACAACTGAAAATCAAGAAAGTGAGCCCATAGCCTGGCCTAACCCTTGTCTCTGGTCCCGATACCCTGACCTTTCCAATCTGGCCCACTGCATATCAGTTTGATGATTGGCAGTAGGCTGATTGGGCATTAATTTCTGAGAATAGTTTTCCCCTTTTCTCAGGAAGACAGCCTTACAAGTGTAAAGGTGATGCAACGACCAAAAAAAGAATCTGCCATTGGTATGCGTAATTTACCACAGCTCATTATCAACTATTTAAACAAGTAATGGTTCAGTAAATTCAATTGGGCCACAGTGGCATGTAACTTCACGGACAGTGTAGTAATAACTATATTGCAATATTGTAGAACTGAACAAGCTGAACGAACTGTAAAGAAGGATTCACAAAAAATGGTCAAACTCTCAATTTCTCCACACAATTACAGAATAAAAACAAAAAGTTGCTCGCATGTTGCCACTTAGAGCAAACCTGTTCCAAGCAGTTCAACAGAATAAATCTTACCTTTAGAGCAGCTGTCCCAGCGTACTGTCTGCTAATAGCATCTCCATTGTTGGCCCACATGATCTGATAAATCCGATAGCACTTTTGAGGCAGTGGCTGCTCAGGTGGCATCACGCCCAGTTTCTTCAGCTGAAACAAAACATCGGAAACAACCTTAAAGTTGGTGAAATATTTGTGTTTTTGTAATACGTGCCACCACACCTAAAACGGTACTCACAGTACATCTAGATTCTGCAAGAGACAGAGTGCAGTGCAAAATAGTATCAGTGCATCTGATAGATCACAGATTTGTGAATGGCAATTCCCCCGTCACTCATCAGCACAAAATATACTTTCATCTGTTTCTTTGAAAATAAGCAGAAAGAGGAGAAATAAAAACCACTGGAAAGATTTCTTCATCCATGAAGGAAAATGGGGGAGTTGAAGAATCCAAAACAGAAACAATGGAATTCTAGAACAAATTATAATTGAAAAGGTGTCATGTTGGTTTCTTATAAAGTCCTTAAAGAAGGATAGGCTTGCAGGGCTAGATTAAAGATGTTTCAGGCTTTTGTGGAACAACTGCTGCTGACTACACTGCCAGATCCAGCTCAAACCACATCAGGTTCGCTGACGATGCTACAGTGGTTGGCTGCATCAGCAACAGTGATGAGTTGACATACAGAGGGGTAGAGAGGCTTTTCAAGTGATGTGAGAACAACAACCTGAGTCCCAATGCGGACAAGACAAAAGACATGAATGTGGATTTTGGGAAGCACAGGTTGACCACGCTCCATTGCACATCAATGGCTCTGCCATGGAGAGAGTGAAGAGTACAAGATTCCTTAGTGTGCACATAATGGATGATCTAACATGGTTCCACAACACCTCCTCACTAATCAAAAAGGCACAGCAGCTTCTACACTTTCTGGGGAGTCTGAGGCATGCAAGACTCCCTTTCCCCATTCTAATATCTTTCTACAGGAGAACCATCAAGAATGTCCTGTCTGACGGCATCATTGTGTGGTACGGAAGCTGCAAGACCCTAGACAAGACAGTAAAAACTGTTGGGAGGATCACCAGGGTCTCCCTCCTCCTACTTGTGCTAATTACCGAGGGCATTGCAGGTGAAGGACCAACACATCGTTGAGGATCCCTACCACCCATCCCACAATCTACCTGACCCACTACCATCTGGAAGGAAGTACAGAAGCATCAGGACTAGACTGGGAAACAGGGTCTGAGACTAATGAACGCCCACCGAGGTCTCATCACTAGTACAACGAGCTGTTTACCTGTTCTCCACTTTACTCCAAGCATTTTGAACAATATTTTATTAACATCTTTATAGTATAATATGTTGGTTTATGTGCTGTGTGTGAAATATGTTCTGTGAGTGCACAGTGGTCCGGAGAAACGCTGCTTCATCTGATTGTAAATACATACAGTTAGATGACAATAATCCTGAAGTCAAGGGGTGAGATTGCTGGGACTCTGACAGAAACATTTCAAACCTCTGACTACAGGTGGGATGACAGCAGAATGGTGAATGTGATACACTTATTCAAGGTAGCAGGGAAAATAGTGGGAGAATCTAGGACCAGAGGGCACAGCTTCAGAAGAGAAGGCCATCCCTTTAGAACAGAGATGAGGAGGAATTTCTTTGGCCAGAGGGTGGTGAATCTGTAGAATTAATCGCCACAGACAGCTACAGAGGCCAAATCATTGGGTATAACTGAAAGGGAGGTTGCTTGGTTCTTGATTAGTAGGTGGGGAGAAGGCAGAGAATGGGGTTCAGAGGAAAAATAAATTGGCCAAGATCGATGCAGACTCAATGGGTTGAATGGGCTCACTCTGCGCCTATGCCTTATGGTCGTTTAGTCTAAAGCAGGCATTTAAATCCAATATCAGTGTTGGAGAAGTTATTGGGAAATATTTCTGCCAGACAGGTTTAGTCTGCTCTTGGAGTGACAGGCAATGGTCAGTGGCAGTTAACACACCTTTAAGAGGAAGTCGCTTCACTAACTTTTTTTGATGACATTGATAAGAATGTTGATAAAGTTGTCCCATATTGGAAAATGGTCGAAAATGTCCGAGTTCATTGTATCCGAACGTGGCTTGGTAAGAGGAGGGTGATGGTTGAAACACAAGAGATTCTGCAGATGCTGGAAAACTTGAGCAACACACACAAGATACTGGAGTAACTCAGCTGATCAGGCAGCATCTATGGAGGAGAATGAAATGTAAATGTTTCAGGTGGAGATCCTTCATCAGTCCTGATGAAGGGCCTTGACTTGAAATTTCAACTGTTTATTCCTCTCCATAGATGCTGCCAGACCTGCTGAATTCCTCCAGCATTTAGTGTGCTGTTCTGGATTTCCAGTATCTGTAGAATCTCTTGTGCTTATGAAGAATGCTTCACCCAAGCAGAGTTATTGATAAGCACAGAGAATAGGCTTAATTGAAAGATTAGGTGATTTTGGGAGGATATGAGGAAGTTTTAAAAAGATTAAACCTATGAAAGGTGATTTCATTGCTCAAGAAGATGATAGTGACAGATACTCTCAGAATATTTAAATGTTTAGACAAGCATTCAAAGTTCCAAATGCTTGTAAAAGGATTATTATAACCGGCATGGACAATGTGGGTCAAATGATGGGACATTGAATAATGGCATTTATCTAGCAAGGCACATGAACAGAAATCACTCCACTTCTTCAAACAGTCATTAAATTGTTAAACAGGCAGGTATTTTGATTTAATAACTTACGTGAAAAGCAGGGTCTCTGACACCAAAGCTCCAAACATAACACTAAATTATTTGTTCAAATTAGTTGCTCAAACTCAGATTTGCTTGAATCCATCATCTCTCTTCATCAGCTACTCAGCGCCCATCAACTAAGATGGGCACACCACCAGAAATGGAAGGTGCAATATGAAGTCCCAAGCAAAGACCTTTCTATTCCCCATTCCAGCCACCCTTCCCCCACTTCTCCCTCAGATCTCCAACCAATTTCACCATTTTCAGGAAGTTCACAGCTAATTGCAATATGATTCAAGAAATAAAGTTAAAAGTGTCTCCTACAATCATCTCAAGCCAAGACCAGAAGGGAAAATATTCTCACTCCATCAGCCCACAATGAATGCAAACTCTCTTCCTCAGGCTGGAAGGGCCGGGAGAAGAGAGCTTGCATTCATTTATGCAACCAGAATCTTTCATAAGTGTGTTGGATTAATTCAAGGGGGGGTGACGGATGGAGAAACAGCAGAAACTGTGGAAAAGCCATGCAATTATCCACTCAAGTTACAATCAAATGTACAAGCTAAATTATATTGTGCTGGCAACACAGATTTGTACCGATGTTGGGCTTAGTCCTGAATCTAATAATAATTTATAGTATCACTGATCACTTCCTGCCCATATCCCTGATAATATTCCATTTCTAATCTAGACTAAGGATACCCTACCTCTGCAACCTCAATGTTCCTCCTCGGGTTTTGTCTTTCATTTCATTCTCCCAGTTGACTCCCCTGTCTTTAAGACCGGTATTTCTTGGATATTTGCCTACATTGTTCAGGAGGCATCAACTTTAATGATCATATCCTACTGTGAATGCACTGTGCTAATCTGTGCTGATCAACTGATAGACAGAGTGCACCAATTTGATAGTACAGTTAGTTACATGGGTAAATGTAACCAATCTGATAGCGCAGTTGGTTACATGGGTAAATGTAACCAATCTGATAGCGCAGTTGGTTACATGGGTAAATGTAACCAATCTGATAGCGCAGTTGGTTACATGGGTAAATGTAACCAATCTGATAGCGCAGTTGGTTACATGGGTAAATGTAACCAATCTGATAGCGCAGTTAGTTACATGGGTAAATGTAACCAATCTGATAGCGCAGTTGGTTACATGGGTAAATGTAACCAATCTGATAGCGCAGTTGGTTACATGGGTAAATGTAACCAATCTGATAGCGCAGTTGGTTACATGGGTAAATGAGGTGTTTTGCCCAGAATTGAGCCTCCATCTTGTACTGACTTGCTCCGCCATTTCATAGAAAGTAATCACCAAGGATGAGAACAAACCATCCTCCAAGATAAATGACATTGCACCCAGAAAAATGATCAATATACCTGTCACCACTATAAAGTTAATTGTACAAACATACTGCCCATTCAAGGACATATCACACAACTGAGATTTTGTTATAAAGTTTGAAATTGCAAATCTCTATCTTGAATCTCATTAACTGAACCTTACCTCACTTCATCTGACTCAGTTCAATGCCTCTCTATTGACCAGCTTAAAATGTATCTGGGACTGAATGCAATATTTAAGGTATACCAAGCAATAACATGGAAAAGAGATTCGATACTTCACTAACAAAGAAATGTGGCATAGAACGAGCAGAAGATCCATCGGCCAGAAAGACAGAGTGTTTTTTTATTCGACTTTAAGGATCTGGATAGTTGAACATCCCTTTAAGAAACTGGCAGCAGAAAAATCATCCCATTGGTGAAGGTGGTCCTCCAATACAGTCGTGGAGTAAGTTGGCTAGAACATCAGGAAAAAGGGCAAGGTCACCAAGCTCCTCCAGCCTGCCCTCACCTAAGGTTGTCAATTGTCCCGTATTAGCCGGGACATCCCGTATATCGGGCTAAATTGGTTTGTCCCATATGGGACCGCCCTTGTCCCCCGCTAAGGTAGAGTGTTCCTATGAAACCTTTTGTGCCAAAATGGTGTAAAGCAAAGAAGCAATTACCATTAATTTATATGGGAAAAATTTTTGAGTGTTCCCAGACCCAAAAAATAGCCTACCAAATCATACCAAATAACACATAAAAACTAAAATAACACTAACATATCGTAAAAGCAGAATGATACGATAAATACACAGCCTACATAAAGTAGAAATAATGCATGTACAGTGTAGTTTCACTGAACAGAATCGCCAAAACTGATTTGTAGAAAAAAAATCGGCACATACACACATGCGCACGACATGTATGCACATGTCACGCATGCGCACACAGGTGCCCACGCATGGCTTCATGGTCATGGTAGTCTTTCTCAGGGTAAACACAAGTGTCCCGTATTCGACTGCTATTTCTGTCCCTTATTTGGGAGTGAGAAAGTTGGCAACTCTAGCCTCACCCAGACCTAGCTATCTTCCACATCTCCTCTTCTGCACCAACTTCCAAAAGCCCTCATTTCAAAGTACATTTAACATCAAAATATGTATACTACATACAACCTTGAAATTTGTCTCCTTACAGACAGCCACAAAACAAAGAAACCCAACAGAAGCCATTAAAAAAGACAGTCAAACACCCAATGTGCAAACAAAAACTGTGCAAACAATAAAAATAAGCAAATAACATTCAGAACTGAAGCTGGTGAAAGTGCGTCCACAGTCACAAAGCCAGCAGCTAATTCAGGAGCCTGTTAGTTGCAGGCCACGGCCTCAGTCCAGCTGCAGCTTCAACACGCTTGCAGGCTCTGATCTCTCACATAATTATCCATTTCCTTTTCAAATAACCCCAAAATCTAATCTCCACAACTTTCTAATGACTGCACTCTGGGAGAAGTTACTAAACGACCACCCCTTCCTTGCCTTGTCCTCTCAGATTCTCCCACAAAAATATATTTCTAAAATATATCTAAACAATCCACTCTAGCCTGAAAAACGTTTCTGGCTCAGTATACCATATAAGAGATGTGAAGGCAGTGGAGAAATTTCAAAGAAGGGCTACTGGACCCATTCCAGGCCTGCAGGGTATGAGCCATGAAGAAAGATTGAAAGAATTAAATCTTTTTAGCCTAAGTAGACATAAAATGAGAGGAGACATGACAGAAGTGTTCAAAATCATTAAAGGTATAAGTAAAGTGGATGCTAGCTGCTACTTCAAATTTAATCCATCATCAAGGACATGGGGCCATAGGTGGAGACATGGTTAAGGGGAGACCATCATCATGAAGCATTTCTTTACACAGCAAGTTGTGGACACATGGAACAAACTACCTAGTTGTGCAGTTGAGAGTAATAACCTGGAGAATTTCAAATCTAAACTCGATAGTTATTTCAACACACTATGTGAAAAGGAAATCGGTAAGCTTTGATGGGCCAAGTGGCCTGCTCTTGTCAAAATCTTCCTAATGTTCTAATGCAACAACCAGTCTCCAATTCATGCCTACACACTTCCTCTAATGCCATTAGCTCCTACGTTCATCACCTGCCTTGTGTGGCACCCTTTAAGGCATGCCCATAAGGCATTCCAGGAATTAGCCCAGTGATTCTCTATTGGACAGTCTTCAATGCTAGTATGTATTTATTTTAAAAAGATAGGGGATAAAACTGTGAGCAGTGCTCACAAACATCCCATACAACTGTAACATACAGTAGCTGTCCATTTCTAAATTTAGCCTTCCTAGAATAAACACCAATATGCAACTTGCTTTTCTAACCACAATTTACTGTCTAACATTTTGCAATTCATGCACAATACCCTCTAGATCCATCCTCGGTACTTAATTCAACTGCAGTCTTCCTGCATTGTCTGTAGATTCCCCTTACAAAAGAACAACTCACTTCCCCACGTTAAATTCTATTTGCTAAGTCATTACCACTTACTCAATCTATCAATATCCAAATGCAAAGGTCTAATATTTTCCTCCTATTCAGCAAACTTGGATGCCTTACGTGTGGCCTCCCCTTCAAGGTCACTAACATAAAAGAGTCAAGAGTTGATCTTTCCAATGATCCACTAGTTACATCCTTCCTAAGTTACATCCAGCCTAAAAAAGACTTTGACTCCATATTCCATGCAACAACTAGTCTCCAATCCACGCCATAACACTTTCCCTCATGCCATTAGTTCCTACATTCATCACTAGCCTGGTGTGGCACCTTTTCAAATACCTTGTGAAAATTCAAAAACATGACATCTATACGTTCCCTTCTGTCAATTTTACTAGTTAAACCCTCGAAGAACTCTGGGCAAATTTATCAAACAGCATTTACTTTCTCTTCTCGCAGCTGCCTCCAGGAAGGTAGTACAGAAGCCTCAGGTTCAGGAACAGCTATTACACCTCAACCATCAGGTTCTTGAATCCAGATAGGATAACTTCACTCAATTTTACAAGACCAATCATTGAAATGTTCCCACAACCAATGGACTCACTTTCAAGGACTCTTCATCTCATGTTCTTTGATATTTATTATTTATTTATTATCATTATTTCTTTCTTTAGTATTTGCAGTTTGTTGTCCTCTGCACTCTAGTTAAATGTTCTAGTTGGGTGGTCTTTCATTGATTCTGTTATGGTTATTACTCTGTATATTTTTTGAGTATGCCCACAAGAAAATGAGTTTCAGAGTCTTATATGGTGACATATATGTACTTTGATAATAATAAATATACTTTGAACTTTAAAACCATGTTGTTTAGATGTTAAGCTAACAGGCCTATAGTCACTTTTTTTTGTCTTCATCCATTCCTGAACAATGGGATTGCATTTGCAGTTTTATAATCTGCCGCTATTTTCCAAGCCTTTAATCCAGTTTTATCCCATCATGAGCAAGCCACTCAAGGTACCCAAACTAAAGCAACAGAGCTCCATACTTCGCAATTCAAGTCACATCATTCAATGATATGCTCGTTGCAGCTGACTATTTTCACTGCGACTAAATTACACAGACTGTCTTCACAATCTCATCACATCAAATACATGCATGGGATCAACTCAGCTTCACGGCCTTTTAACCGTGTTCATCTGCAACTGCACTAACTAACACATGACAAGGACTGCTGTGTGCTTGCTCATGCAGAAACGTGGCTCCAGGGCAACACTCCATGCACCGTCAATCTTCAGGCCACGACACTCGGGCTATATTATGTTTTCGTTTGTGACTGCACATTTTTCCACAATATTAATTATATGTGCTTTGTGCTCTGTGTGGCCGTTGTACTGTGGTTCGCACCTTGGGCCCAGAGGAACTATGTTTCATTTGGCTGTATTCATGGGTATGTCTGAATGACAATTAAATTTGAACCTGAACTTGAGGACAAAGGGTTAGAGATACAATTTTTTTTGGTAAAAATTGTCCCAGAATTGGAGTTGTGTTAGTGGTAGCAACAAAACTGGTAAGGAGCATTTAATATTATGTTTACTGCTAGCACTGTGGTTTACACCTTGGCCCCGGAAGAATACTGTTTCACTTTTGCTGTCTTCATTGTATTCACGTGTATGGTTGAAGGACAATTAAATTTGAACTTGAACAATATGTGAGTCCACAGCCTCCTCTACGGCCAGGATGAGGCCGCACTCATGTTGGAGGAGCAACACCCTATATTCCATCTTGGTAGCCTCCAACCTGATGGCATGAACATCGATTTCTTGAATTTCTAGAAATTGTCTCCCCCCTTCACAATTTACCCATTCCCATTTCCCTCTCTCACCTGATCTCCTTACCAGCCCATCAGCTCCCTCTGCTGCTCCTCCCCCTTCCTTTCTTCCATGGTCTTCTACCCTCTCCTGTCAGATTCCTCTTCTCCATCTCTTTCTCTCTTTCACCAATCAACCTCACAGTTCTTTGCTTCACCCCTCCTCCTCCCGCTTTCATCTTTTACCTTGTCCTTCTTCCTCCCCTCCCCCACCTTCTAGCTCTGACTTCTCAGCTTTCTTTTCCAGTCCTGATGAAGGGTCTCTGCCTGAAACGTTGACTGTTTACTCTTTTCCATATGCTGACTGGCCTGCTGAGTTCCTCCAGCATTTTGTGTGCGTTGTTTGGATTTCCAGCATCTGCAGGTTTTCTTGTGCAAAAATATTATGTTGACTGACTTACAAGTTGGTCTTCCATCATACCGACAGATGATCAGCACACAACTGAAGAAAGCCAGACCTAGCCAACAACTAGCTGGTGGCTCAAATCAGTAGTGCGTAAGACCGTAAGGCACAGGAGCAGAATTAGGCCGTCTGGGCCATCGAGTCTGCTTCACCATTCAATCATAGCTGGTCCTTTTTTTCTATCTCCTCCTCAACCCCAGTTCCCAGCCTTCTCCCCATAACCTTGCATGCCATGTCCAATCAGGAATCTTTCAATCTCTGCCTTAAATACACCCAATGACCTGGCCTCCACAGCTGCATGTGGCAACAAATTCCACAAATTCACCACCCTTTGGCTAAAGAAATTTCTCCGCATCTCTGTTTTGAAAGGGCGCCCCTCTATCCTGAGGCTGTGCCCTCTTGTCCTAGACTCTCCCACCATGAGAAACATCCTTTCCATATGTACTCTGTCTAGGCCTTTCAACATTCAAAAGGTTTCAGTGAGAACCCCCCTCATCCTCTGAATTCCCGCGAGTATAGGCCCAGAGCCATCAAACATTCCTCGTATGATAACCCTTTCATTCTTGGAATCATCCTTGTGAACCTCCTCTGGACCCTCTCCAATGCCAGCACATCTTTTCTAAGATGAGGGGCCCAAAACTGTTCACAATAACACCTGTTTTCAGCAGCTGGTGTGACAGGGTTGCATTGTAGATGATATGGCCATCTGATCGACATTCCTGGGTGTCAATAAGTAATAACGAACAATAGAAGTTACACAAGATTATTGTAAACAATACAGTATATGTTTTTCTCTGCAGATATTTTAATAGAATGCTTGATCAAGTCAGCTACTATGCACATGATATCTCTGCAGTACTGCCAATTAGCATGCCTTCATGGTTGATTTTTCAAGTGTTGACTTGCAAATCAAGGGATATGTAAAATGAACAGTGTGAGGTTGAAGACAGAATTAAAATGATTGTCAGAGTCAAGTCATAGAGTTACATTCATCTAAGTAAACTTTACATTTTGTGTGTGGGTACAGAGAATGTTGAAGGTTCAGGTTCAGGAACAGTTATTACCACCTCAACCATCAGGTTCTTAAACCAGAGGGGATAACTTCACCTGCCACTGAACTGTTCCTACAACTTATGGACTCACTTTCAATGACTCTTCATTCTCACTATTTATTGCTTATTTACTTATTATTATTATTATTTCATTTTTTGTTGTTGTATTTGCATTTTGTTGTCTTTTGCACATTGGTTGTTTTTCCATCTGTCTGCCTGTCCTGTGAGTGCCGATTCTCATCGATTCTATACTGGTTCTTGGATTTACTGAGTCAGACTACAAGAAAACAAATCTCAGGGTTGTATATGTTGACATAACTACTTGGATAAAAAATGTACTTTGAACATTTTTTTTCAACTTTTCAGAAAGTAATTGTGAATTAAAGACAGCACGCGAGGTAAGTCATAATATGTTTTCTTGGCAATATCATACCTGCTGTTCCATGACCACTCGAGCAATTGCAGCTTGAACCACATTCGTCCGATCCAAACAGTCCATACAGTTCACCCTGAAGATTCCTTCCTGCTTGCAGATCTCTCCAGCCTGGTCAACCCTGCAATACAAAAGAACAATAGGTCGCCTTTGCTGTGATCAACGGTCAGTTTAGGTTAATTACACATTCCACAATAAAGAGCCCTTGCTCTAAGACCATAAATATCAGAGAATTAGTTCTCTACTAATCATCTGCTGATTTTGTTCTAGTTTTCTTTTCATCAGTGGGAAATGCCAACATTTCCTGTTTCCAGGCTCAGAAACTGCATCTTTCAAAAGAGCCTCTTTATTCGACAGTAAAATTCTGTGTGGGAATCTTGCTTCACCGAGCTAAAAGGCAAAGGCCACCTCCAGGGATGCTGTTGTCCCTCAAACAGATTACGTGGCAAATAATGACACACATCCTGTGGTGTATAAAAGGCTGCCTATTTCTCACAACACTGTCCTAAATTGATTGAATATTCATGAAAACTGAGCACTTCAATTACATCACTGCTCAAAAGGAAATTATGGACAAGTCTAAAAATATACTAGCCCCAACTTAATCGCCATTCAATAGACACAAGATACAAATGTTGGAATCAGGAGCATCACAAAGCCTGGCTTAAAGAAAATATACTGGCCATCACCCCTCTATCTTTTAGTCCAGTTAAAAGGTCTCAACCTAAAACATTGCTGCCCATTTCCTCCTTAGATGTTGTCTGATCTGCTGAATTCTTCCAGCAGATCATTTATCAGTCGTTGCTCAGTATAGACAAGTTTATCCCTATCATGTTTAAGTGGGCTATCCTGAAACAGCATGGACATCAGAACCTCCGTCGTGCAGAATATCTGCTTACTCTTCATCACTGGAGAACCTTCGCTTTCTCCACCACAAAAAGTGGAGGCCACTGGCCACCCATTTCAATTCTACTTCCCACTTCCATTCCAACATGTCAGCCCACGGTCTCCTCTACAGCCACGATGAGGCCACACTTATATTCCATCTGGGTGGCCTCCAACCTGATAGTATGAACATCAATTTCTCGAACTTCCAGTAACTGTCCCTCCTCCCCCTCCTCTCATTCTTGTTTTCCTCTCATACCTTGTCTTCTTACCTGCCCATCACCTCCCTCAGGTGCTCCTTGTTCTCCCCTTTCTTCCATGGTCTTTTGTCCTCTCCTATCAGATTCCCCGTTTTCCAGCCCTTTATCTCTTTCAGCAATCAACTTCTCAGCTCTTTACTTCACCCCGTCTCCCGGTTTCAACTATCACCCGCCACCCTGTATATCTTCCTCCCCTCCCCCACTTTCTTACCCTGATTTCTTCCCCTTTCCTTTCCAGTCCTGATGAAGGGTCTCAGCCTAAAACTTCAACTGTTTATTCCCATCCATGGATGCTGCCAGAGCTGCTGAGCTCCTCCAGCACATTGTGTGTATTGCTCTACATTTCCAGCATCTGCAGTCCCTCCTATGCCTATGCTTATTGTGATGACCGATCTGATCTACCTGCATTTTATTTTATTTTTCATTTTTATTTAGAGATACAGCATCGAACAGACCTTTCCAAGCCTTAAATGCCTAGTAACCCACCCACTTAACACTATTCTAATCACGGGACAATTTACAATGACCAGTTAACCTACTAATCAGTACATCTTTGGACTGTGGGAGGAAACCAGAGCACCCGACGAAAACCTACACATTCATGGGGAGAACGTACATACTCCTGACAGATGGAGCCATGCTAATAAAGTTATCAATATCTCAGCTGCAAGTACAAGGTGCTGAACAGAATATTTCATATTAATATTCTGTACACCATTGGCTTTATTTCACCTTTTAAAAAAGCCACAAATGCAACAGAAGCTTGCTGAGGAAATTATTTGGAGTTTAACCAGCATTAACATTGGATAAAAGTCAAGATTGAACACTCATAATGTGATTGAAAGCAGCGAGTCTGTAGTTCTATAAACTTTTTATTACAACGAGCACCTTGTTTCTCATACATTCTTCCTGGAATGGAAGTAAATTAAGGCACTAACCAGCCCCATTTCATGTCGGTGATGATGTCAGAGATGGCATCTGTAAGCGTCTGCACATTTTCAAACTTCATTCCTCGACTGGGGGAAGAAAAAGCAGCCAGATCAATACATTTCAATTTCTGATTCAGAACAAATCAATTACTCTAAAATTTAAACGTTACGGTAAAGATGCCTGAGGGGTTCTGTCAGCACTTATTATTAATGCAAATAACAGTGTCACACAATAAATCCTTGCTATACAGTCCTGTGCAAAAGTCTAGATGTAGCTAGGGTGTCTAAGATTTTTCACAGTACTGTAGTAATTTTATGTATTCCATTGTACAGCTGCCACAAAAAAAAAGATTTCATGACATATGTGAGTGATGATAAACGTGATTCTGAGAGCGGGAAAGGGGCACGGTTGGGAAAAGGGGAAGGGAGAAGGCAGGGAGTGGGAAGCACCAGAGAGACATTCTGTAATGATCAATGCACCAGTTGTTTGGAATCAAATACCTTGTCTGGTGTTTCAGAGCTGGGTGTGTCTGCCCCTGTGCCAAGCCCTGCCCCTCTGCACTCCCCTTCTGCCATCTGAAATAACTTCAGAATGCAAAGGAAATTGGGTAAAATAAGCCTTGGACAGACTGAAAAAGAATGGAGGAAGAAAACCGGAGGAGACAGCAAGCAGAGGTACTTAATGAATACTTTAAATTCAGTATTCACTACAGGAAAGGATCTTGGCGATTGTAGGGATGACTCACAGCAGACTGAAAAGCTTGAGCATGTAGATATTAAGAAAGAGGATGTGCTGGAGCTTTTGGAAAGCATCAAGTTGGATATGCCACCGGGACCGGATGAGATATACCCCAGGCTACTGTGAGAGGTGAGGAGGAGACTGCTGAGCCTCTGGCAATGATCTTTACATCATCAATGAGGACTGGAGAGGTTCTGGAGGATTGGAGGGTTGCGGATGATGTTCGCTTATTCAAGAAAGGGAGTAAAGATAGCCCAAGAAATTACAGACCAGTGAGTCTTGCTTCAGTGGTTGGTAAGTTGATGGAGAAGATCCTGAGAGGCAGGATTTATGAACATTTGGAGAGGTATAATATGATTTGGAATAGTTAGCATGACTTGTCAAAAGCAGGTCATGCCTTATGAGCCTGATTGAATTTTTTGAGGATGTGATTAAACACATTGATGATGGTAGAGCAGTAGATGTAGCGTATATGGATTTCAGCAAGGCATTTGACAAGGTATCACATGCAAGGCTTATTGAGAAAGTAAGGAGGCATGGGATCCAAGGGGAAATTGCTTTGTGGATCCAGAACTAGCCTGCACACAGAAGGCAAAGAGCGGTTGTAGACGGGTCATATTCTGCATGGAGGTCAGTCAAGAGTGGTGTGCCTCAGAGATCTGTTCTGGGACCCTTACTCTTCGTGATTTTTATAAATGACCTGAAGGAAGAAGTGGAGGGATGAGTTAGTAAATTTGCTGACACAAAGGTTGGAGGTGTTGTGGATAGTGTGGAGGGCTGTCAGAGGTCACAGCGGGGCATTGATAGGATGCAAAACTGGGCTGAGAAGTGGCAGATGGAGTTCAACCCAGATAAGTATGAGGTGGTTCATTTTGGTAGGTCAAATATGATGTCAGAATATAGTATTAATGGTAAGACTCTTGGCAGTGTGGAAGATCAGAGGGATCTTGGGGTTCAAGTCCACAGGACACTCAAGGCTGCTGCGCAGGTTGACTCTGTGGTTCAGAAAGTATATGGTGCATTGGCCTTCATCAATCATGGGATTGAGTTTAGGAACTGAGAGGTAATGTTGCAACTTTACAGGACCCTGGTCAGACCCCACTTGGAGTACTGTGCTCAGTTCTGGTTGCCTCACTATAGGAAGGATCTGGAAACCATAGAAAGGGTTCAGAGGAAATTTAGAAGGATGTTGCCTGGATTGGGGAGCATGCCTTATGAGAATAGGTTGAGTGAACTCGGTCTTTTTTTCTTGGAGCAACAGAGGATGAGAGGTGACCTGATAGAGGTGTATAAGATGACAAGAGGTATTGATCATGTGGATAGTCAAAGACTTTTTCCTCAGGGCTGAAATGGCTAATACAAGAGGGCACAGTTTTAATCTGCCTGGAAGTAGGTACAAAGGAGATATCAGGGGTAAGTTTTTTTTACGCCGAGAGTGGTGAGTGTGTGGAATGGGCTGCCGGTAACAGTGGTAGAGGCGGATACAATAAGGTCTTTTAAGAGACTCCTGGACAGGTATATGGAGCTCAGAAAAATAGAGGGCTATGGGTAACCCTAGGTAATTTCTCAGGTAAGGACATGTTCGGCACAGCTTTGTGGGCCAAAGGGCCTGTATTGTGCTGTGGGTTTTTCTATGTTTCTAAATGCAGCAGCTTATTCTAAATACAGTGAGTGTTTTGGATATTCTCCATTCCACATTGCTGCATTAGTCTCTGGGATTCCCCACAGCACAAGAAATACATCAAATTAACCAGCTATAAACAAGTCAACCAGATTGTAAACTGATGGGTGATTCTGCCTTTCCGGTCAACAATACACTTCCTGGAACGATTGCAAATATATTAAAAAAGCAAATCTGTACAGAATCTCGCACAACAGATGGTCCATGTCACTGGGAATTCAAATCTCGATTTGGAAACATTTTAACAAAATGTGAAATAAACTTAACCAGATTTAGATGAACACCAACCACAACACTCAACTTCACTTGTCCCATCACTGAACTGTTCTCACAACCCATGGACTCACTTTCAAGGACTCTTTATCTCATGTTCTTAATATTTATTGCTTGCCTGTTTATTTATGTGTTGTATTTATATATTTATTTATTTCGTATTTGCACAGTTAGCTGTCTTTTACACATTGCTTGCTTGTTCTGCCTGTTGGGCGTGGTCTTTCATTGACTCTACTATGGTTCTTGGATTTACTGAGTATGCCCACATGTACTGAATAAAGTGGTGACTGAGTGTATATTCATGGTCTTGGCTGCATAAACTCATCCACTTCAATGTTGATGTGCTATGCATTCAGAGACGCTCTTCTGCTCATCACTGTTGTAATGAGGTGTTATCAGAGTTACCTTTGCCTTCCTGTCCACCTGAACCTGTCCAGTCTGGCCAATTTCCTCTGACCTCTCATTAACTGCCGCTCACTGGATATCTTTCTGTTTTTTTGCACCATTCTCTGTAAACTCTCGAGACTGTCGTGAGTGAAATTCCCAGACCAGCAGCAAAGGAGATGCACCAACCACCCCATCTGGCACCAACAATCATTCTGCGGTCATAGTCACTTAGATCATATTTCTTCCCCATTCTGACGTTTGGTCTGAACAACAACTGAACCTCTTGACCATGTTTGCATGCTTTTATACATTGAGGTGTGGGTACAGATTAGCAGATTAGATATTTGCATCGAGGTACTTAGACGTACCTAAAAATGTAGTCTACATAAGGGACGTTCCCTCCCCTTCTGTATATGAATGATAATGTGGTAAATCGGATCAGTGAATTTGCAGATGACACTAACACTGAGGCATAGTGGACAGTCAGGAATGCTATCAAAGCTTGCAATGGGATCTGGACAAGCTTGAAAAGCAGCAGAAGGAATTTAAAGCAGGCAAGTGTGAGAGTTGCACTTTGGGAGGACATCCCAGGGTAGGACATATACAGGGAAGAGCGGGACTCGGAGGAGTGCTGTAGAATAAAGGGATCTGGGAATACAGATCCAGAATTCCTCGAAAGTGACCATAGGTAGTTAAGGTCATAAAAAGAGCTTTTGTCACAATGGCCTTCATTAATCAATGTACTGAGTACAAGAGTTCAGATGTTTTGTTGAAGTTGTATATTGGGTGAGGCCTAATTTGGGTTAATGTGGGCAGTTCTGGCCATCTGCTTACATGAAAGATATCAGTAAGATTGAAAGAGTACTGAGAAAATTTACAAAGATGTCGCCAGGACTGCATTATAGGAAAGATTGCTCACAGGAAAATGAATCTCTGGATTGTACTTCATACGCTGACATATATCTACTTTGAAAATAAATTTACTTTGAAGTTTAAAGATTGAATTGGTTAGGAATTTGTTCCTAGCAGTGGAGAATGAGGGGAGATTTGATAAAGGTATACAGAATAGTGAGAGGTATAGATAGGGTAAATGCAAGCAGGCCTTTTCCACTCAGGTTGGGTGAGACTAGAATTAGAGGTCATGAGTTAAGGGTGAAAGGTGAAATATTTAAGAGAAACCTGAGGAGGAACTTCTTCAGTCAAAAGGTATTGAAAATGTGGAAAGAGCTGCCAGTGGAAGTGGTGAATGCAGGTTCAATTGCAACATCTAAGAGAATTTTGGATAAGTACATGGATGTAAGGGGTATGGATGGCTATGTTCTAGATGAGGGATTTCCAACCGTTTTTATGCCATGGACCAATACCATTAAGTAAGGGGTCCCTGGACCTCAGGTTGGTTACCCCTGGTCTAGGTGCAGGTTGATGGTATGAGGCAGAACAACCGTTTGGCATGGACTAGATGGGCTGAAAGGCCGGCAGCGCTCTATGGCTCTAGCAGAAGACTAGCTGCTGACCTGACTCGAATTCTGCTTCCGAGGAGAACTCAAATCATTTGGGCATTCATTTTATACTTTACTCCAGGAGACTTGTGGAAAACCTCATTAACCTTCTGAGATTGTTATGCGATCCAAATACATCGAAACCTTACCAATCGCTTGACTCTAACCTAACTATGACTAATCAGCTGCTTAACTAGGTGCATGGCTCGATAACTGGAAGATGTTCTTGATTTTAAATTCTGTGCAATGAAAAGCACAGAGCCAGGGGAGAGTGTCAGCAAATTCAAAAGATGTGAAGTGACCAGGAGGACATGTTTCTTTGTGAAATTAACTTTGGGCTGCTTTGAAGAACTAATTCTGTATTCTGCCTCTTGTATCATCTAACAGGAGGTAACATGCCTTTTGTTTAAAATATACAATTTGATAGCCTGAATTTTGAGAACCGAATTGTGTGAAAACTTGAAGCAGCTTTACAAAGTTGATAGCACAAGCTTGAACAAAGTGAGGGATTTAAAAGTCCAATGTCCGAATCAGAATCAGATTTAATATCACAGGCATGTGTTGTGAAATTTGTTAACTTTGTGGCAGCAGTACAATACAATACATAATAATAGAAAAAAAAGACAAAAGTGAATAACAGTATAATATATACACACACACACACACATACATATATATACATACACACACACCTATATACATATATATATACATATACATATATATATATATATACACACACACACATAAATATAAAATAATATAATAAACTTAAATATATATATAAAATAGTTGAATTATATAAGTACTACGAAAAAAAGTAGTGAGGTAGTGTACATGGGTTCAATGTCCATTCAGAAATCGGATGGCAGAGGGGAAGAAGCTGTTCCTGAATCGCTGAGTGTGTGCCTTCAGGTTCCTGTACCTCCTACCTGACGGTAGCAATGAGGAGAGGACTAGTTCAGGGTGATGGGGGTCCTGAATGATGGATGCCACCTTCCTAAGGCATCGCTCCATGAGGATAACCTGGATACCACAGAGGCTAGTGCCCATGGTGGAACTGACTAATTTTGCAACTCTTACTTTGATCCTGTGCAGTACCCACCACACCTCCCCATACCAGGCAGTGATGCAGCTAGTTAGAATGCTCTCCACAGTACATCTGAACTGTATTCTGCTCTGTGCAGAGCTCCACTGATGTTTGAAGAAAAAAAATCACAGACTTCATCATGATAATTTTGGAGCTTATTGTACATAATTATCTATTTAAATGTTTATTTTGCTTTTATATCATCTCAATGTGTACTTAAGAATGTATAAATAATTGTAGTTTTATACATATAAAAAAATGGAAAAGGTTATATGTGTGAAAAAAGTACATGATAATTGTGAACTCCTTATCCAAATAAAAATAAAATTAAAAAAAAAGAAATTTCTCACAGATCACCATCCTGTTTCACTGCAAACACACCTTCTGACAGCCCTATAGATGGATGACAACTGAAAAATATTTACACCATATCCTAGTGACTGTAATTAAAAGACTACAGCATTTCCATTAGGTATTCTAAAAGTGAAGGCCAACATTTAGAACATTTCCCTGCCCAAAACAATCTCAGTGTTCGGATGTTCATGTATTAGATGGAAAATTTCTGCAATGTTTTGGGAATTACACTGGCATTTGACAAATTGTTTTTCCGCTGGGTACATTGGAGCTTTTCCCAACTCTACTACACTCAAACAACAGGAATTCTGCAGATGCTGGAAATTCAAGCAACATACATCAAAGTTGCTGGTGAACGCAGCAGGCCAAGCAGCATCTATAGGAAGAGGCGCAGTCGACGTTTCAGGCCGAGACCCTTCGTCAGGACTAACTGAAGGAAGAGTGAGTAAGGGATTTGAAAGCTGGAGGGGGAGGGGGAAGATGCAAAATGATAGGAGAAGACAGGAGGGGGAGGGATAGAGCCGAGAGCTGGACAGGTGATAGGCAAAAGGGGATACGAGAGGATCATGGGACAGGAGGTCCGGGAAGAAAGACGGGGGGGGGGGTGACCCAGAGGATGGGCAAGAGGTATATTCAGAGGGACAGAGGGAGAAAAAGGAGAGTGAGAGAAAGAACGTGTGTATAAAAATGAGTAACAGATGGGGTACGAGGGGGAGGTGGGGCCTAGCAGTAGTTAGAGAAGTCAATGTTCATGCCATCAGGTTGGTCTTAATTATACATGACCATGCAGCAGCTTATGGTGTATCAGACCACCCAGAAAAGTGAAAGGAAAGCCCAGAAACCAGTGCTGTTGACTCTCGACCATAGGCATGAACATATGGGATTCTGCCTTCTGGCTGCCTGTTTAATATAGACAGCTATAATCTGCTAGTTGGTTTCAAACCTTCTCTACATTCCCTTGACTCAAATTACCACAAGAATTCCCAACTCAACGAAAACACTCGAGGAATAATGCAGCAATTCTACATTCTACATTTTCATCTGTTAACTACTCTATTGTTTGATAATTAATGAAATTCCACATTCTTCAATGTTCTACTAAAATCTGTGGCCTCTAAATGAAGCAACTATGAAATTGGAATCAAATTTTATTTTAAAATTTGCTAAACAGAAAATGGCAATTCTAGTAAGAAAAGCTGACATCTAATCAATCGCAGAGTCGGGGAGAACAGAACTGGTCAGGTGTCAGTGCTGTATAAAGGTGGAGAAAAATGATCCACATTTTAGAATCCCTTTACAAAGATTAAAATTCAAATCACAGTGCCTGTTGCATCAAGGTGGAATCAAATATCACTCATAGTGGCTACACAAAATTCTAATTTAAGCCAACACCACAAGAACACTCAGGTTTGATAACAGCCAGATTTTCAGTCACAACTTATAATCTATTATTAATTCTTACCAGTGTTCATGAAAATCAAAGGTCACATAGGTGAGGTTTGGATTGTTGTAAAGCAGAACGTGGCGGAGAAAAGCATCTCCGATTATTTTCTCTCTTCCGGTCTGATCTACCAGGCTGACAATAACCTGCCAAGATTGAGGTGAAAAAAAAAATCAATGGAATACGATGCTGGATTTTCAAATTAATTCAAGGTCAACTTTAAAGGAGACCAGAATTTCAATTAGTGCAAGATAACTCATTAATTGAAAGATCAACAATGCTAACAGGTTTAGTGGTGGTCTTGGCCATAAACTCTGCAATCCCTTCCCAATCCACCTCCCTTCCTTCCTGACCCAGGGCTCCATCTTACATCTGTCTAATTACATCTGTATGCTTTATGGCATTTATAACTGTTGTTTGTAACCCACCCTAATATCCTTATATGCAGCCCCACATCTACTTTATCAGGTGTCTGGGGATGTGTTTTGTTGAAGTTGTGATTTAACCACAAGCTGTTGGCATTTATTGTCTTCAACAGAATTCAAAAATCACCAAAATGCACAGGAGTCCACTGAGCTCCAGAATGGCCAAAGAAACTGCACCTCACTCCGTATTTCCTCACTGCTGCTGAGAGAAATCCATCCTCTGTCTTCATGCTTTACAGACCTTGCAATATCCAACACACAATGCCCATTAGCCTCTTGTTTCAAAGAAAATGAAGTCACCTTCGGCAATCTTTTCTCAGTTGCATTTCCGATCCCCTCTCAGGCTTTTGCATCTTTCTCACCATGCGAGGTGTGGCAATGTACTCATGCAACAACTCCAGGGGTTTCCATGCCCTGGTCAAGTCTCCTAACTGCTTTCACAGCTAACTTCAAAGGCCCATGCACATCATACAAGTATGAGTTGAGAGTTAGCAGGCAAAAGTTTAGGGGTAACATGAGGGGGAACTTCTTTACTCAGAGAGTGGTAGCTGTGTGGAACGAGCTTCCAGCAGAAGTGGTAGAGGCAGGTTCGATGTTGTCATTTAAAGTTAAATTGGATAGATATATGGACAGGAAAGGAATGGAGGGTTATGGGCTGAGTGCAGGTCGGTGGGACTAGGTGAGAGTAAGCGTTCGGCATGGACTGGAAGGGCCGAGATGGGCCTGTTTCCGTGCTGTAATTGTTACATGGTTATATACTCCACTGTTCTCCGCAGAACACTTTGCATGGTCTCTAAATGCCCTACTTTTCATAGCTCTGGAATTAATTCCATTTATTATTTTTCTGCTCACCTGATTAGACTATTAATAGCTCCTCGCAAGCAACAGCCTCCTAGGCATCAACCACACAGACAAGCTGTGCATTCTGCAAACTTCCAGTTTGTGGCTCCTATACATCTGAACCATTGATAAACCATCACAGAAAACAGTCTGTGGAACTGCAGTTCAAACACCTTTCCTGTCATTAGACTGGTGAATCCTTCTGCCACAGAGGCGGCATTGGATCTAATGAGCCGACCTAAATTTCATTTGCATCTGATCGGATTAGTCTGCCACTGGGACCATGCTACCACTCTGACACCCCTATCTTCATCAACCTTGCCCACTACTTCAAAAAAGCTCCAAGTTAAACGGATTCCACCTTCCCAAACAATAGAACTCATAAAAATAATAATAAATAACAATAAAATAATAATAATAACAAATAATCCAAACGTCTCTCAGCTATAAGCTATCATATGGTAGCTGTCGTCATCATGTGCCGTGTCGTATGACATAGGCAGTTGTGGTCCCATAACCATGACTGTTCTCGGCAAATTTTCTACAGAAGTGGTTTGCCATCAGCCTCTTCTGGGCAGTGTCTTTACAAGATGGGTGACCCCATTCATTATCAATACGCTTCAGAGATTGTCTGCCTGGCATAAGTGGTCACGTAACCAGGACTTGTGATGTGCACCGGCTGCTCATATGACCATCCACCACCTGTTCTCATGGCTTCTGAGTGGGGCTAAGTAGGTGCTACACCTTGCCCAAGGGAGGCCTGCAGGCTAGCGGAGGGAAGGAGCACCTTAAACCTCCTTTGGTACAGACACATCTCTATCCCACCACTCTATTAATAATAAAATAATAAGAAGAAATAATCCAAACATCTCTCAGTTATTGGCAATCATACGGTTACTATATCAAAGTCATAAAAATAAATGTTCATATCTGCTCTGGATAACAAACTGTCTTGTGGATGTACCAACGTCCTGTTACTTATGCAGCTTTGGTAGCATTAGATGGTAATGCTCCAGGATATGCTTCATAAACAATTTCAAATTAAATAAGGTTATAAACACATATGCTACTAGTCCTAAATGTATAGGAATCACAACAGGCGAAGGAGGCAATGCTGAGGCTTTATAAGGCATTGGGACAGACCTCACTTGGAGTATTGAGAGCAGTTTTGGGCCTCTAAGAAAAAATGTGCTGCCATTCAAGACAGACCTGAGGAGGTTCACAAGAATTATTCTGGGAATGAAAGAGATGAGAAGAATTTGATGGCTCTGGTCCTGAACTCACTGCAGTTGAGAAAAATGAGGGGGATCTCGTTGAAACCTATCGAATATTGAAATGCTTAGATAGAGTGGATGTTTCTGATCGTGAGGGGGGCCCAGGACCAGAGTGCACAGCCTCAGAATAGAGGGACATCCATTTAGACCAGAGACGAGGAGGAACTTCGTCACCCAGATGCTGGTGAATCTGTGGAATTCATTGCCACAGATGGCTGTGGAGGCCAAATCATTGGGTATATTTAAAAGAAAGGTTGACAGGTTCTTGATTAGTTAGGTCATGAAGGGCTACAGGGAGAAGGTAGGATAATGGGGTCGACAAGGATAAAAGTCAGCTACAATTGAATGCTCAAGGAGACTCATGACCATAAGATATAGGAGCAAAATTAGGCTATTTAGCCAATCAAGTCTGCTCCGCCATTTCATCACAGCTGATCCAATTTTCCTCTCAGCCCCAATCTCCTGCCTTCTCCCTGTATCCCTTCATACCCTGACCAATCAAGAAACCTATCAACCTCTGCCTTAAATATACATAAGGATTTGGCCTCCACAGTGCCTATGGCAAATAATTTCACAGATTCACCACTCCCTGTCTAAAGAAATTCCTCCTTATCTCCATTCTAAAAGGACACCCCTCTATTCTGAGGCTGTGTCCTCGAGGTCTTAGATTCTCCCACTATAGGAAACATCCTCTCCATATCCAGTCTATCAAGGCCTTTCACCATTCATAGGTTTCAATGAGGTCACCCCTCATTCTTCTGAATTCTAGTGAATACAGGCCAATAACCATCAGGTGCTCTTCATATGACAGGCCATTCAATCCCAAAATCATTTTCGTGAATCTCCTTTGAACCCTCTCCAGATCCAGCACATTCTTTCTAAGACAAGAACTCAACCCTGCTCAAAATACACCAAGTGAAGCTACACCAGTGCTTTATAAAGCTTCAGCATCACATCCTTGCTTTTATATTCGAGAACACTTGAAATGAGTGCTAACATTGCATTTGCCTTCTTCACCACAGACTCAAACTGCAAATTAACCTCTAGGGAATCCTGCACAAGCACACCGAAGTCCCTTTGTGTTTCAGTTTTTTGTATTTTCTCTCCATTTAGAAAAAAGTCAACCCTTTCCTTTCTCCTACCAAAGTGCATGACCGTACACTTCCCGATACTGTATTCCATCTGCCATTTTTTTGCCCATTTTCCTAATCTGTCAAAGTCCTTCTGTTGCCTCCTTAATTCCTCAGAACTACCCACTCCTCCACCTATCTTCATATCATTTGCAAATTTTACAACAAAGTTATCAATTCCATCATCCGAATCATTGGCATATAACATAAAAAGAATCAGTCCCAACACAGACCCCTATGGAACACCTCTAGTCACCAGCAGCCAGCAAAGATTCCCTTTATTCCCACTTTCTGCCTCTTGCCAATCAGCCACTGCTTTATCCATGCTGAATCTTTCCTGTTATACCATGGGCTCGTAGCTTGTTAAGAGGCCTCATGTATGGGACTTTGTCAAAAGCCTTCTGAAAATCCAATTACACAACATCGACCGATTCTCCTTTGTCTATCCTGCTTGTTACTTCTTCAAAGAATTCCAACAGATTTGTCAGGCAAGATTTTCCCTCGAAGAAACCATGCTGACTATGGCCTATTTTATCATGTACCTCCAAGTACCCTGAGATCTCATCCTTAATAATCAACTCCAACATCTTCCCAACCACTGAGGTCAGACTAACTGGCCTATAAATTCCTTCCCTCTGCCTCTCTCCTTTCCTGAAGACTGGATTAATATTTGTAATATTCCAGTGTTCCGGAACTGTTCCAGAATCTAGTGATTCTTGAAATGTCATTATTGATGCCTCCATGATCTCTTCCGCCATCTCTTTCGGAAATCTGGGGTGTACACCATCTGGTCTAGGTACCGTATCTACCTTCAGACCTTTCAGTCTCCCAAGAACCTTCTCTCTAGTTATGGTAACACTTCATGCCCCCGACACCTGGAACTTCCACCATACTGCTAGTGTCTTCCACAGTAAAGACTGATGCAAAATACTTATTCAGTTCATCTGCTATTTCATTGTTCCCCATTACTACCTCTCCAGCATTGTTTTCCAGTGGTCTAAGATCCACTCTCACCTCTCTTTTACACTTTATGTATCTGAAGAAACTTTTGGTATCCTCTTTAATATTATTGTCTAGCAGTATTGAATCTGTACTTTCTTAGTGATTTTTAGTTGCTTTCTGTTGGTTTTTCAAAACTTCCCAATCTTCTAACTTCCCACTAATTGTTTCTCTATTATATGCCCTAGTTTTGGCTTTGTTGGCTTTAACTTCTCTTGTTTAGATGGCTTCTTCCTCTTTAGGATGTATATATCCTGTGCCTTCCGAATTGCTTCCAGAAATTCCAGCCGTTGCTGCTCTGCTGTCATCCCTGCCAGTGTTCTTTTCCAATCAATTCTGGCCAAGTCCTCTCCTTGGCTCTGTAATTCCCTTTACTCCACTGTAATATTGATACATCTGACTTTAACTTCTGCTTCTTAAATTTCAGGGTGAATTCCATCATAGTATGATCACTTTCTCCTGCAGGTTCCTTTACCTTAAGCTCTCTAATCAATTCTGGTTCATTGCATAACACTAAATCCAGAATAGCTGATCCTCTAGTGGGCTCAACCACGAGCTGCTCTAAAAAGCCATCTTGTATGGATTCTAGAAATTCCCCTCCTATAATTCAGCACCAACCTGATTTTCCAATTCTACCTACATATTGAAGCCCCCCCCATGGCATTGCCCTTTTGGTATGCATTTTCCATCTCCTATTGTAGTTTGTAGACCACATCCTCACTAATGTTTGGGGATCTGAATACAACTTCCATCAGGGTCTTTTTACTCTTGTAGTTCCTTAACTGTATCCACAATGACTCAACACCTTCCAACCTGATGATACTTCTAATGATTTGATTTCATTTTTTATCAACAGAGCAATGCCACCCCCTTTGCCTTCCTGCCTATCCTTTCGATACAATGTGTATCCTTGGAACTCAAGCTCCCAGCTATAACCTTTCAGCCATGATTCAGTGATGCCTACAACATCATACCTGCCAATCTGCAACTGTGCTGCAAGTTCATCTACCTTATTTCATATGCTGCACACATTCAGATTCAACACCTTCAGTCCTATATTCACCCTTTCGATTTTGTCTGCCTTTTACGTTGCAACTCATCCTACTGACAGCAATTTTGACTCTCCTCTCCACACATTGTCTGTTTGTAAATCAGCTACCTCATCTTCAGCACTATTACCTGCATTTCCTACGATACTTCTTGCACTGGAATATAGGCAGCTCAGGACACTAGTCACACCATGCTCCACCTTTTGATTCTTAACTTTGTCTGAGGTTTTACCAACATCTGCCTCCACAACCTCTCCACTAACGGTTCTGGCATTCTGGTTCCCATCTCCCTGCAGCTTAGTCTAAACCCCCCATGTAGCATTAACAAACCTTCCCACCAGGATATTAGCCCCCTACAGTTCAGGTGCAAACTGTCCCTGGAAGAGAGCCCAATGATCCAAAAATCATATGCCCTCCTGCCTACACCAACTCCTTGGACACATATTAAAACTGTATAATCTTCCTATTTTTAGCCTCACTAGCACGTGGTAGGGGTAGTAATACTGAGATCACAACCTTGGAGGTCCTGCCCTTTAACTTAGCATCCAACTCTCAATGCAGAACCTTGTCACTTGTTCTACCCATGTCACAATGCTACATGGACCATGACTTCTGGCTGTTCAATCTCTACAGGATGCTGAGAACTCGATCCGAGATATTCTGGACCCTGGCACCTGGGAGACAATGTACCATTCAGGAAACTCATTCTTGCCCATAGAACCTCCTGTCCGTTCCCCTAACTAATGAATCCCCTATCACCACAGCATGCCTCTTCATCCCCCTTCCTGTCTGAGTCACAGACTCAGTGCCACAGATCTGACCACTGTGACTCATTCGCCCAACAGTATCCAAAGTGATATACCTGTTGTTGAGGGGGATGACCAGAGGGGCACTCTACACTGGCTGCTTAACCCCCTTCCCCTTCCTGATTGTCACCCAGTTTCCTGTGTGCTGCACCTTGGGTGTAACTACCTCCCTATACGTCCCTCTATCACCTATTCTGCCTCCCAAATGATCCGGAGTTCATCCAGTTCCTGCTCCAACTCCTTAACGCTGCTTGTTAGAAGCTGCAGCTGGATGCACTTCTCGCAGTTGTAGTCGGCAGGAACACTGCAGGTCCCCCTGCCTTCCCGCATCCTGCAAGTGGTTTCACTATCCTGCCTGGCCTCTCTACTGTCCCTAGGTGAGCAGATATAAAGGAGAAGGGAAACATCTTGATTGAAGCCTCGAAGAGCTGAAGCCTCAAGATCACCACTGTGACCATGTCCACTCAGATGACGGCTGCTGCACTTACCCCTCCCTTCCTTTAATTTGCTCTTACTAATCAATGGGCCGAATGGCTAATTCTGGTTCAATGGCTTATGGCTAAAGAGAATGCAAAATCCAGCACCAATAAAGTGATTCACAAATTGTCAATTCACACACTTTAACAACAACAGGAAATATCTAGAGCAGGGGTCCCCAACCTTTTTTGCACCGTGGACCGGTTTAATATTGACAATATTCTTGCGGACTGGCCGACCCGGGGGGGGGTGTTCAAGTAGGGTTAGACTCAGCTCAACATGTCTTTTACAGTCAGGGTTGCCAACTTTCTCACTCCCAAATAAGGGACAAAAGTAGTAGTCAAATCCTGGGACACTTTACCCCAGGAAAAACTACCATGACCATGAGCCTTGCGCGGGCACTTGTGTGCGCATGCGTGACCTGCGCATGTGCGTACGTGCCGATTTTTTCTCCCATAAATCGGTTTTGCCTTCATCTTCCCGACTACACTGTACATACATTATTTCTACTTTATATAGGCTGTGTATTTATCATATCACTCCTGCTTTTACTTTATGTTGGTGTTATTTATTTTCGGTTTCTATGTGTTATTTGATATGGTTTGTTAGGTTATTTTTTGGGTCTGGGAACGCTCAAAAATTTTTCCCATATAAATTAATGGTAATTGCTTCTTCGCTTCACGCCATTTCGGCACGAAAGGTTTCATAGGAACGCTCTACCTTAGTGGGGCAAATACAGGACAAACCAATTTAGCCCAATATACGGGATGTCCCAGCAAATACGGAACAGTTGGCAACCCTATGTTCAAGTTCAACAGTGCGTGACAGGGAATGAGGAAAGGCGCAGCTGACTCATATCGTTTCCTCACTACCCGGTAGCACATGCTTTGCGGCCCAGTGGTCGGGGACCGCTGATCTAGAGCACCATGCTGAATAACTCCCTTCTCTTCCCATGCACGGTCCGCTTTCACATTTTAATTACAGATAACAAAACTCCTAGTCATCCAAGTTGTACTAAGATGCAAGACCTCACTGGAGACTTATTGCAGAATTATCTGAAAGAGGGGGCATGAAAATTTGCCTTCACTTGATACTAAATGAAAAGATCGACCCAACCACTCGGATAATGGAGGTACATGTTGCAGTAACTTCTCAGCACAATGCTGAAGATCAGCACTTTCACGTCCACTGGATCCATGGAGCGAAAGTGAACATCTCACCTGCTTCCTGTAGATTTTCAGCTGCTCCTCAAAGTGTGCTGCAAACTTGCTGATAGTCTCCTCCTCAGCTGCATAAAGCAGAACATTGGAATGAGCAATTTTTTTCGACACAATGTCCGCCTTTACTTATGACTTTTAATTTTGTCTTGGTATTTTTATGACTTATATTGATTTATCTTTACAGACTATGTAAAGCACTTTGGGCCTGCATCTTAATATATGAAAGGTGCAATATAATGATATTATCATCAATCACTGAAACAGTATGCAGATCACTCACAGAGAACTAGAAATATTAATAACTGAACCACCTCCAAGGAAGAACTTTTGATAAGTGTACAAAGTAAGTTTATTATCAAAGTGCATACATATCATCATATAATATCTGAGATTCGTTTTCTTTTGGGCATACTCAATAAATCCATAATAGAATAATAACCAATGAAAGACCACATCAACTTGGTGCTCCAACCAGCCTGCAAAAGACACCAAAATGTGCAAATACACAATAATAATAATAATAATAATAAAGAAAGAAGCAATTAATATCAAGAACATGAGATGAAGTGTGGTCCATAAGACTGTGAGACATAGGAGCAGAATGAGGCCATTCAGTCCATCATCCATTTCATCACGGCTGATCCTGGATCCCATACATCTGCCCTCCCACCATAGCCCTTGATGTCCCAACCAATCAGGAATCTATCAACTTCTGCTGTAAATATACCCACCGACTTGGCCTCCACTGCAGTCTGTGGCAGAGCATTCCATAGATTCACCACTCTGGCTAAAAAAAAATTCCTCCTTACTACTATTCTAAAAGGTTGCCCCTCAATTTTGAAGCTGTTCCCTCTAGTTTTGGATACCCCACCAGAGGAAACATCCTCTCCACATTCACATAATTTAGTCCTTTCAACATTCGGTAGGTTTCAATGAGAGCCCCCTGCTTTCTTCTAAGTTCCAGTGAGTACACACCCAAAAATGCCAAAGGCTCCTCATATGTTAACACTTCATTCCCAGAATCATCCTCGTGAACCTCCTCTTGGACTCTGTCCAATGACAACACATCCTTCCTGAGATAAGAGGCCCAAAACTGTTGACAATACTCCAAGTGAAGCCTAAATAATGTCTTATAAATGTCTTATATAATGTCAGCATTGTCTCCTTGTTTTTATATTCTATTCCCCTTGAAATAAATGCCAACACTGCACTGCCTTCTTTACTATAGACTCAACCTGTGAATTAACCTTCTGGGAGTTTTGCACGAGGCCTCCCAAGTCTTTTGCACCTCTGATGTTTGAATTTTCTCTCCATTTAGATAACAGTCGCACTATTGTTCCTTTTACCAAAATGCACACTATCATACATTTCCCAACACTATTCCATCTCCCACTTTTTGCCCATTCTTCCAATTTGTCTAAGACCTGCTGCAATCGCATTGCTTCCTCAGCACTACCTACCCCTCCGTCCATCTTTATATCATCCACAAACTTTGCCACAAAGCCAACAATTCCATTATCTGGATCACTAACAAACAATGTGAAAAGCAGCGGTCCCGATACTGAGCCCTGAGGAACACCACTAGTCACTGGCAGCCAACCAGAAAAGGCCCCTTTTATTCCCACTCACTGCCTCCTGCCTGTCAGCCATTCCTCTATCCATGCTAGTATCTTTCCTGTAACACCACAGGATTTTATCTTGTTAAGCAGTCTCACGTGTGACATCTTATCAAATGCTTTCTGAAAATCTAAGTAAATGATATCCACTGCCTCTCCTTTGTGCACCCTGCTTGTTAGTTCCTCAAGGAACTCTATCGAGCTTGTCAGGGAAAATTTCCCTTTACAGAAACTATGCTGACTGACTTATTTTATCATGTCTCCAAGTACCCCGAAAACTCATCCTTACTAATAGACTCCAACACTTTCCCAACCACTGAGGTTAGGCTAATTGGTCTATAATTTCCTTTCTTTTGCCTTCCTCCCTTCTTAAAGAGTAGAGTGAAATTTGCAATCTTCCAGTCCTCCGGGACCATGCCAGAATCAAGTGATTCTTGAAAGGTCATGACCAATGCAAATGTTATCTCCTCAGCAACCTCTTTCAGGACTCCAGGTTGTAGTCCATCTGGTCCAAGTGAACTACCCAGCTTAAGACTTCTCAGTTTGCCTTGCACATTTTCCTTTGTAATAGCAATGGCACTCACTCCTGCTCCCTGAAAATCATGGACCTCTGGCGTACAGCTAGTGTCTTCCACAGTAAAAACTGAAGCAAAGTATTTATTAAGCTCATTACCATTTCTTTGTCCCCCATTACTACCGCACCAGCATCATTTTCCAGTAGTCTAATATCAACGCTCACCTCCCTTTTACTCTTTATATAACTGAGAAAAAAATCTTAGTATCCTATTTTATATTATCAGCTAGTTTGCCCTCATACTTCATCTTTTCCCTTCTCATAGGATTTTAGTTGCCTTTTGTTGTATTTTAAAAGCTTCCCAATCATCCAACTTCCCACTCACTTTTGCTACATTATAAGCTCTTTCCTAGGCTTTTATGCAGTCCTGAACTTCTCCCTCTCAAGTTGCAGTATGAATTCAATCATATTGTGATCACTGCCTCCTAAGGGTTCCTTTATGTTAAGCTCAGGGTTATTACACAACACCCGATAGCCTTTCCCCAAGTAGGCTCATTCACAAGCTGCGCTAAGAAACCATCTCGTAGGCATCCAACAAATTCCCTCTCTTGCGGTCCAACACCAACCTGATTTTCCCAATCCCCTTGCATATTGAAGTCCCTCATTAAAAATGTGACATTACCCTTATTACATGCCTTCTCCAGCCCCCTTTGCAATCTCAACCACACATCTTGGCCACTATGTGGAGGCCTAAATACGATTCCTGTAATGTTTTTCTTTACCCTTGCAGCTTCTTAACTCCACCCACAAAGATGTGACATTCTCTGACCCCATGTTATCTTTCTAAAGATGTAATTCCATCTCTTACCAACAGAGCCACACCACCGTCTATGCCTTCCTGCCTGCCCTTTGATGTTAAGCTCCCAACTATGACCTTCCAGCCACAAGTCAGTGATGCCAACGTCATACCAACCAATTTCTTAATTGTGCCACCAGCTCATCCACCTTATTCCAAATGCTACGTGCATTTAAATACAGCACCTTCAGTCCTGCATTCTTTGCCCTTTTGAATTTTGCCTCTGTGGTACAATTTAACTTCTTGCTCTGTCTGCATTTGTACCCAATCATTGGCTTGCCCTTCCTTACATCATCTACTTGTAAACCTGCTGGCTCATCCTCAGCTTCATCATACTGGTTCCCACCCCCCTGCCATGTTAGTTTAAACCACTCCCAACAGCTCTAGCAAACCTGCCTGCAAGAATAGTGGTCCCCCTCAGATTCAAGTGCAACCTGTTCCTTTTGTACAGGTCTGTTTTCAAGATCTCCTCCCTGTTTTTAAACCTAAGTCATTGGTATCAATATGTACCACAACTTCTGCTTGCTCAAGCTCCCTTTGCGGGGTTTTGTGGACCTTTGTGGATATTGTCAACCTTTGCAGCCACATTGCCGATTGATTCCGTTCACGGATTTTAAGTGCATTTATTCTCAAAATATGTATGCAGACAACCATGAAACAAACAAAAAAACATGGAACTTGTTCAGTGAAAAGCATCAAACCCCACCTACCTCCCAACACTATCAAGCAAAAGAAAAATCATGCAAACAGCAACAAAAAAAAAAGAACGAAAACACAGAATATAAAACACAAAATCCAAAGAGTCCAGGCATATTCAGTTCAGCTCGGTCTTCACTATCCCACAATCTGTGCAGATTGGTAATACCTCATCCTCACTGACAATCAACACTGGCACACTTAAGGATTTGCGCTTAGCTCACTGCTCTACGCACTCTACACTCATGACTATGTGGCTAGGCATAGCTCAAATGCCATCTACAAATTTGCTGATGATACAAAAATTGTTGACAGGATCTTAGATGGAGACGGGAGGGTGCACAGGAGTGAGATGTAGCAGCTAGACCAAAGAGAGCACTTCATTAGACCAAAGACAACTTGGTGCTGTACCAAAGAGGCAGAAATGAGGATCCTGAACCACACTTGGGACACAATAGAGAAGATGGCCAAGGACACACAGAGATGGAGGATCTTCATTGTTGCCCTAAAGGTCAGCGGCACAAGAGGCAGTAACTAGCCATTGCAAATACTTGTGTTTATGTGCTAACAACTGCTCATTCTGCATGCACCACTAAAGGAGCAAGAAAACACCAAGGATCAGAATCTCATCCCTTTCATCTGAGAGATGATACAAAAACTGAACCATGAGGGAAGTTTATCTCTCATCTAGAGAGTTGTTTTTTAAAATATCAGTGTTAAATTCATGGTGAGTACTGACTGCACAATTGGATAATAAATAATCCCAGATGTATTAAGTTGAACATCTAATTATGTAGATGCATTGCCAATAACTGCAACAACACGTTAAGTGAAGCAAAACTAAATTGCAAATACAAGACCGACAAAATTCCCAGTAGAAACGTCTTCTTCAAGGCTCCTGTGCACCCAGCCTGCAGGTAAATGAGATTTTAAAATTTACACATGAAGAGTTTTGTCAGCATACAGTCAGGAGCAGCTCAGTGGGGCTTTTCACCAACTGGCAGCTCCATCTGTCATGATCTTCTCTACATCCAGTTAACAAAGCGCTGTCGAGGAAAAGCAGCATTCATGGACTCACTTTTAAGGACTCTTCATCTTACGTTCTTGATACTTATTGCTTATTTATTGGAGAAAATCCGACAAAAAGTAGTGGATACGACCAGTTCATCATGGGTAAAGCCCTCCCCACCGTTGAGCACATCTACATGGAGCGTTGTTGCAGGAAAGCAGCATCCATCATTAGGGAACACCACCACCCAGGACTTGCTCTCTTCTCACTGCTGCCATCAGTAAGGTGGTACAGGAGCTTCAGGACTCACACCACCAGGTTCAGGAAGAATTATTACCCCTCAACCAACAGGCTCCTCAACCAAAGATGATAACTTCACTCACCCCATCACTGAACTGTTCCCACAACCTATGGACTCATTTTCAAAGACTCTCCATCTTACACTCTCGGTATTTATTGCTTAGTATTTATTATTATTTGTTTGCCTGTCCTGTTGGGTGCATCCTTTCATTGATTCTATTGTGTTTCTTGTATTTACTGTGAATGCCCACAAGACATTGGATCTTGGGATGTAAATAGTGACACATATGTACTTTGAATGGCTTCAACAAAATATAGTAAGCAATGAGAGCAGGAGGCAAGTCATGGAAAGGATCCAAAAACTAGATGCCATTGTTTTAAGGTGAAAAAGGAAAGATTTCAAAATAACTTTGAGGGGAAGCTTCTTCTTGTGCAAGGTGGTGAGTACATAGCAAGAATTGTCCGAGAAGACAGCTGAGACAGGTCTGATAACAATATTTCAAAGACTTTTGGATAAATAACAGAGGCTTCAAGGGATATGAGCCAAATGCAGGCAAATGGGATTAACTTACGTGGGCACATAGGTGACCACGGATGATTTGGGCCATAGGGCTTGTTTCAATGGAGATTTACACAATGACTCTACCACACTCAGTCAGTGGCAGACCCAAATCATTAAAAAGGAGACAAGTCCCTGTTAATGCTACGCACACAAAATGCTGGAGGAGCTCAGCAGGTCAGACAGCATCTATGGAAATGAACAAACAATTGACATTCTGGACCGAGACCCTTCATCAGGACAGGAAAGGAAGAGGGAAGCTGACAGAATATAAAGGTGGGGGGCGGGGGGAGGAGGCCAGCTAGAAGGTGATAGGTGAAGCCAAGTGGGTAGGAAAGATACAGGGCTGGCGAATTAGTAATCTGATAGGAGAGGGGAGTGGACCATGGGAGAAAGGGAAGGAGGAGGGGCACTAGAGGAAGATGATAGGAAGGTGAGAAGAGGTAAGAGGCTGGAGTGGGGAATAGAAGAAGAGGGGAGGGGGAGGGAGGAGGAATCAATATTCATGCCGTCAGGTTGGAGGCTAGCCAGATGGAATATCAGGCGTTGCTCCTCCACCCTGAGGGTGGCCAGATATTACAATGCAATCTGCATGATTTTTTAAAATCTCCCTTTCAAGTAGCCACAAACATGTTTTTTGTAGAACTATCCACAATAATTTCTAATTTACCCTTTAAGAAGCAATAGCTATAATTTTATTAATACTTTATTCTTTGACTTTTTTTTTACAACAGAACTACAATATACTTTAATTAATGCTTTAAGACTTAATGTGAAACCGATGCAATGGTGCAACATTTTAAACTTCAAAGGTAAATTTTGTCTATTGAATTGCCAATATTTGACTACCTCCACCCATCCACCAAAAGGGGAGCTTCCCAGTGGCCAAATATTTTAATTCCAATACCTATTCCAACACGTTGGTCTTGAGCCTCCTCTTGTGCCAGAATGAGGCCACTCTCAGGGTGGAGGAGCAACACCTTATATTCTGTCTGGCTACCCTCCAACTTGATGGCATGAATATCAATTTCTCCTTCCAGTAAAAAAATTATTTTCCCTGCCCCTCCTCTCTTCCTCTATTCCCCACTCTGGCCTCTTCCCTCTTCCCACCTGCCTACAATGACCCACTGAGTCCTCTCCTCCTATGGTCCACTCTCTTCTCCTATTAGACTCCTTCCTCTCCAGCCCTTCACCTTTCCCACCCGCTGGACTTCACCAATCACATTCCAGCTAGCCTCCCTCCCCTTATCCCACTACTTTATTCTCTCGTCTTCCCTCTTCTTTTTCAGTCCTGAAGAAAAGTCTTGGCCCAAAACATTGATTGTTTATTCATTTCCATGGACCTGCCTTGGATTTCCAGCATCTGTCTCGTGCTTAATATTTGACTCTGGAATGTTGGAATTCTGACAAGGTTGATATGAGGAACAGGAAGCACAAATCAATCATTTGGTACTGATAATGTCAAACTAGCTCTGTGAAATTGCCAAGTTTAAAGAATACACCCTAACTTTCAGACAGCCAAAATAAATATGAAAACCTGGTTTGGCGGTAGTCAAGACAAAAACAAAACAAGTACTGTGGAAAATATCCACAGACCACACATGGGTGTAAGAGTGCTTTCGGTCCATGTGTACGGAGTCAGACGGGGAGGGCGCTGCTCTGTCTGTGTATGTCTTTGCCTGAAGAAGTTTTCCCTGTGTTGTGCTTACTCAATACCAAAAAGCAGGAAAGAGGTAGTCATGATGAATTGAGAAAGGCCATTCAGCCCATCAACTTCTGGGCACCCTGCCTGTATTAATCCCATCTTTCAGCAGTTGGTCAGTAGTAACCTTCAATGCCTTGGTGATTGAGGTCTTCATCAACACACGACTTAAATGCTATTAACAACTCTAATTCTCTTTGGTAGTGCACTCCAGGTACCAACCATTGAGTAAAAGAAACCCTCAGAACCCCTCTAAACCTAAACTATGTTCTTTAGTTATATTTCCCTCTGATAGGGGGGAAGAATTAATGCAGATTACCCAATCTGTATCCCTCAATTTTAAATACCTCAATCATAACATACAGGGACAGAATTAGGCCATTCAACCAGTCGAGTCTGCTCCACCATTTGATCATGGCTGATTTATTATCCCTCTCAACCCCATTCTCCTGCCTTCTCCCCATAACTTTTGACATCCTTACTAGTCAAGAACCTATTGACCTCTGCTTTAAATATACCCAATGACTTGGTTGCCACACAGGAATGGAGGGAGTGGGCGCTACATCTGTAGTTTGTACTATCTTTCCTTACTAGTGGGCTCCCTCCAAGTCACATAGCATCCAGATAATGCTGCTCCTTCAGCTTCCACCGTCACAGTGGGACTGATCCAGGGGGTCCCAATCCGGGATCCACAGACCCTCGGATAATGGTCGGGGTCCTTGGCATAAATAAAGGTTGGGAACCCCCGGACTGTTCCTTTACTGGAGAGATTTCCATCACCTTCAAGGGCAATAAATGCAGAGACTGACTCAGCTCCCTGGCTCCACCACATTGACGTTTCATAATTGGCAACACAGAAATGCAGTGTCAGGGGCATGGTCTGTCATGGTTGTTCATTTACGGCAAAGTATTATATTGATAAAAAGGCATTATTAATAACATGATGTATGCTCTAGAGTTTTCTGTAGAAAAACCTGCCAAGAACAATCACAGACCTGGAAAGATCATGACTGAATTGAATTGACTTTATTACTTACATCCTTCATATACATGAGTAAAAGCCTTTACATTACCTCTCTGTCTAAATGTGCAATGTGCGATTTATAGTAATTTATAATAAACAGTATGTACAACAATATAACAGAGATCTCCCAGTGGCCACACATTTTAATTCCACGTCCCATTCCCATTCTGATATGTCTATCCACGGCCTCCTCTACTGTAAAGATGAAGCCACACTCAGGTTGGAGGAACAACACCTTACATTCCGTCTGGGTAGCCTCCAACCTGATGGCACGAACATTGACTTCTCAAACTTCCGCTAATGCCCCACCTCCCCCTCGTACCCCATCCATTATTTATTTATATACACACATTCTTTTTCTCTCTCTCCTTTTTCTCCCTCTATCCCTCTGACTATACCCTTTGCCCATCTTCTGGGCTTTTTCCCCCCCTCCTCTTTTCTTTCTCCCTAGGCCTCCTGTCCCATGATCTTCTCGTATGCCCTTTGCCTATCACCTGTCCAGCTCTTGGCTCCATCCCTCCCCCTCCCCCTTTCAAATCTCTCACTGGCTCTTCTTTCTGTTAGTCCTGACGAAGGGTCTTGGCCCGAAACGTCGACTGTACCTCTTCCTAGAGATGCTGCCTGGCCTGCTGCGTTCACCAGCAACTTTTATGGGTGTTGCTTAACAGAGATACAGATGTGTCAGCATGAATTAATCATTCTGATGACCTGGTGGAAGAAGCTGTCGCGGAGCCTGTTGGTCCTGGCTTTTATGCTGCAGTACCGTTTCCCGGATGGTAGCAGCTGGAACAGTTTGTGGTTGGGGTGACTTGGGTCCCCAATGATCCTTCGGGCTTTTTTTTTGTATGTGTCTTTGTATGTGTCCTGAATAGTGGGAAGTTCACATCTACAGATATGCTGGGCTGTCCACACCACTCTCTGCAGGGTCCTGCGATTGGAGGAAGTACAGTTCCCATACCAGGCAGTGATGCAGCCAGTCAGGATGCTCTCAATTGTGCCCTGTAGAAAGTTGAACACCATACAACAGGGCACATAACGAATGAGCGAATGATGTATGCTTCCAGCTAGGGAGATTGCAATAAGTACTGGGGTAATCTAGGGCTGCACAGATGAACTGAACTAATATTCCAAATAGTTCAGCAAGTGCTGAAATTTTGATCAGATTGCAAGTATATTGCTACCTTATATGTGCTATATGTGCCTTATGCTGTGCATGACTGTTAAGACTGTAAGACAAAGGAGCAGAATTACCCCAGATGGTCCATTGAGTCTGCTCTACCATTTCATCATGGCTGATTAAGTTCCCTCTCAGTCCCAATCTCCTGCCTTCTCCCCATAACCCTTCACGCCCTGACTAATCGAGAGTATTGGTACTGTGTTTTTCATCTGGCCCCAGAGGAAAGTTCTTTCATTTGGCTGAAGTCGTGGCTAATCAAGTGTGGTTGAACAACAATTAAACTCGAACTCTGAAGTGGAGGAAGCCACAGTTCTCACTTACGTTTGTCCAGTCTTGGACGAGGATTATATCGATACCCAATCTGACTCCAAAACACAGGCACTGATCCGCGGGCCTGGACAAACGACAGGGTGTGACTGTGTACGTGGATGAGCTGCTCCGTCTCCACGTAATTCGCCACGTTTCCATTCTCATCCACACCTCGACGCTTATAGCGCATTCCTGCAGCATTTGAACAAGGGCACAAGTTAAACCAAGTCCAGCCCGACCAAGTAAATTTGATGATTAATTGACATTTATAATGGTGACAATGGAGCCACTTCTTTATTTATTCACAAGGGATAAATTTCTGTATTGATTCAATAGAAAGGCCACATCAAACCTCATCATTACCACAAGTCTTGGAACTAAAATCAAGGATCAACCTCCAGGACAGGAGGCCAATCCAAAATACTTGTCAAGAGCAACTGACAGGTAGATAGATAAGATACCTTATTAATCCCAAAGGAAATTACAGTGTCACTGTAGCATTACAAGTGCACAGATGTACAAAGTAAGAGAAAAAAAGACCTTAAAAATAAGCTGTACACAATTTACAAGTCAATCGTGGCTGAGACCTAGAATGACCTCATATAGCACTCTTTATAGCACAGTTGTCTTCGTCTATTACCAAAAGTGTTCCTCTGTTCAGCCAAGGTGGCAAACAGAGGGTGAGAATTTTCAGGATTTTCTGGAGGGTCTTTTGTTCTACCACAGCCTCCAGCGTGGCCAGTTTGACTCCTACAACAGAGCCAGTCTTTCTAATCAGTTTATTGAGCCTGTTAGCATCAGCCATATTGATACCATTGCCCAATGCATAAAAGATTGTACTAGTGACAAAAGACAGGTAGAACATGAGAAGGAGAGGCTTGTGCATTCCAAAGGACCCTCAGTCTCCTCAGGAAGTAGAGGTGACCCTGGCCCTTCTTGTACACAGTCTCTGTGTTAGTGCTCCAATCAAATCTGTCATCGAGGTTCACCCCCAAGGCACCTGTAGGTCCTCACCACATCCACATCCTCACCATCAATAGTAACAGGGAGCAGTGCAGGCTTGGTCTTCCTACGGTCCATCAGCATCTCCTTTACAGTATATATAACCAGGGTGCCGAAGACTCTTGCACAGTACTGTATTTGTCAACGTGGAGCAGAAAGCTGGTTTGTAAGTTTGGCAGGAGCAAAGCACATTGGGAATGGCAAGGGTGGAAGGCCACAAGAAGGTGTTGGACAGGTGGCAGAGGAGTGCCAGGGTGGAGGGTGCACGGGTGCAGACACACCCAGTCCTGAGACACCAGGCAAGGTCATTTGATGCCAAACAATTGGTTTATTGATCATTACAGAATGTCTCTCAGGTGCTTCCTGCTCCCCCCCTCTCCCTTCCCCTCTTCCCAACCACAATTCCCCTCTCCCTGGCCCTATCCCACACTCAGTCCACAATAGAGACTCATATCAGAGTCAGGTTTATCATCACCCACATATGTCATGAAATTTGTTTTGCAGCAGTAGTGCAGTGCAGTACATAAAATTACTACAGTACTGTGCAAAAGTCTGAGGGTGGGGTATCGCGCAGTAAGATTTCACTGCTAATGTAATGGCCTCCCTGTAATGTCTCATGCCAATACAAAGGTTTCTCTGTAGCAGCAATGTTTGGGTTATGACTAGAGATAACAGGGGCTTTGGCATTGTGCCATCCAATGAGAGGCATGTTGTTTCTTTCTTGTGGGTCCGAGAGAAGGGATTTGCGGACTTTTGTCGAAGAGAGAAGAGGAGAGATGAAGGGGCCCTTTTTTTTGTTTCTTTACTAACCATATAGTCAAATCAAGATTTATAAAGCTCAATCATTTAATTGCATATTGTGTACCGCTTGTTATTTCGTAGTACTGATTTGTAACCAGGGAACACATCACGCAGCATCCACCCAAACAAGATTTTTCAAGTTTGGCCGGGCCAGAAGCTGTCTTCTCCTAGCCAAACTGAACCGGAGGGTCACTATATGTATAGGTCACCATTGTGTAAGGTGTAGCACCTGCTTAGGAGCCCGACCCCACCCCCCCATCCACCCAACCCCTGGATCAGGGTCACGTGAAGCCATGGGAGCAGGTGGTGGACGGTCACCCAAACTGCCCAGAAGAAGGCAATGGCAAACCACTTCTGCAGAAAAATATGCCAAGAACAATCATGGTCATGGAAAAACCATAATCGCCTACATCATACAACACACATACAAACATAATGACCAAACGCTCCCATTTCCTCCCGCATCTCAGATATGCAGTTTGATAGGTGAATTCACTACATTAATTGCCTGTAGTTCATAGATGACTGGCAGATTAAGGGGGGGGAGGAAGGAGTGATGGGAACGAGAGCATAGGTTGCAGGGAACATTACTGAGGAATAAGATTGTTCTGTGAGCTGGTACTGATTTGATGGGCAGAAATTGCCATTCCAAAGCCAACTGAATTTAAAAACCTCTCCTGAGAGCACTGGCATACCCCTCTGAACTGGAATGTGTCCAACATCAGTGCAAAGTGAAAGCCAAGTTTGTTGTCATAAGCACAGTGACAAGTTGCACAGATGCAATGAAAAACCTACTTGCAGCAGGTTTGTGTGGCTTGCAGAAGCTGGACAGGTCCCATCTTCCACAGAATCAGGACCGGTGATCCAGAAATCTAAAGCCCCCACCCTCTTTCTCTCCCCTCCACTATTCGATAACTACACTACTTTCTTGCCTATCCTCAGATTCGTAAACTCACTCGCATGTGGCACTGAAAGTAACCCACGGAAAATCTTGGCGGTCCTACTTTTTAAACTAAAACTTTGTTTGATGATTAGGATGGCTCAGCTCATCACTGGGACTCAACTACCAGACCTGGAGACAATCTACAAATCTGTATACCTACAGCACGCTTGCATCATCATTAAAGACCCATCCCAAGATGTCCTAAGTCCTAAGCACATATATACTCGTGCACAGTACTGTAGAAATTTTATATATTGCATTGTACTGCTGCCGCAAAGATAAAGCAAATTTCATGACATACATGGGTGATGATAATCCTGATTCTGATGTGGGTCTCTATTGTGGACTGAGAGTGGGAAGGGGGCAGGGAGGGGGGAGAGAACAGGAAGCATCAGAGAGACATTCTGTAATGATCAATAAACCAATTGTTTGGAATCAAATGACCTTATCTGGTGTTTCAGGGCTGGGTGTGTCTGCACCTGAGCCAGCCCCACCCTGGCGCTCCTTCTCTGCCACCTGTCCCACACCTCTCACGCGGCACACACCGTCGCTACTCCCACCAAATTTATAAACTCTCTCTCCATTCCACATTGACAAGTACAGTACTGTGCAAAAGTCTTAGGCACCCTAGCTATACATATGTGCCTAACTCTTTTACACAGTACTGTATATACAATCTAATGCTACATGCAGCATCTTACCAATTCATGGGGATACAGGGGCTTGCAATTTGATAATCCCAAAGAACTTAATGTGATTTCAAAGGACTGGTTTCTTAAAATAGTTCAATTAACTACTGTCACAAACTCAAGCAGTAACATAGAAATGGTCAGAAATTTTCTTCTTGATTTTTAAAATCAGAAATGCAAATTGCTTCAATTTCTAAACATTCAGAATTTCTGGTCATTTAAACCATTTATCTGATAGCATGCTAATTAGCTTTTTGCATCTGGAACTTCTCTGCAGATTGCTGGTGGAAGGGGAGGGCTGCTGCAGAGAAGGAGCTCCTTTACAAGGATTCACTGTGATACATGAAGGTTTTCTGCTCCTTAATTTAAACTCGAAATAAAAGAAGAAATCAAAGGATAAGCAGCTGTCAGAAGTCTACCAAAAAGGCTGGAAACACTCAGAAGTCACACAGAATCCATTGGAAAAAAAGCAGAATCATAGGTTCTTTATTAGTCAGGACCTCAAAGGTTACAAGGAGAAGGCAGAAGAATGGGGTTGAAAAGGATAATATCTGTCATGATGGAAAGGTGGAGCAGATTCAATGGGCTGAATGGCCTCTAATTCTGCTCCTATGTCTTTCAGTCTTAATGTTTCAGACTGAACACCAGTTAAAAGTTTCTCTTTCAATAGATTGAGACTGAGTACTCCAGTATTTCCATATTTCTTAAAGGATGTCTTCAGAAATTGACAGACTGCAGTTGATTGGCTATGAAGGATGTGGTATCATCATTTAGGACTGGAGATGGTATCAGTGCTTAGTGCAAAAAGATACATGTCCAAGACAAACGAAGCCAGTCAATATCAACATACAGTGCTGTGTAAAAGCCTTAAGCATATACATAGCAAGACTTTTGTCAACGTGGAGTAGAGAGAGTGTTTGATTTCAGCTCGATGACCCTTTGTCAGAACCGGTGAATCTCAGAACACATCTGCCAAACAAATGGAGTGGAGAAATGATGTTTGTCTCAAGCACGTAGCTTGACGTGGTTCAATACCTGCTCTGTGCCGACTTCTCCTCGAAATGATTGCCACTAAAAATCTTGGATGGATATCATCCACACACTGCTCCTGAGACGGAGTTTCGGGACTGCTCTTCTCATCGTCAGAAGATTCATTATAATTGACAACCAGTTCTTCAATCTGCACAAACCCTTGGATTATTGGAACAATCCAGAAATCCGCTTTGGGATCCTGTAAGAGAACAATATTCACATTTACTTATTGATTGATTGATTGAGATACAGTGTGGAACAGGCCCTACCAGCTCTTCGAAGTGCACCACCCAGCAACCCCCCATTTAACCCTAACCTAACCATGGGACAATTTACAATGACCAATTAATCTACCATCCGATATGTTTTTGGACTGTGGGAGGAAACCGGAGAACCCGGAGAAAACCCACATACTCCATAGGGAGGACATACAGATTCCTTACAGATGACATCAGAATTGATCACCAACCTCCAACTCGGCGAGCTGTAATTGTGTCGCGCTAACCGCTACCCCACCATGGCTCGATATTCACATTTAATCTGATGCCAGAGTTATTGCCACCAACCTGTGAGAAGTTGAACTTGTTTCCCTGTGGGCAGTTACATTGCAACGGTTGCAGAATCCTCTTAGCTGCTATTTTCAGGTCCACAGTAATTAAAGCGAACAAAATGTTTCTCAGCAAGGCAATTCAACTTCAGGAAGAGGCTCCTACAGAGTCACGACTACAATAATTGAGGGGCTTCCTCAGCCAACCCGCACCCTTCCTCTCCAGTGAAACTCTGTTCCACAGTCCTCCCCACCGGCCCCTTGCAGTGCTGCCCCAAGCTTTAGTTCATCCCTCAGCACCTACTCCTGCAGCCTGGAACGTGCCAGTCGCAGCATTCCTTCATGGCAGGGGTTCCCAGCTGGTGTCCACAGACCCCTCAGTTAACGTAGGGGTCCATGCATAAGAGGGTTGGGAACCCCTGCTCTACGGACATTTTGATGTGCTGGCAGACCAACAAGCTTCAGGCAGACCACAGGGCGACGTTCACAATGACTTGATGATCTGCCAGCAGCGTTTGATATTTGTCTCCTTTCATAATACAAAGGCTGGAGGACACTATCAACCATGAAGCTGGACACGGATGAAAACATGAAGCAGGCTAAAAGGATGAGGCTTGGGATGTCCAGGAGTTACTCGTAGACGTTCAATAAATTCACATCCACAAGAATTCCAAGCTTCCTGACAGATACATAGCAAGGGCCGGGTTAAGGGGAAGGCAGACGAATTTCACACATAGCTGCACGGTGTCAAGGAATCCAGGTTCTTGTCAAACCAATGGCCAACAGAACTGACATTAAGGTGGACAGAAAGGCCAGCACTGTGATACACCGTGAAAATAAATAAAACTGCTTGAGGGACTCAGCAGATCACGCAGCATCTGTAAAGGTAGAGAGTTCATCGACATTTCTGGTCAAGATCTTGCATCAGTATACAATCCTGATCATTGCTCAGACATGTAGGTCTTTTCAGGAGTTTGCTCAGAACCACACACACACACAATCATACAGTGCTATATCATACTATATAAAGTATTCACCACACCCCCCCCCACCCTATTGGAAGTTTTCATGTTTTATGTCTGTAGAGATCTGGGAGTCCGAGGCCAGGGCCAGTGACAAGCTATAAAAGAACTCTCAGAGGGAGCCGAGTGAAGAGTCACTGGTTTTGGATGAAGAGGAGTGACAGCAGCTGGGCCCTAAAATGACCCATGGGTGGCCAGATGTGAAGGGGGTGCGTCTGGGACGCCAGGTCGCACTGTTTAGTCTTCTGGAGATGTAGCAGGCTTAAAGTGACAAAACATCTAAGGGGGGAGGGTCTACACCTGATGACCCCAGGGAAGCATCTGACGCCCACCAAGCTCCACCTCAGGATCTCCAAGCTATGACACAAGTTAGGATCTGCTTATCAAAGGGATTGAAACATCTAGTCCCACGAGCTCAAACTGATAATGCGAGGCCGTGGCAATGCTACCAGTGGCACCAGACTGGATTATGGATTGAGGTTAATGGTTTTTGGGCTTGTTGTTATTGAATTTACTCCCACAGTTTAATGGTACTATGATTTAAATTTGCAATATTGCTGTAAGAAATCTGATACAATTAACCTTTTAATTCTGGTTTTGTTTTCATTAACCACCCCAATCTGCTGTCAAGATAATTGAATTGCAGTCACGCTTGTAACATGAAACACAGCAGCAACTTAGTGCAAAGGTAGTTAAGTGGCTTTGCAGCAATAACCTTGCACTCCAAAGAACTGATTGTGGTCTTCAGAAGAGTGTAGGATAAGGGAACACACACCAGTCCTGATCGAGGGATCAGAAGTGGAGAGAGTGAGCTGTTTCAAGTTCCTGGGTGTCAATATCTCTGAGGATCTATCCTGAGCCCAACGTATCGATGCAGTTACAAAGAAGACACAGCAGCAGCTATATCTCATTAGGAGCTTGAGGAGATTTGGTATGTCACCAAAGAGACTCACAAATTTCTACAGATGTATCTCAGAGAGCATTGTAATTGGCTGCATCACCATCTGGTATTGGGGTGGGTGGGGGCCCTGCACAGGATTAAAATAAGCCGCAGAAAGTTGTCAACTCAAACAGCTCCATCATGAGCACTAGCCTCCCCAGCATCTGGGACACTCTTTAAGAAGGGAAGAAGGCAAAAGAAAGGAAATTACAGGCCAGTTAGCCTAACCTCAGTGGTTGGGAAAGTGCTGGAATCCATTGTGAAGGATCAGGTTCCCAGGTACTTGGAGACTAATGACAAAGTAAGTCAAAGTTAGTATGGTTTCTGTAAAGGGAAATTTTGCCCGACAAATCTGTTAGAGTTCTTCAAGGAAGTAACAAGCAGGGTGGACAAAGGAGAGGCAGTGGATGCAATTTACTTGGATTTTCAGAAACTATTTGATAAGGTGCCACACATGAGGCTGCTTAACAAGATAAAATCCTATGGTGTTACAGGAAAGCTACTGGCATGGATAGAGGAATGGCTGACAGGCAGGAGGCAGCAAGTGGGAATAAAAGGGGCCTTTTCTGGTTAGCTGCCAGTGACTAGTGGTGTTCCTCAAAGGTCAGTACTGGGGCCATTGTTTTTTACGTTATTTGCCAATGATTTGGTTAATGGAATTGATGGCTCTGTGGCAAAGTTTGTACATGATATGAAGATAAGTGGAGGGGCAGGTAGTGCTGAGGAAGCAATGCGATTGCAGCAGGACTTAGACAAATTAGAAGAATGGGCAAAAAAGTGGCAGATGGAATATAGTTTTGGGAAATGCATTACAATGCATTTTGGTAAAAGGAACAATAGTGTGGACTGCTATCTAAGTGGGGAGAAGCTTCAAACATCAGAGGTGCAGAAATACTTAGGAGTCTTCGTGCAAGACTCCCAGAAGGTTAATTTACAGCTTGAGTCCATGGTAAAGTCCGTGGCTTTATTGGTAAGAAATGATATTAAATCATTAGAAAGAGGTGATATAGGATCGGAAGGTGCAGAATCTTTATGGGTTGAGCTAAGGTATAGCAGGGGTAAAAGGACCCTGATGGCAGTTATTTATAGGCCTCCAAACAGCTGCAGGGATGTGGACTACAAATTACAACTGGAAATAGAAAAGGCTTGTCAGAAGGGCAGTGTTATGATAATTGTGGGGGATTTTAACATGCGAGTAGATTGGAAAAATCAGGTCGGCACTGGATCTCAAGAGAGAGAATTTGTAGAATGTCTGCGAGATGGCTTTTTAGAACAGCTTGTTGTTGAGCCCACTGGGGGATCGGCTGTACTGGATTAGGTATTGTGTAATGAACCGGAGGTGATTGGAGAGATTGAGGTGAAAGAACCCTTAGGAGGCAGTGATCATAAAATGATTGAGTTCACTGTGAGATTAGAAAAAGAGAAGCCGAAATCTGATGTGTCGGTGTTTCAGTGGAGTAAAGGAAATTACAGTGGCATGAGAGAGGAACTGGCCAAAGTTGACTGGAAAGAGACACTGGTGGGAAAGACGGCAGAGCAGCAGTGGCTGGAGTTTATGCGAGAAATGAGGAATGTGCAAGACAGGTATATTCCAAAAAAGAAGAAATTTTCGAGTGGAAAAAGGATGCAACCGTGGTTGACAAGAGAAGTCAAAGCCAAAGTTAAAGCTAAGGAGAGGGCATACAAGGAAGCAAAAATTAGTGGGAAGACAGAGGATTGGGAAGTCTTTAAAACCTTACAAAAGGAAACCAAGAAGGTCATTAAGAGAGAAAAGATTAACTATGAAAGGAAACTAGCAAATAATATCAAAGAGGATACTAAAAGCTTTTTCAAGTATATAAAGAGTAAAAGACAGTTGAGAGTAGATATAGGACCGATAGAAAATGATACTGGAGAAATTGTAATGGGAGATGAGGGGATGGCAGAGGAACTGAACAAGTATTTTGCATCAGTCTTCACTGAGGAAGACAGCAGGATACTGGACACTCAAGGGTGGCAGGGAAGAGAAGTGTGCGCAGTCACAACTACGACAGAGAAAGTACTCAGGAAGCTGAATAGGCTAAAGGTCGATAAATCTCCTGGACCAGATGAAATGCACCCTTGTGTTCTGAAGGAAGTAGCTGTGGAGATTGCGGAGGCATTAGCGATGATCTTTCAAAAGTCGATAGATTCTGGCATGGTTCCGGAAGACTGGAAGATTGCAAATGTTACTCCGCTATTTAAGAAGGGGGCAAGGAAGCAAAAAGGAAATTATAGACCTGTTAGCTTGACGTCGGTGGTTGGGAAGTTGTTGGAGTCGATTGTCAAGGATGAGGTTACAGAGTACCTGGAGGCATATGACAAGATAGGCAGAACTCAGCATGGATTCCTTAAAGGAAAATCCCGCCTGACAAACCTATTACAATTTTTTGAGGAAATTACCAGTAGGCTAGACAAGAGAGATGCAGTGGATGTTGTATATTTGGATTTTCAGAAGGCCTTTGACAAGGTGCCACACATGAGGCTGCTTAACAAGATAAGAGCCCATGGAATTACAGGAAAGTTACATACGTGGATAGAGCGTTGGCTGATTGGCAGGAAACAGAGAGTGGGAATAAAGGGATCCTATTCTGGTTGGCTGCCAGTTACTAGTGGTGTTCCACAGGGATCAGTGTTGGGGCCGCTTCTGTTTACATTGTACATCAACGATTTGGATTATGGAATAGATGGCTTTGTGGCTAAGTTTGCTGACGATACGAAGATAGGTGGAGGGGCCGGTAGTGCTGAGGAAACGGAGAGTCTGCAGAGAGACTTGGATAGATTGGAAGAATGGGCAGAGAAGTGGCAAATGAAGTACAATGTTGGAAAGTGTATGGTTATGCACTTTGGCAGAAGTAATAAACAGGCAGACTATTATTTAAGTGGGGAGAAAATTCAAAGCTCTGAGATGCAACGGGACTTGGGAGTCCTCGTACAGGATTCCCTTAAAGTTAACCTCCAGGTTGAGTCGGTGGTGAAGAAGGCGAATGCAATGCTGGTATTCATTTCTACAGGAATAGAGTATAGGAGCAGGGATGTGATGTTGAGGCTCTATAAGGCACTGGTGAGACCTCACTTGGAGTACTGTGGGCAGTTTTGGTCTCCTTATTTAAGAAAGGATGTGCTGACATTGGAGAGGGTACAGAGAAGATTCACTAGAATGATTCCGGGAATGAGAGGGTTAACATATGAGGAACGTTTGTCCGCTCTTGGACTGTATTCCTTGGAGTTTAGAAGAATGAGGGGAGACCTCATAGAAACATTTCGAATGTTAAAAGGCATTGTCAGAGTGGATGTTGCAAAGTTGTTTCCCATGATGGGGGAGTCTAGTACGAGAGGGCATGACTTCAGGATTGAAGGGCGCCCTTTCAGAACCGAAATGCGAAAAAAATTTTTTAGTCAGAGGGTGGTGAATCTATGGAATTTGTTGCCACGGGCAGCAGTGGAGGCCAAGTCATTGGGTGCAGAGATTGATAGGTATCTGATTAGCCAGGGCATCAAAGGTTATGGTGAGAAGGTGGGGCAGTGGGACTAAATAGGATAAAATAGATCAGCTCATGATAAAATGGCGGAGCAGACTCGATGGGCCGAATGGCCTACTTCTGCTCCTTTGTCTTATGGTCTTATGGTCTAAAGAAGGCAAATGCAACATTAGCATTTATTTCAAGGGGAATAGAATATAAAAGCAAGGAGATAATCCTGAGCCTTCACAGGACACTAGTCAGGCCGCACCTAGAGTATTGTCAACAGTTTTGGGCCCCATATTTCAAGAAAGGATTTGTTGTCATTGTTGGTTGACGAGGATGATTCCGGGAATGAAGGGGTTAACACATGAGGAGCATTTGGCAGCTTTGGGCCTGTACTCACTGGAATTTAGAAATATTCGTGGGTGATCTCATTGAAACCTACTGAACATTGAAAGGACTAGATCGGGCGGATGTGGAGAGGATGTTTCCTGTTGTGGGTGTATCCAGAACTAGAGGCCACAGCCTCAAAATTGAGGGATGACCCTTTAGTACAGAGGTAAGGAAAATTTTCTTTATCCAGAGAGCAGCAAATCTGTGGATTACTCGGCAACAGACTGTGGTGGAGGCCAAGTCAGTGCACATATTTAAGGCAGAAGTTGATTGTTTTCTGATTGGTCAGGGCATCAAAAGACATGGCAAGAAAGCAAATGTATGGGGTTGAGTGGGATCCAGGATCAGCCATGATGGAATGGCAGAGCAGACTCGATGGGCTGAATGGCCTAATTCTGCTCCTATGTCTTATGGTCTAATGGACACCTTTAAGGAGCAATGCCTCAAAAAGGCTGCATCCATCACTGAGGGCCCTGACCACCCAGGACATGCCTTGTTCTCATTGCTTCCATCAGAAGGGAGGTACAGGAGTCCGAAGGAACAGCTTCTTCCCCTCTGCCAACAGATTTCTGAATGGACATTGAATCCATGAACACCACCTCACTATTTTTTTGCAGTACTTATTAATTTATCATATGCACATACATACATATACAGTGCCTATCAAAAGTATTAACCCTCCCCCCAATGGAAGTTTTCATGTTTTATGTCTGTAGAGATCTGTTTTCACTTTGACACAAAAGTCTTTTTCTGTTGATCAGTGTCAAAAAGGCCAAATTAAATCCGCTTTGATTCAATGTTGGAAAACTATAAAACATGAAAACTTCTGCACGGTACTGTGTTTGTCCACGAGTATGTAAATTTGATGAGAGGAAAGGACGTTGGGAATGGGTGGAGCACTGCAGGAGAAGTGCAGCAGAGGAGGAGTGCCGGGGCAGGAAGTCGGGAAGTTTGGAAGGGGGGGCTGGTAGTGACCCAAGTGCAGACACACCCAGCCCTGAGACACCAGGCAAGTTCATCTGATTCCAAACAACTGGTTTATTGACCATTACAGAATGTCTCTCTGATACTTCCCACTCCCTCGTCTCTCCCTTCCCCTTTCCCCCATCATGATTCCTCTTTCCCTGCCCCCTTCCCACTCTCAGTCCACAATAGAGACCCGTATCAGAATCAGGTTTATCATCACTCACGTTCCAGTGATAGTAAACCTGATTCTGATATGTTGTGAAATTTGCTTTTTTTCCTGCGGCAGCAATACAATGCAATACGTAAAATTACTACAGTACTGTGCAAACGTTTCAGGCACCCTCGCTATGCATATGCACCTAAGACTTGTGCACAGTGCTGTACATTAATGAGCTCTGGATTTGACTGGTTTTATCACAACCTAACCAGAGCATCAGCAAAAAGTTTCTTCATAACGTGGCACTGCAGTGTTGATAAGGAAGAGAAGTATGATAGAGTGGTATCAAGGTGGATCGGTTTAGTCTTTTGCAAAATAGATGCAAATGTACAAATTTATTATCAGGGCTGGGAGGATAATAAAGTGACCTTTGTTCCATCTATCTGGATCATTACTGCATGTTAATTTTGAGTGCTGGCAGCTTTCTTTAACCCCAAAAGACTTTAGCTCCATCAATTTCATCAGATTGTGGAGCAGCTTATTCAAATTTGGCTGCTACCAAAATTCATCTCCACTTTACATCTGCCACATAATGTACAAGATATGGTCTTAAGAAATGGGTCCACAAGATGTCCAATCCAAGAACAGACTTGTGTGAACCAAGGCTGTTTCACCCAAAACAGTCCTGGCACCAGAATTCATCAGAAGCACACAGAAAGGCAGTATAAAAATTGGACTGCTTCACCTCTAACCTCCAGGAGGATCACAACCTTGTTATGGTTTGAAGGTTTGCGCACTGCAATGACGTGGTGATATGTTGTTCACAGTCAGGGCTTTATGCTTTGGCTCTTGGTAGGATCACCCAAGCCAAAAAGGTCAAAGAGTAGAGGGCAGACGAGGAGTGGTCCACTGGTCCTCCAGGTTTGGGGGGGGGGGGGTCCATCTCAGTACTAACAACAGGGCTACGACTGGTCAAAACGAAATTGTTACGGAAACAGCAACGAAGAATCCTCCTACATCTGAGTGCAATGGTATTCCTGAGTCTCCATCTGGAGCTTGCATGACTGACAGTAGGGAACACTGAGAGGAAGCTACTGGCATGATGAAGGAACACGGCCAGAGATGGAGGACATTCATTGCTGCCCCAAATGCCAGCAGAGTAACAAGCAGTAATTCACCTCTAAAAGCACTCAGTCCCATCAAGTTCCTCCTATCCCGGCTTGTGGCAGACTCTTCATGTCCCACAATAGCTTTTTCAGCCACCCCGTAAAACAGAACTCTAAGCAGATCATTCTTCAACATAAGGAACTGCCGATAATGAGACAGTGAAGTAAACAGTGTTTTGTTTCAACACCATTAATGTTGTTACTTACATTTAACTGGATCAGATCATCCATCATGTATTTATTCCAGAAAAATCTATCGTCAACCTGTGAGAAAAGAAAGACATTCGCAAGTAGCAACATACCATTATCACTATTGATTCTCTGCATCTGCCTTTTGATTACAAACCTTTCCATTGCTGTGTCCTACATGGATTGACCTGTTGCGATTGTATGATAATGTAATGGGTGACAGATGGCACATATTGTTCACAATAAATATAATTCACAAACACCAGAGTTTTTTTTAAATTGAACTCTGAACTCCCAATGCCCCGAGCAGTATTAACATTGTGTTACTGTAGTTACTGTGGTTCACTTTAAGCGACGGTGTCTGACGCAATGATATCAATGTAAGGTGACTGCTTTTGGTTTGCTCATAATGGAAGTTAAGCACATAAAACAGCTTTGGCATGTTTTATTGACAAAATCCTACACTTTCATTTGACCCAGTGAGAGCTTCCTTAACAAGTAACTACTGTACAACACGAGGAATTCTGCAGATGCTGGAAATTCAAGCAACACACATCAAAGTTGCTGGTGAACACAGCAGGCCAGGCAGCATCTCTAGGAAGAGGTGCAGTCGACGTTTCGGGCCGAGACCCTTCGTCAGGACTAACTGAAGGAAGAGCTTACTAGACCCTTCTACTGTACAAGACCCTTCTGTGTACTCCAGTGACTAATGCAATGTATCAAGATCTGGGACATAAAAAATACCTTCAAGGTTAAGCAACACCCCAGGCTGAAATGGAATAGAGGACAAGGGCTGAGGTGCAGACAGACGTGGATTGAAGTTAATCCCAAATGTGGAAAGGGAAATGGAAATAGGTAGGAAAAGAAGGAATAAACACAAGATACTCTGCAGGTGCTGGAAATCCAAAGCATCAAATATTACTAATTTTAACTATTTTTAATATTTAATATTTGTAATCTAGGGAGTGTGCAGCGCAGAATCAAATATCGCTGTGATGATTGTACGTTCTAGTACCAATTGTTTGGCGACAATAAAGTATAAAGTAAAGTATCACACACAAAGTGCTGGAGGAACTCAGCAGGTCAGGCAGCATCTATGGAGATATATAAAGCGCTGACGTTTCTTCGGGACCAGAAAGGAAGGAGGAAGACGCCAGACTGAAAAGGAGGGGTGAAGGGGAAGGACTACGAGAAGGTGGTAGGTGAAGCCAAGTTGGTGGGAAAGGTGAAGGGGTGACAGAAGAGGAGAGTGGATCATGGGAGAAAGGGAAGAAGGAGGGGCACCAGGTGATAGGCAGGTGAGAAGAGGTGAGAGGTGAGAGGTCAGAGTGGGGAAATGAAGAGGAGGGAACTTTTACTGGAAGGAGAAAGCGATGTTCATGCCATCAGGTCTGGAGGCTACCTAGATGGAATATGAAGCGCTGCACCTCCACCCTAAGAGTGGCCTCATCGTGGCAAAAGAGGAGACCACATGGACTGACATGTTGGAACAGCAATGGGGATAGGAGCTAAAATGGTTGTTCACTGGGAAATTGTAACTTTTGACTTATAGAGTGAAGGTGTCTGACAAGCAACCCCCAGTTTGTGAGGGTCTCACCAATGTAGAGGAGCGCCAGATACAACAGACTCGCACGTGAAATGTTGCCTCGCCTGCAAGTACTGTTTGGGGCCCAGAATGGAGATGAGGGAGGAGGTGTAGCATTTCTGTTGCTTATAGGGATATTTTCTGGGAGGGAGATTAGTAGGGAGGGACAAATAGGCAAGAGATCCCTGTGGAAAGTGGAAAGTGGAAAGTGGAGAGTGGATGTCTGATGTCCTGGAAAGGAAAGCCTCATTCCAGGAATAGATACAGCAAAGACAAAGGAACTGAGAAAAGAGAATAGCATTTTTACAAGAGACAGGGTGGGAGTTGGTAAGTTTATAAAAAATGTAGGGAGACAGTTTGTCTCCAGAGATGAAGACAGAGGGATTGAGAAAGAGGAGAGAGGTGTCAGAAAGTGAATTAAATTTCAGTCCATGGGTCAGACAGCTGAAGGAAAGTCAAGTGAAGGCAAGTAAAGTGAATCACGGAGCCAGATAGAAACATGCTGAACGTGGGTGGGGTAAGTAAAGCAGACAGCTTAAAGTTAAGACCAACCAACAGTTTGGCTTACACTGTTTAGTACTTGCTTACTCCAAGAATTATTTTTAATCCCCATTTTAGCTTACAGCAGGCTAAACAGCCATACATCATCATCATTACGTGCTGTGTTGTATTCTGTGGGTGATCACTGTCTCATGACCATTATTGTTCTTGGTTAATTTTTTTCTACAGAAGTGGTTTGACATTGCCTTCTTCTGGGCAGTGTCTTTACAAGGCGGGTGACTCCAGTCATTATTAATACTCTTCAGAGATTGTTTCCCTGATGTCAGTGCTCGTATAACCAGGACTTGTGATATGCACCAGCCGCTCGTACGACCATCCACCATCTGCTCCCATGGCTTCACGTGACCCTGATTGAGGGAGGGGCTAAGCTACACCTTGCCCAAGGGGCACCTGCAGGCTAGTGGCCTTACACCTCCTTTGGGTAGAGACACATCTCCACACTGCCATCCTATGTTTTGCTATAAAGCCGTCAACTGTGTTCACGAGTGAAGACACAACTGCCAGATTTCTGTTTCATGGACCACCTACTGAGAGAGTTAGAAAATGCCAGGCACCATGAGTATGGTGAACAGTCCTGGGGCTTGGGTTGAAGCCTTCTGCATTAGAAGGCCCCTCCACTCTTCATAATAGCTGCCTTGTATGAAATGATGAGGGAATGTGACAGATGAGGAGGCGGAAAACACACTATAATTTCAGACGGGCTTCAGTCTGCTCTGGTCTGCCTGACACCTGGAGCAGCTATATCTGAGGGAAACCCTTACCCTTTGCCACAACGATGCTTTTTTCTTCTCTGATGCACTCTGCCTCTGTATTGAATTTGTGAGGTCATAGCTCTGGCTGTAATAAAATGAATCAGAATCCACGAACATCTTGATGAGCTCTTCCAGCAACCTTCGTTCCAAACGTTCCTTTTCTTTGTTTTCCTTGGCCTGCAAACAGAAACCAGATGATTAAATAGACAGGGCAGGGGAATCAAAGCACATGTCACGCTCTCCAGGTACAACTTTTACACATCTTTTCCATCCACACCCAGCACACCAAGCATTAAACCAAGTCTCCTCAGAGCAGCCAACATAGAGGGAATCCATCCAAGGTCAACACAGACATCCACAGTGACCACAGATACATTTCCCCAATACTCAATAGCTATGTCTGCCTCACAGAGAAGACTTTATAAAATATATGTTTTATGCAAGGCATAACATTTTTAGGACTCAAAACAGAATACCCAGTAGATTCCAGTTAATTGGAGCAACTGCTTCTTTGGGACAACTCAAATAACAAAAACTAATAGAGGTGATATCTGGGATTTCCTGAGTCTATCTGGAACACACTGTCGCTTAATTGGGACTGGATACTGCTGCTGAACGGTTTCTAACTTGAGTCAGTCACTTGTACCTGTGTGGCCATTAGAAACTACACTGTACTTAGAGCAAACGGTTTTGAAAATAGTGCCAGTTGCATGTGTTTGTGTTCAGAAAGCAGAGGTGTATGCCACTGACATTGATAGTTGGTGAGAAATAAGCAGTAAGACAATTCAGAACCGTTTTGCTCACTGCGGTTTCAAGCGTTCAGGCTTGAAAATGCCAGAAACGGCTGGAAGTGGAAGTGAAAATGAAACAAATTTGCTACTTCAACAAAAAGGAGGGAGGGAGGGGGAGGGTGAGGGAGAGAACAGTTCTTCAGGAACCCCTTCAAAAGCGCTCGATAGAAGTTGGGAGGATACGAGAGCCAGAAGCTGGAGGAGCTGGAGCAGCACACTAGGGGCCAGCAGAGTGATCCAGCAAGGAAAACTTACCTTGGATCACCACGGTATGTTCCACGTCCTGCTCCTCCAACCGTCCAGTTTAACACCTCCCTCTCCAAAGCTCAGTGGTCAGAGACGTCATCAAAAAGGCAAGGTTAGCTTTAGCGCCAGGTCCGAAGAGAGTTCCGTACGATCTTTATAAAACCTGCCCTTGTGTGCTAAAGATCCTGTGGAACGGAATGAGAGCTGTCTGGAAAAACTAGTGCATCCCATCGGAGTGGCAAAGAGCTGTGGCGGTGTTCGTCCCCAAAGAACAGAACTCCAGCTCAGGAGCATCGCACTGCTGAACACCGAGGAGAAAATCTTCTTCCCTGTTGTGGCTAAGAGGATGACCAGCTCGCTCATGGAGACCAACTGCCAAAACGCAGGAGTTCCAGGCTTCCCGGGACGTGTGGAGCATGCATCATTGATATGGGACCAGATCCAATGAGCCAAGCGTGAGGAAGGTGACCTACATGTCCAGTGGCTGGATCTTGCGAATGCTAAATGATCTGTGCCTCACCAGCTCATCAACTTTGGGATGGAGTTCTTTTACGTTCCCGATGGCATTGGAGGCTTGGTTTCTGACTACTTCAGTGACCTCCAGATGGGCTTCTCTTTTCAAGACTTTACAACGGGGTGGCAGCAGCTCGAAGCAGGCATCACAATGGGGTGTACCACCTCTCCCGTCCTGTTTGTGGCAGCCTTTAAGATCATCCTTATTGGGGCAAGGCTGGTGGTCAGAGGGATAAAGCTACAGTCAGGACAGAGGCCTCCTCCACTGAGAAGCTACATGGATGACACCACAAGCATCCTTCAGATGACCGCATGCACAAGAAGGCTGCTGAAGAGGCTGGATCAGCTAGCGACATGGGAAAGGATGAAGATAAAGCCCTCCAAATTGCGAAGCCTATCCCTCTGAAAATGGGTCAGAAGTGACAACATCACCTTTGCTGTAGGTGGGTGAGGAAATCCCATCGTTGGCCAGGCAGCCCATCCAAAGCCTTGTGAGGCAGTATATCACAGAGCTCTCTGTGAGGCAGCTGGGAAAGTAGCACAGAAACAGCTCACAGGGGGCCTGGCCAGAATCGATCAGTGCCAACTACCCGGAAAGTATAACGTGTTGTGCTATCAGTTCATACTGTACCAAAGAATGATGTGGCACCTGAAAATGTGAAAAATTCCCTCATCAACAGTCAGTAGAGTGGACAGGATAGCCAAATTGTACGTCGGGAAATGGCTGGGGCTGTCTCGGTGTTTCTCAGACACTGGTCTCTTTGAGAAGAACATGTTACAGCTGCCACTGAGATACATCAGCCTGGGGTACAAAAAGGAGAAAATCCGACCAGTCGTTGAGCTGAGGGAATCCATGATTCGCTGGTGAGGAGTGCCAATGCCTCAGTCCATACTAGCCATAAATGGAGAGCTCAAGCTGAAGGAGACTAGGCTATCAGTAGGCTGCAGCATCAAGAGGTTGTTGGCAGAGTCCAGGCTGGACATGCTGGACATGCAGGACTTGGCTGGGCGGCGGGGGGGGGGGGGGGGGAGGCAACACATTTCTGGTCCAAAGCCACGAAGAAAGAGAGGATAGCAATGGTAGTGGAGGAGGAGGAGTGGGTGAAGGCAGTGGCACATGGCTGCCAGGGAAGATAAACAACGTGGGAGAGCACCATCAACAGATCATTCAGCTGGTCAGACCTGTGGAAGGTCCCACAAGCCAAACTCAGCTTCCTCATCCTGGCAACCTATGACACCTTGCCCTGCCTCCGAAATCTTCACCAGTAGTTCAGCAGTGAGGGTCGCTGCCCCCTGCGTGACACCACCAAAGCCAACCTCCCACACATCCTGGCAGGATGCAAGATCGCGCAGTCCCAAGGGCGCTACAGATGGTGGCACAACCAGGTCCTAAAGAAGCTGGTGGAGATCCTAGAGACCTGCAAGCGGGATGCGAGAAGCAGCCTTTCCCCAGTGGGACGACAACTCATCCCATTTGTTAAGGCTGGTAAGAGCGACCATACACCCACCCAAGAGCTCCTTTATGACTCCCCTCCACAGGCAAGAGTGGAACATGAGGGTAGATCTCAGCAGACAGCTGCAATTTCCCCGAAGAAATCACCACCACATCTCTCCACCCCGACATAGTACTGTGGTCCATGGCCACCAAGACAGTCCTCCTCACTGAGTTAACCGTCCCACGGGAGGAAGGAGTGGAGGCTGCCCATGAGCAGAAGAGGCTGAGGTACTCAGACCTGGCAGCTGACTGGAGGACCCTCGCCTACCCTGTGGAGGTAGGTCTGCACATCGACGACAAGGTTACTCCGTGATGTGGCAGTGACTGGAGCGAGGCTCAGGAGGGCCACCAGAAAGATGGCTGAAGAGGGAGAAAAGGGCAGCTTTTGACTGTGGCTGAGGAGAAAGGACAGAAATTGGGGGGCCGAGTAACTCCATTGAGAGCTGCCGGTGGGGGGGAGACAAGGAGACATCTCTGCCACTGCTCCGCCACCAGGAGATGTACCATGGCTAAGGAAGTGAAACGTCAATGAGTGGTGGTCCCTGGATACTGACTCTGCAGCTGACCGAATGCCAAGCAGGAAACAGCATCTTCCCGTAAATCTCACAGAAACTACGAAGAATTTGAAGGTACCGACAATCATCTTGAACGTTACAATGAAAATGAAGATTTGGAATTGCAATCGTCGTAAATGTTATCTGTAGGCAGTCCATTATCTGCACTAGGTAGCTGCATATATTTTGATCATTTACTGTCAATCAAAAGAACATGGCAGAGTACACTGAACGAATTTCTCCATCAACAACTATTCAGAACTAATACCGTTTTATAGTACCGTTGTGACATTGGTAGTGTTCTAATTTCTTCTGTATGTCATTTAAATACAGAAATTGTTACTCGGTTAATGGTAGTTTATCTTTCTTATACCTTGTTAAATATTTCAATGAAACTTCAGCTAATTGGGGCAGCCACATAATTGGGCCAAAATGAACTAGTCCCAATGTGTCCCAATTAACTGGAATCCACTGTACTTACTAATTGAATTGACTTTTTTTACTTACATCCTTCATATATATGAGTAAAAATCTTTGTTACTCTCCGTCTAAATGTGCAATTTATAGTAATTTATAATAAATAGTATGTACAGCAGGACAGTCAATATAACATGGAAATACAATTGTATCAGAATGAATTAATCAGTCTGATGGCCTGGTGGAAGAAGCTGTCCCGGAGCCTGTTGGTCCTGACTTTTATGCTACGGTACCATTTCCCAGATGGTAGCAGCTGGAAAAGTTTGTGGTTCCGCCACATCCAGCAAATATTTACTGTCAACAGTTTTGAGCTCACCTGCAGTTGTGTCTGAGTAGCCAGTGCTCAACTCATATTCCACACTGTTTGCCAGCACACACATCTAATGGGTTGCTTTCCAACAAAATAACATAGTTGACTACTAAGGAAAGACTCCAATTAAAAGTAGAAAATAGAGAGGAGGGAATTTCTCTTATAGAACACAGAAACTCTACGTAAAAAGTGCAAGGTGTTACAGCCTGCAATGTCACCAAGCCATCAAATATGAAAAAATACCATGCACTTGAAACCAATACAGGAGTGCACTTGATAGTGTCACTGATAATCCCCTCAAAGCCCTACACTCCACCACTCCCCCCAATACAGTTCTGTGCAAAAGTCTTAGCTAGATACCTATCAGAATCAATCCGGTTTATTATCACTGGCATGTGTCGTGAAATTTGTTAACTTAGCAGCAGCAGTTCAATGCAATACATAATATAGAAGAAAAAAATAAAAATAAACAAAATAAGTAAATCAATTACAGTATATGTATATTGAATAGATTAAAAATCATGCAAAAACAGAAATAATATGTTAAAAAAGTGAGGCAGCGTTCACTGGATCAGTGTCTGGATGCTACCTTTCTGAGACACTGCTCCTTGAAATGTCTTGGGTACTTTGTAGACTAGTACCCAAGATGGAGCCAACTATATTTACAACCCTCTGCAGCTCCTATAACCTTAATACTTTTGCATAGTACTGTATGGGGTGGGTGGGAGAATGGTGGGTGTGTGGAATGCACTGCCAGCGAAGGTGGTAGACGCAGATACAATAGGACCTTTTAAGAGACTCTTAGATAGGTACATGGAGCGTAGAAAAAACAGAGAGCTATGCGGTAGGGAAATTCTAGAGCAGGTTACATGGTCGGCACAACACTGTGGGCTGTAGATTTTCTATCTTCTATGTATGTACAGTCAGATGACAATAAACTTGAACTGATAGACACAAGAAAGTCTGCAAATGCTGGAAATCCAATCAACACACACACAAAATGCTGGAGGAACACAGGAGGTCAGGCAGCATCTACACAAAAGTAAACAGTCGACGTTTCGAGCCGAGTCCCTTCTCAAGGACTAGAAAGGAAGGGGGAAGACGATAGAATAAAAAGGTGACTGGAGGGAAAGGAGGATAGCTGGAAGGTGATAGGTGAAGATAGGTGGGTTAGAAAGGTAAAAGGCAAGAGAAGAAAGAATCTGATAGGAGAGAAGAGTAGACCATAGGAGAAAGGATAGGAGGAGGGGACCCAAGTGGAGGTGATAGGCAGATGAGATGAGGTAAGAGGCCAGAGTGGAGAATAGAAGAAGAGGGAAGAGAGAGGGATTTTTTTTTAAACCGGAAGGAGATATTGATATTCATGCCATCAGGTTGGAGGCTGGAGGAAGGAATACAAGGTGTTGTTCCTCCACCCTGAGGGTGGTCTCATCTTGGCAGAAAAGGAAGCCATGGACCAACATGTCTTGTCTCCCTTTCTCTTCACCATTTACACCTCGGACTTCAACTACTGCACAGAGTCTTATCATCTTCAGAAGTTTCCGGATGACTCTGCCATAGTTAGATGCATCAGCAAGGGAGATGAGGCTGAGTACAGGCTACAGCAGGAAACTTTGTCACATGGTGTGAGCAGAATTATTTGCAGCTTAATGTGAAAAAGACTAAGGAGCTGGTGGTAGACCTGAGGAGAGCTAAGGTACCGGTAACCCGTTTCCATCCAGGGGGTCAGTGTGGACATGGTGGAGGATTACAAATACCTGGGGTTATGAATTGACAATAAACTGGACTGGTCAAAGAACACTGAGGCTGTCTACGAGAAGGGTCAGAGCCGTCTCTATTTCCTGAGGAGACTGAGGTCCTTTAACATCTGCCGGACGATGCTGAGGATGTTCTATGAGTCTGTGGTGACCAGTGCTATCATGTTTGCTGTTGTGTGCTGGGGCAGCAAGCTGAGGGTAGCAGACACCAACAGAATCAACAAACTCATTCATAAGGCCAGTGATGTTGTGGGGATGGAACTGGACTCTCTGACGGTGGTGTCTGAAAAGAGGATGCTGTCCAAGTTGCATGCCATCTTGGACAATGTCTCCCATCCACTACATAATGTACTGGGTGGGCACAGGAGTACATTCAGCCAGAGACTCATTCCACCGAGATGCAACACTGAGCGTCATAGGAAGTCATTCCTGCCTGTGGCCATCAAACTTTACAACTCCTCCCTTGGAGGGTCAGACACCCTGAACCAATAGGTTGGTCCTGGACTTATTTCATAATTTACTGGTGTAATTTACATATTACTATTTAACTATTTATGGTTCTATTACTATTTATTATTTATGGCGCAACTGTAACGAAAACCAATTTCCCCCGGGATCAATAAAGTATGACTATGACTATGACATGGAGAATGTCAACGAATTTAATAGGCAGGCGGAAGAGGAACGACTGGAAATACCAACAGAGGATGGGAGATGACAAGTGGAAGCAACAAAGAGCCTATTCCAGCTTGCATTGCAGTGGCTCTTGTTGGGCTCCATGCGCTGCCTCTACATAAAGAGTGGATGCTTTATCAGCTTTCCTTCTGACCTGGAAAGTGAATAACCAATCACACATTTTGTTTGTCGGGGAAGAGCAGTGAGTTATACACTCAGTATATTCAAATTGCAAAATACTATGGTTGATATGTAAATTTTAAACTGTAGATTCTACGATGCAGTTTAATTTCCGCTGTGAATAGGTTGTCATACCGTGGATATCTTATCATGATGGAAAGCAGACCAGCAGTTAGTTTGAAAGCAGTGGAACAGGGAATAGGTGTAAATGTGCAGACACATTTGAAGGTACCTGATGGGAAAGTAGTTTAAAAACCTTATATAAGATATTTCAGCTTCATGGGCTGGAATAAAAAGTGAGGTGAGTATAATGAACGATTTATCATAGGACGAATTATCACTAAACACTGAATTTGCCACAGTTGGAATCACCAATATGTGCCATGCCATATGTGATCATGGTCTTTCCATGATCATGTTTGTTCTTGGCAACTTTTTCTACAGAAATGATTGGCCAGTGCAATCTTCTGGGCAGTGTCTTTACAAGACGGATGACACCAGCCATTGTCAATACTCTTCAGAGATTGTCTGCCTTATGATGTGCACCAGCTGCTCATACAACCACCCACCACCTTCTCCCATGGTTCAGGAGACCCTGATTGAGGGCCTAAGCAGGTGCTCCACCTTGCCCAAGGGTGACCTGCAGGTTAGTGGAGGGAAGCAGTGCTTTATACCTCCTTTGGTAGAGACGAATCTCCACCCCGCCACCCACAGTTGGAATACTGGCTCCAATTCTGCCCTTCAGGAAGGACATTAAAGTGAAGACAGGATTTACTCGATTAGTTCCAGGGTTAATGGACTTGCCTTGTGAGGAAAGGCTACAGAGGTAGAGATGGGAGAGATAGTAGAGAGAGAGAGAGAGAGAGAAGGGAGGGAGGGAGAGAGGAAGGGAGGGAGGGAGGGAGAGAGGAAGGGAGGGAGGGAGAGAGAGATGGAGGGAGGGAGGGAGAGAGAGATGGAGGGAGGGAGGGGGGAGAGATGGAGGGAGGGAGAGAGGGAGGGAGAGAGAGATGGGAGGGAGGGAGAGGGATGGGAGGGAGGGAGAGAGAGATGGAAGGGATGGGAGGGAGGGAGAGGGATGGGAGAGAGAGAGAGGGATGGGAGGGAGGGAGAGAGAGATGGGATGGAGGGAGGCAGATGGGAGGGAGGGAGAGAGAGATGGGAGGGAGGGAGAGAGAGATGGGAGGGAGGGAGAGAGAGATGGGAGGGAGGAAGAGAGATGGGAGGGAGGGAGAGAGAGATGGGAGGGAGGGAGAGAGATGGGAGGGAGGGAGAGAGATGGGAGGGAGGGAAAGAGATGGGAGGGAGGGAGAGAGATGGGAGGGAGGGAGAGAGATGGGAGGGAGAGAGATGGGAGGGAGGGAGAGAGATGGGAGGGAGGGAGAGAGATGGGAGGGAGGGAGGGACAGAGAATGTAATAGAGATGATCGAAGTTGAGATGGCAGATACACTGGCACTAGAAGGGAGAGAAGTGGGGAACTGATGAAGATGAATGCAAAAGAACAAAGTGAGAAAGTTCCTATTCACATGGTGAAATACGAGCATCTACTGTACACTTGTGAATTTCACTGAATGTTTGTAAGAGGCACTGACTGGTGCATACTTCAATGCTGAAAATGCTCAATGTCAGTGCTTAAACTGCCCCGACATACCTCCGCATGCCAATTACCCAGCACATGCAACAAATTCATAGATAACATCCCAGTTGAAAAAAAGCTCCATACCTTCAAGTTTTTGTCAAAATATATCAGCATCATACCTTGATAGCAACTGATATCATAGGGAGTGGAAACCTTTGCATGTGAGAAGGGGATACACATTTGGACTGAATTTCAGACACAGAATCTGGTTTATTATCACCGGCAAGTCATGGAATTTGTCACCTTAGCAGCAGCAGCACAATGCAATACACAATAACACTGGGAAACAAATAAGTAAATCAATTGCAGTAAGTGCATTCAACAGTGAAATTTAAAATAGTGCTAAAACAGAAATAATATTGAGGTAGTGTCATGGGTTCAATGTCCATTTATGAATCCGATGACAGAGGGAAAGAAGCTGTTCCTGAATTGCTGAGTGTGTGCCTTCAGGCTTCTATACCTCCTTCCTGATGGTAACAGGGAGAAAAGGGCATGCCCTGGGTGCTGGGGGCCCTTAATAATGGGCACTGCATTTCTGAGGCACCGCTCCTTGAAGATGTCTTGGATACTAGGGGCTAACACCCAAGATGAAGCTAACTAATTTTACAACTTTCTGCAGCTTCTTTCAATCCTGTGCAGTAGCACCCCAGACCAGGCAGTGATGCAGCCTGTCAGAATACTCTCCACAGTACATCTGTAGAAGTTTTCGAGTGTCTCAGATGACAAACCAAATCTCCTGAAACTCCTAATGAAATATAGCCACTGTCTACCCTTCTTTATAGCTGCATCGATATGTTGGGGCCAGGTTAGATCTTCAGAGATCTTGACATCCAGGAGTTTGAAATTGCTCACTCTCTCCATTGCTGATCCCTCTATGAGGATTGGGTTGTGTTCCTTCATCCTATCCTTTCTGAAGTCCACAATCAACTCTGGTCTTACTGACATTGCGTGCAAGGTTGTTGCTGTGACACCACTCAACTAGCTGATATATCTCACTCCAGTACGCCCTCTCGTTTCCATCTGAGACTCTGCCAACAATGGTTGTAACATCAGCAAATTTACAGATGGTATTTGAGCTATACCTAGCCACACGGTCATGGGTATAGACAGAGTAGAGCAGTGGGCCAAGCACATATCCTTGACGAGCGCCAGTGTTGATTTAAGGGTCTGGATCTGGCTGTCAAAGTACAAGGCCTCTTACTTTAACGAAGCAAATGTCCACCAATGGATGTGGCAAAGTTGTTTCCCCTGATGGAGGAATCTAGTACCAGAGGGCATGACTTAAGGATTGAAGGGCGCCCATTCAGAACAGAAATGCGAAGAAATTTTTTTAGTCAGAGGGTGGTGAATCTATGGAATTTGTTGCCACGGGCAGCAGTGGAGGCCAAGTCATTGGGTGTATTTAAGGCAGAGATTGATAGGTATCTGAGTAGCCAGGGCATCAAAGGTTATGGTGAGAAGGCGGGGGAGTGGGACTAAATGGGAGAATGGATCAGCTCATGATAAAATGGCGGAGCAGACTCAATGGGCCGAATGGCCGACTTCTGCTCCTTTGCCTTATGATCTTATGGCCTTATGGAATCAAACACAGCCATTACTTCAAAATGCCACATCAACAATTCCAAAGTGAAATTGACTTTTGCCCCATGAGACTGAGGTTTGGCTATTTTTTTTTCCATTTTGTGGTAATTAGCATGACTCTGCCATGGATGGTCCCAACCCCGGCCGTAGAGGAGGAGGGCTGGGCACGGGACTTGCTACAGAAAGACCAACAGAAGCTCCATAGATCTTGTTCCTGGGAGAGGAAGGATACACGAAGAAGAAGGACAACACCTGGAGACAACATGAAAGACTGGTCCAGCACAGAGGACTCTGGAGAGCGACTGGCAGCCGCCTCTACCCCAGAAGGGGTATGGGACTTAAGTAATTAGCAGCTTCACAGACAGAACCTTTCTGCTGGCTGGGCTATTTTTTATAACATTCAGCAGATGAGCTAGTCCAAGGCCAGTGCTGCTTTGCCAACACCACAAATAGGATGCATCTGTGGTCCATTTCAAACCGCATGTCTGGAACTGAGAGTCCAGGCCCGGGCCCGATGTTTGTGAGTCTGAGAGTCCAGGGCCAAAGACTCTGGAGGCAGCCTGTCCTGGGGTTGGAGGCATGTGTAAGTGAGAGTGTGTGTGTGAAAGTGTGAGTGTGTGTGTGTGTGTGTGTGTGTGTGTGTGTGTGTGTGAGAGAGTGGAGTGTGGAGTGTGAGTGTTAGCATGACAGTGAGTGTGTGAGTGTGAGAGTGTGTGTGTGGGAGTGTGAGTGAGTGTGTGGGTGTGTGTAAGAGTGAGAGAGAGTGTGAGAGAGAGAGTGAGAGAGAGTGAGAGTGAGGGAGAGAGAGAGAGAGAGAGAGAGGGAGAGGGAGAGGGAGAGGGAGAGGGAGAGGGAGAGGGAGGGGGAGAGGGAGGGGGAGAGGGAGGGGGAGAGGGAGGGGGAGGGGGAGAGGGAGGGGGAGAGGGAGGGGGAGAGGGAGGGGGAGAGGGAGGGGGAGAGGGAGGGGGAGAGGGAGGGGAGAGGGAGGGGAGAGGGAGGGGGAGAGGGAGGGGAGAGGGAGGGGGAGAGAGGGGAGAGAGGGGAGAGAGGGGAGAGAGAGGGAGAGAGAGGGAGAGAGAGAGAGGGAGAGAGGGAGAGAGGGAGAAAGGGAGTGAGAGAGAGAGTGAGAGGGAGAGAGTAAGTGAGACAGAGTGAGAGAGAGTGAGTGAGAGAGAGTGAGAGAGAGGGTGAGAGAGAGGGTGAGAGAGAGGGAGAGAGAGGGTGAGAGAGAGGGAGAGAGAGGGTGAGAGTGAGTAAGATAGAGAGAGGGTGAGAGAGAGAGTGAGAGAGAGGGGGAGAGAGGGGGAGAGGGAGAGAGAGGGAGAGAGAGGGAGAGAGAGGGAGAGAGAGGGAGAGAGAGGGTGAGAGAGGGTGAGAGAGGGTGAGAGAGAGGGTGAGAGTGAGAGAGTGAGAGAGAGTGAGAGTGAGAGAGGGAGAGAGAGGGAGAGAGGGAGAGAGAGGGAGAGAGTGAGTAAGATAGAGAGAGGGTGAGAGAGAGAGTGAGAGAGAGGGGGAGAGAGGGAGAGGGGGAGAGAGGGAGAGAGAGGGAGAGAGAGGGTGAGAGAGGGTGAGAGAGGGTGAGAGAGAGGGTGAGAGTGAGAGAGTGAGAGAGAGTGAGAGTGAGAGAGGGAGAGAGAGGGAGAGAGGGAGAGAGAGGGAGAGAGTGAGTAAGATAGAGAGAGAGTGAGAGAGAGGGAGTGAGAGAGAGGGTGTGAGAGAGAGGGTGTGAGAGAAGGGTGTGAGAGAGAGACAGACTGAGAGAGACAGACAGAGAGAGAGAGAGAGACACACACTCACTCTAGCCAACATCCCCCAGCACATGCTTAGATTGTGTTGTTTGGAAATGCAACGACACATTTCACTGTATGTTTTGATGTACACGTGATAAATAAATAAATCAGAATAAACAATTAGCAGAGGTACATTAATTAACTCTGACTGTAGTGTGAATACTGTAATGTGTTATTTCTCACCCTCTTCTATCATGCTTATAAAGAAATCTCTCTAATGTTACCTAATGTCTTCAATGTTATCCAAGCCGTTCCACTTCTTCAAGATATCAAAGCTCAAAGAATTGTTAAACATTCTAACAAAATAACTAGTCTTGCCTGGCTGGAGAGGGATGCCATCAGGACCCAGTTAACAAAAGCCATCAGTTAGCTTTTTACGTGCTTTTCTCTGAAGCAGCAGGCACAGTTATATTCAGCAGGATGCTGGATAGACAGTGACGGCAAGAGACACTCAGCCAAGTTGCCAAGGTCACCCACGAGGGAGTTCAATTGTTTCGGCTGCCTCATTAAATAGACAGGAGTATGTGCACTGCTCCCCTTCCTGAGGTTCCATCACCCTCCGGCAGTCTGCTGCAAAGCAGCCATTACATCTCTGCTCAGAGTATAATCAGAGCTCGGCAACTCAAATGACAAGCACGGCACCAAACTGACCAGGATTCACCTCAATTACACTCCCTTGTTCAGCACTGGCATTCAATCCTGCAACACACCTGCATCCCAATTAGGCAAACACGAGGAATTCTGCAGATGCCGGAAATTCAAGCAACACACATCAAAGTTGCTGGTGAATGCAGCAGGCCAGGCAGCATCTCTAGGAAGAGGTACAGTCGACGTTTCGGGCCGGGACCCTTCGTCAGGACTAACTGAAAGGAGAGTTAGTAAGAGAGTTGAAAGTGGGAGGGGGAGGGGGAGATCCAAAATGATAGGAGAAGACAGGAGGGGGAGGGATGGAGCCAAGAGCTGGACAGGTGATTGGCAAAGGGGATATGAGAGGATCATGGGACAGGAGGCCCAGGGAGAAAGACGGGGGGGGGGGGACAGAGGATGGGCAGGTGGTATAGTGAGAGGGGCAGAGTGACAAAAAGGAGAGACTGAAAAAAAATATATATATATTATAACAAACAAATAAATAACGGATAGGGTATGAAGGGGAGGTGGGGCATTAACAGAAGTTAGAGAAGTCAATGTTCATGCCATCAGGTTGGAGGCTACCCAGACGGAATATAAGGTGTTGTTCCTCCAACCTGAGTGTGGCTTCATCTTTACAGTAGAGGAGGCTGTGGATAGACATTTCAGAATGGGAATGGGACGTGGAATTAAAATGTGTGGCCACTGGGAGATCCTGTTTTCTCTGGCGGACAATCAACCTTCCAGCTCTTAGCTCCATCCCTCCCCCTCCTGTCTTCTCCTATCATTTTGGATCTCCCCCTCCCCTCCCACTTTCAACTCTCTTACTAACTCTCCTTTCAGTTAGTCCTGATGAAGGGTCTCGGCCTGAAACATCGACTGTACCTCTTCCTAGAGATGCTGCCTGGCCTACTGTGTACACCAGCAATTTTTATGTGTGTTGCTTGAATATTCCAGCATCTGCAGATTTCCTTGTGCTTGCTGGTTAGTAGGTCAATTGGTCACTGTAAATTGTCCCGTGATGAGGCTAGGTTTAAATCAGTGGGATGCTGGGTGGCACAGAAGGGTCTATTCCACACTGTATCTCAATAAACAAATAAACAGACCATTTCGGCCTTGACCTGAAACGTTATTTATTTCACTTCCCACAGATGTTGCCAGACCAGTTGAGTGTATTTTGTATTTTCTGCCTATATATCAATTTCTGCAGCTTCGACAACATGTTTTTGAATGAAACAGACTAATAACATAGTAGACCAGGAATAGGTGATGGTCACAGCTACCAATGAATAACAAGATCATAAGACCATAAGATGTAGGAGTAGAATTAGACCATTTGGCCCATTGTCTGCTCCAACATTTCACCATGGCTGATCCAATTTTCCTCTCAGCCACAATCTCCTCCCTTCTCTCTGTATCCCTTCATGCCCTGACCAATCAAAAATCTATCAACCTCTGCCTTAAATATACGGAAAAACTTGGCCTCCACAGCTGCCTGTGGCAAAGAATCCTCAGATTCACCATGTTCAGGCTAAAGAAATTCCTCCTCAACTCTGTTCTAAAAGGACACCCCTCTATTCTGAGGCTGTGTCCTCTGGTCTTAGACTCTCCCACCACAGGAAAACATCCTCTCCACATCTGCTCTATCAAGGCTTTTCAGCATTCAATAGAGTTCAATGAGGTCACCCCTCATTCTTCTGAATTCTTGTGAATACAGGCCTAGAGCTATCAAATGCTCTTCATACGACAAGCAAGCCATTCAATCCTGGAATCATTTTTGTGAACCTCCTTTGAACCACCTCCAGTTTCTAAGCTAAGGGGCCCAAAACCGCTCACTATACTTGAAGTGAGGCTTCACCAATGCTTTATAGTTTCAACATTACATCCCTGCTTTTGTATTCAGGACCTCCTGAAATGAATGCTAATATTGTATTTGTCTTCCTCACCACAGACTCAATCTGTAAATTAACCTTTAGAGAAACTTGCGCAAGGACTCCCAAGTCCCTTTGCACCTCAGATTTTTGTATTTTCTCTCTATTTAGAAAATATTCAACCTTTCATTTCTTCTACCAAAGTGCATGACCAAACGCTTCCCGTCACTGTACACTATTGTCAATTTTCTGCCCATTCTCCTAAATAAACAATAAATATCGAGGACATGAGATGAAGAGTCCTTGAAAGTGACTCCATAGGTCGTGGGGACATTTCAGTGATGGGACAGCCAGCCACAAAAGGCTCCCTTTATTCCCACTCTTTACCTCCTGCCAATCAGCCTGCTTTATACACGCTAGAATCTTTCCTGTAATAATGATGTTCAACAAAAGTAAGTTTAATGATATTGCAGAGGCCAAATTAGAACTCTAGTCCTTGGAATTAATGGTTCAATGGTTCCATTTAATATCAGGGCATTTCTACAGTATACAACCTGAAATTCTTACTCTTCGCAGACATCCACGAAAACAGAAGAAAACCCCCCCAAAAAGTAATAGCAGAAGAACAGAATTACTACAATGAATAGTTAGTAATTATTGTACTGGTTAATAATAAACTAACCCTTACCCAATACAGATTGTTGACAGAAATATCTAAGTTAGCACAGGTGCAAAGAGCCATGCAGCTTACACTTTAAGGAAGATTCAATGAAGCATCCACTCACTTTTTTCTTGATTGGAACAGCCACATTACACTTGATTTGACTAAACGTCTTGAGCAAAAACTTGGTGTCATCTGGGGACTGGGTAATCTTCTCAGTTTTGTTTATACCAAAGTGATGCTTCTTGCAGAGCTGCAAAATGGAACAGGGAAGAAAAATTAATCTTTCTGCTGCAGGGGCTTTTCTTTTTAAAGGCAGCTGTGAATCCATCACTTCACAATTTTCTGATGACTCTACAACTTCAAACTTTCATGCAGCAGCGATTTGCACAGCTGTGAAAATGATGGCAATCCTTCAAGACATGCTCATTTCTCCAGGCTGGCCCCAAACACCTGAGGTTGACAGATTAACAACTGAATACAGCAAAGCCCTTAGTCCTATAAGATGACACTAGACTGGTGGATTTTCTGGAACCTTATTTCATTAATGTTACTGTTAAACAAATTTTACAGCAAACCCAACAGGTTTCAGGAGGTCACACACACCTAAAGCACCAGTGTGTCAAGGAAGAACTGGCACCCCAGTTCCCTGGCACAGAGGGAAGGGCAGACACCATCACCCAGTCAGGCAGGCTCGATTCAATTCAAATTTAATTGTCATTCAACTATACGGGAATATTTATGAATACAGCCAAATGAGACAGCATTACTATGGGGTCAAGGTGCTGAAACATATCATCAACAGTCACACACATGAATATATTCAGGGGATAAGAGAGTCCCGAAGCTCCTCCCCAACCCACCCTGCCTCTTAACGCTCAGTCCTCGCACATACAAGTCAGCAAACCCATTTAGCATATCAGTAAAATACGACGATGCAGAATATGCATGTATATAGACCAGATTCCACCCCCCCCCCCCGGCCCAGCAATATCAGCTGATAAAGCTGATAACCCGCCCTGATGCCCGTTAGGCAACATCGCGGCTTTGAGGCCTGGTCCCCGGATATACAAGAAGACGTGTGGAGTACAAAATACTTCAAAATTGTTCCAGTTTGGTTTGAGTAGGCAGAAATGTTAAGTTCATGTTCCCATTCCCCAACCTATACTTCTTGCCAATAAAAAAAAGATCAAAATCTATTTAAAAGGTAGATTTAAACTGCTTTGGAAAGGGAAACACGAGGAAATCAAATTCCAGCACTTCAGTTTATTTAATGTACTTCCTTTAGGGTACAGTAACAGCTACATAGGGGACAGCTTGGATCCAATGATTTGGAAGAGGTGGTGGCCATCAAATATATTGTTACCACAGTTATATAATAACGTACAAAAGAGTAAAAGAATGCAATCAAGTTAACAACTTGCGCAGCAACATGACCACTAACGGCAGAAGCTCTGCGATACACCAGATAAATCTCAGGCAGTAAATATTGAGATCATTGACAATAAGACATGGGAGTAGAGCTACCTATCGAGTCTGCTCTGCCATTCCATCATGGTTAGTTTATTTCCCCATTCTCTTTCCTTCTCCCTGTAACCTCTGACACCCTTATAAATCAAGAATCTATCAGCCTTTGCTTTAAATGTACCCAGTGACTTGGGCTCCACAGCATTCAGTGGCAATTCCACATATTCACCACCTTCTCGTTGAAGAAATTCTTCATCTCTGTTCTAAATGGTCATCCTCAAGAGGCTGTGCCCTCCGGACCTTCGGCCACGAAACATCTTCTCCACCTTGGCCTATCAATATTCGATAGGTTTCAATGAGATCCCTCTCAATCTTCTAAATTCTAGTGAGTACAGGCCTAGAGCCATTAAACACTGCTCCAATGTTAATCCTATCATTCCCAGATCATTCTCATAACCCTCCACTGAAGCCCCTCCAATGCCAACACATTCTTCCTTAGATGAGGGGCCCAAAACTACTCACAATACTCTAAATGTGGTCTGATCAACACCTTATAAAGCCTCAGCATTACACCCTTGCTTTTATATTCTAGGCCTCTCAAAATGAATCCTAACATTGCATTTGCCTTCCTTACTGCTGACTCAACCTGCAAATTAACTCTTAGGGAATCCTGCAAGAGGAGTCCCAAGTCCTCCTCCAATTTCTGAATTCACTCCCAGTTTAGAAAATAGTCTACACCTTTATTCCTTCTACCAAAGTGGATGACCAAACACTTCCTGACACTGTATTCCATCTGCCACTTTGCCCATTCTCCTAATCTATCCAAGCCCTTCTGCAGACTCTCTGCTTCCTCAGCACTACCTGCCCCTCCCATCTGTAACCAACGCAAGCACAAGAAAGTCCCTCCAGGCACGATAGGATACTTGTTCCTCGAGTCTGCGGTTCTAAATTGACAAAACATGTGAAAATCTGCCAAATACCAACTCATATTTGAAAGAATCTATGAGAAGTGAAGTGGAGTGGGTGTGGGGTTGACAAAGATGGATCACTCCTGAATTAGGTTACTTGTGGATTGGGAATGCAGTTCAGCAAATGGCATTGAGATTTTAAATGTTAGCAGACTGCTCAGGTTCTGTACATCCAAGGTTGCAGAGAGGCTGAAATAGTTTCAATAAATAATAGTAAAGTCCATGAGAACAGTGTCAAAAATGCAAGTCAAGTACTTTGGGGTTAACCAAGTTATTTTTGTTGATTATTCCCAAATAAATGGCAAGTTATTCTAAGTCGGAGGGGAGGAGAAGATGGCGGCGCGACGCAGCGCGCGTGACCGTTCCGGAATGATATCTGTATTTGTTAAGTAGGTACCGTGCACAATCCTGATTTGATGGAGACAGCTGTGAGAGCACGGAGGAACATCTGGAGAAGCTGCTGAAATGACCGTTTCGCTGCCCCTGCTACTGTGCGATCGAGAATCTCCGGAGGGGAAGGCCCCAAATCCTCGGCTTTGCCTGTTGCTTGGCGGCCAGGGCCGGGGCCGGGGTCGAAGCGCTCGGTAGAGATGGTGCTCGGTGTTAGAGGGCTGGTCGGAGGCTCGAAGTTTTCGGACGGACTCAAGAGTCAGCTGTGGTCGGGTGCTTCCAAGGTGCTGCATCGGCAAGTTTGCGGTGCTGGAGGTCCATGGCAGGAAGAGTTTTCTTCCTTCTATCATCTGCGTGAGATGATGGGACTTTCGAGAGACTTTGAGACTTTTTTTTTTACTGTGCCCACGGTCTATTCTTTATCAAATTACGGTATTGCTTTGCACTGTTGTACCTATATGTTATAATTATGTGTTTTTTGTCAGTTTTTCAGTTTTGGTCTGTCTTGTGTTTCTGTGATATCATACTGCAGGAACATCGTATCATTTCTTAATGCATGCATTACTAAATGACAATAAAAGAGGACTGTGTGTCCTCATAATCTAATCTAATCTAAATCTAATCTAACAAGAGCACATTTTCAACTCCTGCCAATCAAAATAGCCCCAATTTATTTCCATTTATTAGCAAACTTTACATTGCTCTACTAGACACTAGATTACTTACTGTTACAAAACACTTCAAAAAAAATCTTGTTCTGGACAAGATACCCACTTCATGTGTATTCTGACTTGCCCTGGCATTGGAATGGTCTGTAATGCCAGTTCAGCATTAGTTAAAATGGAAACAGTCAGAAGCCTCAGTTCAAAGTCAATTAAAAGGGTCAGTAACATGCAAATAAGACATGTTACTCCAGGTTTTCATGAGGCTAAAGCACAAGGTTGGTTTTTATGAATCATGTAATGTTTCTGTTCAACTTAAACCATATCAGACTCAGAATAGAAAGGAGTCCTTTTAGAACGGGAGATGAGGAATTTCTTTACCCAGAGAGTGGTGAATCTGTGGAATTCATTGCCGCGGGTGACTGTGGAGGCCAAGTCTTTATGTATACTTAAGGCACAGGTTGATAGATTCTTGGTTGCTCAGGGATGAAGGGATACAGGGAGAAGGCAGGAGATTGGGGCTGAGTGAAAACTGGATCAGCCATGATAAAATGGCAGAGTGGGGTTGATGGGCCAAATGGCCTGATTCTGCTCCTATATCATATAGTGTAACTGTTTAATTCAAGGACTCTTCAAAGACACCCTCTTTGGAAATAGTTAGTCCCATCGCTAAATCAGTGACAAAGTAAATAATGATCTGAACCTATACTAAATCATTACAATTTAGAACAAACCCATTAAATCCAAAAAGGGTGAACTAATTCAGAAAACATTAATCACTGGTATGTTATAACTGAACATAGTAACTAATAACATCCATCATCTAGGATGACTCAAGCTATGCTCTCTTCTCACTGCTGCCATCAGAAAGGAGGTACAGGAGCTTCAAGACCCACATCTCCAGGTTCACGAACAGTTATTACCCCTCAGCCATCAGTCATTGAACCAGAGGAGACAACTTCAATTGCCCCATCACTGAACTGTTCCCACGACCTATGAAGTCACTTTCAAGGACTCTTCATCTCGTGTCCTCGATATTTATTGCTTTTTCTTTCTCCCTTTGTATTTGCACAGTTTGCTGTTTTTTGCACATACGTCGTTTGTGTCTTGTTGTATGCGATTTTTCATTTATTCTATGGTGTTCTTCTAAACTACTGTGAATGCCCGCAAGAAAGTGAATATCAGGGGTGCATGTAGTGACATTATGTACTTTGATAATAAATTTACTATGAACTACATAACAGTTAAGGCAAAGTATGGGCAAATTCCAAATAATGTACGAACAAATTGATCAACACTCCAATATGCAAAAGATAATTCAGATCCCTCACAGAAGGCTGACAAAAGCTAAGAGTATGTCTTGCTTTAAACAGACACCATTTTGAAAAAGATATCTGTAAATTCTCAAGTATTGGAAAGGAAGGAATCTGTCAGGAAGGGCTCTCTGAGGTCTGATGAGGACTGTGCAATATTGATCTGAAAATAGGTTGAAAATTGCCAAGGATTAGAAAAGACTTTACAAGTACAGGGCAGAGAAAAACATGACAGATGAAATTTAACAAGAGTCACCTGTGATGAATGAGCCAATATAATTTCAACAGAAAAAGAACCAAAAATAAAAGGGCAATGTAAATAAGTAAGCAGCCCTGTGTGCAACCTAACCACTAGAGTGCATATCAGTGAAATTGGGACCTTAATAAATTGAATACAAAACAAACATAGGAATCCTCAAGGGAAAGGTGTGGCCCCACTGCAGTATGCAATTCAGTGCTAAGTGATCCATGGAAGTTCAAAGTACTGTAAATGTATTAACAAATTACATATATGTCACCATATACCATCCTGAGATTCATTGGGCATACTCAATAAATCCATAGAATAATAACCATAACAGAATCAATGAAAGACTGCACCAATGTGAGCATTCAAACAGTCTGCAAAAGACAACAAACTGCAAATTCAAAAAGAAAGAAATGATAATAATAAATAAATAAGCCGTAACTATCGAGAACAAGAGATGAAGAGTCCTTGAATGTGAAAGGCTATTCCACAAATACTGTGTTGGAAGTATCCTGACTGGTTGCATGGTCTGGTATAGCAATACTATTGTGCAGGAACATGAGGCTGAAGGCAACAATAGACAAAGCCCAGTTTGTCATGGGTACAGCCCAGCCCATCACCAACATAGTCAAGAAAACATCATTTGAATCCCCACGCCTCACAGCTACCATTGGGCAAGATTTACAGAAGCATGAAATCTCACACCATCAGGTTTAAGAACTGCTACTTGTCAACAATCACAAACTCACCTGCATAACTCTAATCAGAGTTCAGCAACAGAACCCTAAGGACTATCTCTTTCACTAGCAAGGTTTTGTCTCTGCTTTTTTTTATTTGCAGTCTCTTCACTGTCTGGCATAATATATGACCAGTTATGTTGTGATGTCTAAACCAAAATGCCTGTAAGGATGGTGTAAGTTTTTCCATAGTAGCTATACCTCACTGCACTCATGCAAATGACAGTAACTTGACGCTATGCATGAAGAATACTCACAGAAGAAAAAGAAGTTCACAAAAATGATTCCAGGATTGAAAGGCTTGTCACATGAAGAGTGTTTGATGGCTCTGGACCTGTACTCATTGGAATTCCAAAGAACAAGAGGTGACCTCACTGAAACCTAACGGATGTTGAAAGGTCTCGATAGAGTAGAGAGGATGTCTTCTATGGTGGGGAGTCTAAGATCAGGAAGCACAGCCTCAGGATAGAGAGACGTCCTTTTAGAAGAGAAATGAGGAAGAATTTCTTCAGCCAGAGAGTGGTGAATCTGTGGAATTCGTTGCCACAAGCAACTGTGGAGGCTCAAGTCCTTACGAATACTTAAGGCAGAGGTTAATAGATTCTTGATTAGTTGGGGCATGAAGGGATACGGGGAGAAGGCAGGAGATTGGGGCTGAGAGGGAAAATGAATCAGTCATGACAAAATGGCGTAGACTCAATGAGCCAAATGGCCTAATTCTGCTCTTATACCATGTGGTCTTATAACAGGTGTAGGGAACCTTGGTTTTCAAGATAACCCAAACACCAGACAAAGATTTTAAGTATTGTTTTTAAGTTTTAAACCTATCCATTATAGGATCCCTCTTCTCCAGGTGAGTGAGGACGTTGTGTAGCGTTGTGGCTATGGAGTTATCAGTAGACCAGCTCCATCGTTAGGCAAGTTGTGGGGGGTCCAGTATGGGTGGTAGCATGCTGCAGACACAGTCTTTAACCAGCCTCTCAAAGCACTTGCTTATAACTGAGGTGAGTGTGACAGGGTGCCAGTTGTTCGGCCATGCTACCTTGGTTTTCTTAGGTACAGGGACAATGATGGACAATTTGAAACAGGAGGGCACTACACACTGGGAGAGGGAAAGATTATAAGTGTCCGTAAACACACCAGCCAGCAGTTCCGCACACTTTGCGGACATGCCCTGGGATGCCGCTGCCCTGCGGCTGTTGACATGTTGGAATGTTCTACCTACCTCAGCCTCAGAAATGACCAAGGTGCAGGTCTCGTCTGCAGCTCTCCTCGAGGCTTCAGTCCTATCAACCTCGAATCGAGCATAAAAATCCTTTAGCTCGTCCAGGAGCAAGGCAGCAATGTTGGGTGTACTGCTGCCTTTCCTCTTGAAGCCCACGATGGTGTGCAGTCCTTGCTGTACGCTGCATGTGTCATTGTCACAGAGTTGTGACTGGATTTTGTCCTTTTCACTGTTTTGCCACTGTTTTACGTGATGGCTCTACGTAAATCATTGTGGCATCTCGAGCTCATGTTGATCTCCAAAGACAAAGGCTTTATCCCTTGTGCTGAGAGTAACACACACTGAACTATTTACCCAAGGCTTCTGGTTTGGGTAGACCTTTAGAAGGAAATATTAACAATACTGTAGCACTACATTGCTTTGTGATTCAAAATGGTGGCTTTTGTGATTCTGCATTCACTCAAAAGTACAGAGAAGGCAATGATGAACTGGATACAGTTCAACAACAAGAACAGCTTCATGAAAGCTGAAAAAAAATGTTTGGTTGAGGATTGCATCCAGAACGTGACATGGTCTAAACCTTGGATTCCAAGAGTACTGGAAAGTGATCTTGAACTACGGGGAGATAACAGGGTGTTGGGTGAAACAGGCTGAAAAGTGACAAGTGGTGTTTAATCCAGATGTGAGGTGATGCATTATGGAGTGCTAATAAGGCTAGGACATGCACCATGAACAGTGATATCTTACAGAGTCTGAGTAACAGAGGGACCTCTGAGTACAAAGCCATGGCTCATTGAAGAGCACAACATTGATGGATAATGTGGTTAGGATGACCATTGGGATATTGACCTTCATTATTCTGCCATCAAGTGCAGAAATAGGGAGATTATGCTCCAACTTTACAAAACCTTGGTCAGTACTGCATGCAGTGTTCACCAAGCTACAGGAAGGATGTAATTGTGATGGAGAGAGTACCCACAAGACTCTCCAGATGGAGAAGCTCTGTTATGAGGAGTGATTGGAGAAGGTTGGTCTTGCCCTACTTTGGAAACTTTTTGGAGAGATATTTTCAATATTATTTCTAAGGTATTAAATATAGATATCTCTCCTCACCCTATTACTGCTATCTTTGGACTACCTAAAATTTCTAGTAATCTTTCCCCTTCAGCCCGTAGAATGATTGCATTTCTTACTTTAATGGCGAAAAGATGTATTTTACAACATTGGAAAGAGCTTAATGCTCCAACTACCTTTTTTTGGTTTTCTCAGACGATTTTATGTTTGAATTTGGAGAAAATTAGAAGTAACCTTTATGATTCTTCATTTAAATTTGAACAGATTTGGGGACCTTTTATTCGATATTTTCATTTAATGTAATATTTACCCTTCTTGTTTTTTTTTCACTGTTTTTAATGGAGGTCGGGATTGAGGACGTGATTTTAAGTTTAACTCTGTTTGGTTTCAAGTTAGCCCATTGCTTTGCCTTGCTTTTAGTTAGCTGCACGGTGGGTTTTTTTTTGGGGTTTTTTTTTCTTTTTTTTCCATTGATATATATAAAATTTAGTATACTATTATGTTATCTTGGTTTCTTATGTTTAAATTACATTGTTTGTAGTATTTTTTTTTGGTATTGATATCTTTTGGAATTTTATTATACTTTAACATTGTATTAATGTTTATATGGCTTACCTTTTTTGTATACTTACTCAATAAAAAGATTTAAAAAGGAGAAGGTAGCTCCATTCTCTCTGGAGCAGAGATTAAGAGGGGACAGGATTAAGGTATATAACATCATAAAGGGAGTAAAACCTTTTCCTCAGATTAGAGGTAAATAAAACTTGAGGACATAGGTTTAAGGGGAAAATAGATTCATAGGGGAAATGAGGTTTTGGGGGGAGGGGAGGGCTTTCTTCACCTAAAGAATGCACTACCAAATATACTCCAGGAGGGTCTAGATGAACACTTGAATTGCCTCAGCATAGAGAGGTATGGAGCAAGAGCTGTGTAATAGAATTAATGTAAAGAGTGCCCACTGGTTGACATAGAAGAGTTGGACGTGTTTCTGTGCAGTATAATGTGGGGATGTGGAAGACAGCAGAAATCTCAAAAAACATATTCCAGAGGTCTTGTAGATGGATGTTGAGTAGAAAACGTCAGTGGCCTGAATACCATTTAATGTAATAATGCTGCTGCAAATGAAAGGTTGTTGTAAAGCTCCTGCCTCAACTCCAGCAATCTGCTAAATCCTGACCTCACTGGCCGGCTCTGTGGACCACTTGGGTTTTCTCCAAATGTTTCAAGTTGCTCTCCACTTCAAAGTGTGTGGGTCAGTAGACTAACTGACTGTTGTGTACTTGGCTGCACCTTCCTGTTTGCAGATGACATCAAATTTAGGAATCGCTTTAGAACAGCAGATGAAACTGCAAATTTGTTAGTAGGATGGGAGTACAATTTTCACCAGCTATATATTAATCCACACGCAGGTGACAGGACACATTTTGGTGATAGAACAGCAGTAATTATATTCCACCTTTAAACTGAAATACTGCTGAGACTTCTTGAATATAGGTTCATAGAGCATCTCAGAAAGCATCAAAAGCCCATAAATCAGCTTCTGACGTTAATGGGATTCTAAGTTGAAACACAAAAGGTTTAGAAAAGTTTTAAGATAATAACAAGCTCATAAAAACCATTAATTTGCTGTGTGCAGAATTGGGAACCATATCAATGAAAGGAAATCTTGGCATATATGTAGGTAGAAAGACAATTCAGCCAAGTCTTCTTCGTATGGGGGAAAGTGCAAATACACAGACTGCAGGCAGGACACAACACTGCCATTCATACTTATGTCCCAATAACTGAAAATTTGTCAAAACCAGTGGGGATAGTGGCCAGCATCGGAGGATGGGCTGGAAAAAGGGGGATGTAGAGGTGCAGAGAGGAGCACTGGCAATTTTCTGAAACCTGGGGTAGGTTAGTCACACAACCCTAGGTGCTATATTACAGCTCTGACATTACAAAATGCGTAATATCATTGCAGATGTCACTGTCATGCAATGCCACGAAGCGGCGTTTTAAGATTATGAAGAGCTGAGACAAGCTATCAGTGATGCTAGATATTAGCCTAATTTCATGACAAAACCATATTTCCTTCCTGCTGAATTAGTTTGATTTGTACTGTAGCAAGAACTAGCTTGGTTGTTCATGCCAAGGATGCTTCAGGGTTTAACGCATCAGTGCACAATTTGGCTGGGTGTGCAGTTTGCTTTCTACTGAAGCACCGGAAGCACCGTCACTGCTTTGGAAAACAACATCACTTTAACAGATGGGTAATGGAACAGTGAAGCCAAGGTGATTAGTTACCCTTGTTTACATGCTAAACAGGTTAGGATCTAATGTCCGGTAGAAGCTCTCCATTCTACAGATAAACATTCCCATATTACAATGAATCCACAAAGAGCTCAGCTTTCCACTATGTCTGTAAATGCTGAAATGTTCAGCGAGATTTATCTCTCCCCCCAGAGGATAAGTATTACAGTTCATGGGCAGGCAAGGAATAAGGAGATAAGCTTCACCGAGCATCTATGCTCCATCCACCAAAAAAAAAATCAGGATCTCCCAGTGACACCCATTTTAATTCCACATCCCATTCCGATATGTCTATCTGTGGCCTCCTCTACTGTCACAATGAGACCACACTTGGGTTGGAGGAACAACACCTTATATTCCGTCTGGGAAGCCTCCAACCTGATGACATGAATATCGATTTCTCGAACTTCTGCTGATGGACCACCTCCGATCCCCTTTTCTTTTCCTCTCTCACCTTCTCTCCTTGCCTGTCCATCTGGTGCTCCTATCCCACTTCTCTTTCTTCCATGGCCTTCTATGCTCTCCAATGAGATTCTCCCTTCTCCAGCCAACCAACTTCCCAGCTCTTTACTTCCCCACTCCCCCAGCAGTTTCACCTATCGCCCCACCTTTTAAATCTACTCATCTCTTTTTCGCCAACCTTTCCGAAGGGTCTCTGCTCGAAACGTCCATAGATGCTGCCTGGCCTGCTGAGTTCCTCCAGCACTTTGTGTGTGTTGCTCGGATTTCCTGCCTCTACAGATTTTCTCTTGTTTGTGGTTGTATACAGCGTACGTAATTTGATAATAAATGCACTCTGAAATTTGAACTTAAAATTTAATCACATCCTTGGGTTGACGAGCCACCATAAAATGCCTTAGAGTATCTGGATGGGCAGAAGAAAGTGGGAGAGCTAATGAGCATGAGACACGAGACACAGGGACTGATGGGATTGCTCCAAGGGCTAGCATTGACTTGAAGGGCTGACTGGCCTCCAATGCCATGAGAAAATGAGAATGAACTGCAAACACAATTGCTGTTCCCCATTTTGAACCTCCTTTATTTACACCCTTAAGTTAATTATCTGAAATCAATAAATAGCTATTTCTGACAATATTTAAAGTACAGTATGTTCTCTAAATAGAAAAGTCCTGAAGAACAGTCCTAAGAAGGGTCTCGGCCCGAAATGTCAACTGTTTATTCATTTTCATAGATGCTGCCTGAGCTGCTGAGTTCCTCGAGGATTTTGTGTGATATTTTTAAAAACAGAAGCGTTTACTGTATACGCCATAATTCTTCAAAATGGAAATACAATGTACTTAATCTATTAATACTTCAGAACCCAATTCTGAAAAATCTGCTTGCACCTAGAAGTGCTTGTTGTTTAGTAATAAGTCTCTAATCACTTAACAATATTAAACAAAAATGATACCATTGTTCACTGGGTAGCAGGAAGAGGTTAGATGTGGAAAGAATTTGTTCTTCAAGCAATGTCACACTTGGCTGTGCACCGCACGAACAATTTTCTCTTGAGAAATTATTTTATTAGTTAACCTTACAATCTGACCCAGTATTACCTTAGTACCAAAAAGGCAGATAGGTATCAAAATACAGACTCCACTGAACATTGAAAATTAAATATTCTGAAAATTAATACCAATATGAAATAATTACTATTTGAGGTGATTTAAGACATAGGATGAAGAATTAGGCCATTCAGCCCATTGAGTTTGCTCCACCATTACATTATGGCTGAATTATTATCACTCTCAACCCCATTCTCCTGCCTTCTCCCAGTAACCTTTGGACAGGCTCTTACTAATCAAGAACCTATTGACCTCCACGTTAAATATACTCACTGACTTGGGCTCCACAGGCGTCTTGGCAATGAATTCCACAGATTCATCACCCTCAGGCTGAAGAAATTCCTCATCTGTCCTAAAAGGGGATCCTTCTGTTCAGAAGCTGTGCCCTCTGGTCCTAAACTCCCCCTCTACAGGAAACATATTCTCCATGTCCACTCTATCTAGGCCTTATATTCGATAGGTTTCTCTGAGATTCCCCTCATTTTTCCAAACTCCAATGAGTATAGGTTCGGAGCCAGCAAACGCTCCTCACCTATTAACACTTTCATTCCTGGAATCACTCGAACCTCCTCTGGACCCTCTCCAACACCAGCATGTCCCTCCTTTGATATGGAGCCCAAAACTGCTTACCATACTCCAAATGTAGTCTAACCAATGCCGTATAAAACCTTAGCATTGCATCATTTATTTTTATATTCTACTCCTCTTAGAATGAATGCTAATGTTGTATTTGCCTTCCTTACTGCTGACTCAAAATGCAAGTTAACCTTTAGGGTATCTAAACCTTTACACCTCCAGTTTCTGAATTTACCGCCCATTTAGAAAATAACATTTTTAAAATTATAATTAAACAGCATATTTGGAAAACAGGAATATGAAACCAGGTAAAGCCTGAGCACTGAGCTAACGGCAAGCAGGAAAATGCTACGCCTTGCTGAATTATATCCGTCATATTATATACACACCTCCAAGAGGACCACAACATTGTCGTAGGGTTTGGAGGCTTGTGTGCCTCAATGACCCGGAGAGCTATGTTGGCTGGAGTCAGGGCTTTATGCTTTGGATCTTGGCAGGGTCACCCATGCCAAACAGGTCAAAGGGTAGAGACCAGACTAAGAGTGGTCCTCTGATCCTTCAGGTTCAGGGGTTCAGCTCAGGGCTAACAACCCTGACAGGTCAAAAAACAATTGTTATGGAAACAGCACTGAAGAATCCTTTCTTACAGACGGAGGTGAAGGATCTTCATTGCTGCCCTAAATGCCAGCAGGGTAACAGGCAGTAAGTATTATTTTCACAGTGACCTCTGATCCACAGTGATTAAGTGGAATATCATATCAATGTGTCGCAGCCAAAGCTAGGTTGAATCCTGACAGCAGTATACTAAAATCACTATTCAAACTACAGCTGATAATAATCACGTGCACAATTATTCCCAGTGGTACTGACTCCAGGCGCGATTGATGTGGAAAAGTACCCAATTCACTCCATGCTTCCCATTAATACAGATGTCACGAGTTGTAACCCCTGTTAAACAAGCATCCTCTTCACAGTTCCACCCCTCTGAACTTCAGTGCAACAGAAGGCAAACCACTTCCAGAGGATGTGCAAACCAACAGCAATATATATTCCGCAACACTTGAAGTGAGTGGTTTGAAAAGGCAGAGGGTCCAGAGTTATAAAATTGCCAGACCAATTAAATTCAGAGGATTTTGAGTACCAAAATATCCACCACCTCTTTTTGAGCCCAAATTTTGAGTAATTGCTTTCATCTGGAGAAAATCGATTATAACACAAAAAGCAAACACTGCCATGTAACAGTGCTAACTCACTGTAAATTTTTAAGCACAAAACTTCAACCTCTGACCTGTCTGATTGGCTGTAATCTATACAGTTTCTTCAATTGATCCATTTATTATTTATTATACATATATTAAACATATTGCAATAAAACAAGGAACAAACACACACCTATCATTGGCCCACTTCTCTTCCTTTCTCCCCCACCTCCCGTGTGTCAGCCTCTATTCACGATGGCTGTGACAGGGGGACAGACTGGGTGTGACCCTCTCGTTGTAAGATTGCTTAGCTCTGTAAATAATTTGATACTTCCACTGTCCGGAACACAATTGCTCTTCGTATTAGGAATTCTTGGTGCTGTTCCACACTCCTTATTAAACCAGGAGTCCCAAGCTGAAGGTGATTGCGGAGGAAGGGATATGAAAGCCCTTGACGGGATATGAAAGACTGGGACAGAATACTATCCTGGTGCAGAATGATTACAGAGCCTCATCTCACAGATGCCCATTATTTGTCTAACTGGTTATCGTTAACATCACTGAAGATCTATCCTGGGTCGAACATATCGTTGCAGTTACAAAGAAGGCACGACAGCAGCTCTATTTCATTAGGAATTTGAGGAGATTTGGCATGTCACCAAAGATGCTCACAGATTTCTAGAGAGAGCATGCTAATTGGCTGCATCTCTGTCTGGTATGGAGGGGGCCACTGCACAGGATCGAAAAAAAGCTGCAGAAAGTTGTAAACTCAGCCAGCTCCATCCTGGGCACTAGCCTCCATAGTATCCAGGACATTTTCAAGGCACGATGCCTCAAAAAGGTGGCATCCATCACTAAGAACTCCCCACCACCCTGGACATGCCCCCTCGCGCTGTTCTCATCTGGGAGGAGGTACAGGAGCCTGAAGGCACACAGTCAATGATTCAGGAACAACTTCTTCCCCTCTGCCATCTGATTTCTGAATGGACATTGACTCACGGACACTAACTCACTACAATTCTTTTCCTCTTTTTGCACGATTTATTAAATTTAACTAAATATTTATACACTTACACAGACACATTGAAATTTCATTTCTTTATGTGTTGTAATGTACTGCTGTTGCATAACAACAAATTGCACGACCTACGCCAGTGACATTAAACCTGCTTCTGATTCCATTCAATCTATCATGACAGTGACAATATTCGATGTGAAAGGTATCCTCAGTCTGAAGGCAGTGTCTACAGTCATTATCACGATCATTCTGACAATTCCACAGACAGCTGGCTCAAGAGTAAAGTTGAAGATAGGGCAGGTAGGTTTTCCCAGTTGTGTTGGCCCTCTCCACAACAGCCACACTTACCACTACGAATCAAGATTCAAGATCATTTAATGTCATTTCCTGTACACAAGAGCAATTAGAACAAAGTAATTGTTACTCCAGATCCAATATAGCGCAAAAAAAACACCAAAAGGTAATGAACACAATATTAATAATAAAAACACATAATAAATATAAATACATAAGATAGCTCATATACATAGATTGATTATATGTTCATAAAGTGACACTAGGCTGTATGTAACTTGATGACAGGAAATAATGAAGTAGTGGTGGAGGTGTTAATCAGCCTTACTGCTTGCGGAAACTCACTGTTTTCAAGTCTGCTGCTCCTAGTGTGGATGTTGCGTAGCCTCTTCCCTGGTGGGAGAGAGACGAACGGTCCATGAGCAGGGTGGGTGGGGGGATCTTTCACTATGTTACCGCCGTTTTTCCAGCATCTTACTGTATACACAGTTGCAAAAGAAAAACTTTGCAATTACCTGGTTTTCTACATTAATTACTCATAAAATGTGCCCTGATCTTCAGCCAAGTCACAATAGACAAGCACAATCTGCCTAAACTAGTAACACACAAACAATTGTACTTTTCATATCTTTATTGAACGCATTGTTTAATCACTTACAGTCCAGGCTGGAAAATGTACGTGAACCCTTGTATTTAATAACTGGTAGAACCTCCTTTAGCAGGAATAGCCTCCACCAAATGTTTCCTGTAGCAGCTGATCAGATTTGCACAACACTGAAGAGGAATTTTAGACCATTCCTCTGTACAAAACAGTTTCAGTTCATCAATATTTCTGGGATGCTTTGCATGAACAGCCCTCTTCAGGTCACGCCACAGCAACTCAATTGGGTTAAGGTCTGAACTCAGACTTGGCCATTCCAAAACATGAATTTTATTATTTTTAAACCATTCTGTTGATGATTTACTCTTGTGTTTTGGTTAATTGTTGTGTTGCATCATCTGATTTCTATTAAGTTTCAGGTGATGGACTGCTACTCTGATATTCTCCTGTGAAATGTCTTGATACAATTTTGTATTCATTGTTCCCTCAACGATTGCCAGCTGTCCTGGCCCTGAGGCAGCAAAGCAGCTCCAAACCATGATGCTCCTTCCACCATGCTTCACAGTTGGGATGAGGTTTTGGTGTTGGTGTGCAGTGCCCTCTTTCCTCCACACATAGCAACGTGCACTTCTGCCAAAAAGTTCAACTGTTGTCTCATCTGTCCACAGAACATTGAAGTACTGTGGAACATCCAGGTGGTCTTTTGCAAACTTGATACGTGCAGCAATGTTTGTTTTGGAGAACAGTGGATCCTTCCATGAACCCCATTCTTGTTCAGTGTTTTTCTTATAGTGGACGCATGAACACAGACTCTAGCAAGTTCTAGAGATTTCTGCAGGTCTTTTGCTTTTACCCTTGGTTCTTTTTCACCTCCTTCAGCATTGCACGTTGTGCTCTTGGTTTTATCTTTGAAGGACGACCACTCCTAACTACTGAATTTCCTCCATTTGGAGACAATTTCTCTTACTGATGAACACTCAAGTCTTTAGAAATGCTTTTGAAATTCTTCTTCTAAGGTCCTCTGAAAGTTGCTTTGATCGAGGCATAGTGCTCATAAATAGATCTTTCTTGAGAAGAGAACTTGACTTTGTGTGTCGTTTTATTAAATATAGGGCTGGGCACCTCAACAACCCACACATCCAATCTCATCTCATTGATTGGAACACCTGACTCCAAATAGCTTCTGTAGACAGCTTTACCCCAGAGGTTCACATACTTTTACCAACAAATACATGTAATATTGGATTATTTTCCTCAATTAATAAATGACCAAGTATAAAAATTTTCGTGTTACTATTTAATTGTATTCTTTTTATCTAGATTTGGGACTTGTGTGAAGATCTGATCACATTTTAGGTCATATTTGTGCAGAAATAGAGAAAATTCCACAGGGTTCACAAACTTTCTAGCACCTTTGTAGATCTCTCCAGCGCTACTTCAATTTAGACAGCAGCACCAATTAGACAAGGACCATCCCTTGGCAACATAATTAGAAATCCCCAAGTAGGATTCGTATCCTCAAGGAAATGAGCAGGTGCGTCATCTTCCACATATCCACAAGGGTATTATGGAACCACACCATTGCAAGGAGGCAGCTAAAGTTGGTCAAAATCTTTGCCATTTAACTTTATAGATCAGCTTTCTCTTCAAACCACATTAATCTACACTGTACCTCCTCAACAATGCACAGATACACCTGTTAAGGCCAAAGATTGGACCCAAAGAATCAGGCCATTCTTACATCCTTTAAAGTACATTTTTTTGAACCGCGACTGTCATACAGTATATTACTGAATCAATCATTTCCCAAGATAGACTTTCATGAAAGTGGGGTTGGTGGTTTTGGCTGATATCTGCCAGTCTGCTTTTGACAGTTTTATTAATCCCAATTGAAATAAGCTGTTAAAATTCAAAGTACACTTATTATCAAGGTATGCATACTTTATACAACCTTGAGATTCGTCTTTTAACAGGCAGCCACGAAACAAAGAAACCCAAAAGAACCCATTAAAAAAAAGACTGTCAAACACCCAATGTGCACAGAGAAAAAAACAAATTGTGCGAACAATAAAAGTAAGCAAATAGTGTTCAGAACTGAAACAGCCCATCCACAGACATGAAGCCACAACCTCAGTTCAGCATAGGCCCAAGTAAATATCACGGAGCGGCGAGCTGAACAGTCCCTCATAATCTTGACGTGAATGTCTGAACATCAACTGATAAGTTCTTCAATAAGTCCATTGGAAAGGATCCTATCACAGGTATATAAACTTGGTCTACCTTATTTAATCAATGCAGGCTATTGAGCTGCTCTAGATTATGGACACACGAGAGATGGCAGATGCTGGAGTCTGCAGCAGTGAACACTCTGCTGGGGGATCTCAGAGCATCATTGGGAGGGAAAGTAATTGTCGACATTTCTGGCCGACACTCTTTCGGGACGGAGTGGGGAGGCAAGATGGCCAGCATAGAGAAGCTTAATCCTTTTCTCTCTTCAAACAAACCAGACGAATGCATATTTTGAACAAGTGTTTCATAGGCATTTTGTGTTTTAAGATAGCTCCTCATACAGCCAACAGCTAATTCTAAGCAACAAATTGCTGAAGGAATTGCACATGTCAAGCAGTATTTGTAGAAAGCAAGTGGCCCAATAGGACTAGGATTCATTCTTCCTGTCCCTACAGAGGGATCTGCTTGTCCAGCCTGGAAATCAGCTTCGTCCTTCCCTTTCCTTCCAAGAACCGGTCTGACTCATTGCTTTACACGCACGTGCTTTAAGGCAGGGGTTCCCAACCTTTAAGCCATAGACCATATCATTAAGCCAGGGGTCTGTGAACCCCAGGTTGGGAACTCCTGGTCCAAGGGAAAATTGTAAAATAGAGGACCAGGAGATGTACAGAACGACCGGGCTAACTGCGCATACCATAGTCAGAGCAAGGATGATTTACCAAGCACCAACTTGGGTGGCACTCATAACTGGTGAACGGAAATCTGGAGCTTTAATGCAGTGAGGCGGAATTTCATGAGTAGCTGCACTGGCAGACATCTACGCCAATCAGCCCAGCCATAGTTAGTCTACACACGATGGCTCTATTCTGCAGCCACACACAAGTACAGGAAGCTCCAAATTACAAAAAAAACATATTGGTAGTAATGAACAAGTGTTGGCACCAACAGATCAAGCTTAATTAGTGCAGTGACAGAGCCCCTGCAGTAATATGCTGCTGGCATATTGTTGTAAAGGTATTCTTAGAACCAATTACCACAAATGCAATTCACTGCACGAAACAGACTGCAGGCTGACTAAGTGCCTAGGACAGAAGTCAATTTAATCTAATGCTGCTTCTTGAACACACTCACTCCAAATGCAAGTGCTGAGCAAACTCTCCTTGTTGAACTTCAAAAATTAAAAAAAAGATTCAAAAGAACAACCCAGGAATCTCCAGTACTGTGCAAAAGTCTGAGGCACATATATATAGCCAGGGTGACCAAGGCTTTTGCACAGTACTGTATTTGTCAAGGTGGAGCAGAGAGGAAGTTTGTAAGTCTGCGAGAGCAGAGGATTTTGAGAGTGGTGAGGGCGGAGCGCCACAGAAGGAGTGTGGGACAGGTGGCACCAGGCAAGGTCATATGATTCCAAACAACTGGCTTATTGATCAGTAAAGCATGTTCCTCTGGTGCTTCCCTCTCCCTGCCCCCTTCCCACTCTCAGTGCCCAATACAGATCCATATCAGAATCAGGTGTTTCATCATATGTCATGAAGTTTTTTTTTGCGGCAGCATTACAGTAAAATACACAAAATTACTACAGTGCTGTGCAAAAGTTTCAGGCACCCTAGCAGGATTCAGATAGTTTGTTTATTAACCTAAAAGACTGTGGGAGGAAAGGGGACGACCTGGAGGAAACTCATGCGGTTATGGGGGTTTCCAGTACGCTAAAGCATTATGCTAAACACTCCACTGATGTGCTGCTCGCACAGACACTACCCTTAAGACGAATCTTGAAGATAAACGAGATAGGAATGGGGAGAGATTAGGAAAATGAACTCCCAAGCTTTGAGCATTGGCAGCTGAAATCACAGCGACCAGTGGTGAAGCAATAACAATTAGTAAGAGCTCAGAATTTGAGTAATATTCGGGAAGTCTGGAGCAGGTTACAGAGGTGGTGACAAGTTTGCAGAGGGATTGAAAAACATGGAGGTAACATCTAACTTCAGGCTCTGCTGCAAAATGATGGGTGTCAGGCTCGAGATACATCTCTACAAAGGAAGAGTAAGGTGGTTATGTCTGACATGTCTATCCACGGCCTCCTCTACTGTAAAGATGAAGCCACACTCAGGTTGGAGAAACAACACCTTATATTCCGTCTGGGTAGCCTCCAACCTGATGGCATGAACATTGACTTCTCTAACTTCTGCTAATGCCCCACCTCCCCCTCGCACCCCATCCATTATTTATTTATATACACACATTCTTTTTCTCTCTCTCTCCTTTTTCTCCCTCTGTCCCTCTGACTATAACCCTTGCCCATCCTCTGGGTTCCCCCCCCCTTTTCCTTCTCCCTGGGCCTCCTGTCCCATGATCCTCTCCTATCCCTTTTACCTATCACCTGTCCAGCTCTTGGTTCCATCCCTCCCCCTCCTGTCTTCTCCGACCATTTTGGATCTCCCCCTCCCCCTCCCACTATCAAATCTCTTACTAGCTCTTCTTTCAGTTAGTCCTGATGAAAGGTCTCGGCCCGAAACGTCGACTGTACCTCTCCCTAGAGATGCTGCCTGGCCTGCTGCGTTCACCAGCAATTTTTATGTGTGTTGCTTGAAATTCCAGCATCTGTAGATTTCCTCGTGTTGAAGTGTAAGGTGCTCCTTCCCTCCGCTAGTCTGCAGGTCATCCTTGGGCAAGGTGTAACACCTGCTTACCCTCCGCCGATCAGGGTCACGTGAAGCCATGGGAGCAGGTTGTGGATGGTGATATGAGCAGCTGGTGTATGTCACATCCTGGTTTTGCGAGCACTGGCGGCAGGCAGTCTCTGAAGAGTATTGATAATGACCGTGGTCGCCTGTCTTGTAAAGACACTGCCCAGAAGGCAGCAATGGCAAACTACTTCTGTAGAAAAACTTGCGAAGAACAATCATGGTCAAAGACCATGATCGCCAACATCATATGACACGGCACATGATGATGATGTCATACAACATGGCACATCATGATGATGGTGCAGTATGAAGCAACTTAAGGCAGTGAGCATGAGGGAAATAAAGGCAGCTACAGGCTACTTAATACAAGAACTCGGAGAAACTCAACTTTATACTGTGTGAAAGATGGACAGGACAGAAATTGAAGCTAGTAAACCTAGAGATAACTAGAGAGAATGGAGTTAAGTGAAATAAATGCTAAGGAGGAGGCAATGGTTAAGGTGACTAAACATCTGCGTGGTCAAAAAAAAATGAGGTCAATTAAGGCAAAGATCAACCCTAGCTCAGACAGCTAGGGATAGCAAGATGAAGTGCATGAATGAAGTGAGTAGGGTAAAGGCCCTAGCCATTGTCTTGGGCCTCTGTCCAATACATAGACTGAATGAAGGCCCATTCAGCTGACACTGTATGTCAAAGCAGCAGTGCGACAAATCGAATCAGTACAGGAAATGGGTGAAGAGTGAGCTGACTTGGTGAAATCACAGTGCATGGAATTTGATTTCCATTCATACATCGAGAAGCTGCAAGCTGACATGCAATTGCAGAAATAATCACACCTTCACATTTTCCACTCGTCACTTAAAATGCAACTTTAAAAGAGGAAAAAAAAATGATTAGCTTTATTTGCCACACGTTCATCGAAACATCACTTGCAGCATTGTTTGAGAGGTGCTGGGGACGGTCTACAAGTGCCACCACAATTCTGGCGCCAACACGTCACGCCCAAATCTGACCAAGCCTGACCACACGCCTTTGGGATGTGCGATGAAGCCCGAGCACCTAAGGAAACACATGCTGTCATAAGGAGAACATACAAGCTCCTTACGGACAGTGCCGGTAATCGAATGCCAATCAGTGATCACAGGTACTAAAAGTGAATGTGCTAACTGCTGCTTTACCAATTACAGGCAACACAGGCTGAACAACATCTTAAATAAAAGCGATTTCCTTGATGCTTTGTAGAACCACTTTCTGCTATCCAAGCAGCTGGTGCTCGGCATTAAAGATCGCTTGCTCCTACTCCACTTCTGCCAGTGAGTAGAGATCCGCAGACTCCTACACTAAATGCCGAAGGAACTCAGTAGGTCAGGCAGCATCTATGACAATGGATAAACAGTCAATGTTTCAGGTGGAAACCATTCTTCAGGAGTGGAAAGGAAGGGGGATGATGAAGGAATAAAAAGGTGGGGTGTGGGGGGTGGAGAGGAGGATAGCTGGAAGATGATAGGTGAAGCCAGGTGGGTAGGAAAGATAAATGGCTGGAGAGGAAGGAACCTGCTAGGAGAGGAGAGTGAATCATGGGGAAAGGGAGGAAGGGACACCAGGGGGAGGCGGTAGGCAGGGGAGGAGGAGAGGCAAGAGGCCAGAGTGGGGAATAGAAAAGGAAAGAAGGAAAGGAAGAAAATGAAAAAAAAAATGGGAAAGAGAAATCAACATTCACAACATCAGGTTGGAGGTTAAACAGATGGAATATGAGGTGTTCCTCCTCCACCCGGAGAGTGGCCTCATCATGGCAGAAGAGACGGCCGCGGACCATCATTTCGTAATGGGAATTGAGATAGGAATTAACATGGTTGGCCACCGGGAAAATCTGCTTCTGGCTCCTACACAAACTGCTGTCTCTACACAGAGTATCACCACCTGCTGAGATTCAGCTTTCTAACATTAGTTCAATGTACTGAGCTTCTTTTAAAAAAAAATCTTGAATTTTGTGATAATAGAAAATGTTGCACAACAAAAATTTTGTCTCTAATTGGCCTTCATATTGATCAAAGCAAATACCAATACAATTTACTCTTTAAGTTATGGTTTAGAAACAACCTGGGCTGACAGATAAAAGAAAGCTGAACTCGTACATTCTTGCCGGTGCAACTTCAATCAATCTAAGTGCTGGAAATTTGATTCTCAGCACGCCTACTGTATGCATCAAACAACTTCACAAAGCTTGTTTCTTTCTCTCTTTGATCAAAGCATTATCCAAGTTCAAGAACCAGAGTTCAGGCAACTCAGAGCAGAAATTAGAGTACTCAAACAAGGTTATAAAATAAATAGAGCATTATATATGTATTAAAAACACTAAACTTCTCAGCAATATTATTTTAATTCTTAGCAACTATGACTCTGACTGATAGGTTAGAAAGAATTTCAGGTTAATCACATGCAGGAGCTAAAAACTCACAGCTGCCAAAGGATTGTGCTGTTCAAAATGAAGGTATTTGGTTCACAGCACCTCAAATCTTCTGTATCACTGCTTCCCAAAATACCATGGTATCTCTAATGAGGGAGAATGGTGCAAAGAAAATTAAATATTCATATCTAATGACGGGAACAAATGCGGCTCATTTCACCAGCATTGCAAATTGCACTGAATCAAGGAAACTTCGCCATCTTAAATTATATAAATGGCACCAAAAAGCGTTAAAATAGATGACCAGCCAAAAGAACTCATTCATTTGTGTAAGATCCAAGATTCAAAGTACATTATCAAAGGATGTATGCCGTATACAACCCTGAGATTCATTTTCACAGAGACTGGTCAAATGCAGGCAGATGGTACTGAACACCAGCTCACCTTCCGCTCTCCTCTACATTGATTTCAGTCTTCCTTGATGCTTTAATCAATGAGAAAGGGAGTTAATCATGGGTCTCCAGCCACACACGCTGCTTGAAACCTCACCAAACTCCCTCAGAAACCACAAAGCACCAGATTGTTTAATCGGCTCAAAAAAAAACACCATCAAAAGGTAAATCACAGGTTCCAACAGTAGCACAATCATGTTTGAAAGAAGTAAAAGAAGTAGTTTCGCGAACTGTCTGAAGGACGTCGCTTTTCGTTGCGTTGTTCACTGGCACCATCTTCTTCAAACCACACAAATTTCATGTGGTCCAGTTTGAGAAACTATGCAAGAAAATACTATTGTGCTCATAACTCCATTTGCATGACCCTTTATAACACAGTAACCACAAAGTTCACCTAGAGGATATAAGCGATCTTGATACAACTTGTCTTTATTTGGTTTTTCCAGTCTACACATAGGACTTCAAAACAGAAAGATCATATACCACCCTTGTTACCTCACCAGGAGCGTTATCACTTTGTTCCCCCATTCTTCATCCTATCATCGATTATCCAGATTATACCCCAGTCAACCAGGTAGTTAGACCACCTGTTTTGAACTCCCAAAATCTCCTGGGTCATAATCTAACAGTCCTATTCCATTGCTAGCCTACACAGGATCTCAAGGAAATAAAAGGCAATTACCTAACTGTCATAACAGCACCTGCTCCAGACCACGATGGACATCAGAGTAATCAATACTTAAAAACCCCAGGACCTGAACATCAGAAAATCAATTGCAAAAAGACCTCATTCACAGACAGAAATGAAAATTACTTGTTTTTCCAGCAACCTGGAATTTCTTGTTAAGGGTTGGGAATGAACTGGGGGATTTCTACAAGTGCATCTAATAAATTCTGCCCTTGAGGGAGCCAAATTAAGAATGAGACAGTCATCAACTTCCTCTCAAATGTGACTGCCAAGGTCTGGAAAAAGATGCAGTCATCTTTGTAATGTTCATCAGTAACAGCTGCGGCCTCTGTGCCCTACCCCGGGACACATCACCTGCTGTGGGAAGATGATTAACTCTGCAACTGAGTCTGCTTGAAACACACCAAAAGATCTTATAAGTGCAGTTGCTTATTTATTTTTCAATTCCCTACTATCCAATGCTGCAAGGCCAGATTTGAGCAACTCTGAACTTGTAAAAGCAGTTTTGGATACACCTCAACACAAACTTTGTAAACTTGTATCTTGCAGGCTTTGGGAACAGTTTTCCCAAACTTGTGCAGTCTGATGTGAACGACATATTCCAAGACAGGCCAAGATGTATTTAAGATGCAGTAACTATTTGCCCATTGATACTTTCCAAGGAACAGAATTGAACTCAATAATAAAAATCACAACTTTAGACCCTGCAGGTGAAAAGAAACATAGGAATGTTTTTACCTCCAATTCCAGATCCTGAGGTTCTGCTTCAGAAAGAGGGATGACTGCTATTTTGGTTATTTTGTAAACTTCATGTTCTTCTGGAAGCTTTCCAACCAGTGCTTTCTGGCGAATTAGAAGGAGCCGCCATGCAAAATCTGAAAAGAAAACCAAGATAGGTGAGATATCAAAGGATTGGCTTCCTCTGCCTCAGTGACAATGGCTCCAATGTTACGGCAATTCAACCCATTAAATGAATCAGCACACAACAGACTTTTGAACAAAACGTTTACACAAGAGATGGGTGGGTGGAAAATAGTGCAATCTCTCATTTTATCAAGTCAAATATGACTTGCTGCATCATTGGGAAGATGAACTGGGTGCAGGACTGAGTTGTGAAATTGAAGATTCCACCAGATTCTAGTGCCCAAAAGAGCAACGGTAACTAGCCTAAACAATTACCACCCAGTGGCACTGACTCCAACAATTAGGAAGTGCTTTGAGTGGCTGATAATGAATCGTATAAAAATCCCACCTTCCAGTGACATTGGACTCTTTCCAATTTGCCTACTGCTCAAACCAGTCCATTGATGATGCCATGACCGTCGTGTCCCACCTAGAAAACGGTGTCCCATACACCAGGATGTTATTCATCAACATCAGTTTAGTGTTTAACATCATCCCCCAGAGGCCGGTGAGTAAACTATCCTCTTTCGGGCTCAACAACCCTCTCTGTAACTGGATTTGAGTTGAATCATCTTTATTACTCACACCCTCCGTATACATGAGGAGTAAAAATCTTCAGGTTACATGTCCATCTAAATGTGCAATGTGACCTCAGTCAGTCCAAGTTGGCAGCAACATCTCAAGCTCCAACACGCTGAGCACTGGTGCCCCCCAGGGCTGTGTGCTCTGCACACTGCTGACTCACGACTGCCCGGCCAGATCCAGCTCAAACTGCATCAAGCTCGCTGATAATGCTACAGTGATTGGCCTCATCAGCAACTATGAAGAGCTGGCTTAGGAGTTAGAGAGGCTTGTCAAACGGTGTGAGACAAGAGCCTGACTCTCAACGCAGACAAGACAACAGAGATGATTGTGGACTTCAGGAAGAAACAGGTTGACCACTCTCCATTGCACTTCAACAGTTCTACCCTGGAGAGAGTAAAGAGCACAAAGTTCCTTGCTGTGCACAGAACCGACAATCGAACCTTTTCACTAGTCAAGGCACAGCAGCGTTCACAGTTTGAAGAGATTAAGGTGAGCAAGGCTCCTCACCACCATTCGAACAACTTTCTGTCAGAGTACCATCGTGCGTGTCCTATCTGGCCGTACCATTAAGCAGTATGGAAGCTACAAAGCATCGGCCTGCAAGACCCTACAGATGGTCGTAAAACCACCAAGAGGATCATCAGGGTCGCCCTCCCCCTATCTGTGACACTTACTGGGAACGTTGTAGGCAAAGGACCCAAAGCATTGTTGAGGATCCCTACCACCCATCCCACAACCTCTTTGACCCACTACTGCCAGGGAGGAGGTTCAGGAGCATCAGGACTAGGACTGCCAGACTGGGTAACAGTTTCTTCCCTCAGGCCATGAGACTGATGAATACCCTGCCTCCCCCGAGATCTCAACACTAGGACAGCAAGTGGTTTACTGCTTACCTGTGCCACACACTACATGCACTTTGAATTGTATTTTATTAATTTACTTATGGTAATATTTTGGTTTATGTGCTATGTGTGATTTATGTTCTGTGGGTCAACATGGTCCAAGGGAACATGGTTTCATTTGGTTGTATTTTATGTACAGGTGAGATGACCATAAACTTGAACTTCAACTAAATCATTCAACTAAAATAAGCAGAGGTAGCATGTTCACAAAGCAACTTCCAGACTGACCCTGTACACTGACCTGAAGCCGTGGTTTAAAGCTCAGTTTAATTGTTCTTCAACCATACATGAATACCCATGAATAGAGCCAAATGAAACAGCATTCCTCCTCGATTGGAGGTTCAGGTGCAGAGCTGAACATCTATGGTGATCAGGAACAGGAAGGAGTTGGCAATTCAATCTCTGGTGCGTGATTCACCATGTTATTAGATCACAGTATACGACAATTTATCGCTATCTGTCAACCTCAGGTCTATAAACACAACAAATACTACCTGCCTCCACACAAACAGCAGCCCCCATCATCCCTCAACACCCCCACCATCAACACAAATATAAAATATCCAAAGGAACACACACAATGCTGGAGGAACTCAACAGGTTCGGTAGCATCTACGGAAATTAATGTCCAGTTGATGTTTTTATTCCGTCGTCTTCCCCTTCCTTTTCAGTCCTGAAGGAGGGTCTTGGTCCAACATCGAGCGCCTCCAGCATTCTGTATCTGTTGCTTTGCATTTCCAGCATCTGCAGATTTCTGTGTTTAGAAAATATCCAATACTGTTTCTTTAGTTTGACTGTCAAGACTGACAGACTGTTTGAAGCAAAGTGTAACCTGCAAATTGTCACATCAGGGCTTAATTGAATGATCCAGCAAAATGTATTCACAATTTTGTCAATGGCATTTGGTATGATAGCTATATTCAAATCATCTGACCAGTAAACTGCAGCCTTGCTCTATACACAAAGAAGATAGTTTAAACTGTAAAGGTACCAGTGTAGAAGATCACAGCTTGTTGTAAAGGAGGGCCAAAGGATAGTATGGATAGACTTGTAGTAAGGGTGCCTGAAAATAGAATGCTTCTTTGTCAGCTTTGGATAAATGAAATATGCTAGGATGAAACACAAAACTGTTTGCCATAAGCTTACAACAATCCAGTTTTACAAAAAAAAATTGAACTCTTGAAACTTATTATGTGCCATGCCATATGACATGGGTGATCTTGGTCTCGTGACCATGATTGTTCTTGGCGAACTTGTTTTCCACAGAAGTGGTTTACCATTGCTGCCTTCTGGGTAGTGTCTTTACAAAATGGGTGACCCCAGCCATTATCAATACTCTTCAGAGATTGTCTGCCTGGTGTCAGTGGTCACATAACCAGGACTTGTGATATGCACCAGCTGCTCGTACGACCATCCACCACCTGCTCCCATGGCTTCATGTGCCCCTGACTGGGGGGCTCAGCAGGTGCTACACCTCACCCAAGGGTGACCTGCAGGTTGTGGAGGGAAGGAGTGCCTTACACCTCCCTTGGTAGAGACATATCTCCACCCCTCCAGCCATTGCTGTGGGACTATGATCTGAATTTTCAAGTGCAACAATAGCAAAACATTCACAGTTTCTGGTTACTCCATGAAAATAACAGCAACATTGAGAGTTGAGTATTGTCAAACAGTGAGATACAGAAATCATTTTAATAATTGCTGACTATTGTACTGGATCTGTGGTTTCACACCCTTCTACGTCATGTAGATAATTTATGAAATGACAAGAATTCCGGGTATTTTTAAATCATTCTCACCCACATGGTACCCTGAAAAATCTAACCTCAAATTTGTTGAATACTAGTTAGAGCATCAGGATCGAAATAAGCTGCAGAATGTTGTGAGCTCAGTCAGCTCCATCGTGGGCACAATTTCCCCGACACCTTCTAGGCACAACGCCTCAAAATGGTGGCATCTGTCATTAAAGACCCCCATCACCCAGGACATGCCCTCTTCTCATTGCTACCATCAGGGAGGAGTTACAAGAGCCTTAACGTGCACACTCAATGATTCAGGAACAGCTTCTTCCCCTCTCAGGGTCTCGGCCCGAAACGTCGACTGTACCTCTTCCTAGAGATGCTGCCTGGCTTGCTGCGTTCACCAGCAACTTTGTTGTGTGTTGATTAAAATACTCCTATTTGCTGATTGTTCAGCATAAATCTTAATCAGATGCTTTATTTCCAATTTTTATTTTTCACTTCAATATATTTATAAAAGTAAACTTTCTGCATCCCAGTTTGCCACCTTTGAGAATTCTTTATCGCAACTGGACGTTGCTGTCAGAGTGAGCACAGCACAGTTGAATACCAGGGAACCTTTTGCACTGATAAAGAGTCCGAGAACATTACAACACAGAAACAGACCCTTTGGCCCATCTAGTCTGTGCTGAACAGTTATTCTGTGTAGTCCCATTGATCTGCACTTGGACCAGACCTCCACACCCCTCCCCCCATGCAATTATCCAAACTTCTCTAAAATCAAACCCTATCCACAACTTCCACTGCAGCTCATTGCATACTCACATCACTCCTTGAGTGAAGAAGTTCCCCGAAAATATTTCACCTTTCACCCATAACCTATGACCTTTAGTTCTCCTCTCACCCAACTTCAGTGGGAAAAATCTGCTTTCATTTACCTTATCCGTACCCCTCACAATTTTGTAAAGCTCCATCAAATCTCCCCTCAATACTCCTGCGCTTCAGGGATTAAAGTCCTAACCTATTCAATCCCTGCCTATAATTCAGGTGCTCCGGTCCCAGCAACATCCTCGTAAAGATGAATTCCACTAATTCATCTGCACAGCTCAACATTAATAGCAACCACCAGTGACTTCACAAAGAGCCTTCAATCCAAGACAATGATGTCTCAGTAAAAGTCAAACTGCTGCCCCATTCAAACCACATGAACTGAAGTTACATGGTTTTCTTTCAATGTTTTAGGCTTTTGGCTTGTTTCACAACATTAATGAACTCAGAGTGAACCTTCCTTAACTTTAAACTCGCAAACAACAGGAATTCTGCAGATGCTGGAAATTCAAGCAACACACATAAAAGTTGCTAGCAACTTTTATGTGTGTTGCTTAACTTTAAACTATTTGTTTCAGTGAATGAAGTCAGAAAATGGAATAATTACACATGTATTTAGAGCGGGGCCAACACTGAGGGCATGAGGCATAATCCAGCTGGGATCCATTGCCCAACTCTTTTTAAAGGCAAAAGATCAGTCGGCAAGTGGGAGGCATTTAAAAGGGTCCTATTGAGAGTCCAAGGACAGCATGTTCCTGTTAGGGTGAAGGGTAGACATACCAAGTTCAATGAACACTGGATGATGTGAAATTGAGACAAAAGAGATTCTGGAAATCTCAAAGCACTACACACCCAGAATACTGGAGGAACTGAGCAAGTCAGACAGCATTGATGGAGAGGAATAAATAGTCAACGTTTTGGGATGAGACCCTCCATCAGCCCAAAATGTCAACCGTTCATTCCTCTCCATAAAATGCTGCTTGACTGTCTGTGCGACACGCAGAAGAGGAAGTATACACCGCTTTTAGGCAGCTGAGTACAAATGAATCTCTTAACAAATACTAAGAGCTTAAGAGCAGACTGAAGAGAGAATTAAGGAGGGCAATCGCCAGTCTGAGATGGATTTGGCAGGCAGTGGTAAAGGTGAGCCGGCTGTATCACCAGTTACAGAGGGACAAGGTCACACTGACCCTCGTAGAAACGCCCGTTCATCATTCATCACCAGTGAAGCTCCAGAAGACTGGAGAGTGGTAACGTTATTCCAAACTTCAAGAAGGGTAGCAAAGACAGGGTGGGGAGCCCTTCTTCAGTTGTACAGAAGTTACTGGAAGGAATTCTTGAGGGACAAGATATATATATATATATATATATAAAACTAATTTTCTACTTATTTTTATATGACTCTATGACATACATGTACACGAGTCATAAAAAACTACAGCACTGAAACAGGCCCTTCAGCCCATTTAGTCCATGCCAAACCATTTAAACTGCCCAGTCCTCCACCCGGACCATAGCCCTCTACACTCCTCCCATCCCTGCACCTCTGCAACAATCAGAAAGTTTGCTGATGACACTAAATTAGGGGTCCCATTGATGGTGAAGCAGGTTACAATGTAGAAAGATATCTTGATCAGTTAAGAAGCAAATATTGGCATATATTTCAAGGGGAATAGAACATAAAAGCAAGGAGATAATGCTGAGCCTTTATAAGATACTAGTAAGGCTGCAGAGAGTATTGTCAACAGTTTTGGGCCCTATACCTCAGAAATGATGCGATGTCATTGGAGGAGGCTCACGAGGGTTATATGGGAATGAAGGGGGATCTTACTGAAACCCAGTGAATGTTGAAAGAACGAGGTAAATTGAATGTGGAGACGATGTTTCATGGGGGTATCCAGAACTAGAGGGCACAGCCTCAAAACTGAGGGGTGTCCTTTTAGAATAGAGGTATTTTTTTTAGCCAGAGAGCAGTGAATCTGTGGAATGCTCTGTCACAGACTGTAGTGGAGGCCAAGCCTGTGGGTATATGTAAGGCAGGAAGTGATGGATTCTTGATCTATCAGGGCATCAAAGAACATGGCGAGAAGGCAGGTGTGTGGGGTTGAGTGGGAACCAGGATCAGCCACGATGGAATGGCGGAGCAGACTCGATGGGCTGAATGGCCTAATTCTGCTCCTATGTCTTATGGTTAAGGAGATGGGCTGTGGAATAGCAAATGGCTTTCAATTTAGATAACTGTGAGGTAGTGCATTTGGAACATTCAAACCAGGTTAGGGCCTATACAGCGAATGCGGGTCACTGACAATTATTGTGGAACAGACAGACCTGGGAGTACTGGAACAGAGTCCCCTGAAAGCGGCTGCACAAGTGGACTGGTTGAAGAAGGTATTTAGCATGCTGGCCTCGATCAATCACAACATCGAGTACAGGCAAAGGGACGTGATGCTGCAGTTATACAAGTCGCTGGTGAGGCTGTACAGTGTACAGTTCTGGTCACCTGGTTACAGCAAAGGCATTAAGCTGGAGAGAGCGCAGGAAAGATTTCCAAAGTTGCTGCCTGAACAAGAGTGGATACAGGGAATGAGTTATAAGGGGAGGTCAACCAAACTAGACCTTTACCCTTTGGAGCACAGGAGAATGAGAGGTGACCTCAGAAGGTTAAACCACGAGGGGTATGGATAAGGTGGACAGTCACAGTCTATTCCCAAGGTTGGGGAGCCCAAAATGACAAGGCACAGGTATAAGAGTGGAGAGATTTAAAAGAGAAACGAGCAGTAACTTCTTTATTGAGGGTAGTGAGCTGCCAGAGGAAGCGGTCAAGGTGGGTGCAAATACAACTTTATAGAGGCTTTTGGATAGGCACATGGGGAGTGGGGAGGGGGTAAGGCCTTAGTGGTTATGGGTTGAACACAGACAACCTGGAACTTCAGGGAGGGTGCCGTCATTGGCAGGGGCAAGTTGGGCTGTTTCTCTGTTAAACAACTTGATCATTTATAATTAAATCTAATTATTTGGTTATTTCTGTGCAAATACCAACTATACTGTCAAAAGGATTAGCAATTATCTAAAGCTGTTTTCTTTGTTAATTCACAAATCCAGCTACTGCAGAGCACGAAATATAAGAATTACTAACTTCAACTAATCAGAGATTGCCGAACAATTGCATAATGTCATACAAACATCTGCTGGTTCCTGCTATTCTCTTTAATTACATGCTGCAGTTATTCATGGACCACGACTTGTTAAATACTTTGCAAAGATAAAAGAGCATTATTCGTAACATGTTCCACTGGCCAGAGCTTCAAACTAATTTGTCCATCTTATCCGTGAAACATAATTTGCTAAATCCTGATCAAATCAACTTACTAGAGATGGGAAAAGGTTGAAAAAGTAAAAGTAGTTTCTGGTAACAGTCATAAAATGCTGATAAGGCTCATAAATGGTATTGCTACCACTGAGGCAAATTCAAAGCCATTGCACACTTTGAAATTGATTCCCTACTTTCAATAAAACAAGAAACGGCAGTAGACCCTTCTCCATTGTGCCTGATCCACCCCTCATCTAATCTGCCACATCAATCAATGCCTTCTCCTCAACTATTACTTTATAACTTAATTCTTCTCATATTATAATATCCATCAGAATCAGACATTTTCATCTAGGAATTTGAAGCTGCTCATTCTTTCCACAGATGAGCCCTTAATAAGGACTGCTGAGTGTTCTCCCAACTTCCCCTTACAATCTATTAGGCTTTGTTTTCAATAAACCCTGAGACTGAAACTCTTCCCTAGAGAACAGAATTCTAAAATTACGTACGGTGCCTATAAAAAGTATCCCCCCCCCTTAAAGTTCTCATGTTTTACTGTTTTTCAACATTGAATCCCAGTGGATTTAATTTGGCTTTGTTTTTGACACTGATCAACAGAAAAAGGTTCTTTCATGTCCAAGTTAAAACAGATGCCCACAAAGTGATCTAAATTAATTACAAATATAAAACACAAAATAATTGATTGCACAAGTAGTCACCTTCTTCAAGTCAGTGTTTAGCAGATACACCTTTGGCAGCAATTACAGCCTTGAGTCTGTGTGGATAGGTCTCTATCCGCTTTGTCTATCTGGACACTGCAACTTTTCCCCATTCTTCTTTACAAAACTGCTCAACCTCTGTCAGATTGCACGAGGATTGTGAGTGAACAGCCCTTTTCAAGTCCAGCCACAAATTCTCAATTGGATTGAGATCTGAACTCTGACTTGGCCACTCCAGGACATTAACTTTATTGTTTTGAAGCCCTTCCTGTGTAGCTTTGGCTTTATGCTTGGGGTCATTGTCCTGCTGCAAAACAAATCTTCTCCCAAGTCGCGGTTCTCTCGTAGACTGCATCAGGTTTTCCTCCAGGATTTTCCTGTATTTTGCTGCATTCATTTTACCCTCTACCTTCACAAGCCTTCCAGGACCTGCTGCAGTGAAGCATCCCCACAGCATGATGCAGCTACCACCACGCTTCATGGGGGTGATATGATTTGATAATGTATAGTGTTTGACTTACGCCAAACATAGCATTTAGTTTGATGCCCAAAAAGCTCGATTATACCTTCATCAGACCATAGAACCTTCTACCAGCTGACTTCAGAGTCTCCCACATGCCTTCCGGCAAACTCTAGCCAAGATTTCATGTGAGTTTTTTTCAACAGTGTCTTTCTCTTTGCCACTCTCCCATAAAGCTGCGACTGGTGAATCACCCGGGCAACAGCTGTTGTATGCGCAGTTTCTCCCATCTCAGCCACTGAACCTTGTAACTCCTCCAGAGTTGTCACAGGTCTCTTGGTGGTCTCCCTCACTAGTCCCTTTCTTGCACGGTCACTCAGTTTTTGAGGCTGACCTGCTCTAGGGAGATTTACAGCTGTGCCATATTCTTTCCATTTCTTGATGATTGACTTAACTGTACTCCAAGGGATATTCAGTGACTTGGAAATGTTCTTGTATCCATCTCCTGACGTGCTTTTCAATAACCTTTTCGTGGAGTTGCTTGGAGTGTTCTTTTGTCCTCGTGGTGTAGTTTTTGCCAGGATACTGAGTCACCAGCAGTTGGACCTTCCAGATACAGGTGTATTTTTACTACAATCAATTGAAACACCTTGACTGCACACGGTGATCTCCATTTCGTTAATTATCTGACTTCTAAAACCAATTGGCTGCACCAGGGATGATTTAGTCAAAACGCAAGAGAGCAAATTCAATTGTACTCAAATCAAATCGGTACTCAAAGGGAAACACATAAAACTGGCTTGTTCTTCCAAAGTGCTGGGTTATTGGGTAATAGGCTTATCCATTTCTTGGTGCTAGAAAAATATTATATTGCCACAGTCAACAGCTTTCAGAATAGCAGGTTAGTTTTATTTAAAGGTTAACTTGCACAGCGTAAGTACTAGATGCTTTAAGATTAGATTTCCTCCAGCAGGGAATTTGCTCCTCTTGACAGAGTACAGCCTCAAAAAGAAATAATTGCACTGTCAAGAACTGCAAGAGTGAACTCACATCCCTTGACCTCGCACCGGGAAAGCAAGCCCAAAACCGAACGGAGATTTGTTGACCCCTTCACATCACTTTACTCGGAATGAAAACAACTGCCGCAGTAAACTGCCAGAGGCAATGAAAACATGACAGAAAACTCAGCAATAATTTGCTTTCCTGTGGGGCAGCACAGACATAATCAGAATGCATTCAGCATTGCAAGCACGGCAATTACTGTGTTTCTGGGTTACCAAAATGTCACAATCCACTCCATTGACAAACCCTCAGGCAACACCACCTGCGAATCACTGCAGGCGCGGGCAGAGTCTCTGCAACGTGTTCATTAACCAGCAGAATATCAGCACAGCACAGCCCATCTGCATCAGTGATGACCCTGGCAATGCCCTCGTTTCCTCTGATGCACAAACAAGTTTAAATTGGTCTTCTCCATTAAGTAACAAAAAGGCCAACAGCAAACGGGCAGCACGTCCAGCATTCAGTCTGGTTTTGTCGAGGGAGAACTGCCCTATAATGTGGGATATTATAAATAAATACAAGCATGCTAGCACATGTTTTCAATTTCTGTGTGGGTTCTCGGTCCTTTGCAATGTCAGACGAGACTTATGGATGACCTTCAGCCTAATGCACTGCAGCTCGAATTACTTTACCATTGAAATCAGACTCAGATTCAGGTTTAGTATCACTGACATGAGGCCACCCTCAGAGTGGAGGAGCAACACCTCACATTCCACCTGGGTAGCCTCCACCCTGATGGCATGAATATCGATTTCTCCTCCCCACCCCACTCCCACTTCCTCTATTTCCCACTCTGATTTTTACTTTATCTCACCTGCCCACTACTTCCCTCTGGGTCCCCTCTTCCTTCCTTTTCTCCTATTGTCCACTCTCCTCTCATCAGATTCTTTCTTCTCCAGCCCTTGACCTTTCCCACCCACCTGGCTTCACCGGTTACCTTCCAGCCCTCCTCTTTCACCTCCCTCCTCCTTTTTATGTGGTGTCTTCCCCCTTTCCTCTCAGTCCTGAAGAAGAGCCTCGGCCTGAAATGTCAACTGTTTACTCTTTTCCACAGATGCTGCCTGACCTGCTGAGCTCCTCCAGCGTCTTGTGTGTGCTGCTTTGATGGATTTCCAGCGTCTGCAGGTTTGCTCAAGCTAGTGTTGTGAAACACACTCACACATACAAATACATACACATATACATATGTGTATACATAGACAGTGGATTCCGGTTTATTGGGGCATATCGGGAACAGTATATTTTGGCCTAATTAAGCAGCTGCCCCATTTAGCGGAAGGAAATAATGTAAAAGGTATGAAAAAGACAAACTACCATTTAACTGAGCAACAAATTATGCATTTAAATGAAACACAGAACAAATTAGAACTCTATCAATACTACTACAGTAACATAAAACTGTATTAGTTTCCAATTGTTATCGACAGAAGAATTATGCTGTCATGTTCTTTTGATTGACTGTAAATTAACAAAATCAGCGCTGACACCCAGTGTAGATAATTGTCTGCTTTCACACAATATTCAACAAATGCATCCTCAAGTCTTCATTTTCAATGTAAGATTCAAGATGATTGTTGATGCCTTCAAATTCTACATAGCTCCTCACTATGGGAGTGAAATCATTTCATTTTCACTCCTGGCCATTTCTGGCATCTCCAAGCCTGAATGCTTGAAACTGCAGTGAGGAAAACAGTTCTGTGTTATTTCTTGCCAACTACCAGTTGCCAACTATCGCTGCTTTTTAAACACAAGTGCATGCGGCTGTCACTATTTAAAACTGTTAAAACTGTTCGCCCTAAGCATGTTGTAGTGTCTAACGGTCACACAAGTGCACGCAGTAAATGTTCGATAGAACCTGTTTGGCAAGTCTACTGTCCCTAGTAAGCAGCACAGTGTCCCAAATGAACAACGGAAATCCCAGCTATTTTCTCAATTAGTTTTTGTTCTTTGAGTTGTCCTAAATAAGTTTAATTAAATTAGTAGTGCAAAAAGAGAGCAAAAGTGTTATATTACTTAGTTGCAAATATCCAGTATATGACATTTTCCTCATCAAAACCATGGCTTTACTCAAGGTGATCAGACCTCAATGGGCCAGCCTATCCCCATATCAACAGTCTAATTCCACCCCCGGCCATTAGGTGAATTCAAGGAATTATGCTGGGGAGAGGCTTCCCCATCATAATTAATCAATTCATGCCCTGTCCTGGGTGGAGCAGAAGGGGTTTAAAGCCCAACCTTGGTTCTACATTAATAGTGACAGAAAATCTTGAGATGATCTGATCCAGAGTTTGTGTCATCAAGATGTTAAGTATGAGTCATTCAAACAAGTATTTGGTGCAGCTGTTTCAGGGCAGCAAGGGTCTCTAACTGCCAGTGGCCAATACAGCATTCTTGAACTTTAATTATTTTCACTCTTCACACACTGAAATCTAAATTAATTTCTGTATTTGCAGAAAATGGGTGAAATAGTGAATAAATATAAAAAGGCAAATTATCTCAGACAGCTCCATCCTCCCCAGGATCGAAGACACCTCCAAAAGGTAAAACTGGGCACTAACTTCCCCAGCATTGAAGACACCTTCAAAAGGTGAAACCAGCACGATTTCCACTGAAGGCAGCTCAAAGAGTGACGCTGGGCACTGGACTCTTCAGAATCCACAACAGCTTCAACAGTCAAAGTCTCAAGAAGGCTGCATCCATCATTAAGGACCCCCATCACCCAGGACATGCCCTCTTCTCATTGTTACCATCAGGAAGGAGGTACAGGAGCCTAAAGACACACACTCAATGTTTTGGGAACAGTTTCTTCCCCTCTGCCATCAGATTTCTAAATGGACAATGAACCCATGAACTCTACCTCACTTTTTTTTTGCACTCTTTCTGCGCTACATAATATTTTAATATTTTTTTTACTGTAAGTTATCATTTTTTATTAATATGTATTGCACTGTACTGTTGCTACAAAACAACAAATGCCAGAAACAGTGTCCAGGGTGTAAGAAAGATACTACAGTACAAATCCACAAATTAACAGTTGTAAGGTGTGTGAATGTTATACAAGGTCAACTATATCCTGGGGCAGACAGGGCTAAAATATCAATCACGCTTGGAACAGTGTTCCTTCCGGATGCCATTGTCTAAAGAAAGATATTGGATTTGCAAGAATATACCAGAATTGAACATTCCTTTAGCCCAGACAGGACTTGAAAATTACTTAATCTGAGCATATAAAGTTATAGAACATCCTTAGAATACTGCAAGGTTACAGTGACCTGTCTTCCAGTTTTCAAAAAGCAAAACCAGAGGCCATCAATACAAACAAACTCTCAATTACAGGAGCAACAAACTTCTCAAGAGGCAATGATGACGTGCCTGCTCGAAGGGCCCTTGGCATGTGCAGGAGTATTAATGGGCACTGAGGGAGAATCTTGGGCAGTTACAACAGTGTGCAAAAGTCTGAGACACATATATACAGCTAGGATGCCTAGGACAGACAGTACTGTGGGTCAACATGGAGCGGAGAGCGACTTTGTAAATCTGGCAGGAGCAAAGAATGTTGGGAATGGTGAGGCTGGAGCGCTGCAGGAAAGATGTGGGACAGAGGGCAGAGAAGCGCCAGAGTCCGGGGGGGGGAGGGGTGTGGTGGTGGGTGGTGCAGTTACAGACACCCCCAGCCCTGAGACACCAGGCAAGGTAATTTGATCCCAAACAACTGATCTATTGACCATTACAGAACGTCTCCCTGGTGTTTCTCGCTCCCTCCCCTCTCCCCAACCATGATTCCTCTTTCCCTGCCCCCTTCCTATGCTCAGTCCACAATAGAGACCAATATCAGAATCAGGTTTATCATCACTCACGTATGTCATGAAATTTGCCTTTTTTTGTGGCAGCAGTACAGTGCAATACAAAAAATGACTACAATTAATACATAAAATAATAATGACAGCTAAAAAATCACAACAGTACTGTGCAAAAGTCTAAGGCACCCTGGCTAAATATATGTGCCCAAGATTTTTGCACAGTGCTGTAAACTAATGGGCGAGTATGAGAGAGACAAGCTGCAGAATGGTTGGGATAAATGGCTGGCACCTGTTCCAAACAACTCCAGGTAAAGCAGTTTGTTTTCATTAGCACTCATTAATTTTCATTAATATTAATTTTAATATTTTTAATATTTAATATTTGTAATCCAGGGAGCGGGAAGAGCAGAATCAAATATCGCTGTGATGATTGTACATTCTAGTATCAATTGTTTGGCGACAATAAAGTATAAAGTATAAATACCCAGACCTGCCTCTCGTTTTTTTCGCACTACCTTACTTCCCCTTTTCTATTTTCTATTTACAATTTATAATTTAAATGTTTAATATTTACTATCAATTTGTACTCCAGGGAGCAGGAAGAGCAGAATCAAATATCGCTGTGATGATTGTACGCTCTAGTATCAATTGTTTGGCGACAATAAAGTATAAAGTACTCACTGCAATATTCTACCTTTTACTAGTTCTTCAAATAGAAAATGTACTGTATATTGTTGGACAAGGTATTCCTGGTAAGAGCATCCTCTTATGCAAAGCACATTACTGTAATGAAATCTCACACCAGTCTACACAGGGATTGTCAATGCACATTGTGAACTAATCCAATGGTTATGCATAGCACAAAAATGGCCATTTTTTACACCTCCCATTATTCCTAAATATAGCTGCTATATTTCATTAGGAGTTTGAGGTTTGAGGAGTGTTGGTAGGTCACCAAAGATACAGTATGGGGGGGGGGTGGCTACTGCACAGGATCCAAAAAAGCTGCAGAAAGTTATGAACTTAGTCGGTTCCACCATGGGCACTAGTCCCCCCAGCATCCAGGACATCCTCAAAGCACAGTGGTTCAGAAAGGCGGTGTTCATCATGGAAGAACCCCACCAGGAGATGCCCTCTTCTCCTTGCTACCATCAGGATGGAGAAAATAGAAGCCTGAAGACACACACTCAATGATCCAGGAACAGTTTCTTCCTCTCCGCCATCTGACTTCTGAATGGACACTGAACCCATGAACACCAGCTCACTACTTCTTTTCTTTTCTACTACTTACTTAATTTAACTTTTTAAAATATATATTTATACTTCTTACTGTAATTTAGTTTTTATTGCAATGTACTGCTGCCACATAACAAATTTTACATCACATGCCAGTAATATTAAACCTGACTCTTGATTCCAACCCTTTCCAAACAACTAATAATAGCTACTGTCTGTGGAGAAAAGCAGATCAAGATTTGTCACAAGATTCCATTAAATTTATTGGTCAGTTTTTTAGTAAACTGCATGTTACTACGCAGTTAGTTGGAATTCACAACATATCCCACATTAATTGAGTAACAAATACATTTTGGGCAAGCTTAAAAATTGCCAGACTTCTATAATCAAAGACTATGAGTCATGTGCTAATTGTAGAATGTGTGCCAACCATTTCATAACTCTGTCCTATTAATGAAATTCTGACTCATTTCACTCTCTAGCTTTAGCAAGAAAACAACAGTTCATAAATAACAAAATTAAACTAACGCCAGTGACAAGACTTTTTTTTTAAAAAGACTATTTCGAAAATATCAGTACATAATATCACTTGGACCATTCACAGCCTACTCAGAGCAACCATTACAAGATAAAATCTTAACTGAATCTATTATGTCCTCAGAAAATGTGACAATCCAATGCAAATGTCTGTGGTCTTCTCCACAAAATGTGCTTCAACCCAATGGGATAGAGCTAATTATCAAGCTGCAAGGAATATATTTCATTCTTCATTTTCATTTCAAGAATTCTCCACTGCAGAGAGAAATTTATTAAGTGTTAAGGGGAGATTCTGTTGTTTTTACTCATGGGATGGGGATGTTACTAACACTGAGGCCCGCTGTTGGTCAGGGTCAGGGCAGTACAACATGGAGAGCAAGCTGTTGCCCATGTAGCAGGCTCCCCTCTCCACACAGCAGATGAATCCAAAAGAGCAGCCGAGTCTGATACAGTTTGGCACCAGCAATGTCGCAGGAGATGCCAGTCAGCATTGAGCTCAACGTAGGACTGCCTGAGCTCCAGATTTTTCCCTTGGGGTTTACTCCCAAAGTTTTCCCCTTGAGTTGGCAAGGCAGCAGAGGTTTGAGATCAGAGTTTTCCTTCTAAATGAACTGCCAACCATGGCAGACGAGCCCCATCTGCCTGAGGTGACTGGTTTTAAGGTGCCAGTAGCCCACCTTTGCCCCCCCCCCATCAGTAAAAATGGTTCCACTAGACTTAGTAGCTAAGCCACATGTAAACGTCAGGAGCTGGACTTGGACGTCAGATGCATGTCACCGAGAGGATTTAATAGGTAGTGGAGTTTACCCCACTACCACCAACCCTGGCTATAACAACTTTAAGGAATCTATTACTAACAACACCCACAATTACTGACCATCCCAAATTCTCCCTGAAATGAGCAGTATACTAGATTTCTGAAAGCATCTATGTGTCAAGCAATCACATTGTTGAGGCTGTAGTTACACAAGGCTAGATCTGATATACCAGAGGCTTTTCTTTGTCTGAGAGACATTGCTGAACCAAATAGATTTTATAACAATTCGGCAACTACATATTCACTCTTATTAACACAGGTTGACCCTAGGTTAAAAATGTCCAATTTATGGGCTTTCCTACATATGAATGAACTCTCAAAATATCAAAAGGCCAGTATCTGTATATACATGCATTCCTACGAACAGCAAAAACAATTTCTTCCCTTCCCATTTTTAATTGTTCTTTTTTTTTAAATCGATATGTGTTTGATACCATTGTGGAGGTATGGTTACCTTATTAAGTGATTTTAATGCACTTCATAACTATTCAGCTTAAGGATGCCTATGAAAGTGGTCCTCATTCTTCCCCTCCACCAGCAGATTCCTGAATGGACATCGAACCCATGTCTTGGAACAGTCATTGCTAGCTGTAATATTCCGTTTTTCTTTACACACTTATTTAAAATTTACCAGTACATTGGGAGAACCAGTTTATAACAAGTTTACAACAGGTTACAACAGGTTCTTACACCGTGGGTGCCTCGGTAGCTTAGCAGTTAATGCAACGCTATTCTAGTCAGATTTTGGAGTTCAATCCCAATATTCTCTGTACGTCCTCCCCTTGGAATGCGTGGGTTTTCTCCGGGTCCTCTGGTTTCCTCCCATAGACCAAAGACGTATCGGGTGGGTTAAATGGTCACTGTAAATTGTCCGATGATTAGGCTAGGGTTAAATTGGGGCTGTCGGGGGTTGCTGGGCGGTACGGCTCAACGAGCTACAGAGACCTATCCTCCTGTTTCAATACATAAATCAAGTCATTGCTAGATTCAGTATTTCATTTCTCCTTACACATTTTTCAGAAATTTACAAATGCATTGGGAGAACAGGTTCTCATGCCGTGGACACACGACAGCATAATGGTTAGCACAACACTGTTGCAGCTTGGGGTGTTGGATTTCAGAGTTCAATCCCAGCGCCCTCTGTAAGTGGTAACGGAAGGACCTATTCCGTGCTCTCTCTCTAACTAAAATACATCAGTGAGAGGGCCAGTAATCAGGGAGACAGATTTAGGGTAACTGCCTAATGAACAGGGGGAGACAGGACAAAAATAAAGTGACACACAACAAACAGCTGGAAGGTAAAAGCCAGAACCTGATAAATGTCATGCAGCACTGAGGACAATGCCAAGGCCAGGCTTATGCACCGAATAATTCTTACAGCTGTAATGATAGGACAAGTTATATGCCCTTTTTAACCTGATTCCTTCAATGTAAACTGCAAGAGCCCAATTATGGCTCCAGTTAACTTGACATATGAGGCAAGGCTAACTAAACTAAATTATTTAACTGTTTCCCATATCAAAAATTTAGCTTCATTTCTCTTTTAAAACTAAAGTATTATTTTCTATGACAGGAACATGAGTGTTCTCAGGGAAAAGTACAGAAGAAATGTGGCAAATGTTCCGGGGTTATTTGTGTGGAGTTCTGCATAGGTACATTCCAATGAGACAGGGAAGTTATGGTAGGGTACAGGAACCGTGGTGTACAAAGGCTGTAGTAAATCTAGTCAAGAAGAAAAGAAAAGCTTACCAAAGGTTCAGAGAGCTAGGTAATGTTAGCGATCTAGAAGATTATAAGGCTAACAGGAAGGAGCTTGAGAAGGAAATTAGGAGAGCCAGAAGGGGCCATAAGAAGGCCTTGGCAGGCAGGATTACAGAAAACCCCAAGGCATTCTACAAGTATGTGAAGAGCAAGAGGATAAGACGTGAGAGAATAGGACCTATCAAGTGTGACAGTGGGAAAGTGTGTATGGAACCGATGGAAATAGCAGAGGTACTTAATGAATACTTTAATTCAGTATTCACTATGGAAAAGGATCTTGGTGATTGTAGTGATGACTTGCAGCGGACTGAAAAGCTTGAGCATGTAGATATTAAGAGAGGATGTGCTGGAGCTTTTGGAAAGTACCAAGTTGGATAAGTCGCCAGGACCAGAGATGTGCCCCAGGCTACTGTGGGAGGCGAGGGAGGAGATTGCTGAGCCACTGGCAGTGATCTTTGCATCATAATGGGGATGGGAGAGGTTCCGGAGGATTGGAGGGTTGAGGATGTTGTTCCCTATTCAAGAAAGGGGGTAGAGATAGCCCAGGAAATTATAGACCAGTGAGTCTTACTTCAGTGGTTGGTAAGTTGCTGGAAAAGATCCTGAGAGGCAAGATTTATGAACATTTGGAGAGGTATAATATGATTAGAAATAGTCAACATGACTTTGTCAAGGGCAGGTTGTGCCTTACGAACCTGATAGAATTTTTTGAGGATGTGACTAAACACATTGATGAAGAAAGAGCAGCAGATGTAGTGTATATGGATTTCAGCAAGGCATTTGATAAAGTACACCGTGCAAGGTCTTTTGAGAAGGTAAGGAGACATGGGATCCAAGGGGACATTGCTTTGTGCATCCAGAACTGACTTGCCCATAGAAGGCAAAGAGTGGTTCTAGATGGGTCATATTCTGCATGGAGGTCGGTGACCAGTGGTGTGCCTCAGGGACCTGTTCTGGGACCCTTACTCTTCGTTATTTTCATAAATGACCTGGATGAGGAAGTGAAGGGATGGGTTAGTAAATATGCTGATGACACAAAGGTTGGGGATGTTGTGGATAGTGTGGAGGGCTGTCAGAGTTTACAGCAGGACATTGATAGGATGCAAAACTAGGCTGAGAAGTGGCAGATGAAGTTCATCCCAGATAAGTGTGAAGTGGTTCATTTTTGGTAGGTCAAATATGATGGCAGAATATAGTATTAATGGTCAGACTCTTGGCACTTTGGAGGATCAGAGGGATCTTGGGATCCGAGTCCAGAGGACGCTCAAAGCAGCTGCGCAGGTTGAATCTGTGGTTAAGAAGGCATACAGTGCATTGGCCTTCATCAACCGTACAATTGAGTTTAAGAGCCGAGAGGTAATGTTGCAGCTATATAGGACCCTGGTCAGACCCCACTTGAAGTACTGTGCTCAATTCTGGTCGTCTCACTACAGGAAGGATGTGGAAACCATAGAAAGGGTGCAGAGGAGATTTACAAGGACGTTGCCTGGATTGGGGAGCATGCCTTATGAAAACAGGTTGAGTGAACTCGGCCTTTTCTCCTTGTAGCGATGGAAGATGAGAGGTGACCTGATAGAGGTGTATAAGATGATGAGAGGCGTTGATCGTGTGGATAGTCAGAGGCTTTTCCCAGGGCTGAAATGGCTGCCACAAGAGCGCACAGGTTTAAGGTGCTGGGAAGCAGGTACAGAGGAGATGTCAGGGGTGGTGAGTGCATGGAATGGGCTGCCACCAATGGTGGTGGAGGTGAATACGATAGCGTCTTTTAAGAGACTTTTAAGAGATGGGTACCTGGAGCTTAGAAAAATAGAGGGCTATGGGTTACCCTAGTGATTTCTAAGGTAGGGACATGTTCAGCACAACTTTGTGAGCTGAAGGGCCTGTATTATGCTGTAGGTTTTCTGTGTTTCTACGGAAAATCCTGGCAATTCTGGACAATGTTTCTCACCCTCTGCATGCCACCTTGGCTGAACAGAGGAGCACTTTTAGTAATAGACTGAGACAACTGCGCTGCTCCAAGGGCGCTATATGAGGTCATTCTTACCCTTGTCCATTAGGCTCTATTAATGAGACAACCTATAGCTGGGGGGTGATGACCCCCTCCTGTTACACTGTTTGAGGTGACTTATTTTTTATTCTTTCTTACTTCTCTTCTAATATTTGTATATCTGTGCACTTGTAATGCTACTGTGACACTGTAATTTCCTTTTGGACCAATAAAGTATCTGTCACTAATTAATTCTATTCTAATCAATAATTTCAATTGTGACTGAACGAAGCCTCTGGAGAAACAGTGAAGCTGGTGATACCGAAGTCTTATTCAGCAAAACACTTGGAAGGGGCTCCCTAACCTCAAAGTACATCATATTTTTATACCGTTAGGATCAATGGTAATTCAACACAGTTTCAATGGTTACAATGACATTGTTTAATTTAATACTTTGGGTTGACAATGCTTCATTAAAGTTGCACATAATTTTCAGACACCTAAATCTTCACAACCACACTCTAGACACCGGAGTTTGGACGTTAATCACCATTGTCTCTCGAGCTGCATTCACGCATGTCTAACACACACAAAATGCTGGAGGATTGCTGACAAGGGCAGCACACTGCACTCTGCTTCAAGATAGGAGAGATTATTTTAACACAAGCACATGGGTCCCTGCAGACTTCTGCAGGACACATACATATAAATTGGACAAAATTCAAAGCACATCTGATAACCACTTCTGGATTCAAGAGGTAGGAAAGGCCTAAGGAATAATCTATTCCAGGCATTTGCAAGCCTATTTAGATATTTTCAGAAAAGACCACCAATCTCTTCTTCCCTGCTCTTCTGGTAGTTGGTACCAAGAAATCCTCAATTAGACTCGGACATGCTGGAGACACAACACATTGTGCTCTCCCTACAGGACAGGAGCAGCATAAATGTATTGCCTTCAATATATTTTGGAAATTGTTTTAATTTAAAATGCTCTTCTCTTCTTACACTACCATTTGCCAACTCAATACAAGGCTCTTAGAATTTGTCCTGTGCAGTCCACTTCTTGGCACGTCTTATTTTCTCCTTTCTGCAAAGCTTCCTGCCATCCAACGGTAATGGAATATTTGAAACCGAAATGCAATAAACATCCAGCTATCATTCAGTGACAGCAGATATGACTGCATTGTCCTTACTGAAATAGTTTGGACACATTTGTCAGACCAGTACAGGCAGCTAAGAATTCAATCCTGCAACATTTATCCGGTCCATAGACGGTCAGCAAAACAATTCAACTGCAGCTGGTTGCTAATCAATTTTGGACAAACAAGTTCATTGAACCCATTTCAAAGAAACTGTTTAAACATAGTTCAAAATTACCTTTGCAAATATTGTCATAATGTACTTAAACAAAGACAGATCACAAAACACTCTAACAGGCGATTCGGACGGCTCAGCACATCAGTGGACCCGGAGACAAATCTACGACGCTCAATGCTCGCAACATCATTGAAGACCCACCTCATCCCGGACAGCATCTGCTCAATCTCCTGCCATCTGCCATCTGGTAGGAGATGCAGGAACTTCTTAGCTAAGACCGAAAGGCTGAAATGGCTTGTCAATGGTCTTCGAGTGTTATGGACAATTGAAGTCACTTGTCACATATAAATATGGGACTTTTTTTTAAATAAGCCATATTGCATGCATTGTCAATATCTGTTTTGCACGAATTGAAGTAGCAGCCTACTCTCGTTGTCTTGAGCAACAACAATAAAGTTCTATTCTATTCTAAGCAACAGACACAAACTGCTGGAAGAACGCAGAATCTACGGATATAAATAAGCAGTCGGCATTTCAGGCTGAGAACCTGTTCTAATCCAAAGCATTCAGCATATTTAAACACTGCTCTGCTGCACTCCTGTAGTCCTCAACTAGTTTGAGTTCCTTGGTGAACAGAATGTGCATAAACGGTACAAATTAAAACTGTACCTTACTCTAGATGTATAAGTGTACAGTGTTGGAGCGTGGCCAAGTGGTTAAGGTGTTCATCTAGTGATCTGAAGGTCGCTAGTTCCAGCCTTGGCTGAGGCAGCGTGTTGTGTCCTTGAGCAAGGCACTTAACCACACATTGCTCTGCGACGACACCAGTGCCAAGCTGTATGGGTCCTAATGCCCTTCCCTTGGACAACATCGGTGGCGTGGAGAGGGGAGACTTGCAGCATGGGCAACTGCTGGTCTTCCATACAACCTTGCCCAGGCCTGCGCCCTGGAAACCTTCCCAAGCACAAATCCATGGTCTCATGAGACTAACGGTAGCCTATACATAAATGTACAAAAGGAAATAGTGTGCATAACTACGAGAAGTAACTCTGAAGGTTTTCACTTTGATCTGCTAAGGACTGTAAGTGTCAGTTGTTACCCTCTTGCAACAGTTAACGTCTACTTGCAAACTAGAGATATAACAGCAGACTATTAAACAAATTACCCCAGTTCATGAATGTGTACACTACAGGCTCACTGACTTTCAATAATAGTTACTTAACTGTGAACTTCAAGGACAATTCTCTAAAAGGAACTGAGCTCACTAGCTTGCGTTTATTCAGTGAAGGTGAGTTTGAAGAAATCCCAGTTTCAACATAGCCACTGAACAGTTTCTGAATTGCTTCCTGCCCAAGTTTGCAATTTTCCTCAGCTCAGATGTCACAACAGTTTCAAGTCACAGACCGCAACCACTTATGAACAGTGAATTTTGCAGAACTGCTGAAGGAGACATATGCCCCGATCACTCATTCACTTATTAGTGTTAGGTAATAAATTCAGATCTAATTTTTTAAAATTTAGAGATACAACACAGAACAGGCCCTCCAGCCCTTCGAGCTATGCTGGCCAACACCTCCAATTTTCTATAATTGTGTGCTGCTCACAACGATATTGAGAAATTGCACAGCAGCAAATTTAGGTCAACAAATAGCTGTGTAAACTCAGACCATAAAAATTCTGTGCTTGCCAAAGAAAATTAGGACTAAGTAGAGCTGTCTTCAAAGGGAAGTAATAACAAAAGCAAGCTTTTGGTTTTGAGCATTGTGCCACCTTGTAACACCACCAAAGGACTGATGTACTTCCCAGCTTTCAAACCCTGCCCTTTTCCCATCAACTTAGCCAAATGTAGAGTAGTGGTTAGCACAACGATTTACAGTACAGGCGACCCAGGTTCAATTCCCGCCACTGCTGGTAAGGGGTTTGTACACTGATCCGGTGACCACCTGGGTTTCTTCCGGGTGCTCCAGCTTTCTCCCACAGTCCAAAGATATGCTGCTTGATAGGTTAATTGGTTATTGAAAATTGTCCCGTGATTAGGCTAGGGTTAAATCGGGGGGAATGCTGGGCAGCCTATTCCGTGCTGTATCTCAATAAATAAAAACTAAAACAAGCTTTCAACAGCCTTGTGAGCAAAATGAATGGTGGTGTTAATGATGAGCCATAATCAGCCAAGATTCCACCAAGATGAAATCCTGGTCACTGCAGCAATGGATTGATTCAGTCAGATAGAACCATAATTGGCAGATTTGCAGGCCAAGAGGACAAGCAGATCCACCTCTGAATTCTGCTGCAAATACACACACTTTCAGAGCCTGACAAAAAGGATGCCTTTTCATGCTAAATCATAAACACTGGAAATTCTGCAGACGCTGGAAATCACACAAGCTGCTGGAGGAACTCAGCAAGGTAGGCAACATCTATGGAGGTGAATAAACAGTCGATTTTCCAGCAGAGACCATCCATCCAGGACATTATTTGTTGGTTTCATTACTGCCGACTATATAGCAAAAGCAGTCGCCAACAGTAATCTCTCCTTTCTGGAGCTGGTATGGAATTATTATTATAATTGGTTAAACATCACACTTCATGACAATACTGTGAGATTCAGTACACTCTCTCTGATGCTATCATACTTAGATAAAAACTAAAGATCAAAGTTCAAAGGAAATGTTATCGTCAAAGTACACAAACAACCCTGAGATTCATTTTCCTGTGGGCATACTCAGCAAATCTATGGAATAGTAACTGCAACAGGATCAATGAAATATCAATTCAGAGTGCAGAAGACAACAAACTGGGCAAACGCAAATCTAACTGGATAGAAATAAACAAGAAGAACATGAGCTAATGAGATTAAAAAAATCTTAAAGTGAGAACGTCAGTTGTGGGAGCATCTCAATGGATGGGAAAGTGAGTGTGGTTAACCAGCTTGCTCAAGAGCCTGATAATTGAGGGATATTAACTGTTCTTGAACCTGGTGGTGCGAGTCCTGAGGCTCTTGTACCTTCTACCTGATGGCAGCAGCGAGAAGAGAGCATGTCCTGGGCGGTGGGGATCTCTGATGATGGTGCTGCTTTCACGTACATGTCCTCAATGGCTGAGAGGGCTTTCCCATGAAACTATTAACCAACAATCAATAGATTTGTCATATATCCCAGTGAATCAAAATGACACATACACATGTATAATTAACATCCTTATTTTTCTGCATATAAGAATGACCATTGTTGGAGACCACTGCTTTGTTAAAAAGTACAAACCTTATTAAAAAAATTATTTTAAAATACTCATGTATTTTTCACACTCACTGGCAGAAAGCTGTATGGCAGTTAAACTAAGTTTTTCACCTTTCTCATTTTTTCATTGGCGAAATATTAGCACATTACCCACACAATGTAATTGTTTCAATTATGTTGCCTATTAATTCATTCATTCCTTCCTATCTAAGGAATTTCTTTTATCTCATCTATAAAAGTGTAGATTTTTCAGAAGTGTCATCTTTTATCTTACACTCCTTAACCTTAATTCCCCTCTTATCATTGTTTCTCAGCTCTTTACTTAGTTTGCTTTGTATTTGTATGTTTGTTTGTACACCAAAATAACCTGAAATCTTTGAACTAAGACTGCTCATCGTTCCCAACTCCTGGAAGAACCCAAAGGATCAGAAGATAAATGGAGCTCCAACATTAGCAAGCAAATTGAGAGATAACTAGTTGCACCAACCGTACATGAAATGAAGCCAAAGGAATCCAAGCTGCATCTTGAATTTTAACACACAATTCATTCACAGCACTTCAAGCATCAGTGTTTTATTGAAAGGTGCTCCAGAAGTGATGGTTAAAGATTTACTTTTGTTACATGTACATCAAAACACACAGTGTCACCTGCATCAATGACTAGCGGTCTGAGGATGTGCTGGGGGCAGCCTGCAAGGGCCACCATGCTTCCAGCGCCATCATAGTGAGTCTACAATTTATTAGGCCCAACCCGCAAGTCTTTGGAATGTGGGAGGAACCCATAACATCTGGGGGAAATCAACACAGTCACGGGGCTGTTTGGGGCCCTGAATGGCAGTGAAGGAGGAGGTGCAGGGGCAGGTGTGGTACCTGTTCCACTTGCAGGGATAAATACCAGGAAGCAGATCAGTGGAGAGGTACGAGTGGACAAGGGAGTCACGTAGGAAGCAAACCCTGCAGAAAGCAGAAAGTGGGGGGAGGGAAAGGATCGCTTGGTGGTGGGATCCTGTTGGAGATGTCAGAAGTTACAAAGATTTATGTGCTGGACACAGAGACCAGTGGGGTGAAGCAGGAAACGTCGACTGTACTTTTTTCCATAGATGCTGCCTGGCCTGCTGAGTTCCTCCAGCACTTTGTGTGTGTTGCTCGGATCTCCAGCATCTGCAGATTTTCTCTTGTTTGTGATTTATTCCACCCACATTGTCAGCCCCTTTCTGGCTTCAACATTAATCGCAAAATTCCCAGGAATCGAAAAGAGACTAATACCAAATGAGATATGCACAATTCACTTTCCAAGTCTAATCAGAGCCATCAACTCTGCAGTTCGTGGTTTGAGACATTTTAATACACGCATTAACTGCCTGGTTCGGAGGAGGACTGGGATTTGGGCCAGCAAATTGAACAATTTCATACTTAAAGAGCAAGACATACTAATAGAAATTTAGATGCTGTGGAGCTCAAAATACTAAAATGTCACCAAAGTTCGATTATAGTTCAATTATCTAAAAAAGCTAAAAGCAAGACAGGTGGATAGTTAAGCAGCAACTTATTCCACAAAATAGGCAAAATCCGTTTTCTTTGAGCGAACTGTAGCCCATATGCAAATATGCCAGTCAAACTCATTGAGCACATAGTTATTCAGAGATGATGCTACGAACCATTTAATAATACAATCTGTTTTAAGGTGGATGGACCAAATTATGTCCCTTTTTTCTCCTTTTGGTAAAGCAGTAAACAATGTTTTTTCTAATATTAACCAGATGGCAATAGGTGTTCCAGAAGGACCATGTGAGCATTATGTAACAATACAGACTTAGTTTAAATGGTAAACCACTTAATCTAAATTGGGTTCATTCATCTGTTGTGCGCCGTATCATAGTGACACGAGCAATCGTGGTCATTCCAGGACCATGATTATCCATGGCAAATTTTTCTGCAGAATTAATTTGCTGTCGTCTTCTTCTGGGCAGGGCTTTTACACAATGGGTGACCCCAGCCACTGTCCACATTCTTCAGTGGTCAGTGGTCGCATAACCAGGATTGTGATAGGCACCAGCAGCTCATAAGACCATCCACTATCTGCTTCCATGTCTTCACGTGACCCCCCTGATCGGTGGGGGGGGGGCTAAGCAGAAGCTCAATACAAACACCTACGACAGGATACCGTTCGTTGACTATAGCTCAGTGTCTAACACCATCATTCCTACAGTTCTGATCGATAAGCTATAGAACCTTGGTCTCCGTACATATCTCTACAATTGGATCCTCAAATTTCTAACCAGAAGACCACAATCTGTGCGGATTGGTATCAATAACTCCTCCTCACTGACAAGCAACACCAGTGCATGTCAGGGATGTGTGGCTAGGCATAGCTCAAATGCCAACTATAAATTTATTAATGATACAACTGTTGTTGGCAGAATCTCAGATGGAGACGAGAGGGTGTACAGGAGTGAGATATACCAGCTGGTTGAGAGGTGTTACAGCAACATCCTTGAACTCAACGTCAGTAAGACCAAAGAGCTGATTGTGGACTTCAGATGTACTGTGGAGAGAATTCTGACAGGCTGCATCACTGTCTGGTGTGGAGGGACTACTGCACAGGATTGAAAGAAGCTACATAAAGTTGTAAAACTAGTCAACTCCATCTTGGGTACTAGCCTCCACAGTACCCAAGATATCTTCAAAGAGCAGTGTCTCAGAAAGGCAGTGTCCATCATTAACGACCCCATCACCCAGGACATGCCCTCTTCTCAGGCCCGAAGGCACAAAATCAGTGATTCAGGATCACCTTCTTCCTCTCTGCCATCCGATTCCTAAATGGACATCGGACTCATAAATACTACCTCACTTTTTCATTAATATTTCTGTTTTTGCACTATATTTAATTTAACTATTTACTATGCATGTATACTTACTATCATTGATTTACTTATTTATTTTTTCCCTATATTATCATGTATTGCATTGTACTGCAGCCGCTAAGTTTACAAATTTGATAATATATGCTGGTGATATTAAACCTGTTTCTAATTCTGCTACACCTTGCCCAAGGGCGACCTGCAGGCTCGCGGAAGGAAGGAGTGCCTTACACCTTCTTTGGTGGAGACATATCTCCACCCCGTCACCTAATTACTTGGACAATCCAAAAGAAAACACTACTGACATTGGAAATTTGAAATCACAAATATTGTCAGGCAGCATCTGCGGAGACCTACCATTTAAATGTAACGAGCTGAAACGTGAATCGCTTCTCTCCATAGATGCTGCTTGATCTGCTGAGAATTTCTAGCACAATCTATATCTGCAGCATATACTGATCATTCCTGCACTTTCCTGGTGCATGAAAAGTTACAACCCGGGACAAAAAAGAACTCAGAAGCAATGATTCCTGGCAAATTAGAAAAGTTAGTAAAAGTTCCATGTAACTTTGAAAACCTGCTTTCAAATACTCACCAGGTAGAGTGATAGCCTTCATACATTGGGGTATTCTCTTCTTTTTTCCCCGGTTTGATCACTTCACTGAAGGAATCGACAGCCAAAATATCTTGTTATACAAATTTATTTTCAAAAGATATGATCCTTTCTGCATTTATGGATGTGGATATGGATTATGGACCTTTTTTCAGTCTTGTAGTTTTATATTCTGTGTTTTCACCTGTTCTTTCTCATTTTTTTTTTGTGCAGGGAGAGGGGTATTTGGGGGCCAATGTTCTTGTTACATTTCATCCAGGGGAGGGGGTTTTGGGGATTGATGACCACATTGCAGTTCTTTTTTTGTGTGGGGGTGGGGATCAGTTTGCTGTTTCTCTCTGAACTGACTTCCATGGTTTTTTCTTTGTTTCATGACTATCTGGAGAAGGAGGATCTCAGAGTTATATACTACAAACAGATTTTGATATTAAATGAATGTTTGAACCCAAAATCAATTGGAAAATGATAAGGTGCACATGACTTTTCACAAGGTTTCAATAAGAAACCATGGGTGAACTCCTTTTCAATCAAGTTTGTCATTATGTCTATTTGCACCACTCAGCAATTAACTATAGTAAAGGCATCCATTAGTCTTGTGAGACCATGGATCTGCGCCTGGAAAGTCTTCACTCTCCAGGGCGCAGGCCTGGGCAAGGTTGTATGGAAGACCAGCAGTTGCCCATGCTGCAAGTCTCCCCTCTCCACGACACCGATGTTGTCCAAGGGAAGGGCATTAGGACCCATACAGCTTGGCACCGGTGTCGTCGCAGAGCAATGTGTGGTTAAGTGCCTTGCTCAAGGACACAACACGCTGCCTCGGCTGGGGCTCAAACTCACGACTTTCAGGTCGCTAGTCCAATGCCTTAACCATTTGGCCACGTGCCCACACACGCAATTAACTATAGAGGGTTGTTAAATTCACTGAGCATACAGATATTTGGAGAGGATGCTATCAATCCTATTATAATACAGTCTGTTTTTAATTCTTCCAGCAAAATGTTTTTGATGCCTTTCCTAAGTTTCTATTCACACAAAAAAAAATTCTTTGGGGAAGCAATGCTCATCATGGTAGCGTAGCAGTTAGTGCAATACTAGTAAAGCTCAGGCCAGAGTTCAGAGTTCAATTCCCACGCTGTCTGTAAGGAGCCTGTACATCCAGAGTTCAGAGTTCAATTCCCACGCTGTCTGTAAGGAGCCTGTACATCCAGAGTTCAGAGTTCAATTCCCACGCTGTCTGTAAGGAGCCTGTACATCCAGAGTTCAGAGCTCAATTCCCACGCTGTCTGTAAGGAGCCTGTACATCCAGAGTTCAGAGCTCAATTCCCACGCTGTCTGTAAGGAGCCTGTACATCCAGAGTTCAGAGTTCAATTCCCACGCTGTCTGTAAGGAGCCTGTACATCCAGAGTTCAGAGTTCAATTCCCACGCTGTCTGTAAGGAGCCTGTACATCCAGAGTTCAGAGTTCAATTCCCACGCTGTCTGTAAGGAGCCTGTACATCCAGAGTTCAGAGTTCAATTCCCACGCTGTCTGTAAGGAGCCTGTACATCCAGAGTTCAGAGTTCAATTCCCACGCTGTCTGTAAGGAGCCTGTACATCCTCTGCATCAGCACATGGCTTTTCTCCAGAAGCTCCAGTTTCCTCCCACATTCCAAAGATGTGCCGGTTAGCTCCCAAGATTGGACTCATAAGCCACTTGAGAGCCCATAAGTACACCAACAGAACAAAGACCATCATCCTTGACCTCAAGGGATAGCCACGACGACCGGTCAGCAGGTTAATGGGTCACTGTAAACTACCCTGTGATTAGGTTAGGATTAAACAGGCGGGTTGCTACATAAATAGGTGTGGCTTGTTGGGCCAGAGGGGCCTGTTCTGTAGCGTCTCTTTAAGTAAAAAAACATAAAACCACCTGCAGCTTGCAAATTGCAATGACTTGCTCAATAAAAGAGCAATATACTTCTCAAGTGTATAATAACTAGACTGTCTCCAACACCTACAAAAGTTGATAGATTTAAGCCCGAAATTGGAAATAGAAACACTCCTACTTAGTTTTCATTTTAGAAACTAGAATGATGGATGGCAAGCCCGGCTCAGGATCACAGGGCTTTCTGGTGAAATCTTCCTGTAGTATTGTTCATTTATACACCAAGATAAATCTCAAATTCAACTGCCTGATAGAGCTTTTGTTTCTGTTGAAGTTCTAAATTGAGTTCTCCATCACCTTTATGCACCGACACTCGTGTACCAAGTACAACATAGGTTGTGTACCAAGTACAACATAGGTTGTGTCCCTTTATTGCATGCACTGTAACCTGTGCCTCATCATCATTCAGAATTGATCAGTTATACATAGTTTGTCCTCTGTTATGTACGTGGGTTTTGACCAAAGAAAGAAATGGCTGGAGTCATTTGTGCGGGGGGTGCTTATTCAGTGAGCCAAAAATCAAACTTACGAAAAATGAAGAGAACTGTCAATATTTACAAAAAGACCAGGAAATACAATAAAGAACAGTCAATATCTACAAAAAGACCAGGAAATACAATAAAGAGCTCCATACTATTTTCACGAACTCCTGGCAGCTTGATCTCTCTCCTACCGAAAGCGAACCGTCCTGCTTTTTTGTAAGGCACCAGGACATACCATCTTTAATTACCCACAAAGTTAACTTAAGACTATACACAAATCAAAATATGATGCACCCCACAATGTAGCTATAATCATATTACAAAATAAACAAAAGTTTCTACCTTAAATACAGTACATCAACATTACATAGGCCATTACTAAATACACTAACATACACATCCCATTACTAAAGAAATGGAATACTTCACTGTGTATGGTGGGAAAGGGAGCAGAAAGCCATCCCATTATACAAAAATACTGGGGGAGGACACTGAAGTGAGTGCGATCAGTGCAACAACAGCAGAATGACAAGGGATGTGTCTGTGTCTCTGTGCGTGTGTCTGCGTCTGCGCATGCATGTAAATGCCCATCTGTTCAGAGTGTGCTTACCGAACGTTCTCCATCACATCCTCTTTGAAAACAGATATGAAGACCACTCTCTCACGGTGGTGTCTGAAAAGAGGATGCTGTCTAAGTTGCATGCCACCTTGGACAATGTCTCCCATCCACTACATAATGTACTGGTTGGGCACAGAAGTACATTCAGCCAGAGACTCTTTCCACCGAGATGCAGCACAGAGCGTCATAGGAAGTCATTCCTGCCTGTGGCCACCAAACTTTACAACTCCTCCCTTGGAGGGTCAGACACCCTGAGCCAATAGGCTGGTCCTGGACTTATTTCATAATTTACTGGCATAATTAACATATTACTATTTAACTATTTATGGTTCTATTACTATTTATTATTTACGGTGCAACTGTAACGAAAACCAATTTCCCCCGGGATCAATAAAGTATGACTATGACTATAACTGGCATCAAGGTTTTGTCCTCAAATTGGACAGGATAGTTCTCCCTCTTTTCCCTTTCCTGGCAAAAACACAAACATTCAAAACTTTTTGGCATTCCCAATCACCCTGGAGGGAAAAGTATTCTCTTTTACCGTACAATTCACATGTCAGACAGACACACCATCACGGTGCCATAAGCTTCAACTTCCATATTGTGGATAAGCCAAGTATCAGAAACATTGTCAAAAATACCATGAACTGCCAAAACTGTTACATGGGTTCCAAGATTTGATAAATTTCCTGGCTATCAGTGTCAACTCCAATCTAGTAATTAATAGCGTAACCACTGAGTGTTGGCGATTCTGGACCAAACTTGGATCACTGAAGGATGCTCGACAGCTGTGGCAGGGCTTGAATGCCATCGTCTCCTACAAAGCGTAAACAAGCAGCATAGGTGGCAACAAGGCTTCACTTCCAAAAGAGCTCAAAGTCTTTTATGCTCACTTTGACCGTCAAAACATGGAGGCAGCTTCATGAACTCCCATGGCCCCTGATGACCCTGTGACTTCAGTCTCTGAGGCTGACATGAGAGCATCCCTCAGGAGGCTGAACCCACAGAAAGCACCTGGCCCAGATGGGGTACCTGGCCAAGTACTAAGGACCTGTGCTGATCAACTGGCTGGAGTATTCACCGAGATCTTTAACCTCTCGCCTCAGCAGTCGGATGCCTTTCATTGGCTACTATCATTGCCATTTCAATACTATTATCCTCCTTAAAACTAATCATTGAGCTTCAATCCTGGTCATCGATACCTCAGTGTGCAACTGGATCCTCAATTTCCTCACTTGCAGACCCCAGTCAGTTCAGATTGGCGGCAGCATCTCCTTCACAATCTCCATCAACACAGGTGCACCACAAGGCTGTATGCTTAGCCCCCTGCTCTACTCTACTCACTTCATACTTATAACTGTGAAGCTAAGCACTGCTCCAATACCAGATTTAAGTTTGCCGATGACACCACTGTCGTTGGCCAAATCATATAGGTGGTGATGAATAGGAAACCGGAGGTCCGTGAGTCAGTCCTCATCAGGGTATCAGAGGTAGAGAGGGCCAGTAACTTTAAAGTCATCAGCATCATCATTTCAGAGGACCTATTTCTACTTCCCTTGACATTTGCTAAGGTTCAGCACATCATCTAAAACTTTGACAAACTTCTATAGATGTGTGCTGGAGGGTATATTGACTTGTTGCATCAAGGTATAGAATAGAAACACCAATGCCCTTGTAGGAAAAAGCCTACAAAGGGTGCTGGATGGGACCTAGTCCCACCATCAAAGACACCCACCACACAGGCCATGCTCTGCTCTCACTGCTATCATCAGGAAGGTGGTACAGGAGCCTTAGGACCCACACCATCAGGGTCAGGAACAGTTATTACTCTTCAACCATCAGGCTCCGGAATCAGAGGGGATAATTTCACTGACCCCATCATTAACCTGTTCCCACAAACTATGGACTCACTTTCAAGGACTCCTCATCTCATGTTCTCGACATTTATTTCTTATTTATTTATTTTTTGTATCTGCTGTTTGTTGTTTTTAGTGTACATTGGCTTTTTGTCCATCCTTTTGGGCGCAGCCTTTCATTGATTCTATTGTGTTTCTTGCATTTACTGTGATTGCCTGCAAGAAAATTAATCTCTGGGTTCCATATGGTGACATAAATGTACTTTGCTAATAAATTTACTTTGAACTTTAAAATACATTCTGACTGATAATGTTCAAACAACAAAGAATTTCTTTCGCTTTAACAACTTCACTTTTTCCGCTCACGTTCAGTACACTAGGCTGCCGTTTTGTTACCCCACATCCTCCCCAAGAACCCTTGTGCTTATGCCCATTACAAGGGAAGTGAACATCCCTACCTAATGCTTACATAACCCAAATGAACAGAACTCAACAAAGACAAGCGGGAAACCAGACTGAAGCTATCACGGTACAAAAATAACAATTAATTCAGTATTAGTGAAGTGATAAATACTATAGAACTCCGATTCATATCATAAGCACATCTTTAGGTTGTGTTGGTTAACAAAAACATATCTGTTTCACTGTGTGTTTCAATAAATAACTGAATCTGAATATGAAAATCAATCAGAGTCTGGTGTAGTATACACAGGGTACCCAATGCGTTAAGCAGCAAAGGCACAGATAATGAGAATTTCAACTAGATCCTGCTGTTTCCATCCTTTTACTTGGGTGAAGCTAATTACTAACCAAAAGCAAGAGTTGTAATTACAAAACAATGCGACTCTCAACAAAAATACCAATAAATTATAAAGGCATTCATTAGCAATTACAACACAAGAATAGGGAGACAGAAAATCAGGCCTGTACTGAAATTGCAATGTCACTGTAATGAGAGCTTGCACACTGAAGAGCAGCCAGAGGAGGAGGAATGTAAATACATAATAACCGTCGTTGCTCTGAGGTGGCTACTCTGGAATGTGAAGCACTGCATACAGCGGCAAGTAGCTCTGTATGTAAGGGTGTCGCTACGTCTATGTATGGGCTGTCCAGGGAGGGGTAGCACCTCTGGTGAAGGGGCTTGTCGTGTCTGTCCCAGGGCAGCTCACACACCTTTGGTCCCCACCAAACACTCAGCTCCCACCCGTAGCTCCAAGTAGCTGTTAGCATGCAACAGCGGCCACACATCAACAGGCAGGCTAAACCAGGTGAGGGTAGCCTGCAGCCTCGAACTCTGGGAGATAGGGGAAAGCGAAGTCAGGGCCTCGAACTCTGGGAGATAGAGGCATGCGAAGTCAGGGCCTCGTACCCTGGGAGATAGAGGCATGCGAAGTCAGGGCCTCGTACCCTGGGAGATAGGGGCAAGCGAAGTCAGGGCCTCGTACTCTGGGAGATAGGGGCGTGCGAAGTCAGGGCCTCGTACTCTGGGAGATAGGGGCGTGCGAAGTCAGGGCCTCGAACTCTGGGAGATAGGGGCGTGCGAAGTCAGGGCCTCGAACTCTGGGAGATAGGGGCATGCGAAGTCAGGGCCTCGTACTCTGGGAGATAGGGGCATGCAAAGTCAGGGCCTTGTACTCTGGGAGATAGGGGCATGCGAAGTCAGGGCCTCGTACTCTGGGAGATAGGGGCGTGCGAAGTCAGGGCCTAGTACTCTGGGAGATAGGGGCAAGCGAAGTCAGGGCCTCGTACTCTGGGAGATAGGGGCAAGCGAAGTCAGGGCCTCGTACTCTGGGAGATAGGGGCATGCGAAGTCAGGGCCTCGTACTCTGGGAGATAGGGGCAAGCGAAGTCAGGGCCTCGTACTCTGGGAGATAGGGGCATGCGAAGTCAGGGCCTCGTACTCTGGGAGATAGGGGCAAGCGAAGTCAGGGCCTCGTACTCTGGGAGATAGGGGCATGCGAAGTCAGGGCCTCGTACTCTGGGAGATAGGGGCAAGCGAAGTCAGCTCCAACAGACTGGGTGGATGAGATCCACAGTGTGATCCAACTGCTAGGAAGGTGGCCAGTTCTGCAACACTGCGTGGAAAACAAAGTGTACGACAAGGCACAGAAGACGTCATAACCATCCACTGCAATGAAGGAAGACCCCAGTTTGTGACATTCGTTCGTGCCCCTGGACCTGGACTTCCGGGGTTGAGGGCTGGAACTGCCCTAGTGTTAACAGCCTTTCCACTTTAAAAATTCTCCTGCACAGTTTTCCGGTCATCGTCAGATACGATAGACAACCACCAATATCTTCGTACTGACAGCCTGTGCAAAATAAGCAGATAACTTGCCTTTTACTGCTGCCACAAGAGAACTTCCAGCTCACAAGTACAACTCTTCCCTCATCAATCTGCCTGTCACCCCCCCCTCACTGAGATCCACCCATCACCTGCCAGCTCCAGCTCCACCCCTTCCCTTCACCTTCTTACACTGGCTCAAACTTCGCTGCCTAAATCATAGATGATTTAACTTCCAGTTAATTTGCAGCACCAGATGTCCAAATTTGCAAATCATGACAGATTTAATTCAAGCATACAGCAGGCACTAATCAAGCACAGCTCCATCACAATAATTCAGCATATACTTGATTGCTAACCAATTTACAGCTGGGATTAGCCAGATGAATTTAAGTCAACAGTTTTTGATAACCACCAGTTTATTTATTTAGAGGCACAGAGGAATAAGCCTTTCTAGCTCAAAGAACTGCACTGTCCAGCTAGTTTAACACTAGCCTAATCACAGGGCAGTTTACAATGACCAATTAACCTATACTAACTGGTATGTCTTTGGACTGTTAAAACACTGAGACAGCAGTGTGTCTAAAGAAGGCCCCTGCATGCAAGCAATCTTGTTGGCGAGTAAGAGTCTTCTGGCCCTGAAGTTAGGGGAACTCGAATAAGCGGCACTGTAGATTGTTACACTGAAAGAGCGAGCTGTTGGTTTCCCGTTGTCAGTTGCAGGAGTGACCTCTCTCCCCCTGCCTTGCTAGCGAGAGGAAGAGCCTGTCTGAGGTGTCGAAGCGTTGGGGTGGACAGCAGTTTTCCATGGACTCTAAATTATGGTCTCTGGGGGCTTTGTTATTGCTTGCATGGTGGATTGCGAGGATTGATGCTTTTGCTGCAGAAAGGGGGGGAGTGCTGTTGCTTTTCCTGCTGATCATCATGGGAGGGGGACTTCAGGGTTCTAACATTCTCTGTCACTCATTCTTAGGAGTTTTTTTTTACTGTTTTGTGGATGTCTGCGAAGAGTAAGAATTTCAGGTTGTATGCTGTACACACTCTTTGATATTAAATGGAACTATTGTGGGATGAAGCTGGAACACTGACAGGAAAATCACACGGTCATGGAGAGAACGTACAAACTCCTTACAGAAGACGCCAGAACTGAACCCCAAACTCTGACACTCCAAGCTGTAATAGCACTGCAACAACTGCTGCGTTATCCTGGTGTCCCAGTTAACAGGATCACAAAGCCAGTATATTGACTAAATTCAAGTTGACATACCCACCTGTACCTACTCCGATTTCACAGCCTTCATTCACAAAACACCCCTTTGTTGCCATCCCCCACAAAGTTCACAGTAAATTTATTATCAAATATATACTTGTCAGCATATAGAACCCTGAGATCCATTTTTTGTGGGCATACTCAATAAACACAATAACCATAATAGTTTAAAACTATAACCATCAAACTTTGATAAACATCTATAGTGTGTTGTGGAGAGTATATTCACTGGCTGCATCACACCCATGGAGTTCAACAAAATCCTACAAAAAGTAGTGAATACGGCCCAGTCTATCACTGAGAACCACTGTATGGCTCTCCCTACCATTGAGCACATCTACATGAAGCATTGGCACAGGAATTAACATCCATCATCAGGGACTCCCACAATCCAGGTGATGCTTTCTTCTTGCTGTTGCCTTCAGAAGGCGGCACAGGAGCCTTGGGACTCACACCACCAGGTTTAGGAACAGCTATTACTTCTCTTGAACCACAGGAGATAACTTCACTCAACGTCACTTGCCCCATTATTGAAATGTACATTGGTATGGTCTTTCATTGATCCTATTATGGTTATTATTCTACCATTGATTTGTTGAGTATGGCTGCATGGAAATGAATCTCATGATGGTACATGTACTTAGAAAATAAATTTACTTTGAACTTTCTGAACTTTGAAAAACAATGGAAGACCGCACCAACTGAGCATACAACCGATACGCAAAAGACAACTGCAAGTTCAAAAGTAAATTCAAAACTAAGTGGAGAGGAGAAGATGGCGGCGCGACGCAGCGCGCAGCCACTCCGGTGGTGAATATCTGTTATTTGTCAAGTAGGGTGCCATGCACAATTCTGATTTGATGGAGCCAGACGTGAGAGCACGGAGGAACATCTGGTGAAACTTCTGAAATGCCTGTTTCGCTGCCGCTGCTACTGTGTGATCTGAAATCTCTGGAGGGGAAGGCCCCAAATCCTCGGCTTTGCTTGTTGCTTGGCGGCCGGGGCGGAGTCGAAGCGCTCGGCAGAGATGGTGCTCGGTGCTCAGTGTCGGAGGGCTGGTCGAAGGCTCAAAGTTTTCGGATGAACTCAGAGTCGGCTGTGGTCGGGTGCTTCCAGGATGCTGCATCGGCAAGTTTGCGGAGCTGGAGGCTCATGGCAGGGAGATTTTCTCCCTTCTACCGTCTGCGTGAGATGTTGGGGCTATCGGGACTTTGAGACTTTTTTTTACCGTGCCCATGGTCTGCTCTTTATCAAATTATGGTATTGCTTTGCACTGTTGTATCTATATGTTATAATTAACACAACATACATCAAAGTTGCTGGTGAACGCAGCAGGCCAAGCAGCATCTATAGGAAGAGGCGCAGTCGACGTTTCAGGTCGAGACCCTTCGTCAGGACATGTTATAATTATGTGGTTTTTGTCAGTTTTAGTCTTGGTCTGTCCTGTGTTTCTGTGATATCATACTGGAGGAACACTGTATCATTTTTAATGCATTCATTTCTAAATGACAATAAACAAGGACTGAGTGTCCTCATAATCTAATCTAAATAAATAGTATAATATAATATATAAATAAGCAATAAATATCAAGAACATGAGACAAAAAATTCTTGAAAGCGAGTCCATAGGTTGTGGGAACATTTCAATGATGGGGCACATGAAGTTGAGTTAAGTTGGATCTCCTTTGGTTCAAGACCCTGATGGTTGAGCCTTGTCAGGCCACAAGTCACCACCTCAGCAATTTTGTCCTTTATCGTTAATGGAGAATACATCCCGCCCCGATGACTTGAAGTAATGCAAGCCTTTCTCAATCCTCTTCTAGCAATTTTAGTCTAGCAGTAGATAAAATCCATCTTCCTCTGCCAAGAGCAGAGCAGTTAGTTGTCTTTAAGATTCAAGATTGGTTAATGTCTTTTCCAGTACACGTGTAAAGGAAAATGAAATAATTGTTATCCCAGATCCAATGCAGCACACAGAAAAATAAAATTAAAAATAAAAATAATAAAACACAACAAATATAAATTCTAAAGATAGCCTATACACTGTATATAGATACTTTGTTATGTCATTAAGTAACGCTAGGCTAGGAGAGCCTGTACATCAGGTGACTGACTGGAAATGATAAAGTGGTGGTGGTTGGGGGTGTGGAGGGGTAGGTTAGTGGGTGGAGGTGTTGATCAGTCTTACTACTTGGGCAAGTGACAGTGTTTTGAGTCTGGTGGTCCTGGTATGGATGCTACATAGCCTCCTCCCTCACGGGAGTGGGACAAACAGTCTGTGAGCAAGTCATGGGTGCAATCTTTCATGTTACCAACATGGAAAAGGGCAGTATAAAGTACTCATTCAGTATATTACTGTTTCCATAAGTAAATGGAAATGGTGGAGTAGACTCGAAGGGCCAAATAGTCTAATTCTATATCCTTGGTCCTCAATCAGCCCCATCTTCTATTACTATTCATTCAGAGTCTACAAGCAATCCAAAGACTAACTGAAGGAGATCTTCCTTGTTGAATATGTACCACTGCCAGTCCCCTTGGACACTACCATTATTTTGATCATTGCAATCTTAAAAGATGTACAACTTTCATTTGTCCTATAAATACATTTCTTACATGCTCATCACATTTTAACATGCATTTAATTTTACTTGGGAGTTATTTGCCAAACTACCTAGTGAAACTGATATTGACACTGACAATGAAGTCAAAGCAAATTAAGTACCAATAGGACGAGAAAATCTGCAGGTGCTGGAAATCCAGCCAAAACAGACAAAATGCTGCAGGAACTCAGCAGGCCAGGCAGCATCAGGATTCGTGAAGAGTCTCACCCAAAATGATGACTGTTTACTCTTTCCCATGGATGCTGCCTGGCCTGCTGAGTTCCTGAGTTTTGTGTGCTGTTTAAATGTCAATAGGTGCAGCTGGTGACTGCAATCAGGCCAACTTCAATCTGAAATTGTTAAAACTGACTTATGAATTATCACAGAATAATCTTCATGCAGAATTACAGTTCACGATTAGGAAGATTGGAGATGATACGAAAATTGGTAATGTGGTGGATGGTAAAGAACAGTTTGAAGATTCAAAAGGACCTAAATCAAATGGGAAAGTGGGCAAAGGAACGGCAGATGCAATTTAACTCAGACCAGTGTGGAGTGGTGCATTTAGGGAAGTTAAGGCAGGACTTGACAGGGATCTTGGGAGTGTTGTAGAACAGAAAGACCTTGGGGTGAAAGCTCATAGTTCTCTGAAAGCAGCAACACAGGTAGAAAAGATGAAGGTGCCATATTGGCATACACTCCTTCATCAAAAAGAGCTCTAGATACAAGAAATATCATGTCATATTATCATCATCATCACTATGTGCCATGTCCTATGATGAGGGCGATTATGGTCTTTCCATGCTAATTAGGAAGGTTTCCTGACACAATACGCAGATCAGCTTAGAAGAGGAGAGGCTGTACTTGATCTGGTATTGGGAAATGAACCTGGTCAGGAGTCAGGTCTCTCAGCGGGTTGTGTTTTTTTTTACTTTGGAGATAGTGATCACAATTCTGTCTCCTTTACCATAGCATCGGACAGGGATAGGAACAGAGAACTTAGGAAAGTGTTTAATTGGAGTAAGGGGAAATATGAAACTACCAGGCAGTAACTTGGAAGCATAAATTGGGAACAGATGTTCTCAGGGAAATGTATGGCAGAAATGTGGCAAATGTTCAAGGGATATTTGGATAGCGTCCTGCACAGGTACGTTGCAATGAGACAGGGAAAGGATGGTAGGGTCCAGGAACCATGGTGTACAAAGGCTATTGAAAATCCAGTCAAGAAGAAAAGAAGAGCTTATGAAAGGTTCAAAAAACTAGGTAATGATAGAGATCTAGAAGGTTATAAGGCTAGTAGGAAGGAGCTTAAGAATGAAATTAGGAAAGCCAGAAGGGGCCATGAAAAGGCCTTGGCGAGCAGGATTAAGGAAAACCCCAAGGCATTCTACCAGTATGTGAAGAGCAAGAGGACAAGACATGAGAGAATAGGACCAATCAAGAGTGACAGTGGAAAAGTGTGTATGGAACCGGAGCGGATAGCAGAGATATTTAATGAATACTTTGCTTCAGTATTCACTACGGAAAAGGATCTAGGCGACTGTAGGGATGACACAGCGGATTGAAAAGCTTGAGCTTAAGAAAGAGGATGTGCTGGAGCTTTTGGAAAGCATCAAGTTGGATAAGTCTCCCGGACCGGATGAGGTGCACCCCAGGCTACTATGGGAGGCGAGGGAGGAGATTGCTGAGCCTCTGGCGATGATCTTTGCATCATCAGTGGGGACGGGAGAGGTTCTGGAGAATTGGAGGGTTGCAGATGTTGTTCCTTTATTCAAGAAAGGGAGCAGAGATAGCCCAGGAAATTAAAGACCATGGAGTCTTAATTCCGTGGTTATTAAGCTGATGGAGACGATCCTGAGAGGCAGGATTTATGAACATTTGGAGAGGCACAAGATGATTAGGAATAGTCAGCATGGCTTTGTCAAAGGCAGGTCGTGCCTTACGAGTCTGATCGAATTTTTTTTGAGGAAATGACTAAACACATTGATGAAGGTAGAGCAGTAGCTGCAGTGTATATGGATTTCAGCAAGGCATAAGGTACCCCATGCAAGGCTTATTGAGAAAGTAAGGAGGCATGGGATCCATGGGGACCTTGCTTTGTAGATCCAGAACTAACCTGCCCACGGAAGGCAAAGGTTGGTTGTAGATGGGTCATATTCTGCATGGAGGTACAGAGGAAATGTCAGGGGTAAGTTGTTTTGTTTTTTTTATATAACACAGAAAGCGATGAGTGCGTGGAATGGGCTGCCAGCGACGGTGGTGGAGGCGGATACGACAGGGTCTTTTAAGAGACTCCTAGATAGGGACATGGAGCTTAGAAAAATAGAGGGCTTTGGGTAACCTTAGGTAATTTCTAAGTAAGTACATGTTTGGCACAGCATTGTGGGCCAAAGGGCCTGTATTGTGCTGTAGGCTTTCTATGTTTTTATGATTGTCCTTGGCAAATTTTTCCACAGAAGTGGTTTGCCACTGCCTTCTTCTGGGCAATGGCTACACAAGACAGGTGACCCCAGCCATTATTAATTCTCTTCAGAGATTGTCTGCCTGGTGTCAGTGGGCTCGTAAACCGGAGTTGCGATATGCACCAACTGCTCATACGACATCCCACCACCAGCTCCCATGGCTTCACGTGACTCAGATCGGAGGAGGCTGAGGTGGTGCTACAACCTTGCCCAAGGGTGACCAGCAGGCTAGCAGAGGGAAAGAGCACCTTACACCTCCTTTGGTAGAGGAGGATTTCCAGCACACCACCCAATCATGATTCAATCACGTTACAGCTGTACAAACTGTTGGTGAGACCGCACTTAGAACATAGTGTGCAGTTGTGATTGACGTACTACAGGAACGACGGGATTAAACTCGAGGGTGCAGCCAACATTCATAAGACGAGACGAGAGTGTCACATTCTCGTTATAACTAGATAGACTAGATCGACCGGGACTTGAGCAAAGGAGACTAAGGGGTGTCTCAGAGGTAGTTAAAATCATGAGAGTCATGAGATCACGTATTGCCACAGAGAGTGTGATAGAATGAATTGCAAGGCAAAGTGGCAGGGCAGATATAAATACATTTAAGACGCTTGTAAAAGTTTGTGTATCAGAAGGCTGAGAGAAATACGTATATGTCAAATGCAGACAGATTGGACTAGCTTCTCAAGAAGGTACTTTGGTCAGTTCGGCAGAAGGGCATGTTCCATGATGTACAAATTAATGACTGTAAATACTTGCTTCTGTCTCTCAGAATGGCTTGCACGTTGTGTACTCATGGTTGCTATCAGAGGTCTCAGGACACACACCACCAGGTTCAGGAACAGTTATTACCCCTCAACCATCAGGCTCTTCAACCAGAGGGGACAACTTCATTCAATTTCAATTGCCCACATCATCCCACAACCCATGGACTTACTTTCAAGGACTCTTCACCACATGTTCTCAAAATTTATTGTTTAATAATTTATTGTTTAATTATTTATTATTATTATTCCTTTCATTTTGTATTTGAACCGTTTGTTGTCTTTTGCACACTAGTTGAACGCCTGAGTTGGCATGGTCTTTCATTGATTCTGTTATGGTTATAATTATATTATAGATTTATTGAGTATGCCCACATGAAAATGAATCTCAGGGTAGTATAAGGTGACATATCTGTCATTTGATAGTAAATTTATTATGGGCAGCTTGGTAGCATTGTGGTTAGCACAACACTTTACAATACAGGCGACCTGTATTCCCACCATTGCTCACAAGGAATTTGTACGTTCTCCCCGTGACTGCACGTGTTTCCCCTGGTGTTCCAGTTTCCTCCCACAGTTCAAAGGCCTACTGGTTGGTAGGTTAATGGTTCTGTGATTGGGCTATGATTAAATCATGGGGTTTGCTGGGAGTCGCAGCTCAAAAGACTAGAAGGGCGTATCCCACGCTGTAGCTCAATAAATACATAAATAAAATTAAATTTTTTAAAATACATAAAACTTGGTCAACACAGCATTTGCAGAAACTAGTAATTTACATATAAATAAACAGTCCAATCAAAGAGCAACAAAGGGGAATAAATTTGATTTGATCTTCCCTTGTTCCTTTTCACAAAATCTTCATCACTGAGTTACGTCTGCTTGAAACTGTTTATTTTGATGCACATACTGCTGCAGTCCTCATTGTAATCCACTCCATTATTCAGTAAACAATAAAGAAAAACCTCCACACGACTTTTGGTCAAATCATCAAATTACACTTCGGTCAAAATACTGGCCATTATATGGATGATATTTCTTTGGAAACCCAAGACACTTACATATTAATATGAAGTAGACTATGGAATTTGGTTACATCTTCAATAATACTCTAAGTAAACAGTTTCAAAGCTTCACCTAAATATCATTTGAGAAAATTAAATGCACAGATAACACTTCAGCCGATCAGTCTGAAGAAACTAGCCATACACTCACTGCTGTACAATCCGTGTGTTACATTACTTCAGCAGGTCAGCACTGCTATTATTTTGGGGGAGAAAAAAGAGAAATCACTGATTAGTTATGATATGAAGGCACTTCCAATTATCACCTCTCACATATGGACTGCATTCTCTGGATGCATTCCTTTTGTCACCTTGTGACTATCTCAGACATCCCACCCTGCAAAAACTCATTTCAGGGAGGTAGCACCACCAATTTGCGGGAGACTCCTGGAACTTCCGGGAGAGCTGGGATGTCTGCTATCTGTCAATTCAGGTGATCGGAAGACATTCTGTGTTAAGGTGTAAAATCAGTTGAATTGCACATCTATTTGAGAGGTCAGGTTAAGAGGCCAATAGGGTCGTGGTTAGCACAACGCTTTACAGCACAAGCAACTCGAGTTCAGTTCCTGCTGCTGTCTGTAAGGAGTTTGTACATTCTCCCAGTGACCGCGTGGGTTTCCTCCGGGTGCTCCGGTTTCTTCCCACAGTCCAAAGACGTACCGGTTGATAGGTTACCTGGTCATTGTAAATTGTCCCGTGATAAGGCTAGGATTAATTCGGGGCATTGCTGAGCAGCTCAAAGGGCCAGAAAGGCCCGTTCTGCGCTGTATCTCAATAAATATCCATTTAAAATTCTGGTTGCTAGCTCCAGACTGCCAGACTGTCTGTTTTCCATAAATATCAGAAGCTCCACACGTCACTGCTCTGGCACGCATGATGCTCATTGAAGGTTTTGAATTCAATAAGGTAGTGTGAGAAAAGTTGTAAGCAGAGGAGGTTCTGCAGATGCTGGAAATCCAGAGAAACACAAAATGCTGGAGGAACCCAACAGGTCAGGTAGCATCTATGGTCGAGACCCTTCATCAAGACTGGAAAGGAAGGGGGAAGATGCTTGCCATCTTTACCCTTCCTTTCCAGTCCTGCGGAAGAGTCTTGGTTCAAAATGTTGACAACCTATTCCTTTCCATTGATGCTGTCCAACCTGGTGAGTTCCTCCAGCAATTTGTTTGTATTAGGAAAAGTTATGCTAGTCCAGGGATCAACATTCTTGTGATATCTGATCTGAGTGAGTGAGTGAGTTGCTTATGGTTTAAATTCTAGAGTTCGCATGAAACAGAACCTACAGATGTCGGAACTGAGCTGTAGTTCTAGGCCCGTTGTTCCTTCCCGTGCCTTGTGGTGTAGCCTTGCCGTCTCTTTAGCATTTTGTGCTTTTTTTTAAAACAAGTCGAGTTGCTAGCTCAACGCTCAACCCAGCATGGATGGAAAACATGCAAGGAGCTGGCTGGATTTGAACCCTGAACCTATGTCACCAGCCCTAGTCCAAGTCCAGGGGTTAGGAGTTACACTGTCATGGCCATGGCCTAGTAGGAACTGCACAGTAGCGTACCAGTCAGTGTAACGTTATTACAGCACAGCATCCAGAGCTTAATTCTGCGGCTGTCTATTAAGAGTTTTTTCTCTCTGTGACCACATGATTTCCTCCAGGTGCTCCAGATTTCCCTCCACCTTCCAAAAGCATGCAGGTTAGTAAATTAATTGGTCACATGGGCATAGTTGGGTAGCGTAGGATCACTGGGCCAGAAGAGCCGGTTACCATGCTGTTTGTATAGGGGTGTATGGGGTATGCAGGGAGGAGTAGCACCTCTGGCGAGGGGGCTTGTCGTATCCATACTGGGGCAGCTCATTCACCTTTGAGCCCCACCAGACACTTAGCTCTCAGCTCATGCGATAGCAGCCATATCCTGCTCCAGCAGGCCGGCCAACTCAGATGAGGGTAGCTGGCAGCTTCTATCCCGGTGAGACAGGAACTTGCCTGTCCTAGCATGTGAAGTCATCTCCGGTAGACTGGGCGGACGAGATCTACAGTGAGATCCAAAGGCCAGGAAAGTGGTACTGCAACGCTCCGTGGACAGCAAAGGGCACAGAAAAAGTCACAGTCGTCCCATTGCAACAAAGGAAGACCCCAGCTCGTGATGATTACTACCGGACTTCCAAGGCCGAGAGAGTGGAACTGCCCCAATGCAATGACTTCTCCACTTTAGAATCTCTCCTGATATTGTTGGATATGACAGAAAACCAACATCTATGAAATAAATCAGTTTTCTTCTGTCTCAGGAATTAAACTATGCCTTCCACTCAGATGGAGTGACAAATCCCATTTTCCAGCCAGCAAAGGGATAACATAACTCACTGCCCCAGGGGTACTGTAGCCTGAGAAATCCATTATTTCTGCTCTGGTGCAATTTGTAATTTCATCTTCTCTCAAGATGTCTGCTTTCTAAGTGGTGACCAAGCTGCTGGAGTACACATTTCTCACAACCAAAATAAAGTCAAGCACAATTTTAACACATTTTGTTTTTGAAGAACTCCAAGGCAGCATAGCGGTTAGCACGACGCCATTACAGCTTGGGGAATTTGGAGCTCAGTTCTGGCGCTGTTCTGTAAGGAATCTCTGTACATCCTCCCGGCAGAATGCATGGATTTCCCCCAGGTGATCCCATTTCCTCCCACAATCCAAAGACGTGCTGGGTAGGTTAATTAGTCGTTGTAAATTGTCCCGTGATAAGGTTAGGGTTAATTGGGGTTGTCGGGGTTGCTGGGGCAACACAGCTTGAAGGACCAGAAGGACCTACTCAAACTGTATCTCTAAATAAAGATAAGATCATCTGAAATATGAAATGTATTCTCAGGAGTTACATGCTATAGAAATCATTAGGGTTATACGACAGTCGCTCTGACTTCACTACAAAATTCAACGGGGACTATGTTATATGCATTTTTACAAAACCAAGCTCTCACAAAGTCTTAGTGGATCTATCCTATCATCAGACAGCAACTGTATACCACGCAGCCTACGGCCAGGTTACCAGCATTTCTCTATTTAACAGCATACATGATAATAGCTGATACCGGAAGATGATATCCATTTTACCAAGTAACTATGACAAAATGTTATCACTTCATATCTTTACAACTGTAAAAGTACAAACAACGTATGGCAAGAGAAAATTTTCATTGAGAATGCAAAGAAACCAGACACCCGATATACTAATCCCCTGCTGCGATGCAGGTAATACCACTTTCCAGCTACAGTACATTGGGCCTTGTCCAGTTTGCCTACCGCTTAAACCAGTCCACAGATGATGCCATAGCCTCGGTCCTCCACTGTCTCCTATCCCAACTCAGAAATGATGCCTCATACACCAGGCTGTTGTGCATCGAATTCAGCTCGGCGTTTAACACAATCTTCCCTCAGAGGATGGTGGGTAAACTGTCCTCACTGGGACTCATCTTCTCTGTAACTGGATCTTGGACTTCTTGATGGGAAGACCCCGGTCAGTCTGAGTGGGCAGTGACACCTGAAGCTCCAGCTCAGGGCACTGAACAGGGGTGACCCCAGGGTTGCGTACTTCATCCGCTAGTGACTCACGACTGCACTGCCAGATCCAGCTCAAACTGCATCATCCAGTTCGCTGAATACTACAGCAGTTGGCCTCATCAGCAAGAATGATAAGTAGGCATACAGGGAGAAGGTACAGAGGCTTGTCAAACAGTATGAGAACAAACATCCTGAGCCTCAATGTAGACAAGATTCACCAGGATCCCCCTCTCCCCTTTATTTGTGACATTTACCGGGAGCACTGTATACAAAGGGTCAAAGCATTGTTGAAGATCCATACACCCATCCTATGCAGCACTGCCAGGGAGGTGGTACAGGAGCTTCATGACCAGGATTGCCAGCTTCTTCCCTCAGGCCATGATACAAATGAGTACCCTACCACCACAAAGGTCTCATTACCAGGAGAGCAAGCTGTTTACCTGTGTGGTGCACGACATACATTCTGAATTATATTTTAATAAGTTATTTGTGGCAATAATTTGTTTTAATAACCCACACGGGTGGGTTGCTGGTGCCTTAAAATCAGACACTTCAGGCAGATGTGGCTTGTCAGCTCACGATTGGCAGCTCATCTAGGAGAAGGAAAACTCTGATCTCAAATCTCCGCTGCCTTGCAGCTATCCTCACTCATGGGGAAGGTTTCGGGAGTAAACCCCGAGGGGAAAATCCGGAACTAGAGTCCTATGTTGAGTTCAACACTGATTGGCAACTCCTGCGACACCGCTGGTGCCAAACTGCATCGGTCTCAGCTGTTCCTTTGGGTCATCAGATGCACGGAGAGGGGGAGCTTGTTACCTGGGCAACAGCTTCGATGCACATCCATAGTCAACTCTGTTTTGCCCAACTTCTAACATCTTCATCAATTCAAATATTTCTGCAATGCCCTTCCTGAACTTTAATAAATACCTTGGCCAAAGAGGAAAGTAGATGCTTTTTCTGCTTGCTTAATTTTTTTTTTGCAGTGAACATCTTCTGAAATTCACAGCTCAACTTTAAGAGCAAGTTACAATTTTCAATTTAAAATCCAAATGACAAATGCCATATTTGTGGGTGACAGAAAGGTCTGTCAGCCAATATTTATTTATTTGAGAGAGCAAGAAAATGCCAGAAACACTCAATAGATAACGTAATATAGCACAGGCCTTTCAGCATGCAGAAATTAATCTGCCTGCACGTGATCTATAATCACCCCATACCCTGTCAATCTAATACCTCAAAATGCTGCTGCCCTATCCACCTTCACCAACTTCCCCAGCATCTCGTTCCATGCACAAGTCACTTCGCACTTTAGTGTAAGGGTATTCATCGGGTACGTCAAAAAAACAAACTTCCAAAAATTAGTGAATATAGTGAAAAGAAAAATGCCACCATTTACAAAATGATATCTACCAGAAAACACAACAATAGCACCATACTCATTCTTATCCAGTGTGAGCTCCTGCAGCCCCGATCCCTCCCTCACTTTCTGAAGACGAAGAACTCCTTTATTTTGGCACCAGGACATACCATCTTTACTGTGTAGTCTTAAACCAACGAAGTTAGCTTAAGACTACACAGGAATTAGAATATGATGCACCCCACACTACAGTTACAAAACCAACAGAAGTATCTAACTTAAATACAGTACACAAAGAACATATACACACTTACACATCCCCATTACTAAAGAAATGGAATGTTCTAGTGTGTATGGAGGGAAAGGCACAAGAAAGCCAACCCGAGCACATCAGCTCAGTTGAGAATTAAACTAAACTTTGGTGTCTGACTCTGAATGTATGTAGCATTGCGGAGGGACAACAGTGGGTGTACTGAGGAAGACACTGAGGTGCGTGCACTCACCACAACACCAGAAGGACAAGGCAACGTTTGTGTGTGAGTGAATGCACGTGCAAGGAGTGTGTTTATCATCATCTCAGTTATAGACTTTCAACAAAAAAAATACACAAACCTGTTAAAAAATCTGACTTAAAAATTCCATGCAACAGATTTGTTGAGCAGATTTCACATTGTATTCTTTCAAAAGCATTCTAATCCCATACTCTACAAAGCACTGTTTAATGTTTCAATGCTGAGAATCTGGAAACAAAAATATTACTTCCAAGTTTAGTTTCTAACTTTATTATTGTTTATTCCTCTCCATAGATGCTGCCTGACCTGCTGAGTTCCTCCAGCATTTTGTGTGTGCTGCTCTAGACTCCCAGCAACTGCAGAATCTCGTGTTCAGTCTGCAACTGTCCGATCACCTTGCCAATGAGCAACTTAGCCCCAGTGAGTAACATCTTACCTGTATGAAGCTGAATCTTCCCGATGACTCCCTCCACCAGACCAAGGCAAATAGGGTTCCAGGCCAGCAGCAAATCAGTGGCTGGTAACAAGAAAATATTTATTAGTCCATACGCAAAACAGCCGAACAGTGCAATAAACGGAAGTATTAATGAGAACAATCAGAACTGTCAGAGTGGCTGGAGTAATGCTCTAAATTACACTGCTCTTGGTGTATTCACAGCAAAGTGATGTATTAGACCACAATAAATGTCTTGGCTTCAAACATACAGCAATCATTTTTCACCAAAACCTGCAGGCAACATTGTCAATGATCATTTTTTTAAACTAACAGGGATAGATTTAACTTCAAAAACAGGATTAAGTAGTCAGAGTAATTACAGGGTTAAAGAGGAGTTGCACAAACAATGAATTAGGCATTCACTATATGTATTAAATATTCAAAATATATATGAAAATATGGACACGATGCATATTCCATGACTTGACAGAATATAACCCATCTATTCCATTATAAATCTGTAACAAATTTTGCTTTACTTATACAACCAGTCTCAAATATAACTAACAATCCCTGTCTAATTAGGAGTCATTTTTTAAATCATACAATGAGATGTACAACCACGACTCGGCCATGTGCATTGCTGGAACTCCTTGTAGTACTAAAGGCAAAAATTCCACCACAGACAGCCCCAGGCTCAGCTGCGAAAGGGGGTAGGTTGGACACGTGGCTAGCTACCCCATCCCCTAAAACCCCAGCGCTACAGAAACGCCAACGGGTGCTCCAAAGGCGTCATCCCTGGGAGAGGAAGGATCTTCGATGAGCTACACATGAAGACTGGCCCAAGACAGAGGACTCTGATGAGCTGCTGATGGCAGCCTAGGCCCAGGCAGAGTGACAGGCTCGAGAACAAGACGTCATGTATATCTAAGGCAGAGGTTGATAGATTCGTGATTAGTCACGGCATGAAGGGATACGGGGAGAAAGTAGGAGGATGGGGTTGAGTGGGAAAATGGATCAGCAATGATGAAATGGACGAGCAGACTTGATGGGCCAACTGGCCTAATCCTGTTCCTATATCTTACAGTCTTATGGTGTAAAAACTACCCCAACCCAACTGAAGACGTATTAATAACAGATTTGGGAAACGAATACCTGCAACCACCATACAAAGCACGAGGCTAAAAAGAAATCAAATAAATGAGGAGACTGAATTATTTTATACAGACAAGTCTCTTAGTCAAGCCTGCCTCAGGGCTTCAGCAGTGGAAAAAACTGTAAATTATCCTGTCATGATCAGCAAGATCTGGCTGCGTGCCCTTCCATCAGTCCAAGGGCACAATGATAAACCAGCCAACAGGAACAATTTGTTACCCATGAAACAGTAGCACACCCCACCTCAGCTCTTTGAAAATGGGTTGTTGAGAAACAGGCTATACAATACATCGGTCTTAAGGCATTGGAATTCTAACACGCCAGGGGATGAATAAAAGAATGGGTCCCATTGTTAACAATAGTGAATGTTTGCACCGTCCACAATACCAATTTTTCTGCTGGGATGACAACTAGTCACAGAAGTGCACAAAACAAGAGATGAAGAGTCATTCAACCAAATTCCGCCTTTGACATACAGGCCTGCTTGGCACCGTCCATCATGTACACACATACCCATATTCCCAAAACATGTGATTAAGACTATAAGATATAGCACCAGAATTAGGCCATTTGGCCCATCAAGTCCGTTCTGCCATTTCATCATGGCCGATCCATTTTCCCTCTCAGCCCCAGTCTCCCACCTTCTCCTCAAATCCCTTCATGCCCTGACTAATTAAGAATCTATCAACCTCTGCCTTAAATACACCCAATGACTTGGCCTCCACAGCTGCCCATGACAACAAATTCTGGCTAAAGAAATTCCTCCTCATCTCCACTCTAAAAGGACAGTTCTCTTTTTTGAGGCTGTCCTCGCTCCCACCATAGGAAACATCCTCTCCTCATCCACCATATCAATAGATTTCAATGAAATTATCCTCATTCTTCTGAATTCCAGTGAGTAGATGCCCAGAGCCATCAAACGCTCTTCAGATGACAAGCCTTTCAACTCTGAATCATTTTTATCAACCTTCTTTGAACCTGCTCCAATGTCAGCACATCCTTTCTTAGGTAAGAGGCCCAAAACTGCTCACAATACTCCAAGAGAGTTCTCATCAGTGCTTTATAAAGCCTCAACATTACATCCTTGTTTTTATATTCTCGTCCTCTCATAATGAATGCTAACATTACATTTGCCTTCTTCATCACAGACTCAACCTCCAAATTAACCTTTAGGGAATCCTACACAAGCACTCTGAAGTCCCCTTGCACCTCAGATTTTTGAATTTTCTCCGTTTAGAAAATAGTCTGTGCTTTTATTTCTTCTACTAAAGTGCATGACTATACATTTCCCGATACTGTATTCCATCTGTCACTTCTTTGCCCATTCTCCTAATCTGTTTTTCTATAGTCTCTCTACTTCCTCAAATCTACCTACTCCTTCACCCATCTTCATATCATCCAGAAACTTGGCCACAAAGCTGTCAGTTCCGTCATCCAAATCATTGATGTGTAATGTATTAAGATCTCATCTTTGTTAATTATGTTGCTGTTCCTTTCCGCACCTTGTGGTGCATCGGGTGGCAACTTTGCCATTTCTTTACAATTTTTGTGGGGGTTTTTTTACAAGGTCAAGTTGCTAGCTCAGCACTCAACACAGCACCGATGGAAAGCATGCAGGAGCCGGCCGGATTCGAACCTAGGACCACTCACCTCGAAGTCCAGTGCGGGATACCACTATGCCACTACACATCTTTCTAAGGCAGAACCTTTTATGCCCCTACTGCTGCTTGTTTAGACGAATTCTTCATCTCCCTTCAACCCTTTCTTCAACTACTCCCACTCCCCCCTCAGTTTTTGACCCTGCTTCCAGAAAGCCCACTCTATTTCATCATCATCATCATCATGTGCCATGACTTGGCAATCATGGTCTTTCCATCACCATTATTGTTCTTGGCAAATTTTTCTACAAAAGTGGTTTTACCATTGTATTCTTCTGGGCAGTGCCTTTACAAGATGGACGACCCCAGCCATTATCAATACCCTTCAGAGATTGTCTGCCTGGCATCAGTGGTCACATAACCAGGACTTGTGAGATGCACCAGCTGCTCATACGACCATCCACCACCTGCTCCCATGGCTTCATGGGGCTGAGCAGGTGCTACACCTTGCCCAAGGGTGACCTGCAGGCTAGCAGAGGGAAGGAGCACCTTACACCTCATTTGGTAGAGACGCATCTCCAACCTGCCAACCAGCCGTTCAGTTTAGGTCTCTCAATTTCATAACCACCAGCACAAAGATCATCATCCCATCTCCCCCCCCAATCTTTCCTTACAACTAAAAGTCCTGACAACATTCCCTAATCCCCAGATCAAACAGCACCTGCGGGAGGAAAGGAACGGTTGACCTTTCAGGTTGAAACTTTGCATCAGGATAGAGTCTCGTGGTTCCAAAATGCACCTAGATCTCTTCACACAACATCCAATGCAATCCTACATCACATAGCCAAAACCATCAGGTAGGAAATGGAGAGGCCTGAAGGCACACACTCAGTGATTCAGGAACAGCTTCTTCCCCTCTGCCATCTGATTCCTGAATGGACTTTGAAGCTTTGGACACTACCTCACGTTTTTAATATACAGTATTTCTGTTTTTGCCCATTTTAAAATAATCTATTCAATATACGTAATTGATTTACTTGTTTATTTATTATTATTTTTCTTTCTCTCTGCTAGATTATGTACTGCATTGAACTGCTGCTGCTAAGTAACAAAGTTCACAGCACACGCCAGTGATAATAAATCCGATTCTGATTGCACTCAAGCACTGATGAAATTAGCACTGCTCACAGTCCTGGCATTGGTTCCGTGCTCTGTTTTGCAGCTAAAGGAAAGCATGCCATGTCTATTTAATCACCTGATTGACCACTCTTGCCAAGAACCTATGGACACGCATTCCAAGGTCTCTCTGCTCCACTACACCACTATGGTCCACTTATTTGCATATTCCCTTGTCACACTTTTCCAAATACATTCTCTCACATTCCACTATTAACTCACTTGACTAACCACTCTTGCCAAGCATCCATAGACATGCATTCAATTCAATGGTTCAGTTTATCAAGAGTATGCATACAGAATATAACCTGAAATTTTTACTCTTCACAGACATCCACAAAACAGGGCAACCCCCCACCAAAATATATGACAGAAACATCAAAACCGCAAAGCCCCCCCCCTCACAAGCAGCAGCAAAAGCATTAACCCTCTCCTCCCCCACTTGCTCCAGCAAAAGCACTGAGCCTTTCTCCCCGCTAACCATGCAAGCAATTGCAAAGTCCCCAAACAGCCCTTGATTTAGAGTCCACCAGGAAACTACAGTCCATAACCCAGCACTTCAGTATCTCAATCAGGCTCTGTCTTGCTCGCAAGGGAGAGTGAGATCGCTTCTACAACAAACCAAGAGTGGGACGCCGCCTGCTCGCGGTTTCGATGTTACAATCTGCTGCATTGCTTCTCCCAGTCTGGGGTGGGAGGTGGGGGAAGGGGGGGAAGAGTCCTTTCTGCAAGGTTTCTCAGCTCCTCTACACCACTATGCTCCACTTGCTTACACATTCCCTTGTTCCACTTTCCCAAATACATTCCCTCACACTCCAGTCGGCTTGATTCAATCCAATATTAACTTTATTTGGAGATACAGCACAGTAACAGGCCATTTCGGCCACTGCTGACGAAATACACCCCACGTGACCAATTAACCTACTAACCTGTCCCCCTTTAGGTGGAAGGAACCCAGCGCAGCTGGGGGGAACCAAGAAGGTCACAGAGAGAACGTACAAATTCCTTACAGACAGCAGCGTAATTGAACCCAGATCGTTGGTTACGCTAACTGCTACACTACCATGCTGTCCCTTTGCCGACCAATGCCTAAACAATTTACATATCTCTTATTGTTTATTTTTTGGCGTGTGCCTGCATGCATGCGAGTCTGTGTGCGTGCGTCCGTGATGATGTCTTTTTCATGGCTTTTACAAGGCGCAGAGCGAGAGAGAGACTGTGTGGGACGCCACAGACATTCTTCGCAGTATCTTTCCCTTTTGTTTTACGAGGTCAAGTTGTGATCTCAACACCCAACCCGGGACGGATGGAAAGCGTACTCGGGAGCGGACCCGACTGGTTTCGAACCGGGAACCTCCGCTCCCGGGTCCAGCGCCGATGTCGTTGCGCCACCAGCCGGCCCACATATCTTTTATTGTAATGGTCAAAGAGGATAGAATGTGATAGAAACTTCAAATGGTTCCAGTTAATATCAGAGAATTTATACATTATACAACCTGAAATTCTTGTTCTTCGCAGACATCCATGAAAAACAGAAGAGTACCCCAAAGAATAAGTGCCATTAAAAATATTAGAACCTTAAAGCTCCCTCTCCCGCCTCCCATGCACAAGCAGCAGCAAAGCATCAACCTTCCCCCTCCCTCACTTAATTCAGCAAAAAGCAGCAGCTCCCACCACCCACCAAGCAAACAAGTAGCAAAAGCCCAGAAGTGGCAATTAACTAGCAAGCTCTTTGCAGGTGGAACAAGGTGATTACCCAATCTGTTTTTGGCTCCCTCATTGTCGAGAACACAATATAAGCATTGAATTCAGGATATTTGCAATGCAAATCAGCACTGGGAAGGTGTGTTCAGAGCCCCAGGATTGAAAAGGATGTGGAACGATGGGTGTGGCATCTCTTGCAATTGCAGGAAAGGTAGACCAAGCTTCCTGAAGGGGACCACCCTTCATTAATGTTGGAAGGAGAGGAGACGGGGAGATGTAACATATTCAAAGTGAAGGAAATTACAAAGGATATTTGTTGTACGAGTATGTTGATGGGTTAATAAAACGAGAAGGTGGTATACCCTTATTCTGGGTGGGATAAGAGGTGGTGAGAGAAATAGTTATGGAACTAGAACAACATTGTTGTGAACCTCAACTGTGGCAAAGGAACAGACCACTGTTGCGTGAAGAAGGCAGACGTATCTGAGGCACTGGTGCTGAAGACAGAAAAGGTGGTTAAATTTCTGTTCAAGAGCAGCAAGCAGCACCACAGGTCACCAGAGAAAGATGAGATGATTACAAATGAAATGGGATGTGTTTGACATTCCTTGCTGGTTGCTACATTTTAGAACCATAACACTGAAGTTCAGGTAGGGAAGTTACAACTACAGATTAACAAAATAATGTTGCGGCTGAGTCAACATAACAGAATCAGACAAGAAGATACTGAAGGTTAAAGAGCAGAAAATTAAGTGTCAACCCAGTAATATATTTATCCAGTGGTTGCCCAAATGAAGCCCTTCTGGTGATAGGTGGGGAACAAAGTAATATCTGGTCTTCATTAATACGGATGTAAAATTCACAATCACATTTCCAAATAACTGCTGATTCAATCCACATGAATGCAAAAGAGCATCTATAGAGTAGAGTACAGGCGATCATTCAATCCACAGTAACTACCAGTTCATTGCATAAATAGCAAACCCCTTTCTCTGTGCTTCTCTGCATCTCTGCGGAAATCAGAATCAGGTTTAATATCACAGGCAACACACACAAAATGTTGGAGGAACTCAGCAAGCCTGGCAGCATCTATGGAAAAGAGTAAACAGTCGTCATTTACTGAAACATCGGCTGACGGATCTCGGCTTGAAATGTCGACTGTTTGCTCTTTTCCACAGATGCTGCCTGACCTGCTGAGTTCCTCCAGCATTCTGTGCGCGCTGCTTTGGATTTCCAGCATCTGCAGATTTTTTTTTGTTTTTTGCACAATGCAGTACATAATAATAGAGAAAAATCTGTGAATTAAGTAGGTAGTACAGCTACTTACTTATTATGGTGCAACTACTTTGTGTAAAACCCTCTCCTTTTCCTAACCATGATTCCCCTCACCCTACCTCCTTCCAACTTTCAGGCCACAATGGAGACCCATATCAGAATCAGGTTTATCATCACTCACATATGACATGAACATTTTTTCTTTTGCTACAACAGCAGTACAGTGCAATACATAAAATTACTGCAGAACTGCACAAATGTCTTAGGCACCCTAGCTATACATATGTGCCTAAGACTTTTCAACAGGACTGCACATTGAAAAATTAACAAGGTGAGCACACCTTTTTATTTTGTCAATGTGGAAAGAAAACTTAAAAAACTAGAGGGCTCAGGTTTAAGGTGACAGAAGGAAAACTTCAAAGGGACTTGAGGGGCAACTTCACACACGATGGTGCGGATATAGAACTAACCTCTTGCCAAGCAATTCTTGCACTGCGCACAGCCCACTCCCTCCCCTATTAACAAGTAATTTCAACCAGTAAATTACAGTCATTACTACATACTGTTTGGAAATTTCCTTGTGTCACTGCAAGGTCTTTTGTCTACTGCTTAAAAAACTATCGTCCTCTGGCTTTTACCCCTCTGACGACAAGAATAGTTTCTTCAGAATCACTTTGCCAAAACCTGACTCTGAACCCCTCAGTCGAAATGCCTCCCAACCACCTCTGCTCCAAGTACATTCCCAACTTCTCCAACCTGTCATTAACACCCTCTACCTTGAGGGATCGTAAATCATACAATCTTACAGATAATTTAGACTTTATTAAAGATTTTTCAATTGCAATTGGAGCCAGCAAGAAACCCATGCCCACTAGGACTGTATAACATACCTTTTAAGGTGTTAGGACTATACTAGGGATTCCTAGGAACTGCATCAAGCATATACTCGCACCAAAGCCGGCTGGTGGTAGGGATTGTCAAGAACAAAGCGGCTGTTAGAAACCAAGCAGGTGGATGACACACCTTTAGATCCAACCCAATAATAATGTTCAAAGTCAAAGAAATGTATTTGATCCTTTATTAAACAGCTTGCAAAACAAACAATGAAGCAATAAAGCTAATTAAACTAAAGCTAGTGATATTAAATCTAATTAAGTGTGCTTAAGTGGAATTAAACAGTCAACAGAAAACATACCAGGCTATCCCTAGCTCCAACTCACCCCAACCTAAAGCATGAATATGTAACTAAACTCTTGGCTTTTTCAACACCCCCACCCACGTGACTAACTACCAAAATAAACGTGCAGCACAGAATACAATGCAAATAGAAAATATGGCCCCTACGAAGAGGGTGAAGAGGGTGCAGAGGGGCTTCAGGGAGATTCCGACAAGTTCAGTGAATGGGCAAAAGCATGGCAGATGGAATGGAATGTGGAAAACTGCAAGGACATCAACTCTGGTAGAAAAAAGGAAAGCAGGTTTGCTTGAAAATAGATTTGAAAGGTGTTGGTGTTTCAAGGGAACCTGGCTATCCTTCTGCACGCACTGCTGAATGTGTAGGTACAGTAAGAGCTTTAGAAGACAAATTGTACATTATATAAGATGATGTGCTGCTACAAACAACCTGCACCAATTATATTGCACCATGTTCACTCTGCCCCTGAAATATTGTATAGAGGTCTGAACTCCCCACTCTGCTATCAAAGACTGCTGCAAAGGTTCACCAGATTGTGTTACAAAGAGATTAAGCAGATTGGGTCCATGTTCTTCATTCTTTGCAATTTAATACCAGCTTGTTTTCTCTTTCCAACAAAGGGTCTCTTTCCACAGATGCTGCCAGACCTTCTGACTGTTTCCACCATTTTCTGTATTTCAGATTCCAAGCATATCCAGTCTTAAAAATTTTTTTTTCAATTGGAATTATGCTTGCTTAGAGTTAGCAGAGTGAGAGCTCTTTGAAGTATATAAAATACATATGGAACTTGACAGGGTAGAACAGGAAAGATACTTTCACTGGCTGTGTAAAGCAGGGGGTCCCAACCATGGAAGAAGATGGCGCCAGCGAACGTGAGCAAGGGCGACATTCTCAAGACGGTTTACAAAGCTACCCCTTTCATTTCTTCTACATCTTCCTTTTACTTCAAATGTTGCTTTGCTACCGTTGGATCCAATTATCTAGTCTGGTGGTGTGTTTTTAGGCCGATCGAGTAATCTCCAAGAGGGTTATGACCAAACCCTGTGGCATGGGAGTCAGGAAGCCTGGAGACGGGGCGCAAGCTGATGATCGACTCTATTTCTCGTCAGTCTCATGACTGCAGCACCAGGGAAGATTGAAATCGTCAAAGCGGGTGTGGAGGCAAGCAAGAGTTCAGTGCTGTCTATCAACCCCTTACTCTCTACTGCCAGAGGAAGGTGTCTGTGTGAAGCACTCTCTCTGGCTCTTTCTCACTCGCTGCTCCTGAGGGAAGGTTCTTGTGCTCTCTCTCTCTCTTTCCCTCGATGCTATCGGAGGATCGTACCGAAGCAAGACTGAATCGACACTGTTTGTGGGTTGTGGACTCTGATTCACGCAGGATGTGTTTCTAGTTGCTCCTTTTTCGTTGCTATTTTGAACAATTTTGAATTGGAGTGGCTGCAAATAAGGAACACTGAGCTGAACTGAAATATGCCTTTTGATTTTGTGTTGTTTGCTCATCTTTGCTGCCATTTGTGCGATTCGTTTTTATTTGCGCATGGAGGGGAGGGAGTTGATTTCTTTTTCCTTTGAATGGGTTCATGGTTTTTCTTTGTTTTGTGGTTATCTGTGGGGACGATGAATCTCAGAGCTGTATGCTATATTTGGGATCTCTGAATCCCTTGATCACTACTATTTACTGAGGGGTCCGTGGACCCCACGTTGGGAACCCCTGGTATAGAGTCTCAAAATAAAGGATCAAATATTCAGGACAGGGATGGAGAACAAGTTTCGACACTTGGATAGTAATGAAGCTTTGGGATTTTCTGCTTGGGGCTGGTGCTCTGTTGCAGAACATCTATTCAACAGATCAACAGATATTTAGATGCCAAGGGGATCAGTGGATATTAGACTACTACAGGATCTTATTGAGTGGTGCTGTATTTAGGAAAGGCTGAATGGTCTACTCCCATTTCTGTTCTTCACTTTCTTACATTAGGTTCCGTTCACATCAAGAAACAAATTATTTTAGTATGATCTGCCCTTCACAATTCCTTTTACCATGACTTGGATTGCATCTTATTTCAATGGTAAAGTAAACAGAAGAACTCACTTTGTACTTGGCTTCTCTCCCCTAATCTCCTTCTGCTCACCTTAGTCAACCCCAATTCTCAATCTTCTCATTCATCACTGTAGTGGACTTTTGACAGTGTTTCTGAAAATCCTTTGTGATCTTTTCTCTAGTCAATCTAATTTGGCAAAATTATCATATTACATTGTCACACATTCCCTTTACCTTCTTTCTCTTATTCACTTCATTGAGTGAGCTCTGGGTTTCGACATTCTACCTTTCTTCCGGCTTGGAACGTACTCAAACCAAAGAATTCTGATTCCAACAGATTTCTTTGACGTACCTTTGCTCTACGCCCTTTCCAATCAACCCAATGACGCTATCATCATTATGCTTCCCTGTTGTGTGAAATCCACACCAGCATTAGGGACACCACACCACTGACAACTGATTAAAGGCATACTTATATTCAGAGTCTTAAACCCAAAGACCAAATATCCCATTCTATAGATGCTGCCTGACCTGCTGCATTCCACCAGTATTTTGTGTGTGTTGACCAAATACAAGAATTCACTAGCCATTGAGATTAAATCTGCTTCTTGGTAAACAAAGGGAAGCCATTTTTCTGACCAAGTTCTAGACTTGAATGTTGGTTCTACAGCCTGTGTGATCCCAGGCTCTCACTTCTTCAGGGTTTTGGTGAGGAATTAAATCTCTAATCCAAGATCTCTAACCTATTGTTTCTGAACTCCTCCAACCAAACAGTACCATATTCATAGTCCAGTCCAGTGCAACCCATTGTTTTGGTTAATTTTGTCCCGAAGCTGATCTACTGGCTAATCATAAACACAAGAGAGTGAGAGAGAGCCCTGAAGAACGGGCTCAACGCAAAGCATTGCTAGTTTATTCATTCCCATAGATACTACCTGACCTGTTGAATTCCTCCAGCATTTTCTGTGCATTTCTACTGGCTGATATTATCTTCATTTTCCAAGTCAGGTTGTATACCATCCTAGTTATAAGTACTGAGCTAATCAACCAGACAAGATTGAAATTATTTTCTGCTAACAATTCACACAGAGATCTCAATGGTAATACAGGTCTGGTGGTCTTATGACTCATCACTTAGCTTTAGTTCTCTTATTACCATGGTAAACTCCAGCTCTTCCGTCTGCTGCTGAAAGCCACTGAGAATGATGAATAATGGTGCATTGTTTCTCATCTCACTACAGACAGCTGATGACTTTCAAATTAAGTTTAAATTCTCAGAAAGCAGGAAATCTTTCCACTTTATGGTTACCATTTAGTAAAGCTGAGAAAATGTTACTTTGGTGATTATTAGCCATTCCAGTAATATTTCAGGGATTATTAACTGACATCAATTTCAGCTCAAAACAATTTCTGATTCAAAATCCAGGAGATTCAACCTTTCATTACTAATCTCCGTTATTCTTTAGATGTTCTTGGAGAACCTTCAAGAGGACCACAACCTTGTCATTGGGTTTGGAGGCTTGCGTGCATCAATGACCCAGAGAGCTATGTTGGCTGGAGTCAGGACCTTGTTCTTTGATTGTTAGTAGAGTTCCCTGTGCCAAACAGGTCAAAGGGTAGAGGCCAAACTAAGAGTCATCCACCAGTCCTCCAGGTTCAAGGGTTCAGCTCAAAGCTAACAATCCTGACTGGTCAAAAAACAATTGTTAGAGAAACAGCAATGAAGAATCCTTCTATATCTGTGTGAGACAGTATAGAAACGAGGACCCGGAACCACACCTGGGACACAACAGAAAAGATGGCCAAGCGCAGACAGAGATGGAGGATGCTGCCCTAAATGCTAGCGGCATAATGGGCAACAGCAAGTTCTTGGAGAACTTCAGAGCATTAACTACCCACAGGTAATCACATCCAAATGTCAGTCAAAACCAAACACTTCTTTTTCTCTCTTCTGTAACGGCTGCTTGAAGCCTTTGATAACGGACATATGCTATCTGACATTCATTCTACAGGACACAATCCAGCAAAGTCTTCTTTCCTCGTTAGTGATAAATGCAATGAGGAAGTATTACCAAACACAAGAAATTCCACACATGCTGGAAATCCAAAGCTACACACACACACACATACAGTGCTGGAGGAACGCAGCAGGTCAGGCAGCATCTATGGAAAAGAGTCGACTTTTCAAGGCTGAGATGCTTCTTCAGGTCTCAATACTCTGATGAAGATATTTTACAATGTGCCCCCCCTCCAAACAGTCCCCAAATCACATTTTACCCCCATTGGCACTTGAGGTCTACTTAATTATTTTTAATTTATTTATATTAGTATAGTTCAAGTCCTGTTATCTAGACCTTTCATCAGACCAGGTTTTCTACTCAATAGTTAATGAAACATTTCAAATGGAACTACCATTCTAATACAGACCTTTCCCTCAGGGCAACGGTGAAAGGAATGGAAAATGAGCTGTGATTTATATCAAAAATTAGACTCAACCCTAATAGTCTGTTGATGCTCAAAGTCTTATTTAATAGTAATAAAGCTGCCAGGGTGAAGAGGTCACAGTGAGGGCTGGGGCGGGGGGGGGGGTCTAAATATTTGGAAAAAAACATCAGTAATGGGAAGAGATTGGAACAGAAAGCAACATGAGATCTCCAGCCAACCTCATTTAATCCCGACTGTGGGAAAAATAAACACTAATATATAAACAAAGAATGTGCCAAAAATAGGTTTCATAATTTCTCAATCACGGAAACGAATATTTCCCCGACAGCTTCCAGCAATACAATGGAATCCACCCTCCCGAGCAAGATGGAAAATGAGTTTTGTTTCGAGGGGTTTAGAACAAAGCAGTACATTTAATGGCCTAATATGGACAAATTATTGGAACAATACTTCATGCTACTGGTGTAGGTACTTAAGCAGGCCAAATATTACACGCGAGAACAGCAGATTGCAAAACTGACAGTGCACAGCTAATTTCTTGGAAGGCCAAAAAATGTACTACGCTGCTTGTAAATAGATTATTTCATCATGGTTGAAGAACAGTGAACAAGAGCTTCGAGGTTTCTGCAAAGATGCAGGTACTGTACATTCAAAAATCAGATTTTTCACTTAACTCAAAAGTTCAGTGCAACACAGTTTCTTGATAAAAACGACATCTCCAGCTGGCTGAGCTGGATAAGAAACAGACGCGTGACTGCTGGTATGATTAAATAGAATTCTCATCAACTGTATTTCATCCAATAAGATGCATCAAGGCTTGAAACAGAAACTGCAGAGAGCTGTGCAAACAGCTCAGCACATCACAGAAACCAGCCTTTCCTCCACAGACTCCAATTATACTTATTGATGCCTTGGTAAAGCAGCCAGCATGATCAAAGACCACAGCCTGGACATTCTCTCTCCTCCCTCTCCCTTCAGGCAGAAGATACAAAAGCCTGAAAGCACATACCACCAGGCTCAAGGACAACTTCTATTTAACTGTACTGAGGCTATTAAATGGTCCTTCTAGTACATCAAGGTATTCTACACCATTCTCCTCTCTACCACCTCAATGAACTGTAGGGATGACATACGAGTTTCTCACTGTACGTCAGTACACATGACAAAATAAACCAACTCAATGACCACGGCGTGTATGTCCGTGCTCTCTTACTGCTGTAGTCCATCCACTTCAAGGTTGGACATACTTTATACTTTATTGTCGCCAAACAATTGGTACTAGAACGTACGATCATCACAGCGATATTTGATTTTGCGCTTCACACACCCGGATTACAAATATTAAATATTAAAGATATTTAAAATAGTTAAAATTAGTAAATATTAAAAATTTAAATTATAAATCATAAATAGAAAATATAAAAATGGAAAGTAAGCTAGTGTAAAAAAAAACCGAGAGGCAGGTCCGGATATTTGGAGGGTATGGCCCAGATCCGGGTCAGGATCCGTTCAGCAGTCTTATCACAGTTGGAAAGAAGCTGTTCCCAAATCTGGCCGTACGAGTCTTCAAGCTCCTGAGCCTTCTCCCAGAGGGAAGAGGGACAAAAAGTCTGTTGGCTGGGTGGGTTGTGTCCTTGATTATCCTGGCAGCACTGTTCCGACAGCGTGCGGTGTAAAGTGAGTCCACGGACGGAAGATTGGTTTGTGTGATGTGCTGGGCTGTGTTCACCATCTTCTGCTGCTTCTTTCGGTCTTGGACAGGACAACTTCCACACCAGGTTGTGATGCACCCTAAAAGAATGCTTTCTACGGTGCATCTATAAAAATTAGTGAGGGTTTTAAGGGACAGGCTGTACAGTGTGCATTCAGAGATGCTGTTCTGCACACCATGGTTGTTACGCATAGTTATTTGAGTTACTATCAGCTTGAACCTGTCAGACCGTTCTCCTCTGACCTCTCGTTAACAAGGCATTTTCATCCACAGAACTAATGCTCACTAGCTGTTTTTTTTTGCACCATTCTCTGTAAACTCTAGAGAGTGTTGGGTGTGAAAATCCCAAGAGATCAGAAGTTTCTGAGATCCTCAAATCAACCTGTCTGGCCCCAACAATCAGTCTACAGTCAAAGTCACTATTCCCCATTCTGATATTTGGTCTGGACAACAGCTGAGCCTCTTGACCATGTCTGCATGCTTTGACAGGGGGCATGGTAACACAATGGTTAGCATGATAATTATTGATTCTGTTCATATGTTGACATTTTATTGAAGATTGATTATTGACGTTTGTGCATGTAACCTTTCTGACGATTGTGGATTGCTCTCGGCTGTGTGCACTATTGAATTATAAACTGCTGGTTGTTATTGTGTTGTCTGTTATGGTATTGTCCTGTGTTCTATGCGTGGCACTGAACCACAATGAATTCTGGTATGTTTCACATACTGGCAGTGAAGTGATTCTGCTACACAGGAGCGTGGATACACTGGTGCAGGGTAAAGGCAGGCTGGAATGCTTGCGCAGAGTAATGGCCTGATTTGTGTGGAAGGTGTGGGAGTTCTATATGCAATATGAATAGAATGATATTTTTATTTCATTTATTGAAGTACAGTGTAGGGTAGGCCCTTCCAGCTATGCCAACCAGCAATCCCCGATATAATCCTAGCCCAATCACGGGACAGTTTACAATGACCAATTAACCTACCAACTGGCGTGTCTTTGGACCATGGGAGGAAACCGGAGCGCCTGGAGGAACCCTATGCAGGCATGGGGAGAACGTACAAACTCCTTACCTTGTTATTGAAGTCCGAACTCTAATGCCCAAGCTGCAAAGCGTCACGCTAACTGCTACGCAACCACGGTGGCGTGGTGATTTTGACTACTTACTGCCCACAGATGTAGCTCTCATTATTTGCTCCATTGTGATTTTTTTCTAAACAAAATACATCCAATAATTTTGGAAATAATTTTTCTCCGGACATTCAAATTTTGTTTCAAAGTTAGAGGCATCTAGCCAAGCCTATTTCAGTATTTCAGTGCCTCTTCTAGCATTGGCTCTCAGGACACAGAACACCAGGTTAAAATGGAGACAGGGAATTTAAGTCACAGACCACTTATATACTACAAAAACTCTCATGCTGTCTGTCTGTCTGTCTGTGACCTCCAATTAGTGCAAATGGTGCATTACAGCAGCACTTTTTTTGGCTCAATCCAATTAAAATGCGCTAACTTACAGAATGCAAGCAAAGTTCAGGGTTATATATTCATATAAAATTGTTCATTCGCCAAAAATCAACAGGCTCACTTTCACCCGAGACTCGATCCGCCATAATGGAAATCGGGACGCAACCACCCAATGCATGCGCACGGCCAGCCTCAGCAGCGACACCTACCAGAGCAAAAGGGCAGGGCAGCTCTATTTCGAGGGGTTACATTCTGCTAATCACCATCAGCGTGTACAGGATTGGGACAGATCTAACTGCCACCCATCAATAAGAGATAATTAAATCTTATTGTAATGATGTACTTCGAGACACCCATAAAACCCTTTGCTGCAGTCAAAGGACAGCGGTGACTATATCACATCCATTTAGGAGAGCGCCAATCACATCATCAAGAATAATTAGCATCCTTTTGGTGTTACTGCTTCGTATCTTCTATCCAGCATTAGGGTAAAAAAAAATGGTCAGCCTAATTATGCCATGTGGAAAGGGAACGGGGACGTTATGGTCAAGAGGTGACGCCAAACATCATCGGGAAGTGGCAAGGAGAGGGAGAGAACAAGAATCGGATGAGGCCAGGGACGCACGACTCCAGGATCAAAGAGTCAGGACAAAAAAAGATGAGAGCAGAAGAGACAAAGGAGCTGAGAAATTCACATCTCCAGGATCAAAGACAAAGAACAAACAACAGAAGGGACGAAGAGACAGGAGATGAAAGGACTGCACATCTCCAGAATGACAACGAGAGGCACAAGGGTGGCAGATAAACCAGAAATGATGCCATCAAAAGTGTCCTTCGTTAAATGAGGAGCTATACTTGCTTTGCTACGCGTCGTTCTTCTTTAATAAACTGAGGTTTTCTACTTCAGTTTCCAAAGCAAAGCGATACCAATAGCATTCAGAAAAATTTAATGTTCATTCTGGTCACATCAGACTGCACTACTCTTTTCTCAAAGGGTACCCCAACCGGTCACCCCGTTGTCTAGTTTTGTGCTAAAATTAAATGGCATTATTCATGCAAAACACCTGAATCTCAAAACAAGAAAGCTATGGCTTGTAGGCTAACCCACACAATGCCAGATACAGACACTGAAAAAGGAAGGAGGAGGAAATAGAACGAACAGAAAATATGAATGGTACTTTTTCCTTGAACAAACAAGCACCAACATCACATCAATGACTACACCTCTGCAATCAAAACATTTACATTGTCATCCAGGGGCCGCTTACCAAAAGCTGGAAACTCCCCTGCAGGATAAAAGAAAATTCATGCCTGTTGGAGATTACTGGCTCTAATAGATTCAGCAGAAGCCTGGGGGAAGCAACTTGTCTGCAAATTCTGTCACCACACAGAAAATACAAATGCTTTCCTCACCACTGTAAAATATTTACTACAGATAACCCACTTTTGTTTCTGACAAAGTGGGGTGTATAGTCAAACTTCACTACATTGGGACCTATTAGTGGTGAAGCAGCATATTTTCTGCTCTATTGGACGAGACTCTTATTAATGACAATTTTTTTTCTTCTATGTTACACGGTAGCAGAATAAATTTCAGCTACACCCAGCCACACTCTGGACCCCTGGATCATGCTATACTTCCACAGTCTAAACCCCTGCTCACATTCTACATTAAAGAGTGAACCAGATGCCAGCCCATCAGGATTTCTGAACAAACAAACGTTCGATCATTGGAGCTGTGCACCAAATACCACAGAACCTCTGTTCCAAATCCTTTATGGAACTCGATACTGGCAAATGTACAACTGAAACCTTCATTAAGGCAAGAAGTGGAAGAGAGAGTCGAATGAAGCAGACAGAAGGATTAAAGGGTTGCTCTGGAGCAGGATTAGATTAATGGTGGACAGCTAGTTTCTCCAATGGGGTGAAGCAGAAATTACTCTGCTTTAATTGGATATAAATGTCAGTTCTGATTTTTATTTAAAGCTTATAGAACTTCCAGACAAAGGTTGCATATGTTTATTAAGAGCTATGAAGATGCAGCCAGTTCAATCAGAAATCAGGAAGCTGAAGCTACATTAACTGAAAAACACACTTTACAATATGATTATTGGATTTATTTTGCATTTTAATACAATGAAGGAATGATGAATCCCAAATTGCTTTATATAACAAACAGTCCCTCATAATGGAGAAACCCGACATGCCTCATAGAAAAAACAAATGAATCCCAAAATAGTGTCAAATTTTGCAGATAGATCCGGAGTGCCATTATCCAGCACCTAATTTATTGTGGGTGCAGCCATCGCTCTCCCAACTTTGTAAAACAGAGGCCCAAACTAAAAACCCTCTTTTGCACTATTTATTTGGGAACTTACAGTAATTATGCCTTGCACTGCAAAATAACAAGCAGAAACAACACATATCATTCATAATGAACTTGACTCTGATCAGGCAGCATCTGTGAAACAGAATTCAGTTAATGGTTCAGTCCAAGCCCCTTCAGAACTGGAAAAGAAAGACTATTTTCTTTGCTTCAGGGGTGATGGATAGAACAAAGGGAATATGTCTGATTCGTTGAAGCTGATGACTTAAAGGGCCAGACAGAAGCCCATCACCCCACATTTTGTTGCCAATAGCATGGCTCTTACCTGCCACAACTTGCCCTGCCCAATAGGTCAGGATATCAATAATGGAAAGGAAAATAAACGAATGAAAGATAAAAAGCAGAAAAAGCCAATTCTGAAAATTACCTCAAATTGGGGAATTTGATGATACTCTGGAGCCCCAGCCCACACAATACCAGCCTTTATTTACCTATTGAGATACAGTGCGGAATAGGACCACATGGCCCATTTGAGCCACATTGCCCCCCCCCCCACGATTACTGCAATCCAGGGCAATTTGCACTAATCACAGGGCAATTCACAATAATCAATTAACCTACTAACCAGTCTGTCTTTGGACGGTGGGATGAATCAGGAGCACCCGGAGGAAACCCACATGGTCACGGTGAGAACATACAAATTCCATACAGGCAGTGGCAGGAACTGAACCCCAGTCGTGTGTACTGTAAAGCATTGTGCTAACCACTACGCTACCGTGCAGGTAGCCTCTCTATATAAAACCATTAGCAATTTATTGTTACAGAAATGTCAGCAAAGGGCAATGGCTCACAGTAGCCCAAACAACCGTCTTCATTAGAATGAGCTGCACACCCAAGGGTTTGGACTGGAAAACTAAGGGTGAGGTAATGAACCAGCAGACTGACGGGTCATGGACGCAAGATATTGGCTCCGATTAATCATGCTTTCCTTGAAATGAGGCATTCTTTTAGGAGCCAGACAAGATGTTTTCATCTAACACGAAGCTGGCCCCACTAGGCCAAGCAGCATTTATGGGAGTCGAACAGAAAGGGAGGAGACCAAAGCCAAAAGGACTAACAATTGATGAATTACAGGTAAGAAAAAAATTCTTCACATTATTCTAACACATCAGTTTGCAGAAGATTTTTTTTAAACTGTACTTACAAACCCTATATTCTCAAGTGGTGGCTAATACTAAGGAGCTATGTCCAGATTGGCACACACAGATGACTAAATATGTAGCTAGCATCATCAGGTATGACTTTTAAACCAAAGCTCATTGCTATCAGTAGGAAGGTGGTAGAGCCTAGACTGTTTTAGTATAAATTAGACAACTCCAACATGTCAAGAAACATTGTACCAGAAAGTTGGGATGGGGATGGGGTGGATGGGTTGGAAGAGATGGGGGCAGGTAAAGGAAAACAATACAGCTTGGAAAATTGCAGGACTCCTTATCTCCAAGTTTTAAACAAACTCAAAACACCATCTAACAGGAGTAGAAAGCTTTACATATTTAGTGCCTCTCAAGATATCCCAAACCAGATTGCAGCTGGTGAAACACAGATGTAGTCATTACAAACAGGATTTATGGGTTGGCAGCTTGATTGGTAAACGATGACGGGATGAAATTATACTGGAACAGAAATCTGATGCATGCCACAGTAATTTAGCCACATTTTCCAGACCATCTCCCACAACTAGCAATCTGATAATAACCAAGATTCAAATTAAATATTATCAGAGTACAAATATGCCATCATATACAATGCAGAGAATCATTTTTCTGTGGGCATAACTCAGCAAATCCATAGAAAAGTAATTATAACAGGATCAATGAAAGATCAACTGGAGCATAGAAAACAACAAACTGTGCAAATGCAAATATAAATAAATAGCAATAAATAACGAGAGCATGAAATAACAAGGTAAAGAGTCCTTAAAGTGAGTTCATTGGTTGTGGGAACATCTCAATGGATGGGCAAGTGAGTGTAATTATTCCCTTTTGTTCAAGGACCCAACTGTTACTGAACCCAGTGGTGAGTCCTGAGGCTCTTGTATCTTCAATCTGATGGCAGCAGTGAGAAGAGAGCATGTCCTGGGTAGTTGGTGTCCCTGACGATGGATGCTGCTTTCCTGCAAAAGGGTTCCATGTAGATATGCTCAGTGGTGGGGAGGGTTTTACCCCTGATGGACTGGGCCATGTCCAATACTTTTTGTAGGATTTTCCGTTCAAGGGTATTGGCGTTTCCATTCCAGGCTGTCTGTGATGCATGCAGCAAGTCAAGTCACTCTATTAAATAATTTGGTAGTCATCCAGAATATTAACACACAAACTACTAACCAGCACAAATCACTTGCCCCCTCCTCAGCCTTTATCCCTCAAAGCCGGCACTATCAATTGATCAGCATGTCCCTCAGTGACGCACCAGTGTCAAACAAGATTCACTCACTGCATTAAATCACCACCTCTCACTGGTCCTTCTGCACTTTAAATGTGTGCCCTTCAGTTGCAAACCTTCCAACAATGTCAGTGACCCTGACCACTCACTCCCCCCACCACACACACACACACACACAGTAAATGACAGCCATTTCTCCGCTGTCCCACAAATACCAATCGCACATAGTTCAGTGTCTCCACTCAGCCCTGGTATTGTTTCAGTAAACCTGAAACTAACTCAAAACCCTTGTTCAAATTGTCAGATTAAAACCAGAATGAGATTGGACACTGCAATTTAGGCCAAACAGTCCACATTTTTAATCCATGGCATCCTGTATGTATGTTGGCATGTTTTTCTGCTAACCACAGAGACATATGGGTCAGTGGACCTTCTGGTCTTCACTCTGGCACCCTATTTGAAACTGGAGTATTTGGCTTTAAATCCAAAATATATCTATTTATTTACTTATTTAGAGATACAGCACAGAATAGGCCCTTCCAGCTCTTTGAGTCATGTTGCCCAGCAACCACTGATTAACCCTAACCTAATCACGAAACAATTTACAAAGACCAATTAACTTACTAACTGGTACATCTTTCGACTGTGGGAGGCGACCAGAACACCTGGAGGAAATCCATGCATTCCATGGGGAGTCTTTACAGAGGATGCTGGGATTGAACTCCGAACTGTAAAAGTGTTGTGCTAACCGCTAAGCTACCGTGGCCCCCAACTCCAGATCACTAGAATGCTGATCAGCATCACCATCTGCAAAAGGCAAAAACTGCATAATTCTCTTAACAAAAGAAGGAATTCTCCCTTTAAGGGAATTCCAAACTTGGATCCCAAGCAATTGGCCTACACAACCAATTACATTTTTTAAAAAATCATAGCCCGAAAGCCTCAACGTACAAAGTAAACGACAGCTCAGAACCACATTAAGTTCTCCTTCAGCACACAAATGTAACTCATGATTCTTCACCACCACAGGATTCACTGATTAGAATCCGAATCCATACATGAACCTTTCTTTCAAATCTGAATAACCAACGGCATCAGCTGGAATGACAAGATCAAAAATAACAATATCTCACCAGGTGAAATTTGCCTGGACTTGTGTGTTTTTTCTCCCAATTATTTACCATTATAAGACCCAAAGTTAATCTTCCCATTACACTAGAGTCTTCTTTAAAATATAATCTTATGACTTTAAAAGTTCAGCATTGAAGAGATTTTCGGCTTTGGTTGTAATCAGATTAGGAAACTACTCACTAAAACTTTTATTTTAAGGCATTCCCAGATTATTTTTGATTTAGTGCAGAACAACACTAAGCATCTAAACTGTAAATCCTACTGTAGCTGCAGTATATTGATGCTGGTTAATCTTTAGTTTGGTACTAAATGCACAAACTTCAACTGTTTTAGTTCTTAATAAATTTTCCAAGAGCTTTTGAACATTGGTAAACTCAAACTTGTGTGCTTCGGGTTAACGTAGTCTTCATTATTCCAACAATATTGCAACTTCAACTTTCACCATAATATAAGACAATAAGACGAACGAGCAGAATTAGGCCATTCAGCCCATCTAGTCTTCTCCATCATTTGATCATGGCTGATTTATTAGCATCATGGATTGCCAACTATACAATAGAAGTGACCCACAGCTGGAGACAATAAATTTCTATCATCAAAGAACATACATGTCACCAAATACAACCTTGCAATTCATTTTCTTGTGGACGTACTCAATAAATCTATCGAATAATTCCCATAACAGAATCAATGAAAGACCACCCAACTAGGAGGTTCAACCAGAGTGCAGAAGACAACAAACTGTGCAAGTGCAAAAAGAATGAAGAGGAAGGATTTACACTTGATTTTGCTATCCCAAGTATAATCTGAAAGGTGTGAACAGCAAATCTGCATTTTTATTCCTGAGCATTTTGGCCAACCTGCCACCAAAGTGGATCACAAATTTAGAGACACTCGGAGCAGGAAACTTTCACCCAAGAAAAAAGAGAAAATTTGCCTCAAATAACTAACTTTATATGGAAAACCCTGCAAGCTAATAACAGAAACTTCTGGAGGAACTTAGCAGGTCAGGGACATCTTTGGAGAGGAACAAAGAGTCGACGTTTCAGGCTGAGACCCTTCATCAGGTCGAGATAAGCTAATAACTAGATTTTACCTTTGGACCAACTCATCAACATGTTTCCCCAGAGAATATGTAGCTTTTTTAAGGTATCTTGGCAAATTCCATCCTTTTTGCAACTCTCTTCCCCTTAAATCAACTTAATTTATTGTTATTGTTGCTGTTGAGGTGCCGTGTAGCAACTGGATGGTTGCTCTGCACCTGACCGTTTTGATAAGAGCTACTTAGAAGGATTTTCTTCTTGGAGCAATTCAAACCAGGTCTCACTGTTAGCAGACTTTTAACAGTATTAGTGTACCATGGAGATCATTCTCACTGGCTGTATCTTTCTCTGGTATTGAGCGGGGGGGTGGGGGGCATGACCTCTACTTTCAGTTTCAAAATGGCTGTTGTGATGCGTCTAGTGTGGTAGTGTAGTGGGTAGTGTTCGTCAGTCTCTGCTTCAGCTTCCACTGCTGGCTAGCAGTCTTGTGAAAAGGAGAGTTGAATCTGTAAGTCTCTCCCTGCCAGCACGGAGCCTCTGCAGCAGCGAGCCTCGTGTAGTGCCTCCTCGCTGGTGACACACAGAAACTGAACTCCTTTCAGACTCAGGCTGAACTACAGAGGACGGGAGGAGGTCTGGTCCCTGCACACGTAGCACACAGGCCCACCGGTGTGTGGACACGCCCTGGTGCTCGTGAACCAGATCCCCAGCAATGGGTAAACAGCACCACTGCCTTGAGAGACGAAGGAGTAAACCCAGACAGCAAATCCGGAGTGGAGCCCCTAAGTTGGTTGGATGTCATGAGACATCCTTCCGGCAGGCTCCTGCCGCCAAGCTGGTGCCAAACGTACTACTTCATAAGCTTTCCTTTGGACTACACTGGTGAGGCTGAGAGAGGGATCTTGACGACTGGGCATCTCAGGATCTCCATACCTTCTGCCCAGGCTTGTGATGATCATCTGCATCACCCATTGTTCTTCGAGACAGATGGATGCTAATCAGGCAATATATGAAATAAAACATATATTAAGCTCATGGCATGAACATTGATTTCTCATAACTTCCGGTAATTCCTCCCCCACTTCACCATTCCCTATTCCCATTTCCCAATCTCACCTTATCTCCTTAATAAGGAGGAAGTGCTCCTCCCCCTTCCCTTTCTTCCATGCCTTCTGTCCTTTCCCATCGGATATCCCCTTTTCCAATCCTTTATCTCTTTCACTGATCAACTTCCCAGCTCTTTACATCACCCCTCTCCCGACCCCTGGTTTCACCTATCACCTACTACCTTGTACTTCTTCCTCCCCTCCCCCACCTTCTCACTCTAATTTCTCATCTCTTTTTTCCAGACCTGATGAAGGGTCTCGGCCCAAAACATCGACTATTTACTCTTTCCCATAGATGTTGTCTGGCCTGCTGAGTTCCTCCAGCATTTTGTGTGCATTACTCTGATTTCCAGCATCTGCACTTATCAAGGATTTTGTAGAAGGCTCATTAAACCAAAATATTAATCATGGATACTGCAAAGCATTTCCAATTTTTAAATCTCATTTTTTTCTGGCATCTGCATTACTTACAGAAAATGAAAATGAAAGAAATTTTAAACAGGGTGTCAAATTTTTGAAGTATTTCCACAGCGTTTTAAGGGCAAATGGGTTAAGTGGTAAAGTCTTCAAAGAGCATTAAAATTCACTCACATGCCATGGAAGATATAAAGTTCCTTTTTAAATTAGCATATTGATAAGATCTACATAAACTCACTGAATTCTGCTACTTATTAGATTATGCGACAAAGCACAGAATTGTAAGAGGACAGAGAATCACTGAAATTAACTTCCCTAGTTTCTGATTCTGCATTGGTACATAGTCCAGAAGCTGCCATCTGATAACCTCCATCATACATTATCTTCTTTCAGAGCAAATTCCAGTCATACTTTTCACTGTTCCCTGTAAGCTAAGCTGTGTAGGTACATGGCATGCTGTATCCAAAATGCTCCCACGAAGCCTTTGTTGCCATGCAGTGGGAATTTTATTTAATATAATGCTTTATTAAAGTGCCGCGCTGTTTTCAGGCCGTGTAAAATTTTCCTGCTCAGTGCAATGGCTGGTCCACACAGATGTGGGGAAAAAATAGAGGGAACATGCATAAAAAACATATTTAACACAGTAAACGAAATACTGGTTCAATATTGCCAAAGCAGCTTGTAAAACAACATTTAAACAAAAATATTATTGGCACAAACAATTAAACTTCTTAAGTGGTACCCCAACATCAAGAATGATTTGTCTTAACTCTAGTCAGAGAGCTTAATGTGGCTGACAAAGTCAATGTGGAACTTGCAGCTCTGCCGAGGTTGTGTTTTAAAGGATAGAGATGTTGGTTCAGGTAGTGTGGTCATCCCATGATTTGCACTAGATCCGTGTATGGGCCAGGAATTCCTCTAAGTCAATATGGATGAGGCTTGAATATTTTTCCTCTGTCCACCTTTTTATCCTGTAGTGTGACACAATTCAGAACAGAGAATAATCCTCTTGGGTGTCTGATGTTTTTCATGCAACAGATGTATCCTACCCACGTACCGTTACCTGTGAGAATGGGAAATAGCTTCTTCCCCCAGGCCGTAAAACTATGGAACTCCCTGCCACCACCCAGGTCTCATCATAATGAAGTGCCAGTAGTGCTATACTGTGTACTTTTTAAACTTGCATTGTACGTGCATCAAATTGTGTGTTAATTTATCTGCGGTAACACTACTTTGTGTTGTGCACCTTGGTCCAGAGGAACATTGTCTCGTTTAGCAGTATACATGTGTACAGTTGAATGACCGTAAACTTGAACTTCAAAAGGCAACTGAGCATAATTAGAGATGTTGGCCTCGGTAGATACACAGAAATGCGCTTGCCTATATAGCATGGATATTCTCTCCAGTGCTTTGAAATGCCTTCTGTCTGTGATCCGTGTGTTAAGTGTACAGAAAGGAAGATATTTTTGCTCTCCACTAGACATGGTTTGAGTCGAAATTCAATCATGTTTGCTCATCTGATCAGAGAACATGTAGCCACACTGAAGCAATGGTGAACTTCATCATCGATGTCGGCCTTCACTTACATGGCGCAGATGGCACTGCACAGTTTTTAAATTTTCTCTTTTGGATTTTTATTGCAGGCAGGTCAGAAGAAAGGCTTTGTTTTGCCAATTTAAAAAATGCAAGACCCAAGTTCATGTATGCTTCAGTGACAATTATACACAGGCAGGAGCACAAGAGTTGTGATTCGATCACCATTTTACCTTAGCTGCTCTCACACACAAGGGTATTAACTCTTCGCAAGACAATGTCAGTTTCAACAATGTGTTTAACACAATGTGGAGAAGTGATAACCAACATTACGTCATGAATGCAGAAGTCATCCAGATAAGGGAGGAAATTTATAAGTACTGAACGCTTGAAGTTTTGAATCAATTTGAAACTGATTATAAAGCCTCCTCTTACAGAGATTACATTACATCCAAATCTAGACACATTTCAGATCAATTATCGCCTTCATTTAGTCTCGCCACATTTGTCAAGTTTTCCTATCAAGGATCTGTGAACTTGTATGAGCCAGGGATTCCTCCAAGTCAATGATGATTCATGAAATATTTTTCCTCTGTCTACCTTTTAATCCCTTGGTGCAACACAATTCAGAACAGAGAATAATTCTCTTGGGTGTCTGATGATGTTCATGCAACAGATGTATCCTACCCACATACTGTTACCTGTGAGGATGGGAAATAGCTTCTCCCCTCAGGCCGTAAAACTACAGAACTCCCTGTCATCACCCAGGTCTCATCACGTACGAAGCGCCAGTTTACTTTTTAAAACTTGTACTGCAACGTTCCCTCTAGGGTGTGTATGCACATAAATCTTTTGCTACTAGTGTGCGTATACTGTAATTGATTTACTTATTTATTTTTTCTTCTATATTATGTATTGCATTGAACTGCTGCTGCTAAGCTAACAAATTTCACGACACATGCCTGTGATGATAAACCTGATTCTGATTTAAAACTGTGCACAAAATATTGTCACCCTCTCCCTCGTTGGCATGCTAAGTATATTTCACAATCGAACGCAATCCCATTTGTTTTTCCAATTTCTGAAGCGTACAATGTTGACTATGTGGAGTTTGCGATGATTTGTCTGCAGATTTTACAACTGGCTTATTTATACTGTTTTTATTGAAGAAATTATTGATTCACTATGATGAATTCCAAAGAAGCGAAGGGCATAAAGCACAAAAGAACTGCTGGTTCACTTAAAGTGGAATGGCTTATTATCTGAAGAATAGTTTCAGGTTTACTGCCACGTAAAAATTCAATACGCACATTGTGTTCTTACTGGGCAAAAAATTGCACAGCACAAGATTTTTGCACACACTGGTCATTACAAATTAGAGGGAACACTGTTGTATACACTCTTTATTTGTGGTCATGTTGTTTTATGTGTAGAGATTATAATGCACTGTTTTTTGCACCTTAGTCTGGAGGAATGTTGTCTCGCTCGGTGGTATACATGCGTATAGTCCAATGACAATGAACTTGAACTTTAAAGACAACTGAGTGTAATTAGGTGCTCAGGGCTGGAGATGTTGACATGGAAGAATACACAGGTATTATTTGTTTGCTTACCCTGAGGAATTTCAGAATACAGCATTGGTGGCCATCCTAAACATGGAATTTTGGTCATTACCTTTTGATGAGGGTAACATTCACTCTGACCTTTACTTGCTGCCTGTTAGCAACTGCCACCCTTGACCCAGGGGGCATAACTTCACTCGCCCCCTCACTGAACTGTTCCCACAACCTACGCACTCACCTTAAAGGTCTCTTCATCTCATGTTCCCAAAATTTGTTTCTTTTGTCTTTTTCAAATTGACTGTCCATCCTCTTGGGTGCACCCCTTCATTGATTCTATCGTGTTACTTGTATTTATTGTGAATGCCCATAAGAAACTGTACATGGTGAATGTTTATGGTGACATATATGTACTTTGATAATAAATTTACTTTGAACTTATTAACCAGGACTAGCAGAAGGCAACTCCTCCATCTTTGGGGACAAGATAAAAACAGACAGGATCTCATTCATGTTTTGCATTGAGGTCTACACACCTTAAAGCAAGACTACACAAGTGAGTCTGCAAATGCTGGAAATCCAAGCAACACCTAAAATGCTGGAGGAACTCAACAGGCCAGACAGGATCTATGGAAGAGAATATAACAGTTGACATTTCAGGACGAGACCCTTCATCAGGACTGGAAAAAGAGATGACAAGTCAATATACAAGTCTTCCACATAAATCAAACCATTACTCTCCACAAACATTCTAACCTACCTTTACCAATGTACTCACACTCTTACGTAGCAGATTCACTTTATTGCCAGTATGTGAAAGATAGCAGAATTGATTGTGGTTCAGTGCCAATCATAAAACATGGGACAATACCATAATAGACAACAACGGCCAACAGTTTACAAGCCAATAGTGCAAACAGCCATGAGCGATCAACAACTAGCAGGAAGGTCACATGCGCAAACATTAATAATCCAACTTCAATAAATGTGAATATAGGTACAGACTCAGTAATTATCAACAGAACAAGTAGAGCAGGAAAGATGGATGTTGGGCAGGGACAGGTAGAGTATTACACCTGAGTGAGTTTTGCCTCAAACTTCAAAGTAGATTTATTATCAAAGCACACACGTCACCATGATTCACAATAGAATCAATAAAAGGTCACACCCAAAAGGATGACAGCTAAAACAACCAGTGTGCAAAATACAACAAACTTGGCACATACAAAAAGAAATAATAACAATAAATAAGCAATCAATATCGAACATGAGATGAAGAGTCCTTGAAATTGAGTAGGTAGGTTGTGAGAACTGTTCAGTGAATTGTCAATATATTTACCTTCCTCACACAACACACCCACCCCATCACCACCAAATCTGGGCTGAGATTCCCCTGTTTAATATGTGTCATGTGATCAATAGTGTGGGGGCACACGGCCAAGTGGTTAGAGCATTCGACCAGTGATCTAAAGGTCGTGAGTTCGAGCCCCAGCCGAGGCAACGTGTTGTGTCCTTGGGCAAGGCACTTAACCACACATTGCTCTGCGACGACACCGGTGCCAAGCTGTATGGGTCCTAATTCCCTTCCCTTGGACAACATCGGTGTCATGGAGAGGGGAGACTTGCAGCATGGCAACTGCTGGTCTTCCATACAACCAGATCCATGGTCTCGCAAGACTAACGGATGTGATCAATAGCACATTGGGCTGTCTGTAGATTATACACAATTCTGTATAATCTTTCCCACAACCTTTTAATACTTGAATTTCAGCTTTCCCCAAACAGATGCTGGTTAAGGGGTCAAGTGAGAGAAATATTAGGCAGTTAGCCATGGACAATTTCCCTCACTTCATTGATTGCCATTAAGATTAAACTACGAAAGATTTTGTGCATCATAAATCACAGCTAATAGTTAAAGAGATTCGAAAATCACAGCCATGTTTGGTGGGTTTCTTTCAGCAGATACCTAGCACATTAGAGATGGAATCCCGAGGTCACCCTTCACAGCTGAAATTGATGCTTCCATAAATAACAGCTCAATAGGCCAGTTTAAATTAAATGTCAAAACTCAGTGTAATAACACTCCTTCAGCTCGCAAAAGGCACAGTCCAGTTTATAAAGCTATTAACTGTTTATTAGACCTTCCTCATCCAAGCTCATCATTCCACTGAACTTCAATGATTTATTTGAGAACGAGTCCTGAAGAAGGGTCTCGGCCCAAAACCTCAACTGTTTACTCATTTCCATAGATGCTGCCTGACCTGCTGAGTTCCTACAACATTTTGTACGTGTTGCTAAGAATGATTTTGTTTAAAAACGTTCAAAGTACATTCACTATCGAATTATGTATACATTATACAACACTGAGATTCATCTTGCAAGGCAGCCACAAAGCAAAGAAACCCCAAAAAATAACCTAAAAAATTACCTTCAAACACCCAATGTGTAGAGAGGGTGAAAAAAAATCATGCAAACAATAAAACTTAGCAAATTGTATTCAGAACTGAAATGTTATTAAAGAAGTGAAGCCAGGCATCACCTCAGCTGAAGCAGGCCATAGCCTCAGTTCAGCACAGAGGTGAGGAAACCAAGCAGAACAGCAGACCCTCATCTCCGGTCCCAACACTCTGACCTTTTCAATCTGGTCCAGTGCTTAAATCGCCCAAACATTCCAACGCCCAATCGTTCCTCACTCCCGGACAGCTCTGGGGCCTGGGCTCCGCGCCACAATTCAGCCCATACCCGACCTTTACAATTCAGCCTGGCATTTAAATCGATCAGGCATCGAGATTTTCCTAGCTCGCACCTTCAATTGCCTCCACCATGCCTGCGTCTTCTCCCACCTCGCCTCCCCATTGTTAGCAGTGATCTTTATTAAAGTGTTATTAATAAGGTATTCTGTAGTTTTCTTAGTGTTGAAGTTTACATTACCAGCACCATTTTAAACTGTTTACCCCATAAACCATTTATATATATTTCAATCAAATTTTTCCTTTTCATTGTTCCATTACCCTAGGATACATAAGCAGATCATTGAAGCAGATGATTTGTCAACAGACCTCAAAGCCTGACTGTGTTTTCAATAAATGTTTAATCTTGTTGCTCATCTATTTTAGTCAAACGATTTCTACCTTCTAACCACATTTACTGTACAGTTTCCCAACCAATACAACAGCTATAAACGCACGAACACTGAACGATTTTTATTAGAAGATCCTTCTAACTCAAATTACATCATTGCTTACAGTTGAAAACAATTTGAGTTGTTGTATCTAACAACTGCTGGACATGAGCCCCACTTTTAAGTAAACTATTGTCTAGTAGTAGCCATTAATGTAGTACCCATTTTGCAAGGTGAAGACCAAAAGTTATTGTTTACCTGAGCGAAAAAGAACTTGCTGCAAAGTGGCCTCATTCATTACAGGCTTCTTTTAATAATGAAGTATATTTTATAAGTGGGGAAATACAGATTTGCTAATACAGATTTTCAGTACAATATTATAGGGGTAATGAAAGCCAAATGATTCAACATGCTTAGTTTGCCTTAAACAAACTAGCAATTGATTTGCACAATCTCCAGGATCATTATTTCAGTCTACAAGTGAGTAGGATTCATTATGGATACTCCTTCTTTTGAACATTGTTGTGGTCCCTGTCATCTACAGAATTAACTTGGCATCTAGGTCTAATTTCTCCCAACTCTGTTCCAACAATGCAAGACACAGCAGTACTCCAAATGCAGAACTCTTTAGATACAAGTTGTGTCTGGGAACAGTTTGAAAATTTACTGTACATGACTGCATCGCCTGGGTCAAAGCTAATGCTGGTGGCTATTCAGGATCTCTTGGCCCGTCAACACAACCTCAATGGTAGGTAACGCACAACAGCAACTACACTACCGATGTGCTTATGGTGGGCTAATCTGCCCCAAAAATTGCTGGCCAACTTTTGTCGATGTGTGACAGAGAGCATAATGACATAAAGAAAGACAGTGTAGTACTCTAGATGTAGCAAGACAGATCATGAAGCATTCCAACAGGTGATTAGGATGGCTCAGCACATCACTGGGACTCAACCACCGGACCTGGAGACAATCTACATCTCTCAATGCCTACGGCTCGCTTGCAACGTCATTAAAGACCTAACCCATCCCAGACATTGAATGTTCAATCTCCTGCCATCCTGTAGAAAATACAGAAACATCTCAGCCAAGACAGTACAGCTGAAAAACAGCTTCTTCCCGAGGGCTGTTGTGCAGCTGAATAATGCTACACCCCAACTTGCCAATGGCCTTCAGTATTATGGATTACCAAGATCACTTGTTGCATGTAAATATGGGATTTTTCTTTTTAAATTAAGCCGTACTGCATGCATTGTAACTAACTGTCTTGCATGGACTGAAGTAGCATCAGAATCTCATTGTCTTGACCAATGACAATAAAGTTCGATTCTCTTCTATTTTATTATACATGCTTACTTCTTCCAGATATGCAAGGCTGAAGAGTGCATTAAGAATAATGACTACAGCAAAAGTAATTTGTTAACTGTGGTGTTTGGGTTAATGAAGAGCTAGTTATTGACTTCAGGAAGCAGGGTGAAGAACACATCCACCTGTGCCAAAGATGCTGAGACAGAGATGGTTAACAGCTTCATGTTCAGAGGTGTCATTATTACCAAGTTGCCCTAGTCCAGCCACCAGCCAAGAAAGCACACCGACATTTCTGCAGGACTTGCCATGTCTCAAGGCCTCCAGTCTCAGCAACATCTCTGCAAATCTTTTCCGCACCCTTTCCAGCTTAATGACAACTTCATCATTAGCAACCAGATCTGCACAAAACATGAAGTGCCTTCTCACTAAAGTCTTGTATAATAGCAACATGACATCCCAACTCTCCTCAGCTCTCTGGTGAAATGATACCACTTCTGTTAAATAGGGGCCGAGGACAATTCTGATTTGATGAAGACAGATCTGCAGAAATTTCTGAAATGCCTGGTTCGCCACTGTTGTTACTGTGCGATCAAGAATCTCCGGAGGGAAGGCCCCAAAATCCCCGGCTTTGCCTGCTGCTGGCGACCGAGGCTGAGGTCGAAGAATTCGGATAGAGATGGTGCTCAGTACTCGGTGTCAGAGGGCTGATCAGAGCTCGAAGTTTTTTGGACGACTCAGAGTCGGACTGTGGTTGGGCATGGCAAGGAGAGTTTTCTTCCTTCCCCCGTCTGCGTGAGATGTGGGACTTTCGAGAGACTTTGAACTTTTTTTTACTGTGCCATGGACTGTTCTTCATCAAGTTATGGTATTGTTGCACTGTTGTAACTATATGTTATAATTATGTGGTTTTGTTAGTTTTTCAGTCTTGGCCTGTCCTGTGTTTTTGTGATATCACACTGGAGGAATATTATGACAATAAAAGAGGGCTGCGTGTCCTCATAATCTAATCTAATCTAACTCTTGTACTCATTGCCTCAGCCGATGAAGGCACGTGAGGCAAACGTCTTCACTTACAGGGGATTGCTGGTATCCCCTGGGCCATTACAGCTGACAACGTGCACAGAAACCCTGATGGAGTTTTGAACAATTTAGAAAGTGGTTACAATACATATTTGGACTTTGTTCACAGTTTTCCCATCAGCATCGAGCTGTCCTTTTTCCCCTGCCCCCAGTGAAACAGGTTCAGTTTCTTCAGCTTTAATCAGCTTCCTTAAGAACTTGGTTCAGAATAGAGAAGCCCCTCTGTTGGTCGGTGAGGACTGTGAATATTACATTCTAGCTGTGACGATACGCAAGCCAGGGCAGTACGGTATGGAGAGCAAGCTGTTGCCCATACAGCAGGCTCCCCCTCTCCACTCAGCTGATGAATCAAAAAGGAGAGGCAGAGACTCATACAGTTTGGCACCAGCGATGTCACAGGAGTTGCCAGTCATCATTGAACTCAATGCAAGACTGCCATAGGGACTCCAGCTCTGGATTTTTCCCCTCGGGATTTACTCCTGAAGCCTTTCCCATGAGTGGGTACAGCCGCAAGGCAGCGGAGGTTTGAGATCAGAGCTTTCACTTCTCCTAGCTGAGCTGCCAACCATGGCTGACGATCTCCATCTGCCCAAAGACAATGGTTTTAAGTCACCAGCAACCAGCCTTTGCCCCTTCTGTCAGTAGAGACTGTTCTGTCGGGCTTGGTAGCTAAGCCACACGTGGCTGGATAGGAGATGGACTTCTTTGTCAGAGGCCGACTGAGATGCACACCGTTGGGAGCATTTTATAGGTAGTGGGAGCTTAGACCCACTAATCCCTCACACCCCCCTCCACAATCTTAAGCTCTTTTCAGAACTTAGCTAGTTTGGATTCAATTTCAATACAAATCTTTTATATTGCCATTCTTGAGATTTCTCTTTAAATAGAAAGATATCTGCAAGCCAAGGAAGTTTGGGACATAGAGGAGAAAAGAAAATGTTCTCATAAGGAGTACAAGCAAATGTGAAACTATATTGAAGATGAAACAATGGCTATTATTGTTCTATGGAAATATATTTTCTGTTCAAATACTTTTCAACAATTTCAGATACATCTTACTGTCAAGGGAATTATTTTCCCCCCCCCAAAAAAAAAGCCTGAGGGACTCCCTTCTCTTCTGCCAAATGTTTCCAGTTTTGGGTTGCTTCAATATTTATTTTGCTATACTTGTTAATGGAGAAGGGTTGTTCATTATGTGCCGTCTCATACGAGGGGGTGATCGTGGTCTTTCCGCGACTATTCTTTGCAAATTTTTCTACACAAGTGTCTTCTTCTGGGCAGTATCTTTACAAGAAAGTTGACCCCAGCCATTATCAATACTCTTCAGAGATTGTCTGCCTGGCATCAGTGGTCACATAACCAGGACTTGTGACACGTACCATTCATACGACCATTCACCACCTGCTCCCATGTGACCCTGATCGGGGGCTAAGCAGGTGCTACACTTTGCCCGAGGGTGACTTACAGACGAGCGGAGGGAAGCAGTGCCTTACCCCTCCTTCGGTAGAGAGACATCTCCACCCTGCCACCCATAATTGAGAAGGAGAGGGGAAGAAAATCTAGGTTCATTTCAAACCGAGATACCATGGTGGAGGACAGTATGGTAATACACTGAACAACTTCCCTCCAAAAATTTTAGATTTATGTTTCACAAGTCAGAAATATTTGAGGCAAACTTGTGACAACTGCAGAGAGTTTAATTTTAAATTTAAACATTAAATTAAAAACTATAAATTCCTCAGTGTTATCATTTCAGAGGAAACTGTCCTAGAGCAAAATAAAAGTCCAACTTCGAAGAAAGCATGGCAGCATCTCTACTTCATTCTGAGTTTGTGATTTAATAAACTGAGGTCTTCTACTTCAGTTTACGAAGCAAAGCGATCCCAATAGCATTCAGGAAAATTTAATGTTCATTCTGGTCACATCAGACTGCACTACCCTTCTCTCAAAGGGTGCCCCAACGGGTCACCCCGTTGTCTAGTTACATTTAAAACTTTGACAAACTTCTGCAGATGTGCAGTGGAGAGTATGGTGACTGGTTTCATCACAGCCTGGTATGGAAACACCAATGCCCCTGAATGGAAAATCCTACAATACGTAGTGGACAAAGCCCAGCCCATCATCAATAAAGCCCTCCCCACCACTGAGTACATCTACATGGAGCAGTATTGCAGGAAAGTAGCTCCATCACCAGGGACCCCCACCACTGAGGCATGCTCCCTTCTCGCTGCTGTCACTAGGAAGCAGGGTCAGATTATTCGTCCGAGGGCTACTGGTACCATGTAACCCAGTACTACCTGTCGCATGGTCGGGTGGTCGGTGACCAAACCGGCTCCCCCACCGGGCTTGCCTGGTGAGGAGGGTGGCGAGACACCCTGCAGGACGAAAAACAAGACCTGTCAAAGTACGGATGAACCCTCTCGTAGGGTCAACGGCCATGTAGCAAACACGTGTTGTGAGACGCGGAAAGGGCATCCCTTGCATTGAAGCTTGGTCTGGCCATCCACTGCAACAGAACTTCCCCCAGCCGTCTCGGACCCCACCATGCTGCTGGATCCGGGAGGGGATGTCGAGGGGGTGGGTCTGGACCTGTGCAACCTCCTACTCACCTAAAATCCACTCATGCACACGCTGTTCCTTTCTGGGGACTGGGGTTCCCCACTAACTGACTGAAAGGAATCATCATCATCCCCCATGGGAGGGAGGGAGGGAAGGGGAAAAATAGATAGATAGCTAGATAAAAAGATAGATAGATAGATAGATAGATGTCACTAGGAAGGCGGTACAGGAGCCTCAGGACCCACACCCCCGGTTCAGGAACAGTTATTACCCTTCAACCACCAAACTTTTGAACTAGAAGGGATAGCTTCACTCAACCTCACTTGCCCCATCACTAAACTGGTCCTACAACCTCAAAACTCACTTTCAAGGACTGTTTGACTCATGTTCTTGATAATTATTGCTTATATATTTTCTTTATTTTTGTATTTGTAGTTCATTGTCTTTTGCACACAGTTGTCCACCCTATTGGTGTAGTTTTTCATTGATTCTATTATGGTTACTGGATTTGACCATGCCTGCAGGAAAATGAATCTCAGAGTTGAAAAAGGTGATAGCCACACTCACAACACGCTGGAGGAACTCAGCAGGTCAGGTAACATCCGTGGAAAAGATCGGTCGACGTTTCAGGCGGGAACCCTTCATCAGGACTGAAGAGGGAAGGGGCAGAGGCCCTATAAAGAAGGTGGGGGGAGGCTGGGAAGGAGAAGGCTGGTAGCTTCCACGTGAAAAACCAGTAAGGGGAAAGATAAAGGGGCGGGGGGAGGGGAAAGGCAGGAAAGGTGAAGAAGGAGTAGGGGAAAGCACAATAGGTAGTAGAAGGAGGCGGAATCATGAGGGAGGTGATAGGCAGCTGGGGGAGGGGGCTGTGTGAAACTGGGATAGGGGAAGGGAATTACCAGAAGTTGGAGAATTCTATGTTCATACCAAGGGGCTGGAGACTACCTAGACGGTATTTGAGGTGTTGCTCCTCCGACCTGAGTTGAAGTGGGTGGCTACCGGAAGATCCTGTCTGTTGTGAAGTGGGTGGCTACCGGAAGATCCTGTCTGTTGTGGTGGACGGAGCAGAGGTGCTCGGAGGCGAAAAAGGTGATATATATGTACTTTGATAATATAGTTACTTTGAACTTAGTTTTCTCCACTCAGCCATCTCTGAATTCACCAGATAATGCTTTTTTTAAAATCAGCAGCCGCACACAGGAGCTATATTAATATACCCAGCAGCATTGCTACAGATGACAGCACTCTTGTTTCTGAGCGGGTGTGAGACTCAGTACAGAATACAGCATGCTACATTCCTGACTGGCATCTGGTGCAGTACCAAGGCTCTGACCTCAAAACATGCTGCTTGCTAGAGATTCCATGGTAATGATTAGCAGAAGAATTCTCGCCAGTGACTCAGTCACTTAAAAAAATGAACCATTCAACTAACATCAGCACATGGACATTAGCTGCAGCAGATTGTCCTTGATCCCACGAAATACCCAAACTCTCACCCAATTTGCCCCTCTGCACTTGCTTCCCCCTCCCCACCCAGACAGATCCAGTTGCACCACATATAGAATCGTTCTGGAGGCCGAACTACATCAATGCCTCTTCATTTCAGGCAGCCAAAGACACTTCTGGCTTCCATATTTCCAGATGCATACATGGAAGTCACAGACAGCTGACCCCGGTAGATGCTGTTGCTGGCCTCTCCCTGTATGAAGGAACCATTTTCCAACCGGGTCATTATGACACACAGGTGATAATGGCAGCTTGTTGAGTGCAGCCTTCACCACCACTGCAACGTGGTTCTTTGATAACTACAGATTATTTGGAGCATCTTAAGAGGGGCAAAAAATAAATAACCCCTTTTTAAACAATTAAAGAATTTTGTTAACAGCCAGATCATGCAGAGGGATAAGGGGATCATCTATCACCCACTCTAAGATTTACTTCAGAAAATATAATGTGATGGATTTTTAAAACTAACTTGAAATGCATGTATGCATTTCTAAATGACAATAAGAGGACTGAGTGTTCTCATAATCAAAAAAAAATACCATATTGTAATCTATACAGACGCTAACATTACCATGAATTGCTATCATTAAATAGCAAAGACAGGGTAAAAAGGTTACAGCGGATGGAAAAAGAGAACAAGAACTGGAGCTTATCAAGTTCCACCAGTCGCTGCTGTGTGGTATAGAATGCCCTTCAAAAGCAGGAGGCATGCATTTGATATGACATTATTGTTTCTTCATTGCTAATGTTACAGAGGTGTTGTCATCTGCGTGGCAGATCTGTACTTAAGGAAGCAAAGTAAATTTGTTTGGACCAATGATGTCAAGCCTTAGTAGCCTTGCCAGCCATGGCTCAATTGGTAGCATTCTAGTCTGTTGAAATGTGTGGGTCCAAGTCATAATTCAGCCGTACAGACACTGCGCTAGAGCTCCAAAACCAAGCCGTATGCTTGGAGGTCAGCTATTTCAGCTGTACTGTTAATCCAAAGATCCCAAATAGAAACATAGAAAGCCTAGTCATAGTTATAGTCATACTTTATTGATCCCGGGGGAAAATTGGTTTTCGTTACAGTTGCACCATAAATAATTAAATAGCAATAAAAGCATAAATAATTAAATAGTAATATGTAAATTATGCCAGGAAATAAGTCCAGGACCAGCCTATTGGCTCAGGGTGTTTGACCCTCCAAGGGAGGAGTTGTAAAGTTTGATAGCCACAGGCAGGAATGACTTCCTATGACGCTCTGTGCTGCATCTCAGTGGAATGAGTCTCTGGCTGAATGTACTCCTGTGCCTAACCAGTACATTATGTAGTGGATGGGAGACATTGTCCAGGATGGCATGCAACTTGGACAGCATCCTCTTTTCAGACACCACCGTCAGAGAGTCCAGTTCCATCCCCACAACATCACTGCCTTACGAATGAGTTTGTTGATTCTGTTGGTGTCTGCTACCCTCAGCCTGCTGCCCCAGCACACAACAGCAAACATGATCGCACTGGCCACCACAGACTCGTAGAACATCCTCAGCATCGTCCGGCAGATGTTAAAGGACCTCAGTCTCCTCAGGAAATACAGACAGCTCTGACCCTTCTTGTAGACAGCCTCAGTGTTCTTTGACCAGTCCAGTTTATTGTCAATTCGTATCGCCAGGTATTTGTAATCCTCCACCATGTCCACACTGACCCCCCGGATGGAAACAGGGGTCACCGGTACCTTAGCTCTCCTCAGGTCTACCACCAGCTCCTTAGTCTTTTTCACATTAAGCTGCAGATAATTCTGCTCACACCATGTGACAAAGTTTCCTACCGTAGACCTGTACTCAGCCTCATCTCCCCTGCTGATGCATCCAACTATGGCAGAGTCATCAGAAAACTTCTGAAGATGACAAGACTCTGACCTTGACCTACTGCACAATACAGGCCCTTCGGCCAACAAAGCTGTGCCGAACATGTACTTACTTTAGAAATTACCTCGGGTTACCCATAGCCCTCTATTTTTTTAAGCTCCACGTACCTATCCAGGAGTCTCTTAAAAGACCCTATTGTATCCACCTCCACCACCGTCGCCGGCAGCCCATTCCGCACACTCACCACTCTCTGCGTAAAAAATTTACCCCTGACATCTCCTCTGTACCTACTTCCAAGCACCTTAAATCTGTGCCCTCTTGTGTTAGCCATTTCAGCCCTGGGAAAAAGCCTCTGACTATCCACACGATCAATGCCTCTCATCATCTTATACACCTCTATCAGGTCACCTCTCATCCTCCGCCACTCCAAGGAGAAAAGGCCAAGTACACTCAACCAATTCTCATAAGGCATGCTCCCCAATCCAGGCAACATCCTTGTAAATCTCATCTGTTCCCTTTCTATAGCTTCCACATCCTTCCTGTAGTGAGGTGACCAGAACTGAGCACAGTACTCTAAGTGGGGTCTGACCAGGGTCCTATATAGCTGTAACATTACCTCTCAGCTCTTACACTCAATCCTACAGTGGATGAAGGCCAATGCACCGTATGCCTTCTTAACCACAGAGTCAACCTGTGTAGCAGCTTTGAGTGTCCTATGGACTCTGACTGCAAGATCCCTCTGATCCTCCACACTACCAAGAGTCTTACCATTAATACTATATTCTGCCATCATATTTGACCTACCAAAATGAACCACCTCACACTTACCTGGGTTGAACTCCATCTGCCACTTGTCAGCCCAGTTTTGCATCTTATCGATGTCTCGCTGTAACCTCTGACATCCCTCCACACTATCCACAACACCCCCCAACATTTGTGTCATCAGCAAATTTACTAACCAATCCCTCCACTTCCTCATCCAGGTCATTTATAAAAATCACGAAGTGTAAGATTCCCAGAACAGATCCCTGAGGCACACCACTGGTCACCAGCCTCCATGCAGAATATGACCCGTCTACAACCACTCTTTGCCCTCTGTGTGCAAGCCAGCTCTGGATCCACAAAGCAAGATCTCCTTGGATCCCATGCCTCCTTACTTTCTCAATAAGCCTTGCATGGGGTAACTTATCAAATGCCTTGCTGAAATCCATATACACTACATCTACTACTCTATCTTCAATGTGTTTAGTTACATCCTCAAAAAATTCTATCAGGCTCCTAAAGCACAACCTGCCTTTGACAAAGCTATGCTGACTATTCCTAATCATATAATGCCTCTTCAAACGTTCATAAATCCTGCCTCTCAGAATCTTCTCCATCAACTTACTAACCACTGAAGTAAGACTCGCTGGTCTATAATTTCCTGGGCTACAACTACTCCCTATCTTGAATAAGGGAACAACATCTACAACCCTCCAAACCTCTGGAACCACTCTCGTCCTCATTGATGATGCAAAGATCATCGGCAGAGGCTCAGCAATCTCCTCCCTCGCTTCCCATAGTAGCCTGGGGTATATCCCGTCCCAGTGAGTTATCCAACTTGATGCTTTCCAAAAATCCAGCACATCCTCTTTCTTAATGTCTGCATGTTCAAGCTTTTCAGTCCGCTGCAAGTCATCACTACAATTGCCAAGATTCTTTCCCATAGTGAATACTGAAGTAAAGTATTCATTAAGTACCTCTGTTATTTCCTCCGGTTCCATACATACTTTCCCACTGTCACACTTGATAGGTCCTATTCCTTCACGTCTTATCCTCTTGCTCTTCACATACTTGTAGAATGCCTTGGGGTTTTCCTTAATCCTGTCTACCAAGGCCTTCTCATGGCCCTTCTGGCTCTCCTAATTTCATTCTTAAACTCCTTCCTGCGAGCCTTATAATCTTCTAGATCTCTAACATTACCTAGTTTTTTGAACCTTTCATAAGCTCTTCTCTTCTTCTTGATTAGATTTACAACAGCCTTTGTACAAGACAATTCCTGTACCCTACCATCCTTTCCCTGTCTCATTGGAACGTACATATGCAAAACACCTCGCAAATATCCCCTGAATATTTGCCACATTTCTGCCGTACATTTCCCTGAGAACATCTGTTTCTAATTTATGCTTCCAAGTTCCTGCCTGATAGCTCATATTTTCCCTTACTCCAATTGAACGCTTTCCTAACTTGTCTGTTCCTATCTCTCTCCAATGCTATGGTAAAGGAGAGAATTGTGATCACTATCTCCAAAATGCTCTTCCACTGAGAGATCTGACACCTGACCAGGTTCATTTCCCAATACCAGATGAAGTACAACCTCTCCTCTTATAGGCTTATCTACATATAGTGTCAGGAAACCTTCCTGAACACACCTAACAAACTCCACCCCATCTAAACCCCTTGCTCTAGGGAGCTGTCAATCAATATTGGGGAAATTAAAATTCCCCATCAGGACAACCCTGTTATTATTGCACCATTCCAGAATCCGTCTCCCCATCTGTTCCTCAATGTCCCTGTTACTATTGGGTGGTCTATAAAAAACACCCAGTAGAGTTACTGACCCCTTCCTGTTCCTAACTTCCACCCACAGAGACTCAGTAGACAATCCCTCCATGACCTCCTCCTTTTCTGCAGCCGTGACACCATCTCTGATCAGCAGTGCCACACCCCCACCTCTTTTGTCTCCCTCCCTGTCCTTTCTGAAACATCTGAAGCCTGGCATGCTAAGTAGCCATTCCTGACCCTGAGCCATCCAAGTCTCTGTAATGGCCACAACATCATAGCTCCAAGTACTGATCCACACTCTAAGCTCATCCACTTTGTTCATGATGCTTCTTGCATTAAAATAGACACATCTCAAACCATCGGTCTGAGCGCATCCTTTCTCCATCACCTGTCTATCCTCCCTCTCACACAGTCTCCAAGCTTTCTCTATTTGTGAGCCATCCACCTCTTCCTCCGTCTCTTCAGTTCGGTTCCCACCCCCCAGCAATTCTAGTTTAAACTCGCCCCAGTAGCCTTAGCAAACCTCCCCGCCAGGATATTGGTTCCCCCTGGGATTCAAGTGCAACCTGTCCTTTTTGTACAGGTCACGCCTGTCCCAAAAGAGGTCCCAATGATCCAGAAATCTGAATCCCTGGCCCCTGCTCCAATCCCTCAGCCAAGCATTTATCCTCCACCTCACTCTATTCCTGTACTCACTATCGCATGGCACAAGTAGTAATCCCAAGATTACTACCTTTGAGGCCCTGCTTCTCAGCGTCTTTCCTAACTCCCTGTAGTCTGTTTTCAGGACCTCCTCCCTTTTCCTACCCATGTTGTTGGTACCAATATGTACCACAACCTCTGGCTGTTCACCTTCCCACTTCAGGATGTCGTGACGCGATCAGAAACATCCCAGACCCTGGCACTTGGGAGGCAAACTACCATCCGTGTTTCTTTCCCATGTTGACAGAATCACCTGTCTGATAAGAGTCCCCTATTACTGCTGCCTTCCTTTCCCTACCCTTCTGAGCCACAGGGCCAGACTTTGTGCCAGAGGCACGACCACTGTTGCTTCCCCCAACAGTACTCAAACAGGAGTACTTATTGTTGAGGGGGACAGCCACAGGGGTACACTGGTGTCTGACTCTTGCCCTTCCCACTCCTGACTGTTACCCACTTATCTGTCTCCCGAGCCCCGGACTGACTACTTGCCTATAGCTCCTCTCTATCACCTCCTCACTCTCCCTGACAAGACGAAGGTCACCGAGCTGCATCTCCAGTTCCCTAACCCGTCCCTAAGGAGCTGAATCTCAACACACCTGGCGCAGACATGGCTGTCCGGGAGGCTGGCAGTCTCCAGGACATCCCACATCCAATACCCAGTACAGAACACGGACTTGCAGACATACTTCCTGTTTCTATTCTTGACAGGTAACCTACCTCGCCTTGACCAGTTATCACCGAAGCCCCGTTGAGCCAAAGCCCTCCTACTCTGACTCCCTCTACTCTGTCACCCGCTCTATAAAGCTGTCTTCTTTTTAAATTCTTCCCGCCGGTCTAACTCGCTGACGTCCACGTGCCTGCACAGTCATGCCTCAATCTGGCAAGAACAATCCCAAATGCTTTGCTGCGTGTCTCAGAAAGGCAGCGTCCATTATTAAGGACCTCCAGCACCCAGGGCATGCACTTTTCTCACCATTACCATCAGGTAGGAGGTACAGAAGCCTGAAGGCACACACTCAGCGATTCAGGAATGGCTTCTTCCCCTCTGCCATCTGATTCCTGAATGGTCATTGAACTGTGAACACTACCTCACTTTTTTAATATATATTATTTGTTTTTTGCACGATTTTCAATCTATTCAATATACCCATACCGTAATTGATTCATTTATTATCTTATTTTGTTTTTTTTCTTCCATATTATGTATTGCATTGAATTGCTGCTGCTAAGTTAACAAACTTCACGACACATGTCAGTGATAATAAACCTGATTCTGAAGAAAAACATACCCAGGGGTTCCCAGCCTGGGCTCCACAGTACCCACAGTTAATGGTAGGGGTCAATGCCATATAAAAAAAGGTTGGGAACCCCTGCACTAAACCATTTTTTTAAAAAATAAACTTTATTCACAATACAATATTATTTGCAAGAATAAACTGTTTCATGACTTTCCACTTTTTACATATATTGTCAGTGTTTTCCATACTGTTCTAACACTGCTGCTACTCCAGGCTTTTATATTAATCACTACAATAATTGAAGGGCTTCTTCCCTCCACCCAGCTGCTCCCTCTCCAGCAGAGGAATGCTGTGGTCCTTCCCCACCAAGTCCTTGCCGTGGCTGCATGAAGCTTCTGTGCATCCCTCAGCCTGCAGTCGGGAATTTGCCATTCCTCCAGGGACAGCTCGATGCGCCGGTACACCAACGAGTTAAACCATTGCAAAGAACAGAGATCATCCTCAGTTAGTGGCTTGTCCCTCATTCAAAAATTACAGAAAACAGATGTCTTTAGTACCACACTTCTGCTTGGGTGAGTCTGCTGGCTGAAAATTGTCTGCAATCAGCAGCAGAAGCTGAGTAAATAATTCAAATGCAAATATTAGTACAATATTTTATAAAGCACAATGAGATCTCTTAATTGAGTCAGGAACTGTGTCAATACTCGAGATACAGCAAATGAATGTGATTGGACCAGAGCCCCAATTCTAGTATCACTATAGCATTAGGAAGTGTTCTACACCCTGGCTCAGGGAGAAGATGCAGCAGGGAATTCACTGCCTGCAAGGAAAGGTGGTGGACGTGGCAGCTGTTCAAACACGGCCGTATTAAGTCAAAACTAAGGAATGTTCACAGAGGCTTGAAGTGGTTATCTGCTTTAGCAGCTTGAGGTTATTATGAGACAAACACAGATACAAATTCATTTCTTTCAAACGTTGCTTCAGTTCACCAAGAAATCTTTTTAAAGGGCACAAGGCAGGAAACAATGCTGGCACACATCAGCAGACAATCCTACAGCAGATGCAGTCCCAATGTCTCTATACTTCATTAGGAGTTTGAAGAGATTTGGTATGTCAACAAAAACACTCAAAAACTTCTATAGATGTAGCATGGAGAGCTTTCTGACAGGCTGCACAACCGGCTGGTATATGGGGGGGGGGGGGTGCTACTGCACAGGACTGAAAGAAGCTGCAGAGGGTTGTAAATTCAGTCAATCCCATCTATCTTGGGTACTAGCGTACAAAGTACCCAGGACATCTTCAAGGAGCAGTGTCTCAGAAAGGCAGTGTCCATTATTAAGTACCTCCGGCACCCAGGGCATGCCCTTTTCTCACTGTTACCATCAGGTAGGAGGTACAAAAGCCTGAAGGCACACACTCAACGATTCAGGAACAGCTTCTTCCCCTCTGCCATCTGATTCCTAAATGGACATTGAACCCTTGAACACTACCTCACTTTTTTAATATAATATTCCTGCTTTGCATGATTTTTATTTCATTCAATATACATATACTGTAATTGACTGATTGATTTATTTATTCTTCTTCTATATTATGTATTGCATTGAACTGCTGCTGCTAAGTTAGCAAACTCCATGACACATGCCAGTGATAATAACCCTGATTCATTTCCTTTCCTACCTAAAACAAAAACTTCTCCAAATTTTAACCTGATGTGAGATCAATGACAGGGAAGTTGAACAAAGCAGCTGTACACAGTCTCTACTTTCCTGCCCGTGTTTTGTACAACTTTACGCCTTGTAGGCAGACCGCCATTTCAAATGTAGAATCCGAAGTCCAACTATTCTCACACTTGCAATTAAATGTGCATAGAAATGCAATCTTGCTGGCTAAATCCATCGCCTATTTAACTTAACCTACAGAAAGCACATTTTAAAATAAATGCAATAAGCAATGTGTTCAGTCAACAGTTAATGTTAATCAAGGTACAGCAGAACAAAGCATCAATGTCCCAAGAAATAGCTGAGTGAAATTTTAAACAACACACACAAAATGCCGTTAGAACTCAGCAAGTCAGGCCGAAGGAGGGAAATGTTCAGTTGACGTTTTGGCCTCAGGCGCCTCACGAGGACTGGAAACAAAGAGGACATCATCATCATATGCTGTGTCGCGTGACATAGGCAATCATGGATTTTGACCATGATTGTGCTTGGCTAATTTTTCTGCAGAAGTGGTTTGCCATTGCCTTCTTCTGGGCAGTGTCTTTAGAAGATGGGAGACAGGAAGGAGGAGCACAGAATGAGCCGACGGATGATGGGTGATTCCAGGTGAGGGGGAAGGGAAGAGAAGAATGGGAATGATGTGTGAAGCTGGAAGGTGATAGATGGAACAGGTAAAGAAACGAAGAATTTGAGAGGAGAGGACGGTGGGCCATGGAACAAGGGGAAGGAGGTGAGGTACCAGATGGAGGAAGATGCAGGTCATATGGGTGGGAAAGGAGAAAGAGGTGGTAAAGGGACAACAACAAGAACAAAGAGGTGGGATGGGGTTGCGGGGGGGGGGGTGGTGGAGGGAATAGGGGACAGGTTACTGGAAGTCAGAGAAATCGATGTTGATGCCGTCAGCCTTTAAGACTACCAAGATGGAATACGAGGTGTTGCTCCTCCAACAGTTCCCACCGCTGCTTGTAAGAAGTGATGAGGTAGGAAGACGGTGGCGCAACGCAGCTCGCAGCGGCCACTCCAGTGGTGATATCTGTTATTTATCAAGTAGGGGGCCGTGCACAATCCTGATTTGATGGAGACAGACGTGAGAGCATGGAGGAACATCTGGTGAAACTTCTGAAATGCCTGTTTCGCTGCCACTGCTACTGTGTGGTCCGGAATCTCCGGAGGAGAAGACCCCGAGTCCCTGGCTTTGTTTGTTGCTCAGCAGCCAGGGCGGGGTCGAAGCGCTCGGCAGAGGATAGTGCTCGGAGAGGCTGTGTTGGAGGGGCTGGTCAGAGGCTCGAAGTTTTCGGACGGACTCAGAGTCCGCTGCGGTCGGGTGCTTCCAATGGTGCTGCATCGGCAAGTTGGCGGTGCTTGGAGGTTCATGGCAGGGAGAGTTTCTCCCTTCTGTCACCTGCGTGAGATGATGAGGCTATCGGGACTTTGAGACTTTTTTTTTACTGTGCCCATGGTCTGCTCTATCAAATTATGGTATTGCTTTCCACTGTTGTAACTATATGTTATAATTATGTGGTTTTGTCAGTTTTAGTCTTGGTCTGTCCTGTGTTTTCTTGTGATATCATTCTGGAGGAACGTTGTATCATTTTTTAATCTATGCATTTCTAAACGACAATAAATAAAACTGAACTGAGTTTGTACGTTTTCCCCATGACTGTAGATTTCCTTTGGGTGCTCCAGTCTCCGCCCACAGTCCAATGCATTACCAGTTGGTAGGTTGATTAGTCATTGTAAGTTTTCCTGTGATTAGGCTAGGATCAAAATCTGGAAATTGCTGGATGGAGCAGCTCGAAGGACTAGAAGGGCCTATTCTGCACGGAATCTCAATAAATAAATTTTAAAATATCCCGGCTGTTGTGGAAGACAGAGCAAAGATGTTTAATGAAGTGATCCCCACTGATGTAGAGGAGGCCATGCGAGAGAACTGGATAACCCGACTGATTCACATGTGACGTACTGCCCCCCCCCCCCGGAAGAGCCGTTTGGGGCCGTAAATGGTGGTGAGGGAGGAGGTGTAACACCTGTCCTTGTATCTGCACTAAGTTAGTGGTCCCTGCAAAATGCGGAGAAGGGAGGAGAACATGTGCCTGGTAATAGACAATAGGTGCAGGAGTAGGCCATTCGGCCCTTCGAGCCAGCACCGCCATTCACTGTGATCATGCCTGATCATCCACAATCAGTATCCAGTTCCTGCCTTATCCCCATAACCTTTGATTCCGCTGTCTTTAAGAGCTCTATCCAACTCTTTCTTGAAAGCATCCAAAGACTTGGCCTCCACAGCCTTCTGGGGCAGAGCATTCCATACATCCACCACTCTCTGGGTGAAAAAGTTTTTCCTCAACTCTGTGATAAATGGCCTACCACTTATTCTTAAACTGTGGCCTTTGGTTCTGGACTCACCCATCAGTGGGAACATGCTTCCTGCCTCCAGCGTGTCCAATCCCTTAATAATCTTATATGTTTCAATAAGATCCCCTCTCAGCCTTCTAAATTCCAGAGTATACAAGCCCAGTCGCTCCAATCTTTCGACTCATTGACAGTGAGTGGGACCTCATTGCACACAGCTTCTGCTATCTTCAATGATGCACTGTGCTCCCCTCCCCTAGTTTCCCCTAATCCCTGTGGCCTCTTTACCCCTTACCTTTCCCCCTTCCCCACCCTCACCATCTGCACCTTCATCCTTCTGGTTATATACCTCCTTCCCTTCATTCCATGAACTCCAGTCCTCTCCTATCAGATTCCCCTTCACCTTTTGCTTCATCCACCCATCACCTCCCAAATTCTCACATCATCCCCTTTTCCCACTTCCTGCCTTACCCCTTCATTTGGATTCACCAATCTCCTGTCAGCTCACACTCCTCATCTAACCCCGCCCCCAACCAATCTTATTTTGGCCTCCTTCCAGTTCTGACGAAGGGTGTCAGCCAAAATGCTGACTGTTCATTTCCCTCCCTGGATGCTGCCTGACCTGCTGAGTTCCTCCAGTGCTTCGACGTGTTGCTTCAGATATTCCTGCATCTCTCTCATGTCCATGTAATCCCCACCACCCAGGACATGCCCTGTTCTCACTGCTACCATCAGGAAGGAGGTACAGGAGTGTGAAGGCACACACTCAACAATTCACAAACAGTGCTCTTCTGGACCGAGATCTCAGATGTCATTCCCGGGATTTGTTGGAACTTCTCTCCCAGCCCAGGCGTCACAGTTCCAAGTGCTCCTGTCACCACCGGGATTACTCTGGCTTTAACCTTCCACATCCTTTCTATCTACTCTTTCAAGCCCTGGAATTTCTCCAGCTTCTCATATTCTTTCTTCCTGATGTTACTGTCATTTGAGATTGCCTCATCTACTAAAATTGCTTCCTTCTGTTCTTTGTCCAGTAATACTCTGTCTGGTTGGTTGGCCATTATCAGTCTGTATTTGGAAGCCCCACAGGATCTTAGCTCTGTCGTTCTCCACTGCCTTCTCGGGTGTTTCCCATTTGGACTTGGGAGTGTCCAATCCATACTCAGCACAGATGTTCCTGTGCACAATTCCTGCGACTTGGTTGTGCTGCTCAGTGTTTGCTGTCCCTGCCTCCATCTTGCACCCTGCTTCGATGTGCTGGATGGTTTTAGACGTCAAGTTTATTGTCATTTTGACCATAAGCTGCTGGTACAGTACACAGTAAAAACGAAACAATGTTCCTCCAGGACCATGGTGCTACATGAAACAACACAAAACTACACTAGACTATGTGAGACAGCACAAGGCTACACTAGACTACGTAAAACAACATAAAAACTGCACTGGACTACAGACCTGCACAGGACTACATAAAGTGACAAAACAGTGCAGGGCAGTACAATAAATAATAAACAAGACAACAGGCACAGTATAGGACAAGTTACAATATGATAATAAATGATGTAGATATCAGTCTAGACTCTGAGTACTGAGGAGACTCTTCTCCGTGGATTGTCACCTTGTCGTGGTGGAGAAGCTTGTGCGGTCCTGTGATCCCGAGAGCAATGCCGTCTGGAGCTATGCTCCTGGTAGGGTCACCCATGGCGGTAAGGTCAAGGGTGAGGTCCCTGACAAAGAGCAATCCAACCAAGACCTCAATGGTGGAACAGGCGGACGAAGTTACTTCGAATTCAACGGCTGTGAAGGCGGATGAAGGCTGCAACAAATCCATCAGCTCCAATTGTCGTGGTTTCCATGCCACTGGAATCAGCTGGTTGATTTGCGAAGTATCGTGTGCTTCTTGGAGTGCAACATCAAGTACACGTTAAACAAATACACGCACAGGCATCTTCACTCTGTGGGCCACTTCTTCAGAACGAAGACCATCATCCTCGACCTCGAGGGATAGCCACAACACGACAACTGAGTCGTCTGATGACTTGGGGGAAGAAACTGTTGCACAGTCTGGTTTAGCAGATTCCTTGCACTGTCTGAATCCTGGGTCTCGTCTGGTCTGATAGACCCCTGCTTCTACTGCTCTTGTGCTCAGTGCCTGTTCTCGTGCAGCCACGAGCAGTGCCTCTGTGCTGTCCCTCAGCCCTGCCATTGGTGTGGGTATATATACATACACTTCAGTTTTTATCATTATGTAGTGTATTGCCGCTGCTTAACACAAATTTCATGACGTATGCCAGTGACGTTAAATCCAATTCTGATCCAGAACACCTTCAAGGACCAATGCCTCAAAAACGCAGCATCCATTATTAAGGATGACCATCACCCAGGACATGCCCTCTTCTCATTGCTACCATCGGGAAGGAGATACCAAAGACTGAGGGCACACACTCAATGATTCAGGAATAGCTCTTTCCCCTCTTCCTAAACTGACACTGAACCCGTGAACACTGCCTCACTAAGTTTTTATTTTTCAACTATTTAGAAACATAGAAAACCTACAGCACAATACAAGCCCTTCGGCCCACAAAGCTGTGCCAAACATGTCCTTACCTTAGAACTATCTAGTCTTACCTTGGTACCATGTACCTTACTCCATGTACCTATCCAGGAGTCTCTTAAAAGACTCTATCATTTCTGCCTTCACTACCGCTGCTGGCAGCCCATTCCACGCACTCACCACTCACTGCGTAAAAAAACTTACCCCTGACATCTCCTCTGTACCTGTTTAACATATTTATTACATTAAATATACATATTCACTGCAATTCACATTTTTTTCTATTATTGTATATTGTATCGTACTGCTGCTGCAAAGACGACTAAAATCACGAGACATACCGGTGATATTAAACCTGATTCTGAACGAAACCTGAAGTCATATATGTTATTGGTTTTATTTGTCACACGTACATTGAAACATCCATAGAGTCAGCTGTGCCATTTACATCAACAAGCAGCAGCCTGAGGATATGTTGGGGGCATGCCATGCTTCTGGTGCCAACATACCATGCCCACCACTTACTGACCTTAACCCACATGCCTTTGAAAAGTGGGAGGAATCGGAGCACCCAGAGGAAACCTACACAGAGACAGGGAAAATGTACAAACAGCAGAAAGTGAACACTGGTCACGGGTAGCTGGTGCTGCCAAGCATTATGTTAAGGCTATGCTACCTTGCTACGCCAACTTGTACCTAGTGATTAAGCCATTCCAAAAAACTCGACTGGAGATTCCGACTTCAGGATAAAGATTGGTGTTCCTAAACAATCCCTGCTAATGGAATTGGATTTCAACCTATCCCACCATGCATTGCCAGGAACCAGCCTGCTGGGCCTTTCCTGCATTCCACTTTATGACTGACATTCAAACTCCAACCAAGCGCTTAAGCTGGGGAGGTGTCATTCAATTGACCCCAGCAATGCACAGGATGGCCTACTTCAGTAGGAAACCAAAATTAAACCACAGACTCTCAATCTGAAAACAAATTCAGCGAGTCAGGCGGCACTTGTGAATAGTTACAGTATTTGACAGTGAAAACTAAACAGTCTTCAAGCTAACGCATTTCCTGTATTTCGTTCTATAGTTGCCGTCTGACTTGAACATTTCCAGCATTTTCTATATTTCTTTCCACAAATGCTGCCCGACTTGCTGAACATTTTTAGCATTTTATTTCTTTGAACTTACTTTGCTTGCTCTCTGGATTCTGGCTTACACAGCTGAATCCCAAGGCTTCAGCTGACCCCATTTTCAAACGCTTCAACTAAATCCACCTTTTGCTACGGCTGCTCCCTCTCTTCCCAAGCCACCTCTGGCTGTGGCACTTAACAACAAATTGATAAGTAGCAAAGCAGTCAGCGCGACACTATTTCACCTCGGGTTGGAGTTCGAAGTTCAATTCCAGCGCCGTCTGTAAGAAGATTGTACATCCTGCCCATGAGCACATGGGTTTCCTCCGGGTGCTCCAGTTTCCTGCCACATTCCAAAGACGTACCGGTTAGTAGGTTAAACAGTTATTGTAAACTGTCCTGTGATTAGGCTCGGGTTAAATCGAGTTGCTGGGCAACGTGGCTCAAAGGACCGGAAGGGCCTGTTCCCTGCAGTCTCTCTAAATAATAAAAATAAAACAACAATTGTTGCAGTCAGGCTCTTCGAAAAGTCACCATACGATTCACTCACTGCGTATACTTGAACCGGACCTTCCTCCAAGCAACGTGCACACCATTTCTGGAAGAACAACATCCACTGGTACTCCAGGTGTTTGTGGGCAAAAGGTGAAAGTATGAGGAGGAGGACTTCACTCCCAGAAAGAAAGATTCCACTAATCCAAGTTCATCAATTCTATGCCATCTGCACACACAAAACACTGAAGGAACTCAGGTCAGGCAGCATCTACGTAAATAAGCAGTTGACGTTTCCGGCCGAGCCCCTTCATCAGGACTAGGAAGGAAGAGGGAAGAGAATAAGTTTCAAGCAAATGACACTCAAGATGACCCCAACTCTCAAACCCACAACTGACATTATTAATTTCTCCCCGTCCCAGTGTAGAGTGCCCTCAAAACATCCACCGTTGTCCCTGTACCTAAAAAGACCAAGGTAACATGTCTGAACGACTGGCGTCCTGTCACGCTCACCTCAATAATAATCAAAGGCTTTGAGAGGCTGGTCAAGGACGACACCTGCAGCTTGCTATCACCAAAACAATTCACCTACCAACACAACCGATCGACAGGCAACGCAACAGCCACAGCTGTACACACCCTCCTTACACATCTGGAGAAGAGGGATGCTTATATGAGAATGCTGTTCTTGGACTACAGTTCAGCATTCAACACCATAATTTCCTCCAGGCTCAACAAGAAGCTCAGAGACCTGGGCCTTCACCCTGCCTTGCGCAGTTAGATCCTGGACTTCCTGTCAGATCGCCGGCAGATGGTAAGTGTGTGCTCCCTCACCTCTGACCCTCAACTCAGGTGCCCCTCAGGGCTGTGTCCTTAGCCCCCTCCTTTACTCTCTGTATACCCATGACTGTGTCGCTTCAATCTGCTAATTAAATTTGCTGACGATACTAAATTGATTGGCCTTATCTCAAATAATAATGAGGCAGCCTACAGAGAGGAAGTCATCACCCTGACACGGTGGTATCAAGGAAACAACCTCTCCCTCAATGTCACTAAAACAAAGGAGCTGGTTGAAGACTACAGGAAGAATGGAGACAGGTTAGCCCTTTTTGACATCAATGGATCTGGGGTTGAGAGGGTAAGCAGCTTTAAATTCCTCAGCATCCACATCACTGAGGACCTCACGTGATCTGTAAAAACTGGCTGTGTGGTGAAAAAAGCACAACAGCACCTCTTTCACCTCAGACAGTTGAAGAAGTTTAGTGTGGGCCTCCAAATCCCAAGAACTTTCTATAGGACCACAATTGAGAGCATCCTGACTGGCTGCATCACTGCCCGGTGTGGGAACTGTACTTCCCTCAATCGCAGGACTCTGCAGAGAGTGGTGCGGACAGCCCAGCGCATCTGTAAATATGAACTTTCCCACTATTCAGGACATTTACAAAGACAGGTGTCCAAAGGATCACTGGAGACCCAAGTCACCCCAACCACAAACTGTTCCAGCTGCTACCATCCAGGAAACAGTATCGCAGCATAAAAGCCAGGACCAACAGGCTCCAGGACAGTTTCATCCACCAGGTCATCAGACTGATTATTTCATGTGATACTATTGTATTTCTATATTATATTGACTGTCCTGTTGTACATACTATTTATTATAAATTACTACAAATTGCACATTTGCATATTTAGACAGCGACGTAAAGATTTTTACTCCTTATGTATATGAAAGATGTAAGTCATAAAGTCAATTCAATTCAAGAACGTAAGAAAACAGCAGATAAAAGTTCGGGGAGTTAACCTTGTAATTGGATACAATCTTAACGAAGCAAAGTTTAAAGTCAATTTATTATCAAAGTATGCATATGCTACGCTACCATAAGATTCATTTCCTTACAGGCATTGACAGGAAAAAATATCAACATAATCTTTTAAAAAGTACACAAAAAGACAAAGACCAACAACCAATGTGGAAAACAGGACAAACTGCAAATACTGTAGAGTAAAAGTGATACTGAGAAAATGAGTTGTAAAGTGAGAATCCGCTCAGAATCATGACGAATGATGTAATCCATGCCAGCACAGGCGTCTGATGGTCGTAGGGCAATAACTGTTCTGGAACGCAAGACTTCTGCATCCACCAGTTTCTGGAGCCTTTTCCATTCCTGAGCATTGGCGTTTCCATGGCAGATCATTATGCAGCCAGGATATTCTCCACCGGAAATCTATCGAAATTCATCATGCCGAATCCACACGAACTTCTACAAAAGTAAAAGCTGCTGTTGTGCCTTCTTTGTGATGACACCGCTGGATCGAGCAACAGCACCAGAGAGGAGACAATGAATTGTTAAAGAAAACTGTTATTTCACAACTAGAGGCTGTTCAAGAACTAAATATGCAATATACACTGACTTTAGAATAGATATGTATAGCAGGCCCTGGGTTATGCAAGCATTCTGTTCCTGAGAATTGCCCTTCAAAACATCAAAACCATCCATTCCTTATATTGCACTTCCTTATAATTCTTTGATTTTATTGAATAATTATCCCAACACTAACCATTCTTAAACTAATGGATGCCTACAGTATCACATCATTAATGATTACCGTGAAACATTTTATTCCTAGCTTGAAGAATACTTAAAAAATAAAAGGGAAAATTTGCCTGCAATCAGATCTCCACAAGTCAGGTCTTTAGTAACTTCTGACAGCCCCAGCACTGAGTACGTCTACATGGATCACAGACACAGAGAAGGCAGCATCTATCATCAGGACCTTCACCACCCAAGTCACGCTCCCTTTTCGCTGCTGCCATCAGGAAGGTGGCACAGGAGCTTCAGGACTCTCACCACCAGGTTCAGGAACAGTTATCAGACTCCCTGACCAGAGCGGATAGTCATAGTCATACTTTATTGATCCCGGGGGAAATTGGTTTTCGTTACAGTTGCACCATAAATAATAAATAGTAATAAAACCATAAATAGTTAAATAGTAATATGTAAATTATGCTGGTAAATTATGAAAGAAGTCCAGGACCAGCCTACTGGTTCAGGGTGTCTGACCCTCCAAGGGAGGAGTTGTAAAGTTTGATGGCCACAGGCAGGAATGACTTCCTATGACGCTCTGTGCTGCATCTCGGTGGAATGAGTCTCTGGCTGAATGTACTCCTGTGCCCAACCAGTACATTATGTAGTGGATGGGAGACATTGACCAAGATGGCATGCAACTTAGCATCCTCTTTTCAGACACCACCGTGAGAGAGTCCAGTTCCATCCCCACAACATCATTGGCCTTACGAAAGAGTTTGTTGATCCTGTTGGTGTCTGCTACCCTCAGCCTGCTGCCCCAGCACACAACAGCAAACATGATAGCACTGGCCGCCACAGACTCGTACAGCATCCTCAGCATCGTCCGGCAGATGTTAAAGGACCTCAGTCTCCTCAGGAAGTAGAGACGGCTCTGACACTTCTTGTAGACAGCCTCAGTGTTCTTCGCTCATCCCATCACTGTAATATTCCCACAACCTATGGACTCATTTTCAAGGACTCTTCATCTCATGTTCTATATATTTATTGCCTACTTATTCATTTTTCTATTTTCTTGTTTGTCTGCTTGTTAGGTTCATTCTTTCATTGATTCCATTATGGTTCTTGTATTTACTGAGTATGCCCGCAAGAAAACGAATATGAGGGTTGTATACGATGACGTATATGTACTTTGGCACATGGATTAATATTCAGATACACTAGAACTCTGAACACAAAGTGATTTATCCAGAAACCAGCAAAGGCAGATTTAACCTTTAAGAAAGTGGACCGCACTAGTATAATAAATGCCAGCGCCCACTAATTCTACCGTTCTGATTTAACTACCCACATTTATATGTGCAGGTCCATTACTTGCATTACAATAGATCAAAATGGGCAAGGGACTCCATTATGAGCCGAACTCTCGGCCTAATAAGCGGACAGAAAGCTAACAAGCTTCATGAAGAAAGCAGGCTTTGTGTGCCACCTCACAGATACAGCTGTGCACCCTCCCAGCTGATTCAACTCATATAGAATGCACTGTCATTTCCTGTTTTCAATTATAAAAGCAAAGGGTTGGAGGGAGGGAGTGGGTGAGAAAGATACAGCCTGCTAGACATCTTGTAATTTTGTTTTAAATTAGCTTTCATCTGTGCATTTTAGCATCAGATGAGTGTCTTCTTTTTTGTAAAAAAAAGGGTGGAATTGACAGCGAAGCAACCGCAGTCAAGGGTAAAAATCTATTTCTAATTTTTAAATCTGTAAAATTACCACACCTTCCCCACCTTAACAAAGCAGTCAATTCTCCTTAATTGACAACAATTTTGAATTTCTATTTCTGACCTTGTCATTTTGCACCAGGAACCTTTACACAAAAATGGAGGATTGTATTGGAGTTTTATAATTACCATATTTCAGTATTCAGGTTGGAAAGATCCAAAAAAAAGAAAGTGAAAGTTAGAAACATCCCTTGAACGAAAGACTAGTTCCCATTCAGAAATATTTAAGCATTTACCTCCGCTTTCAACACAAGGATGTTCAAATAATTACTGTTGTCCTTCAAATAAAAACCCAACTCCAGTTTTCATTGGCTTTCTGCTTGGAAGTACCGTTCCAAACAAGTCTGCAGCAGTCTCAACTTGCTGGCTGAGTCATAGCTGCCTTTCAAAGGGTTCGCGCTCACCACTACAGTGTTAGCATTCTCCTCTGCTCCTGAGACAGTTGTGCATCAGCACTGCAAGCTCCATACACACTGGGTTTCACTTAGACAGAGAGGTGCTATTGTGGGCACAAACCAGCTAACACGAGGAAATCTGCAGATGCTGGAAATTCAAGCAACACACATAAAAAATGCTGGTGAATGCAGCAGGCCAGGCAGCACCTATAGGAAAAGGTACAGTCGACTTTTCGGGCCACATAACAGGCTATTCACTCTAACAATTTTTTTTCAATGGTATCGGGGAAAGTATGATAATGGAGTGAAACCTGCTGCCTCACAGAAAACAGCTGGAATAAATAGGTTCTTTCAGAACGGACGGAGGTAACTCTTGCATTTCCACATGGGTCTATCCTTGGCCCTCAACTGCTCACCACTGACATTAACGACCCAGAAGAGCAGTACGTGAGGCTTTGAAGTTTGTCAATAGCCAGTAGGACATGTTGTGGTAAAGATCCCAATCCAAGGTCTCAAATGTAACTTAAACCTTATTCGATTTCTGATGTTTTTAAATCCTTCTTTCAAAGTCAGGAAAGAGGCGCAAAACTTTTTGCTTCACAGTCATTATTATTAAGAATTAATAGAAAAAGTTCAAAAAAGTTCAAAGTAAATATCATCGAAGTACAAATATGTCATCATATACAACCCTGAGTTTCATTTGCTTGCAAGTGTACCCAATAAATCCATAACAGAATCAATGGAAGACCACACTGACTTGGGCATTCAACCAGAGTGAAAATGACAACAAACTGTGCAAATACAAAAAGAAATAATAATAATAATACTAACAGAATTGAAGACAGACAGTGATAGAGGTCTACTAAGTGAAGTGAGAGAGAGAAGCAAAAAGATGGCACCACTACGTGATCAGCTTTTAAACGACATAGATAAGAAAACTTCCATTCAAATTCACAAAATTGTCAGCCAATCAGAGAGCACCTTTTCAAATAACGCAGCACTAGAGAAGCTTCTAGAACTTTCCAGAATCATACAAATGCAACCACACACTGAACAAATGCATATACAAACTGTAGCCACTAAGAAACATACTAAACAGCAGACGATTATTAAACTGCAAAGAGAATGACAATTAAACAGTCAGATCCAACAACCTTTTGCTGCCAAGACTGTTGCTGTACTCACCAGCATCAAGCCTTTTGAGGGAGTTAAAAGAGTAAATGAGAATTAAGCGTTGAAACATTTAAATATAACTGGCCTAGAAACTGATTAAACTGTTCCTCACCGACAGTGGTGATTGATTTGTTAATCAAAATTAGTTATTCTCAGGCAATTTAGAAAGAACTATTTCAGCTCAAGCAAAGCACAGAAGGTGTTATGCTCCCCAGCCTCCTTTCTTTAAACACTAGCAACATATTCTGCCTCCCATATTCCGATAGTTAACAGCTTTTTTTTTTACAAAAAAAGGTAATTTCTCACAATAGTTGATGACTTGCTTCACCTCCAGTTTTTGTAGATGTTGAGTGGCCAGCAAGTTTAATGTAGGAATTGCAAACTCCTCCACAGGAAGTGCTCATTCTGACACTACAGGACCTCTATGGTACTACTATTGAATTGACTTTATTTCTTACATCCTCACACACATATTGGGTGCATCTGTGTAAGGTGTGTGGGGAGTGGGTAGAAGTGGGGAATTAATGGGCAATGAATAGCTTGATAAATGCAGTACTGTGTAAAAGTCTAAGGTACATAGATACAGCCGGGGTGCCTGAGACGTTTCCACGGTCCTGCATTTGCAATGAGTTTCACTCCTTGATGAGCTCAATGCCTTTTGTGCTTGCAGTTACAGAGTATTCTGGAGTAATGTGAATATAGCAGATAATCGTTCAAACAAGAACCAGTCTTCAGTTCTTAATGTAAATTACAAGCAGTAAATTGAAATTACAGTACTATAGCTTGACACGCTAGTGATATAAAATGTCTAAGACTTTTGCACAGTACTGCATATTACAATGAGATTCACTCCCTGACCTTCAGGAATGTCAGGAACATCGCCCCCCCCCCCCCCCACCGCCATCTGATTTCTGAAAGACAACAAATTTCACGACATATGCTGGTGATATTAAACCTGATTCTGACGAGCTTGATGCCTTTTACACTTGCAGTAGGTAGCGGAAGACAGCATTGTCTCGACAGGTCAAAAGGTCTACGATGCAGGATGCATCTAATTTTCAACCAAGCAACAAAATCAATTGTAGTTCCAGTTAAAACAATATATTCATTACAAAGACAGGGCCCTTGGTGTCCTGAAGTTACTACAGATAACAGATACCGGGAGGAATAAATTAAATGTTAAATCTAATCTCAAGGTTCAAATGAATTTGTAAAGTGTGAGAAAGCACAATCAACCAAAGCCCTGGATTAGGTTGCAGAATTGTCATTCACTGTTTGGTATCCATTATTCTACATACATTAAATGAGAGGCAGTGCATGGTGCTGAATTACACTGAAATGAAAACCCTGTTCAATTATTAACATCGACTGCACTACCAGCATCTAGCTCTGGGACGCTGCATTTCAAAAGGAACAGTGGAAATTGGCAATATGGGCTTTTGCAGTCATTCCAAAATGAAGCATTGTATTAGCAAACCCATTGTTTCACTGCTACTGTTCTTTAAATTGGAACGTTTGTGTTTTGCCCTTCCTTCCTCACACCGCCTGGCTGAGTTGCACAGTTAGACGTTTGAGGGCAGAATCTCTCCTGCAGAATACCGCAGGTTGGAGTTGAAGTGATGGAAGTGCTGGGCGAGTCCAGAATAAGATCAGCGGCGGTCAGAAAAAATTTAACTGGGAAAGAAACCTCAAGTTATTGACTTGCAAAAATATTTCCTAGACTGTCCATACAATGATAAAGCTTGAAAATGGCACCATCCATTTTGTCCATTATTGATTTAATCGGTTATTTTAACTTTTCATTCCTGTTTAATTGCTGAATTTTCTCAGAACTTTAAGTGGAAAAATAAGACTTGGAGTTGGGAGGTGAATAACATGGACTTGGAAGATTACTGCAAATACCAAGTTTAACAAAGGAGATAAAGCAGAACTCTCCACTTCTCCAGCAGTTGACATGAAAGGGCATTGCTGAAAAGAGTAGTGGTACACAACTGCCAAGCTGGCAAAAATATTTTACCAAAAGGAGGAGAACAGAGAACACTGAAGATCCAGTTTTGTATTCGGGATTTAAGCAAAACCAAGTGTAAACTATTAACAATACGGATCGGGTGAACCCAGTGTGGTTTCCCAGGCAGATTGGAAAGAGGGGCATAACCGCAGAGTGAAAAGCAGCGGTTAGCTCGATGCTAGGCGTCAGAGCTCAATCCTGGCGCCATCAGTATGCAGCCTGTACGCTCTGCCTGCAACCGTGAGGTTTCCCCCGGGAGCTCCGGTTTCCTCCCACAGCCCAAAGGCAGTTAGCAAGATAATTGGTCATTGTGTGGGCAACGTGGCCAAGTGGTTAAGGCATTGGACTAGCGACCTGAAGGTCGTGAGTTCGAGCCCCAGCCGAGACAGCGTGTTGTGTCCTTGAGCAAGGCACTTAACCACACAGTGCTCTGCGACGACACCAGTGCCAAGCTGTATGGGTCCTAATGCCCTTCCCTTGGACAACATCAGTGTCATGGAGAGGGGAGACTTGCAGCATGGGCAACTGCCGGTCTTCCATACAACCTTGCCCAGGCCTGCGCCCTGGAGAGCGAAGACCTTCCAGGCACAGATCCATGGTCTTACAAGAATTTACCTGGTCATTGTAAATTGTCCTGAGGTTAGGCTAGGGTTAAACAGGTGGGTTGCTGGGCGGTGAGGCTCTCTGGGTTGAAAGAGCCTGTTGCGCACTGTATCAATAAAAAATCATAGATCTGCACGCTCTCTATCAGGGAAATAACTGCAGCACATGAATCGCTTCTTCAAAATGCAAACATGCCATCAAGTAGTTGATTCCCCGTGCCAATTTCAGTTCAGTTGTTCTAGTAGAAATAGAAAGATTGGTATTCAAAGCAATAGTTCCTTCAAACAGCTAATAGCTGCCAAAAAGTAACAGGAACTCTCGACTGTTGAAACCACAAACAGTCTTCCTCCCTTCTGGAAATACTTGTCGTAAAAACAAGTTGTGCCAGTGGCTAATTGCTCAGCTATGGTGTGTGTATGTGTATGTATGTATGTATGTATCAGGAAGGAGGTACAGGAAGGCACACACTCAATGATTCAAGAACAGCTTCTTCCTCTCTGCCATGCAATTCCTGAATGCACATTGAAGCCATGAGTACTACCTCACTACTTTCTTTTATTATTTCTATTTTTGCACTAATTATTTTTTGTGTATTGGAATGTACTGCTTTTACATAACAAATTTCACGACATATGCCTTTGATATTAACCCGACTCTGACGTTGGAGGAACTCAGCAGGTCAGGCAGCATCTGTGGAGGCTGCTGAGCTCTTCCGGCATTTTGTGCATTCCTGCCAGGAAGCTGTTGCTTTCCCCGCACTCTCAGAATGTCTGGGTTAAGAAACAGCCCCTCTGGGTATTCAAGTCTCTGCATTCCATTAAACACAGAATTACGCTCATTTTTCACTCTTTTTTTTCATCATTTCCCTTCAAAATTCTAGGGCATGTTTACAGTGGCCAATCTGCTAAGCCACACATCATTGAGATGCTGGGAAAACCTACCTAGATTTTAGATTTAGATTTGATTTAAAGATTCAAGATTCAAAAAACTTTATTGTCATTCTAACCGTACATCAGCTCTGCAGGGCAGAATGAGACAGCATTTCCCAGGAGCGGTGCAATCATAACATAACAAATGCGACACTAAATAATAAACATAACAATAAATAGTAAAACACAACAGCCACATGTCAGTTAAAATCAAGTTATAATTGTCCAGTGCAAGTTAAAAGTGTCCAAAGCAGAGTCAGGTAGAGCAGCTATTTAGCAGTCTGACTGCCTGTGGGAGGCAGCTGTTTAGTAGCCTTGTGGTTTTAGTTTTGATGCTCCTGTAACGTTTGCCTGATGGCAGAAGAACAAACAGTTCATGGAGAGGGTGTGAGGGGTCTTTAATGATGTACCATGTCTTCTGGAGGCATTGACTCTGAAAGAGGTCTTGGACAGAAGGCAGGGAGACCCCAATAACCTTCTCTGCTCCCCTAACCACCCTCTGCAAGGCTTTTCTGTCGACAGCACTGCAGCTGGAGTACCAGGTTGTGATGCAAAAGGTCAGCACACTCTCAACCACGCCTCTGTAGAATGTGGTTAAGATGTTAGTGGGGAGTGATGCTTGTTTAAGCTTCCTCAGAAAGTGCAATCTCTGCCGGGCCCGTTTCACAATCCCAGTGGTGTTCCTGGACCAGGTGAGATTGTCCGAGATCTGCACCCCAAGGAACTTGATGTTTTCCACTCTCTCCACTGTGGAGCCGCTGATGCTGAGGGGCGTGTGGTCAGGCTGAGACCGTCTGAAATCGACGATCATCTCCTTGGTTTTGGTGACATTAAGCATCAAGTTGTTATCACTGCACGGGCTCTCTAGGTGTTTGACCTCCTCCCTGTACATTGTTTCATCATTCATTCATTACGTGCCGTGTTGTATGATGTAGGTGATCATGGTCTGATGACTATGATCATTTTTGGCAAATATTTTTCTACAGAAGTGGTTTGCCGTTGCCAGCGGGCTGTTGTTATGTCTCCCACTTGCTGTGAAAATGAGGGACACCTCCCTCTCCCTCGCCAGGGAGAGAGAGAACCTGTGGGTTGTCCAATTTTGGATGAAATGCGAAGCCTTGGGCCTGCTGGTGGTGCAACGACATTGGCGCCGGACCTGGGAGCGGAGATTCCCGGGTTCGAAACCAGTCGGGTCCGCTCCCGAGTATGCTTTCCATCCATGCCAGGTTGACTGTCGAGGTCGCAACTCAACCTCGTAAAATAAAGGGAAAGATATTGCAAAAAATGTCTGTGTGAGGAGTGGCGAGCCATACAGTCTCCCTCTCGCTCCGCGCTTTGTAAAAGCCATGAAAAAGACCATCACGGACACGCACACACGCAAAAAAAAAGTGCGAAGCCTTTGGGTAACTCTGGTCTGTGTCTTTGCTATTGCTTAGCACACGCTTGGGCTCGGTGATGGTACCAGTGTGCGTTTTTTTTTGCTGGTGGGGGGGGAGGGGGAATTGTTGCTCGCTGTCACTTTCGTACCAGAGGGGGGAGCTGGGGGGCGGTACTTTGGGTTCTCATGTTTAACTCTCGTTTTGGGGCACTTCTTTAGGTTTGCAAAGAAAAAAGCATTTCAGGATGTATACTGTATACATTCTCTGGCATTAAATTTGACCTTTGAACCTTCTTCTGGGCTGTGTCTTCACAAGACAGGTGACCCCAGCCATTATCAATACTATTCAGAGATGACTGCCTGACATCTGTGGTTGCACAACCAGGATTTGTGATGTACAGCAGCTACACGTATGACCATCCACCTCCTGCTCCCATAGCTTCACTTGACCTTGATGAGGGGGGCTAAACAGGTGCTAAACTTTGCCCAAGGGCGACCTGCAGGCTAGCGGAGGAAAGGAGCACCTTATACCTCCTTTGGTGGAGACGCATGTCCAACCCCACAGGCCTAGAGATACAGCACAATACCAGGCCCTTCTGGCCCAACAAGCCCACATTGTTCAATTACACCCATGTGACCAACTCGTCTCTGGAATGTGGGAAGAAACTGGGGCGCCCGGAGGAAACGACATGGTTACGGAGAGAACGCAAGAGTTCCCCTCAGGCAGCAGTGGAATGAACTCAGGCTGCTGGCTTAGAACAGCCTCAGGCTAACTACTGCACTGCTGAGCTTCTGACACTCTCCGTCTTGTGATGGATGGGATCGGGCGCTGCATTTTCCAACTTGCAAGGGCTTTCCAGACTGTTGGAAGCATCCTGACTGGCTGCACCATGATCTGGGACAGCAGTTCGAACATGCAGGACCACAAGAAGCCGCAGAGAGTACTGGGCTGCTGGATCCATTATGGGCACACCACTAATATCTGCGGGAGAAAGCAAGGGGAAACCTATGGTCACAGGGAGAACATGCAAATTCCATTCAGACAGCAGCCAAATCAGAAATGAACGCAGATGTAAAGGCACCAAGCCCTCAATCTGCCAGCACCATCGCCCACACCATGCTTCTAACTCTAACAGCCAGCCACAGCAATTTTGCTACATAGGTTCTTGCACATGATCAAGGGGGGCCACAGTAGCGTAGTGGTTAGCACAATGCTCTGCAGTGCCATCGACCCAGGTTCGATTCCCAGCCCTGCCTGTAAGAAGCTTGCACGCTCTTCCCGTGACAGCGTTCTCGTGTTCCCAATCGGAACGGATTGATTGGCCTTGACTTCTGAAGCAGGGAAGCAGGACAGTTGGAAGGACCGGCTAATCAGTTTGATGTGTATCTGCAAATAGTCCAGTTTGGTCCAGGAAGCCAAAGTCAAGCACAATAAATATCAGGGCCACATTTCTTGGCAGCTCGTCCAACTATTCTCCTCTTTAACTCAGCAGGTCGGGCAGCATCTACCAAAATGAATCAGCAGTCGACACTGTGGGCAGAGACCCTTCATCAGGAACTACAGATGATAGAAATGTCAACAGCACTTTTGATTTATCGATTGATTGAAATACAGCATAAAAAGCCCTTCAGGATGCTCCGACCAGCAATCCCCACCTATTTAACCCTAGTCGAATCACGGGACAACTTACAATGACCAATTAACCCACGAATCGGTAGGTCTTTGGACTGTGGGAGGAATCCTGAGCAAATGGAGGAAACCCATACGGTCACAGGGAGAATGTACCATCTTATGGGTAGTGGTGGGAACTGAACCCGGGTCGCTGGTACTGTAAAGCGTTGTGCTAACCACTACGCTACCATGCCACCATTGATCACGTGCACGAGGCCCTCTGAGTGATACTTCAGCACAGGAATGGCCCACACCCCACAACTGCCTGGCGATTTTGCCTGGGATGCTCCTTTTAGCTTAGCCAGTTCCTCCTGGAATGTTGGTCGCCCATCGCATCCAACAATGACAGGAGACGCGTGTGGGTAAACTTTTAAAGGGGCAAAGCTGTTGAACTGGGGCAGTTCCACTCTCTTGACCTTGGAAGTCTGGGTCCAGTGGGACGTGTGGTTATCACAACTGGGGTTTTCCCTGGTTGCACATAGACAGTGGCCTGCAGAACCCTGTAGGAAAAAGACCTAGTGGATTTCGTGGGGCAGCTCCACGAGTAAGCACCCAAACATCATTTAGCAAAATGCCTCAAAAGCTGTCGTCCAAGCAGCAAGAACTTATTTTTTCAGTAGTTTCAAAGGCCCATCCTGTCAGATCTTTCCCACATGGCAAGGCAAAACAATGCTTGACAGCTGACCTAGAATTGAGACCCCTGCAATATCCTTGACAAATGACTTTTTCCCAGGCAAGTCTAGGGAGAAATGCAGAGTACTTGTCAAGATTTACCCTTACTGGCTGTACATGAGGACTCGGTGCCTTGGGAATTGTCCCATCTGATTGTGAAATACCATCTGCTGCTGGAAATCATTAATGCAGTGACCGCCCCTGGTAGGCACAGAGCTCACTGGGGACTCAGGAACAAGTGTTTTTGTTTGCCCAGGTTCACAATGTTTAAATTTTATTTCAAAACTGTCCAGTGAACCTGATTATGTTATTCGGCCCCAATACTGAAGTATCAGTCTCCCAATAAACAAAATGCAGTGAATTCCAGTTAATTGGGACACTACGGGACCAGTATATTTTGGCCCAATTAAGTGGCTATCCCAATTAACTGGTTTCATGGAAATAGCTAAAATGGTATTTAAAGAAAAACACAAACCGAGTAATAAATTATGTATTTAAGTGAAACACAGAACATATTACAACACTACCAACACCTCTACAGGACCATAAGACTGTACTAGATCCTAATGGTTACTGACAGATCCTGTACTGTGCTGCCATGATTGACTGTAAATGAACACAATTAGTGCAGACACCTAGAGCAGATAATAAACTGTCCTCATACAATGTTGTCGACGATTGCATTCTCCAAATCTTCATTTTCATTGTAACATTCAAGGTAATTGAAGATGCCTTCAAATTCTTTGTAGTTCCAAACTTGAAGTAGTGAAATCGTTTCATTTTCACTCCCAGCGTTTCTGGCATTTTCAAGCCTGAATGCTTGAAACCGCAGTGAGCAAAACGGTTCTGAATTGTCTTACTGCTTTATTTCTCGCCTACTATCCGTGACAAAAATCACTGCGTTTTTAAACACAAACACACACAACTGACACTATTTAAAAACTGTTTGCTCTAAGCACAATGTAGTGTCTATCTGTCACACAAGAACTGATACTCGTTAGCAACTGTTCAGTAACAGCCTCCTGTCCCAATTAAGTCATAGTCATACTTTATTGATCCCGGGCGAAATTGGTTTTCGTTACAGTTGCAACATGAATAATAAATAGTAATAGAACCATAAATAGTTAAATAGTAATATATAAATTATGCCAGTAAATTACGAAATAAGTCCAGGACCAGCCTATCGGCTCAGGGTGTCTGACCCTCCAAGGAAGGAGTTGTAAAGTTTGATGGCCACAGGCAGGAATGATTTCCTATGACGCTCTGTGTTGCATCTCGGTGGAATGAGTCTCTGGCTGAATGTACTCCTGTGCCCACCCAGTACATTATGTAGTGGATGGGACACATTGACCAAGATGGCATGCAACTTAGACAGCATCCTCTTTTCAGACACCACCGTGAGAGTGTCCAGTTCCATCCCCACAACATCACTGCCCTTACGAATGAGTTTGTTGATTCTGTTGGTGTCTGCTACCCTCAGCCTGCTAGTACTGGCCACCACAGACTCATAGAACATCCTCAGCATCGTCCGGCATATGTTAAAGGACCTCAGTCTCCTCAGGAAATAGAGACGGCTCTGACCCTTCTTGTAGACAGCCTCAGTGTTCTTTGACCAGTCCAGTTTATTGTCAATTCATATCCCCAGGTATTTGTAATCCTCCACCACGTCCACACTGACCCCCTGGATGGAAACAGGGGTCACTGGTACCTTAGCTCTCCTCAGGTTCACCACCAGCTCCTTAGTATTTTTCACATTAAGCTGCAGATAATTCTGCTCACACCATGTGACAAAGTTTCCTACCATAGACCTGTACTCAACCTCATCTCCCTTGCTGATGCATCCAACTATGGCAGAGTCATCCGAAAACTTCTGAATACGACAAGACTCTGTGCAGTAGTTGAAGTCCAAGGAGTAAATGGTGAAGAGAAAGGGAGACAAGACAGTCCCCTGTGGAGCCCCAGTGCTGCTGATCACTCTGTCTGACACACAGTGTTGCAAGCACACGTACTGTGGTCTGCCAGTCAGGTAATCAAGAATCCATGATACCAGGGAAACATCCACCTGCATCGCTGTCAGCTTCTCCCCCAGCAGAGCAGGGCGGATGGTGTTGAACGCACTGGAGAAGTCAAAAAACATGACCCTCACAGTGTTCGCTGGCTTGTCCAGGTGGGCGTAGACACGGTTCAGCAGGTAGACGATGCCTGCTGAACCGTGTCAGCACAGTACCCCAAATAAATGAAGGGGATCCCACTGTTTTCATGATTAGTTTTTGTTCTTTAAGAGTCGTCCCAAATGAACAGCAACCCTGATTAATCAATGGCCCAATTAGCCAGAATCCACTGTAGTCATCAAAACCCAAAAACAAAGCTACAAATAAAAAAGTGCTGGAAATATTCAGGGCATCCAGGGAAAAATATTTTCTTAAATTCAGAACGCTGACTTTCCAACCACTCCACCCCCGTCAGACCCAATGCACCTCAAATAATTGTGAACAACAAGGATTTCCAGCATTTGCAGACTTTCTCATGTTTGTCAAATAATTGTTAACTGTTTCCCTTCACATTGCTGCCTTACCAGCTGAGTATTTCCAGCATTCTGTTTTTATTTTCAAATGAAATGGTTGATTACATCTATTCACAGTTTTACTGAATAAAAATCAGCCAACCCACATGACAACAAATAGAGCAGAATAGATGAGGCCCCTTCTTTTCTGGCAATGTCACGGCAAATTTCTGGGTTAATCCATGCAACTATAACAAACAAAGCGCGTATGGAAAGTTAGCATTTCTCGTTGCTCCTTTCCCACAGATGCTTACTACATGACTCATCAGGATTCAGAATACCAGGCAGATTAAAACCAACTCAAATTTGCAGGCCCGACTAATAGAAACAATCCATTGTCTAATTGGAGACCAGATTCTTTCAAAATGAGAAGCAATCATAACTTCTCTTCTTTATATTAATAAACCCATCATCTTCCTCATGTCAAGATGACTAGCCATTTGATTGTAACTCCTTTGTGACACCTCATCAAAATCAAGGATTGCACGCAATAAGGTGGGTGCAGCACTGGAAAGGTAGAGGAAAATGTCCAGACCCAGCCAGAACTGCCCTGGGGATTCAGTCTGAACCAGCGATTCCCAAACTTTTTTAGGTTACCACCTGTTTAGCTTCCAGACCAGAGCCCCAGTGCCACCACCCTCTCCTCCTTTTCCAGCCATTACATAAAAACAATAAAGAATTTTGATTTATGATGCAGACTGAAAGTACATTGGAACTGAAAATTCAAAGCAGTGACAAACAATTGCAAAAAGTACTCAAATCTATTTAAAGCTACAAATAATATAGAAACATAGAAAATAGGTGCAGGAGTAGGCCATTCGGCCCTTCGAGCCTGCACCGCCATTTATTATGATCATGGTTGATCATCCAACTCAGAACCCCGCCCCAGCCTTCCCTCCATACCCCCTGACCCCCATAGCCACAAAGGCCATATCTAACTCCCTCTTAAATATAGCCAATGAACTGGCCTCAACTGTTTCCTGTGGCAGAGAATTCCACAGATTCACCACTCTCTGTGTGAAGAAGTTTTTCCTAATCTCCGTCCCAAAAGGCTTCCCCTCTATCCTCAAACTGTGGCCCCTCGTTCTGGACTTCCCCAATATCGGGAACAATCTTCCTGCATCTAGCCTGTCCAATCCCTTTAGGATTTTATACATTTCAATCAGATCCCCCCTCAATCTTCTAAATTCCAACGAGTACAAGCCCAGTTCATCCAGTCTTTCTTCATATGAAAGTCCTGCCATCCCAGGAATCAATCTGGTGAACCTTCTTTGTACTCCCTCTATGGCAAGGATGTCTTTCCTCAGATTAGGGGACCAAAACTGCACACAATACTCCAGGTGTGGTCTCACCAAGGCCTTGTACAACTGCAGTAGTACTTCCCTGCTCCTGTACTCGAGTCCTCTCGCTATAAATGCCAGCATACCATTTGCCTTTTTCACCGCCTGCTGTACCTGCATGCCCACTTTCAATGACTGGTGTATAATGACACCCAGGTCTCGTTGCACCTCCCCTTTTCCTAATCGGCCACCATTCAGATAATAATCTGTTTTCCTATTTTTGCCACCAAAGTGGATAACTTCACATTTATCCACATTAAATTGCATCTGCCATGAATTTGCCCACTCACCCAACCTATCCAAGTCACCCTGCATCCTCTTAGCATCCTCCTCACAGCTAACACTGCCACCCAGCTTCGTGTCATCCGCAAACTTGGAGATGCTGCATTTAATTCCCTCATCCAAGTCATTAATATATATTGTAAACAACTGGGGTCCCAGCACTGAGCCTTGCGGTACCCCACTAGTCACCGCCTGTCATTCTGAAAAGGTCCCGTTTTTTCCCACTCTTTGCTTCCTGTCTGCTAACCAATTCTCCACCCACACCAATACCTTACCCCCAATACCGTGTGCTTTAAGTTTGCATACTAATCTCCTGTGTGGGACCTTGTCAAAAGCCTTTTGAAAATCCAAATATACCACATCCACTGGTTCTCCCCTATCCACTCTACTAGTTACATCCTCAAAAAATTCTATGAGATTCGTCAGACATGATTTTCCTTTCACAAATCCATGCTGACTTTGTCCGATCATTTCACCGCTTTCCAAATGTGCTGTTATCACATCCTTGATAACTGACTCCAGCAGTTTCCCCACCACCGACGTTAGGCTAACCGGTCTATAATTCCCCAGTTTCTCTCTCCCACCTTTTTTAAAAAGTGGAGTTACAGTAGCCATCCTCCAATCCTCAGGAACTAGTCCAGAATCTAACGAGTTTTGAAAAATGATCACTAATGCATCCACTATTTCTTGGGCTACTTCCTTAAGCACTCTAGGATGCAGACCATCTGGCCCTGGGGATTTATCTGCCTTCAATCCCTTCAATTTACCCAACACCACTTCCCTACTAACATGTATTTCGCTCAGTTCCTCCATCTCACTGGACCCTCTGTCCCCTACTATTTCTGGAAGATTATTTATGTCCTCCTTAGTGAAGACAGAACCAAAGTAATTATTCAATTGGTCTGGCATGTGCTTGCTCCCCATAATCAATTCACCTGTTTCTGTCTGCAGGGGACCTACATTTGTCTTTACCAGTCTTTTCCTTTTTACATATCTATAAAAGCTTTTACAGTCCATTTTTATGTTCCCTGCCAGTTTTCTCTCATAATCTTTTTCACCTTCCTAATTAAGCCCTTTTTCCTCCTCTGCTGAACTCTGAATTTCTCCCAGTCCTCAGGTGAGCCACTTTCTCTGGCTAATTTGTATGCTTCTTCTTTGGAATTGATACTATCCCTAATTTCTCTTGTCAGCCATGGGTGCACTACCTTCCTTGATTTATTCTTTTGCCAAACTGGGATGAACAATTGTTGTAGTTCATCCATGCAACCTTCAAATGCTTGCCATTGCATATCCACCGTCAATCCTTTAAGTGTCATTTGCCAGTCTATCTTAGCTAATTCATGTCTCATACCTTCCAAGTTACCCCTCTAAGTTCAGAACCTTTGTTTCTGAATTAACTATGTCACTCTCCATCTTAATGAAGAACTCCACCATATTATGGTCACTCTTACCCAAGGGGCCTCTCACGACAAGATCGCTAATTAACCCTTCCTCATTGCTCAAAACCCAGTCCAGAATAGCCTGCTCTCTAGTTGGTTCCTCAACATGTTGGTTCAAAAAACCATCCCGCATACATTCCAAGAAATCCTCTTCCTCAGCACCTTTACCAATTTGGTTCACCCAATCTACATGTAGATTGAAGTTACCCATTATAACTGCTGTTCCTTTATTGCACACATTTCTAATTTCCTGTTTAATACCATCTCCGACCTCACTACTACTGTTAGGTGGCCTGTACACAACTCCCACCAGCGTCTTCTGCCCCTTAGTGTTACGCAGCTCTACCCATATCGATTCCACATCTTCCCGGCTTATGTCCTTCCTTTCTATTGCGTTAATCTCTTCTTTAACCAGCAACGCCACCCCACCTCCCCTTCCTTCATGTCTATCCCTCCTGAATATTGAATATCCCTGAACGTTGAGCTCCCATCCCTGGTCACCCTGAAGCCATGTCTCTGTGATCCCAACTATACCATAATCATTAATAACAATCTGCACTTTCAATTCATCCACCTTATTACGAATGCTCCTTGCACTGACACACAAAGCCTTCAGGCGCTCTTTTACAACTCTCTTAGCCCTTATACAATGATGTTGAAAAGTGGCCCTTTTTTTCTCCGTAACTTCCGCCACCTCCAACGGGATCCCACCACTAAGCACATCTTTCCCTCCCCCCCCTCTCTGCATTCCGCAGGGATCGCTCCCTACACAACTCCCTTGTCCATTCGTCCCCCCCATCCCTCCCCACTGATCTCCCTCCTGGCACTTATCCGTGTAAGCGGAACAAGTGCTACACATGCCCTTACACTTCCTCCCTTAACACCATTCAGGGCCCCAAACAGTCCTTCCAGGTGAGGCATCACTTCACCTGTGAGTCGACTGGGGTGATATACTGCGTCCGGTGCTCCCGATGAGGCCTTTTTTATATTGGTGAGACCCGACGCAGACTGGGAGACCGCTTTGCTGAACATCTACGCTCTGTCCGCCAGAGAAAGCAGGATCTCCCAGTGGCCACACATTTTAATTCCACATCCCATTCCCATTCTGACATGTCTATCCACGGCCTCCTCTACTGTAAAGATGAAGCCACACTCAGGTTGGAGGAACAACACCTTATATTCCGTCTGGGTAGCCTCCAACCTGATGGCATGAACATTGACTTCTCTAACTTCCGCTAGGCCCCACCTCCCCCTCGTACCCCATCTGTTACTCATTTTTATGCACACATTCTTCCTCTCACTCTCCTTTTTCTCCCTCTGTCCCTCTGAATATACCTCTTGCCCATCCTCTGGGTCACCCCCCCCCGTCTTTCTTCCCGGACCTCCTGTCCCATGATCCTCTCGTATCCCCTTTTGCCTATCACCTGTCCAGCTCTCGGCTCTATCCCTCCCCCTCCTGTCTTCTCCTATCATTTTGCATCTCCCCCTCCCCCTCCAGCTTTCAAATCCCTTACTCACTCTTCCTTCAGTTAGTCCTGACGAAGGGTCTCGGCCTGAAACGTCGACTGCGCCTCTTCCTATAGATGCTGCTTGGCCTGCTGCGTTCACCAGCAACTTTGATGTGTGTTGCTTTTTAATGCTTGCCCTGGATTTGTGGGCCTGCCACTTTTACTTTTCTCCTTAGTACTTTTTGCTTCTACCCTCAGTTTACACCCCTCTGTCTCTCTGCACTGGTTCCCATCCCCCTGTTGTGAACTAGCCTCCTCACGCCTAGACTCTTTAATTTGATTCCCACCCCCCAACCATTCTAGTTTAAAGTCACCTCAGTAGCCCCTGCTAATCTCCCTGCCAGGATATTGGTCCAACTAGGATTCAAGTGTAACCCGTCCTTTTTGTACAGGTCACGCCTGCGCCAAAAGTTATTTCATAACTAGAGTAAAAACAATTTTCATTAACAGTTTTAGAGCATACATTAGTAGTCCAACTACTCACTGCCTCATTGCTTTTTTTGCCTTTCGACGAGATGGACGGGCTTGGTGCAGTGATATCAGCTTCTCAACATCAGGCTGACTGTCACTCAGGAGGAGTCGCAGATCCCCACATTCTGTTAGGTGCAGTCTGTTTCATTGCTTTGAAAGAAGCTGAGTGGTGAAACAGTGCTCCACTAAATAATTGTTGGAAAAACAATAAAGAACATCTTGACCTTTTTCCACAGCGCAGGGATTTTCGAACCACAGCTTCAGCTCAACATCATTTTGTAGTAAGATCAACTCTTTCTCCACCCTTCCTGTTAATTCCTCATGAGTGTTCCAAGAATGGATATATTATCCAATCTGGAAATTGGATCGAGAGAAGATCCTGAAATCTCTTTGACACGTCTTTATGCAGCTCACCCAGATGGACATAGTATACTTGAAGGTCATCTTCTAATATTCTTTCTGCCTCTTCCAACACAGAGAGGCTCGGAAGTTTTCGATGACTCCGAGTCGGACTGTGGTCAGGCATGGCAGGGAGAGTTTTTCTTCCTTCTCCTGTCTGCGTCAGATGTGGGACATTTGAGAGACTTTGAACTTTTTACTGTGCTCATGAACTTCTTCATCAAGTTATGGTATCGTTGCACTGTTGTAACTACATGTAATAATTATGTGGTTCTGCCAGTTTTTTCAATCTTGGTCTGTCCTGTGTTTTGTGATATCACACCGGAGAAAATATTGTATCATTTCTTAATGCATGCATTACTAAATGACAATAAAAGAGGACTGCGTGTCTTCATAATCTAAAAAAAAATTGGAAAGCCAAAGTTGCACTAAAATAGGGTTAACTTCGATAGAAATGTGAAGGCGACCAATTTGACTTTAATAAGATTCACATCATTTCCTTGCAACTGAAGACTGATTTAATCAAACTTTGCAAATAATCCTGACAAATAAGTAATGTCAGGCTTAATATTCTTAAGTTAATTACTGAATGAAGAATTGGATCTTCAGAGAATTTTATCACAGCATCCAAAAGCACATAAAAATGTCTCAGGCAGAACCTTTTGAGAGCCATTTGACTTGTGCGCAACAGCTCACATTCAAACTGTTCATCATTCTCAATACAAATTTCTCGAAATAGTCAAGAACTTGGATCGAGTGAAGGTCCTGAAATGAAGCATGGAACTTGATTTTATTTACCACCGTGATAACGATATTTAATGATTTGTGCAGCTTTTTTGCAACAGGATGTTGTCTGTGAATTACACAGTGAATGGTAACTACGCTAGGTACAGCTTTTGTCAAGAAAGTAATAACCTCACGGCAGTGCCCTGTAATTGATGGTGCCCCATCTTTTGCACAAGTATTTGGTAAGCAGAGTGTCTTTCTCTTTAAAAAAAATTGTTCAGTCCAAAAATATTGATTCCCCCTTCCAGTCCCCTTGCAAATAACAACCCTTGGACCATTCTTTCATCTTTTATGAAGCAAACATAACCAAGAATAAAGTTGACCCAACCAACTGCAGTGCAAATTCTGTTGTCCCAAGTATGTTGCCCAATGTGTCTTCCACAATCCCAGATAGTTCATCTATTCATCTTTGAACAGAGCTGCCAGTGAGCAGAATCGCTTTAATTATTTGGTCTGATGACTATGCAAAACCATACTCCCTTACTGTCGGCAGAATCAGTTCTCCAATTGTGTGCGGCTTTCCAGATTTAGGAATGAGCAAAGAAATGTTGTATGAAACACGCAAAACGTCACTGTTCCGTTGTGAAGTGCTGAAAAACATGTTTTGAAGTGCTTTCCATTTCTGACAGTTTTCGTGAAATGATTGAAAATAAGCAAAGTTCTTGCTTGCTTTGTCAGAGTGCATTCACTTCAAATGCTGAAGGAGCCTGGAGGTTTCATTGCCTCATTTGAAAAACTTTTTCACACAACAGACACATTGGCTGCTGTTGGTTGCTTGGTTCTGGTGTAAATCCATATCTCAGATGCCCCACACTACTCTATACTAACTACACTTCTTTCTCGTTTGGTCCACTTCGTCCATTTTCATTATGGTGAATAAGTCCAACCTTAAACGCTGTGATCAATAAAGGGTAAAGTTATGACATTATCATAGCTCAGGCAAAACCCGACTCTCTACATGGAGGTACATAAAGTGGGGCAGCAATACCTCGATTGGGCCATGGGCTAGAGAAACGATCTCAAGACCACTCGAGAGGGCAGATTCCGAACTTTACCCCATTGGATGCCAACAGGGCAATAATACATGGGCTGGGGCTGGAAATAACACAATCTCTTCACGCAAACACGAGGAAATCTGCAGATGCTGGAAATTCAAGCAACACACATAAAAGTTGCTGGTGAACACAGCAGGCCAGGCAGCATCTATTGGAAGAGGTACAGTCGACGTTTCGGGCTGAGACCCTTCGTCAGGACTAACTGAAAGAAGAGATAGTAAGAGGGGGAGAGCGAGATCCGAAATGATAGGAGAAGACAGGAGGGGAGGGATGGATCAAGAGCTGGAAAATTGATTGGCAAAAGGGATATGAGAGGATCAAGGGACAGGAGGCCGGGGTAGAAAGAAAGGGGACGGGGGGGGAAAGCCCAGAGGATGGGCAAGGAGTATAGTGAGAGGGACAGAGGGAGAAAAAAAAAAGAGAAAAAAAACTTAATAATAATTAAAATTAAATAAATAACGGATGGGGTACAAAGGGGAGGTGGGGCATTACCGGAAGTTAGAGAAGTCAATGTTCATGCCATCAGGTTGGGGGCTACCCAGACGGAATATAAGGTGTTGTTCCTCCAACCTGAGTGTGCCTTCATCTCTTACTAGCTCTTCCTTCAGTTAGTCCTGACGAAGGGTCTTGGCCCGAAACGTCGACTGTACCTCTTCCTATAGATGCTGCCTGGCCTGCTGTGTTCACCAGCAATTTTTGTGTGTGTTGCACACAATTTCTTCAGTCCAGATTTTTCATAAGATGCCGAATACAGAAGTGCCACATTGCTTTTCAACAATTATAATGCACTTTGCTTAAGGTCTAAGAGAATGGTAGGTTAGAAAGAGAGGAGGTGATTACATGATCATTGTAATCAATTATGAGGCACCGAAGGTCAAGTGCTTATAGTAAGTAATTCATTTTTTAAATTAAGCCTATAATCTCTTAGCTGCCTCCCTTGCTACCAAGCACCCTGCCCCCCACTACCACCTCCTTAGAAACTTCCACAGCCCACCGGGGGGGGGGGGGGAGAAAACAATGCCGCCCACTATGGGATCAATTGGCCTAAATCCACCTATGATTACATGACTTTTCATTTTCATCGGAACAGTTGGAGCTGGTCGGGTTGCGCAGAAAATGGCTTTTGTGGATCAAATTATATTCCAAATGGTCAATTTTAGGTGCAGTTCATTCATTCATCATGTTTAACTCAGACTTTCGGTTGAATTCTACAGAACTAGAGCCAGAGAAGATTGGGGCAGATGCTGAAATTGAGGAAGGCTGCTGTGTTCCTCCAGCACTTTGTACGTGTAGGATTGCGGCAATCCCCTGATCGCTGAGACCTTGAGCTGAAAGCAGCTCTAACCAGAGGAAACCCAGCCTCCTTCCCTACCCTCAGTCTCAGCTGAGATCTGAGCTCCAGGTTCCGTAGGTTCTATACATTAAATGGTTACTGAAGTGACACAGATGACATGGCCAATATCACTCCAGATCGTGCCAGTCACTCAGGTACCAGCAGAGCCCACAACAATGTATCAACATTCAGGCAACATCGGACACACACAGTTCTTACAGGTGCATTCACGCATGTAATGTAGTAAACCATCAGCTTATGGCTAACTTCCTAATTCAGAAACCAAGTAGGCTTAGGGACAAAAAAAAACAGGAACAGCAAACTTGACTGCACAAAGTCCTTTGCGAACAAGTCATCCTACTATTCAGATTTTGATCTGAGAAGGCTCTATCATTTAATACATGAATTAGAGTGCATTATGAATCCCTTGATGGGAAGTTACTGAGTGTTTAGCCTCACTGGTAGAATGGTCAAAAATGACAGGTACATACATATTACAGTGTAGTGGCAGCATAGCTGTTAGGGCGTTGCCGTTACAGTTTGGGGGCAGGGGGGTGAGGAGTGGAGTTCAGAGTTCAATCCCAGCGGCCTCTGTAAGGCGTCTGTACATTCTCCCCATGGAATGTGTGGGTTTTTCCCGGTGCTCCAATTTCCTCCCACAGTCCAAAGATGACCAATTAACCTAGTAACTGGTATATTGTAAATTGTCCCATGATTAGGCTAGGGTTCAATCAGGGGATGTCTGGGATTGCTGGGGCAACTCGGCTTGAAAGGGCTGGAAGGGTCTACTCTACACTGTATCTCTAAATAAAGTAAATAAATCAGTGCACACTTCAAATCGGATGTACAAGTCAATGTATAGACTGCCAAGAACCTTTGAAAACCACTCAGAAAACAATCCAGCAATATACAGGCTTAACCAACAGTGGACTTAACCATTAACCCACCATTTCAATCTCACCAGGTCCACAATTCCACTCCCAGCAATTCCCACAACTAATGGAATGGGTATATGATTATTCCATAGCTTGCTTTGCACACACTTCAGGAACAATATTTTGAAGTTTGTTCCACAATCTTGCCAAGTCTTACTGCTTACGATTTTATAGGTAACTTCCAGTGCTCCACCTTTCATTTTACTCTTCCCGATTGCTAATTAACTGAATAACAGGATAAAATAAATTGCACTTCAGTTTCCTCTTGGCAAAGTAGCCTTGAAAAGTAACACATTTTGAATATGACCACTTAATTATGACCTTTTCTCTCCCACCCCCCACCAAAGTTCACAGCATTAAAGTCTGATTGAGGTCTGCTTTTACCACCATGCTGCAAATGTCATATTCTACTGAATGTACTCAAGGTCTCCATGATCTCAGCACAGTGCTCGCGCAGAGACAAATTATGCAAATGTCCCTCCATTATGACAATCCAGACCAAGGCCGTAATGTCCTTCATTTACGCTCATCTATTATCAGAAACCAATTTAACATCACCGGCATATGTCATGAAATTTGTTGTTTTGTGTCAGCAGTACAGTGCAAAATATAATAATAAAAGCTACAAATTACAATAAGGACAATTTTTTAAAATAATTAAGTAGTTTAAAATGAGCAGGAAAAATTAGTGAGATAGTGTTCATGGGGGTAGCAGGGTAGAGATACATCTCCACCAAAGGAGGTGCAAGACGCTCCCTCCCTCCACTAGCCTGAGGGTCACCCTTGGGCAAGGCGTAGCACCTGCTTAGCCCCCCGATCAGGGTCACGTGAAGCCATGGGAGCAGGTGATGGATGGTCGTACGAGCAGCTGGTGCACATCACAAGTCCTGGTTCAGCAACCACTGACGCCAGGCAGACGATCTCTGAACAGTATTGATAATGGCTCGGGTCACTTGTCTTGTAAAGACACTGTCCAGAAGGCGGCGATGGCAAACCACTTCCGTAAAAAAATCTACCAAGAACAATCACGGTCATGGAAAGACCATGTTCACATGATGATGATGACGACAACAATGACAACTGATGGGTTCACTGTCCATTCAGAAATCTGAGGGCGGAGGGGAAGAAGCTGCTCCTGATATGTTGAGTGCATGTCTTCAGGCTCCTATACCACCTCCTTGATGGTAGCAAAGACACGTCCTGGATGGTGAGGGTCCTTACTGATGGATACTGCCTTTGAGGCATTGCTCCTGAAGGTATCCCTTTGAGGTGAACATTAAATAGAATTCCTATCAAACAAGAGCAGCAAACTTTCAGTTAGTCCTGACGAAGGGTCTCGGCCTGAAATGTCGACTGCACCTCTTCCTACAGATGCTGCCTGGCCTGCTGCGTTCACCAGCAACTTTGATGTGTGTTGCAGCAAACTTTCATCTATTTTTCTGTCATTTGTAAAAAAAAGTCTTAACATGCTGATCACAAAGATCTATGCGATGCTTTAAAACTAATGTGACAAAGCCAACAATGGGAGTTAGAGGAAAAAAAAACTTGTAGACATTTATAAACAAGAGTGAGGAGAGGTAGCAGACAATCAGAGAGGCTCTGTCAGAGGACAATTAGCATCTGTCTGACACTTCCTTCAGAATATCGAATAAACTCATGGCCAACTCAAAAAGAAGTCAACTTTTTTTTATTTCAAAATATACTTTATTCAAAAATAAAATTATATACAATAAACCATTCAATAACTTTCCATCCTTTACATACGTTTCCCTTATAGTCAGTACATATCCATACTTATGGCCACCCACGTGGCACTCCAATTGTTCACCTTACCACATCATTGTTGAGGGGTATACTCCCTGCCACCTGACCCTTCCCACTCCCGCGGGTGAAGAAACCTACACCGTGGTCCTTCCCCACCGGGCCCTTGCAGTGGCTGCACCGAGTTTCAGTGCGTCCCTCAGCACGTACTCCTGCAGCCGAGAATGTGCCAGTCGGCAGTATTCTCCCACGGACATCTCCATGTGCTGGTAGATCATCAAGTTTCGGGCCGACCAAAGAGCGTCTTTCACCGAGTTGATGATCTGCCAGCAGCACCGGATGTTGGTCTCCGTGTGCATCCCCGGGAACAGCCCGTAGATCAGAGAGTCCTCTGTTACGCAGCTGCTGGGGATGAAACATGACACTAGCCCGTCAAAAGAAGTCAACTTTAACACAGGCAGTTAAAGTATGCACAAGACTCGTGAACTGAATCATCCCTGGGGATTTATTGTGCTGGAGCTACAAGGATTCACATTCAATTTGTGTCGAACAGAAGGTCAATGATCTGCAACGCAAACCCCATTTCCTGATCCACAGACGCTGCCCAAACAGAATGACTCTTTAATTACGAGTCATTGTAAATCCACTGAGGTTCAACAAGGTATTTGTTACATTTTGTAACTTCAAAGCATTAAACTAATTCAAAAGAAAACAGGAGAGCTGAGAGACGTGAATTTGTTATTTTAAGCGAGGCGCTAACAACATCATGTCATAACGCCATGGCATATAACCCATAATGAATCGCTTAAACAAAGAATGCTTAATCAACATCTTTACAAGGTTATTGAAATATTAAATACATAACAGTATTTATATTCTACAGATCAATTTGCCAACAGTTGGTCAACTCCTGGAGTTCCACTTTATACTCACCCAATTTAGAGAGTGCAAATTTGTCTTCTAAAAATGTTATAGATTTGCCTTTCTAGTCATTTGATTTCTGCATGCAAGGCTGCACCTGTTCTTTTCACTATCACTTTCAAAGGAACACAACCCATCCAAGCAACAACTATAAGGTGTTTCCTGTCCTTCTATCGCGCACAAATTGTTCAATTTCAACTTTATTGCCACAGGCATTCATACAGCAAGTGTACAGGTGACGAAAAACAGCTTTCTGCAGCAACAGTTTTTCTTTCACACCGTGGAACATCCCTTTCAACAATTCCGTCTGCTACTCTCACTGACAGCAACAAAGCCTACTGAGCTCGGAGTTGTCTTAAACAACTTGGTATGATGCCACCTCAAAACCAGTTTGCTCCTACTTGGCACGGGAAGTAATTTCTAAATGTAGCTTTCCAAGTGGGCACAAAATTCAATTTTGATGCCTGATCAAAGGTAACCAACAACCAACCTCAATACCTGTGCATCTAAAACCTCATTTCCCCTTGTTTGCACAGAGTGGCTCCAGTATCTGGCTCACCTGTTTTTTTTAAACTATTTATTTATCTGTTTATCTATTTATTTAGAACTGGGTTCTTGATTAGCCAGGGCATCAAAGGGTATGGGGTGAAGGCAGGGGAGAGGGGGTGACGGGAAGAATTGGATCAACCCATGATTGAATGGCAGAGCAGACTTAATGGGCCGAATGGCCTACTTCTGCTCCCATATCTTATGGTCTTATTTGTTGAGATACACCGCAGAATAGGCCCTCTGGCCCTTCGAGCCGCACTACCCAGCAACCCTTGACTTTAACCCTAGACAAATCACGGGACAATTTACAATGACCAATTAACCTACCACCAGTACGTCTTTGGACTGTGGGAGGAAACCGGAATAACCCGGAGAAAACCCAAACGTTCCACGGGGAGCACATACAGTCTCCTTACAAACTCATTTCAAAATTGAACTCTGAACTCTGATGCCCAGAGCTATCGTAGTGTCACGCTAAATCCAATGCTACCGTGGCAACTTACAGTACCCGTTTCTGTTACCCCACGCGCTTTTAAAAGCGAACCAAGCTCACAGGAAAATACCATCCAGTATCTTTAAAATGTGAAGGGTTGGGGCAAAGACAGAAGTTACATCCATTAGTCCAAAGTGATAGATTCCCGGAGGGTTTTTACAGTATCAAGATGCCCATCTGTTGTTTTATATCTTGGCACCTATCCAAGTCTATCCCAGATTGGGGTTCACAATCACAGGCCCAAAAATGTTCTACCACCGCAAGTCAGCACTGAGCAAGAAGCGAAGTTCAGATACACCTCTGCGCTGGTCCACCATCATCAATTTGCCAACCAAAATGGACCTAATGCTCAAAAGGTTGTGTGATGGAGATGCATCATTAGCATAATTGTAACTCGGGGGTGGGGGGAGGCCTCAACAGTCTCTGGTCATGAAGCAGAGGCAAAACAAAACTGACCCCACCCAAGTTACATTCTTTGATTCAAAGTACATTTATTATCAAAATGCTCATGCAGTATACAACCAACACACATCAAAGTTGCTGGTGAACGCAGCAGGCCAGGCAGCATCTCTAGGAAGAGGTGCAGTCGACGTTTCAGGCCGAGACCCTTCGTCAGGACTAACTGAAGGAAGAGTGAGTAAGGGATTTGAAAGTTGGAGGGGGAGGGGGAGATCCAAAATGATAGGAGAAGACAGGAGGGGGGAGGGATAGAGCCAAGAGCTGGACAGGTGATAGGCAAAAGGGGATACGAGAGGATCATGGGACAGGAGGTCCGGGAAGAAAGACAGGGTGGGGGGGAACCCAGAGGATGGGCAAGGGGTATATTCAGAGGGACAGAGGGAGAAAAAGGAGAGTGAGAGAAAGAATGTGTGTATAAAAATAAGTAACAGATGGGGTACGAGGGGGGAGGTGGGGCATCAGCGGAAGTTAGAGAAGTCAATGTTCATGCCATCAGGTTGGAGGCTACCCAGACGGAATATAAGGTGTTGTTCCTCCAACCTGAGTGTGGCTTCATCTTTACAGTAGAGGAGGCCGTGGATAGACATGTCAGAATGGGAATGGGATGTGGAATTAAAATGTGTGGCCACTGGGAGATCCTGCTTTCTCTGGCGGACAGAGCGTAGATGTTCAGCAAAGCTGTCTCCCAGTCTGCGTCGGGTCTCGCCAATATATGAAAGGCCACACCGGGAGTACCAGACGCAGTATATCACCCCAGTCGACTCACAGGTGAAGTGTTGCCTCACCTGGAAGGACTGTGTGGGGCCCTGAATGGTGGTAAGGGAGGAAGTGTAAGGGCATGTGTAGCACTTGTTCCGCTTACACGGATAAGTGCCAGGAGGGAGATCAGTGGGGAGGGATGGGGGGGACGAATGGACAAGGGAGTTGCGTAGGGAGCGATTCCTGCGGAATGCGGGGGGAGGGGGGAAGATGTGCTTAGTGGTGGGATCCCGTTGGAGGTGGCGGAAGTTACGGAGAATAATATGTTGGACCCGGAGGCTGGTGGGGTGGTAGGTACGCAACTCCCTTGTCCATTCGTCCCCCCAATCCCTCCCCACTGATCTCCCTCCTGGCACTTATCCGTGTAAGCGGAACAAGTGCTACACATGCCCTTACACTTCCTCCCTTACCACCATTCAGGGCCCCAAACAGTCCTTCCAGGTGAGGCAACACTTCACCTGTGAGTCGACTGGGGTGATATACTGCGTCTGGTGCTCCCGATGTGGCCTTTTATATATTGGCGAGACCCGTCGCAGACTGGGAGACCGCTTTGCTGAACATCTACGCTCTGTCCGCCAGAGAAAGCAGGATCTCCCAGTGGCCACACATTTTAATTCCACATCCCATTCCCATTCTGACATGTCTATCCACGGCCTCCTCTACTGTAAAGATGAAGCCACACTCAGGTTGGAGGAACAACACCTTATATTCCGTCTGGGTAGCCTCCAACCTGATGGCATGAACATCGACTTCTCTAACTTCTGCTAAGGCCCCACCTCCCCCTCGTACCCTATCTGTTACTTATTTTTATGCACACATTCTTTTTCTCACTCTCCTTTTTCTCCCTCTGTCCCTCTGACTATACCCCTTGCCCATCCTCTGGGTTCCCCCCCCCTGTCTTTCTTCCCAGACTTCCTGTCCCATGATCCTCTCGTATCCCCTTTTGCCTATCACCTGTCCAGCTCTTGGTTCCATCCCTCCCCCTCCTGTCTTCTCCTATCATTTTGGATCTCCCCCTCCCCCTCCCCCTCCAACTTTCAAATCCCTTACTCACTCTTCCTTCAGTTAGTCCTAACGAAGGGTCTCCGCCTGAAACGTCGACTGCACCTCTTCCTATAGATGCTGCCTGGCCTGCTGCGTTCACCAGCAACTTTTATGTGTGTTGCTTGAATTTCCAGCATCTGCAGAATTCCTGTTGTATGCAGTATACAACCCTGAGATTCATCTTCCACAGCCAGCTACAGAACAAAGAAAACCCTGGAAAACATCAACCCCAGCCCCCCCACCACCTCAAAAAAAAACACACAAACAGCATATAAAAGGAGGAAAAAAAACAAGGGAAGAACACGGAATATAAACACAAAGTCGAAAGAGTCCAGGCTTATTCAGTTCAGCTCAGTGTTCACCATCTGCAGGCCGCCCCAATCAAAATTGCCTAAAATAGCAACAAAGGAGCAACCAGAAACCAGAAACACAAAACATGAACTACAGACTCCAATCCTCAAAATGCATTGTTTAAACCTAGCTGGCTGTCAAAAGATGCTGTTCCCATATCTTCCTGATGCCTCACTCTCAACTCAGCTTCCCTGTGGTTGCCCAGCACAATGAGCCCACCCTCAGGGTGGAGGAGTAACACCTTATTTTTCTATCTGGATAATTTCCAACCTGACGGCATGACTATCAATTCCTCTTTCTGGTAAACAAATTTGCCACCCCTCCCCCACCTTCCCCTATTCCCCACTCTGACCTTTTACCTCTTCTCACCTTCCCCCTGCGTCTCCGCTTTCTGCGAGAGTTCACTCACCTCTCTCTTATCAGATTCCTTCTTCTCCAGCCCTTGACATTTCCCACCCACCTGGCTTCAGTTATCACCTTCCAGCTAGCCTCGTTTCCCTCTCCCCATCCTGGCATCTTCCCCGCTTCCCTCTCAGTCCTGAAGATGGGTCTTGGCCCGAAACGTCAAATGCGTATTCATTTCCATAGACGTTGCCTGGCCTGCTGAGTTCCTCTAGCAGTTCTGTGTGTGTTGCAAGTAGGATTTTCCTGTCTATTCTTGAATCCATCCAACAGCAGTCAGGAGAATCTGAAACAGCAGCCAGATCAAGATTTTCTCTCTAAGTGGAAATCTCAAGTTTGCATAAAGAAATGCTGGCAGTGGAACTATCAGATCAGGTATGTTTTTATATTAGGCCAAGCGAGCGTTTACTTTGTGCGGTGGGGCGGGGAGCATAAAGTTTCATCCAGTGACAAGCGAGCCAAGATCACAAACGATGTCTAACCATGCCATGTTTTGGGCTTGCAGTATTTGCATTGTTTATTTGGAGCGCACTTGTCTGTTTAACCACAGTGGGTCTGGCACTCCGAATTGCTGAAATGTGAACTTCTTGTTGCTGTTGTTTCGTATGGCACTCACCCTACTACCTGAGGCATGGCCCGGGAGGGGCAGACACAAGTCTGTCTGCTCGGGAGCCGGGGTTGGGTTGATCTTCAACTGGCATCTCGTCCACAGCCATTCCAACATGGGTGGATCTGAGTTGGCACCACCTGACGGAGTCCTTGAAGCACGCAAACCTCCACATGACGTCAACGAGTTGATCCAGGTTGTGGGGGAAATGTGAACTGATAATGCCCAAAGAGAAATCAGGCGTTTGGGATCCATACCATCAGGACATCCAATTCGGAACCGCCTCAAGTAATCGGTTTAAACACAGGTGTATAGTCTACAGCAGACGATTTGATGACAAATTAGGCATAGAAAGAAAAATATCAATAAATAATTCCATGGAGGCATGCGTGCATGATGTTCTTTTGTCGGAATCAGGTTTGTCACTGACATGTTGATTGACAGTGCAGTGCCAGATACAAAACTACAAGTTAACAGTACAAGAGTGTTAACGAGGTAGTGTCTATGGACTGTTCAGAAATCTGATAGTAGACGGGAAGAAACTGTTCCTAGGATATTGAGTGTGGGTTTTCAGGCTCCTCTCTGATGGTAGTAACGAGAGGAGGCCGTGACCCAGATGCTGAGGGTCCGTTGTGTCAATGGTCCCTACTTGAGGCACTGCCTCGTGAAGACATCCTCAGTAGTGGGGAGAGCTGGCTGAATCTACAACCGTGCAGCCTCTTGCAATCCTGTGCATTTTGGAGCCTCATATCAGGCAGTGGGGCAACTAGAAAGCACAGCTGCAGTCATACAAACTACAGAAATGCTTGTTGACATAGAGGACCTCCTCAAATTCCTGATGAAGTAGAGCCGTGGGCCTGCCTCCTTCATGAACCCATGAAAGCTCCATCAACACGTTGTTGCCTAGGAAGACCTAGCAATTAGTGACTCAAAGCTTCAAAATACATTTATTATCAAAGTATGTATGCAGTACACAACCCTGAGATTTATCTTCACACAGACAGCCACGAAACAAAGAAACACCATGGAACCCATTCAAAGAAAAACATCAAACACCCAATGCGCACAAATATCATGCAAATGGCAAAGATTGAGCGAATAACACACAGAACATTAAACAACAAACCACAGTCCTTGAAGCAGCCTAGGAATGTTCAGTGTGGTTCGGTTCAATTTAGTGCTGTCGTTCATTGACTGCAAGCCGCAGAGCTAGTCCACCCCGATCAAAAAACCACACAAAACAAGCAGTACCAATAATTTTAAAACCCCAAGATTTGAGACTCCATGACTGAGCAGACTTTTAGAGTGGTGATTTGGCAGTAACCAACACTGATCAAATTGTAAACATATTTGAGATGAAAAGGACAAGATTCTAATTTCTGTAGCAGGATCAGTTTGTGGAAGGTGAACAAGCTCAAACTTGTCACCACTTGATCTGCCACGTCTACCTTACCAGAGAAACAGCAGAACAACTCAGAGGCAAACTTCAGAGTACATCTTCAAAACATGTCTGCCAGACCCAAAATCTTACAATATTGGTGGCCAGGTAACAACACCGACCATTAGTTTTACCAAAATTCCTACATACAATTACAACCAAGGAGTGCTCCAACTTGTCTGAAGTTCTTATGAGTCTCAACTTGTCTTAACCAAGCTAAATAACCTTGAAAAGCAATTTTCTGAGGTTCTAATCTCCAAGGGAAGATGGTGGGGTGGAGATACGTCTCTACCAGAGGTGTAAGGCACTCCTTTCCTCCGCTAGCAGGCAGGTCACCTTTAGACAAGATATAACACCTGCTTAGCCCTCCCCCCCCAATGAGCAGCTAGTGCATATCACAAGCCTAAGTCATACAAATGTCATTGCAAAGAAAACATGACTGCGCCTCCACTTCCTTAGGAGCCTGCAGAGATTCAGCACGTCATCAGAAATTTTGACAAACTTCCATAGATGAGTAGTGGAAAGTGTATTGACTGGCTGCGGTAGAGCCTGGTATGGGAACACCAATACCCTTGAGTGGAAAATCCTGCAAAAGGTAGTAGATTTGGCCCAGTACATCACAGGTAAGCCCTCCCAACTACATCTACATGAAACACTGTTGTAATCCATCAAAGTTCCTGTTATAGTTACTATTCTATAGATTTGCTGAGCATACCCGAAGGAAAATGAATCTCAGGGTTGTATATGGTATTTTACTTTGAACATGCAACCACTGATGTCAGGCAAACCATCTCTGAACAGTATTGATAATGGCTGGGAGTCACTTGTCTTTTAAAGACACTGGCCAAAAGGCGGCAATGGCAAACCACTCTTGTAGAAAAATTTGCCACGAACAGTCAAGGTCATGGGAAGACCATGATCACCCACGTCATACAACACAGCACATAATGAGTGAGCGAATCTCCAGAGGACCACGAACTAGAAGTAATCAAGGTAACGTTGTACAAGAGCTGGGGTAGATAAAGCATCGAGTTCAGGTTTAATTGTCATTCAACCACACGTGAATACTCATGAATACAGCCAAATGAAACAGCGTTACCATGAGGCCAAGGTGCAAAACACAGCACCAACAGAAATAGTACAAGGCACATATAACACATAAAATAGCAGTAAACATAGTCACACAAAAAAAATTAATATTGCCCGTCCCCAAGCCCATGAATGTTGTTGGCAAGAGCAATTCCATTTTCTCCCACCGAGTGAACACTAGAAGGCAGCGTCAGTGTAGATCCCGCACCCCACTGCCCCGGCATCATCAATCCTGGGCAGCTGCAACAGGTGATATCCCAGCACGAGGCCTCACGACAACCGAGGCCACACAGCTGCCCTACCAGTAAATCAGTAAACCAGATTTGCAGCATTCCACATTACCAATGTCCAACAGGGACTTGCAATCAAAGAAAAGCGACTAAGACAATCATTCACTGTTAGACTGAGCATCGCCTTCACACACCGACTCCAACGCAGCAGGTAGCAATATAGTCCGCACTGTGTCGTTTGTATGTTTTCCCCCTGGCCGTGTGGGGTTTCCCCCAAGTGCTCCAGTTTCCTCCCACAGTCCAAAGATGCAGCAGTTAGTAGCTTAATTGGTCATTGTAAATTGTCCAAGGCTAGTGTTAAATAGGTGAGTTGCAGGGCAGTGAGGCTCGCTGGGCCAGAAAGGCCTACTCCACTCTGCATTGCCAAAAATAAATAAATATCCTTAAAAGCTGAATCAACTCATGTAAAATTACAAGTTTAAGAAGATGCCTTCACTTCAATGGTGCCACAGATCACAAACCTGCTTGGGTCACATTTTCCAAAGTTAAAGTGTATTATCAAAGTACACATATGTCACCATGGGTTCATTTTCTTGTGGCCATTCACAGTAATACAAATAAACACAATAAGATCAATGAAAACCCGCACACAAAGACAGACAAACAACTTGCAAAAAACAAACTGTACAAATACAAAAAGAGGGAAAAAAAATTATAAATTATAAATAAATAAGCAATAAATAGAGAACACGAGTGAAAGCACCATTGAAAGTGAGTCCATAGTCGTGGGAACAGTTCAGCGATGGGATGAGTGAAGCCTCTGGTTCAAAAGCCTGATGGCTGAAGGAAAATAACTGTTCCTAAACCTGGTGGTGTAGGATAGGAGGCTCGTGCACAGTACCTCCTACCTGATGGCAGCAGCGAGAAGGTGGCATGGATGATGGCGGTTCTTCAGGATGGATGCTGATTTCTGCGACAGTACTCCTTACAGGTGTGCTCAATGGTGGGGAGGGCTTTACCCGTGATGGACTGGGCTGTATTCACTACTTTTAAAAGGCTTTTTCGTTTAAGGGCATTGGTGCTTCCACACCAGGCCATGATGCAGCCGGCCAATATACTCTCCAGCACACATCTATAGAAGTTTGTCAAAGTCTTAGGTGACATGCCAAATCTTCACAAACTCCAAAGAAAGTAGAGGCATTGCCATGCCTTCTTTGTACTGGCAGTTGTGTGCTGGACCCAGGCGAGGTCCTCCAAAATAATAACAGAGGAATTTAAAGTTGCTGACCCTCTCCACCTCTGTTTCTCTGACGAGTACTGGTTCATGGACCTCCGGTTTCCTCCTCCTGAAGTCAATCACCAGCTCCTTGGTCATACTGACACTGAGCAAGAGGCTGTTGTTATGGCGCCCACTCAGCCAGACTTTCAATCTCCTGCCTATATGCTGATTCATCACCACCTTTGATTTGGCTAGCAACAGTCATGTCGTCAGCAAATTTAAATATGGCATTGGAGCAGTACTCCAACTCAGCCTTACAGTTATAAATATTTTAAAAATTGTATTTTTTTTTGCATTTACAATATATTAGTTTTTTCCTACATCCCTTCCAGGACAAGTATTGAAATCTTTTACTTCATCTTGAAATTATTTGCTATGAAAAGCAAAACACGAAACTAAATTTTCACACATATCAGAAGGGACTTGCCCCTTTGGCAGTGACAATACATATCCAACCATTTTGCTGATTGTAACAGGATGTATGTTTGTACATATCATCCCACATCAGATCAGGTTCTCCAAGTACAGGCTTCAAAGCACAAAAGGCAACCCTATTGGTACAAAAGCACTTGACAGAGTACAAGGCCCGAAATGGAACTGTACTTGACAATGAGGTTGGAAACTATGGCTTTGTGATAACGATTCAGAAGGTACTTTGAGAAAAGATCGCCAAGTAGTAGCGCCACAAGCCAGCACAGCCCACTTCAGAAAGGAGGGTTATTAGAAATAGCTTCAGTAGCCTTTCCATCCCCTCAGTCCCACTTTGCTCTTTGTATTCAAGATTCGAGATTCTTTACCATCATTTCCAGTGCACAAGTGTGAAGGAGAATTAGAGTCAGAACCAAGTTTAATATCACTGACAAAGGTCGTGAAATTTGTCATTTTGTGGCAGCAGCACGTTGCAATATATGATAATAAAAATTAAATTACAGTAAGTATATATAAAAATGAAAAATAAATAAGTAATGAAAAATGAGAGGGGGGAAATATTGAGATAGTGTTCATGGGCTAATTGTCCATTCAGAAATTTGATGGTGGAGGGGAAGAAACTGTTCCTAAAACATTGAGTGTGTACCTTCAGGCTTCTGTACCTCCTCCTCGATGGTAGCAATGAGACAAGGACATGTCCTGGTGTTACATACCTCAAGGAGATCTTGTGACTTGTGAGAATGATGTAATGGTCTTTTGAAGGTCACCTGATGTAATTTTCCTGCCAGTGTGAGGTCACGTGATGACATGCTCACCACAGGTATAAAGGAAAGACCCCTGGTGACGCAGTTAGTTTTCCAGCTAGAAGGTTAGTCAGAGTCTCCGTTCCATTGCGGATTTGCTTTATGACGCAGTTTCATTTTTAAAACGGAGTTTTACGTTCTATTGTAAGGATGTTTGTTGTTGTTCGTCCATCGTACGTCGATGAGGACCTCGACACCATTATGATGGTGTCGAGACTAGCGCGTGACTGGGATTTAAGTGAGAGAGAGTTGCGCAGCGTCAGCCTCACTCTCTCTTCCCAATTCCCATCTAGATCCAGTGGCAAGACAGAGTCGAGACGGCTGGAGATGGGACTAGTTGCAGTGGATGACCAGGACGTCTTCTGTGTCTTGTCCTGCTCTACACGTTCCACGACACTTGCAGAGACCGCCTTCTTGACCGTTGGACCTTCCATTGGTCTCGTCCGCTCAATCCGCCAGAGTCTGTCTTCACATGCTGGGATAGACAACTCCCTATCTCACCGAGGGTTTGAGACCCGTCAGCTACCCTCACCTGGTTTAGCCGGCTTGTCGAAGCCGTTGCCCGGGGTGTGGCCGCTGTCGCATGCAAACAGCTACGGGGAGCCACAGGTGAGAGCTGTGTCACTATTGTAAGGTACAATAGTGCTGGACTGCCAATTTCTGCCAGATTTGTCGATGTACCTTTTCAGTAGTACTGGAGAGTGGAGACTTTATTGAAGTACAGGATATGAAGGATTAAAGAAGTCGGGAATGTTTGGCAGTTTAATAAAGGATCGACCTTATTGAGTCTTCGTCAAAGAAGTAGCAACCTGCATTAAAGATAACTCCTGCAAAAAGACAAGGTAGTTCATGCAAGGTTTGCTCTCTATAAAGACAGGTCAGTTATTTTTAAGCCGTTTATGTCCTTCATCATGAATCCTTTGGACAGAACCAGGAGGAAAGTCGCGTCTATGAAGAAATCCTTCTCCAGAGAAGTCTCTCCCAATTGAATGTATAAATCTGTTGGACTTTCCAATTCACCATTTTAAGAACTGTGTTTGATTTCACCGCTTTAAGAACTATTTTCGCATTTATCGCTTTAAGAACCAGTACCGAGTGGCGATTTGTTGAATGGCCGCATAGCGGTCAACTTCTGGTTAAGGTTTTCCTTTGTTTTTTTTTGTGTATCCGTGTTTAATAAATGTTTGGTTATTTTTATATTACCTGACTCAATTGATATTCATTGTTGCCGGTTACGTAACACCTGGGTGCTGGCTGATATGGTTTCTAAATGATGGATGCCACTTTGAGGCATCGCCTGGGTGCTGAGGAGGCTTCGGCCCACGATGGCTAGCTGAGTTTAGAACTTTCTGCGGCCTACTTTGATCCTGCGCAGTGCCCCCCCCCACCAATGCTAGACAGTGATGCAGACTGTTAGAATGTCTCCACAGTACCACCTGCTGAAATTTGCAAAGAGTCTTTGGTGATATACCAATTCTCCTCAAAACCATAATGAAATATTGCCACTGTTGTGCATGCTTTGCAATTACATTGATATGTTGAGCCCAGGATAGATCGTCAGAAATGAAATAATTGTTACCCCAATCACATACCTCACCTAGCCTGATCCCCATTTCCTTTGGAGTCTGAAAATCCGTTCACCCAAGTTTGAAATTGTGAGCAAGCAACCACAACTTTCAAGTGCTTAATTCCAACCCTCCGCATAAAGTTCCTCTTCCTCATCCTAAACAGCAATTCCTTACCCTGCAGTTACGTGCTCTATGTCTAAGTTCTCCATTCCAAATCAACAACTTCTCAGAATCTGGCAAATCTCAGTGAAATCTCCTCACATTCTGCTGAAGTCCAACCTTAATATCGCATCATGGGACAAGTCTCCCAAAATAGATTCTAAGGAACAAGATCTTATCGTACAGTGAGAGAAAGTACTAAAAATAGGAAAGAAAATCCATTAGTCAGAAAAAAAACCTACAATAGCGATTTAACAGGAAGGTTCAGCAATAAAAACAACTTCTAGGATAGTGCAAATGCAGTCTCTCAATGACAGAAAATGATGCAAATGATCAACAAGTCAAAGAGCATCTGTAGAGAAAATTAGATGTTCTGATAAAAGATTGATGATCTGATGCATTTTATTTTTATTTCATTTTTTCTGCATCCTCAGTGGGAGAACATCAAACCAATATTTATGTCACACTCCCCTGAATTTAATTTTTTTTGTATACAATAGAGGGGGCTTTTTAATCCACATTTGTTTAGTGCTCTAATGGAATATCAACACATTGCTATCATCAACGAGTCTGGAGTCTGTGGACTGCTTGCCAGAGATACAGGTCCTGAGGTTGATGCAGAAGTTCAGATCGGAAGACTGGAAGTTGAGGCCCATTAACCAGATCCTGGCTCTGCCAATCTCTGCGAGTCTGCAAGGCCCAACGTATGGGAGTCCACGTCCAAATCCGGGTCCACTGGAAGCTGAAGATTACTCATGTACTGTCCCGGGGCTGAGGACTGCATACGTGGGTGGGTGGGAGTGGTGGTACGAAGCTCGTTTTGCGGTCGTTGTTTTTGTGAGTGCTGTGTTCTGTGTTGACCTGCCTAGCACCAGAAGCAAGTGATGTTGGCGCTGGAATGCGTGGTTCGGAGGTTCAGCTCAGGGCCAACAACCCTGAGTGGTAAAACAAAACTATCACATAAACAGCAATGAAGAGTTCTTCTGCATCTGAGTGTGACGGTATTCCTGAGTCTCCACCCGGGACTTGCATGACTGACAGTTGTGAACACTGAGAGGAAACTACTGACATGATGAATGGAACCCTGAACACTGCCAGAGATGGAGGGCCTACATTGTTGCCCAAAATGGCAGCAGTGTAACGGGTAGTACGTACTGGTGGCAAAAAAAGCTACCAGGATGGTAACAGTGTGTACGTACAGGCAGTAGGTAAGTGGACTCAAGTCAAACACGGCCAAGGAAAGCTGCCCCCGGGTTACCATCACCAATCCTACCTCAGCAGTGCTTCCCTGTGTCCAGACAGCTCTGAAAGTAGCACGTACACAGAACATTGTCATCATCAGATATCAGAATCCATCCCTCATGGTGGCTTCGTAACACCAACTGGTTCTGCAACAAGCACTGGGTGAACTAACAAGGGACCAAACACGAGGAATTCTGCAGATGCTGGAAATTCAAGCAACACGCATCAAAGTTGCTGGTGAACGCAGCAGGCCAGGCAGCATCTGTAGGAAGAGGTACAGTCGACGTTTCGGGCCGAGACCCTTCGTCAGGACCAACACTCTTATCATCCTCAACATCTCACCTAGGTAGACGCACATAATGGCAGAAGTGACCTACAGTAAGCTCTGCTCTTACACTGAACACACCCTCCTTTGTGAAAAGTAAAAATAAAAAGTAATTGACCTACTCAGGGGATCAGGATACATTTTACTTTCCACAGATGCAGGCTGACCAACTGAGTAACTCCAGCATTCTCCCTTCGATTTTCAGCATGAGCAGTTTTGAGTTTTGTTTAACATCTTCCATTGCGTTGTGTGGCCTGTCTCATTAGATCGGGACGGTTCTAAAACAGAAGCATCGGCTCAAAGCTGAGCATCCTGTCGACCACTGGGAGCAGCAGCGTACGTCACCTGAATCAGCAAACTCAAAGCTTGGCGAATCCTTCACTTCACCTTCTAGCCACATTCCTACGCTTTGGATCTGACCGTAGGAGGTGTGATATTGTTTGAAGAAGGCATGGGTGGTGCCATGGTAGTGCAGTGGTTAGCATGACGCGTCAGAGTTCAGAGTTGAATCCCAGCATCCTCTGTAAGGAGTTTGTTTGTCCTCCCCATGGAATGCGTCGGTTTCTTCAGCATGCTCCAGGGTCCTCCCATAGTCCAAAGACGTACCAGTTGGTAGATTAATTGGACATTGTAAATTGACCCGTGATTAGGCTAGGGTTGAATTGGTGGGTTGCTGGCGGTGTGGCTCAAAGGGCTGGAAGGGGCTGTTTCGAGATCAGATAGATATATAAACGCGAACGCCGTCTAAAGCAACAAGATTTCACTCAGTTGTAAAGTTAGGTGGAGCATTGACAGGTGGGATTTGCAAGTGCAAGTTGATGTATTTTTGAGAAATCACATGTGTAGGATACAACTTAAATAAATTGTTTCTGATCTTCACATTGGAGTTTAAAAGTTAATACCATTGAAAGACAATATTGAGTTTTAATTTAAATTAACATTTCAACTTGCCTCCCTCCCTCCCTCAAGGGCATTTCCTCTCCACTGAAGGATTTTCAGCTTGAGATGGTAACCAGTACTGCACAGAAGTCTTAGACTCCATGTATCTCTATAAATACAAGACTTTCACATGGTACTGTATGTCTTAACATGAAACACTATATTTTCTCCCCTACAGGAATGACTGGGGCCAAAAATTACAGCATAAGAAAACTGGAATAAAGATCACTCTTGACTCTGATAATTATTAAGCATCAACAAATCACCAAAACTAAAACTTCAGTGAGAAAGTCTGAACAGGTTTTCACTGCAATTTGTTCACAACTCTCAATGCCAAGATGAGACAAGGGAACCACCCCAACACACATTCACTTTCCAAGACCTATGCTGCAAATTGCTGCACGCTTTCATTTTCAACATTAACTGCGCGCGTGCGTACGAATCACAGCTTGAAACTGGAGTTACATACATTATGAACTGTTTTCTCTGTGGAACCCAGTATTAGAGCATTTAATTTAAATGAATGTCCGCACACAAAATGTCAAGCACAGAAGACATTTTAATTTTTTCTTATCAAAGTGCAGCAGCAAATTTTTAAAAATCAAGTGCAGCTGAGGACACAATGTTAGCAGATGAAAACATGAATATTCAACCGAAGTCATTTCCAACAGCAAAGCCAAGAACCTACTGCAGCTCTCTGGTTAAAACAAACTATCGTGTTTAACATCCAGCATTCCAAAATATCTGCTGTTGACCCAAAAGGATGTAAAAAAAAGCAGACTAATGACAACTACAAAATCACACAGCTACCACTAGAATAGCTTTTTTTAATTTATGAAGCAACACAAAACAATAGGGACTCAAGTGATTTTCTACTCTATGTGATCATGAGTGGAATACAGGGCTACAAATTTTTGAAATCACCAGTAAATTTAGGATATCCAGTTTGCATCGAAGTGTCCTTCAGTTACATGCAATTTAATGAAATGTCGCATTTCAAGACTGCTGAGAATTTTATTTTTAAAGTTCTCTTCAATCTAAGAGCATCAAGAAGGCACACTAAAAACTGTCAAAGGTATGCTGGAAGAATTTAATTCATTTAAGGGCATATATGGCACTTCCTTGAACAAACTCCCAGAACAGGGATGAAAACCCAGTGTCACCAGTAACACAAGTACAAACTCAGTATCATAGAGCCTTTCAGAAAATATCCACAGTGACCAAAACACCATCCATCAGCTGGGTGAATTATCCACCTGTTCGAAATGTGCAAGCTGGCAAATAAACAAACTGCCTGTGTCACACACTGGCATCTCATGGAGTCCTGGACATATTGAGAATTACCTCGGTGAGGAGGGGGACGCGGAGGGCGGGGAGGCGAGGAGGGGGACGCGGAGGGCGGGAGGGTGAGAAGTGGATGTGGAAGACAAGAGGGATAAAAGGCGCTGTGGAAGACGGGGAGGCGAGAAGGGACCGTGGAGGACGGGGAGGCGAGAAGGGACCGTGGAGGACGGGGAGGCGAGAAGGGACCGTGGAGGACGGGGAGGCGAGAAGGGACCGTGGAGGACGGGGAGGCGAGAAGGGACCGTGGAGGACGGGGAGGCGAGAAGGGACCGTGGAGGACGGGGAGGCGAGAAGGGACCGTGGAGGACGGGGAGGCGAGAAGGGACCGTGGAGGACGGGGAGGCGAGAAGGGACCGTGGAGGACGGGGAGGCGAGAAGGGACCGTGGAGGACGGGGAGGCGAGACGGGACCGTGGAGGACGGGGAGGCGAGAAGGGACCGTGGAGGACGGGGAGGCGAGAAGGGACCGTGGAGGACGGGGAGGCGAGAAGGGACCGTGGAGGACGGGGAGGAGAGAAGGGACCGTGGAGGACGGGGAGGAGAGAAGGGACCGTGGAGGACGGGGAGGAGAGAAGGGTCCGTGGAGGACGGGGAGGAGAGAAGGGACCGTGGAGGACGGGGAGGCGAGAAGGGACCGTGGAGGACGGGGAGGCGAGAAGGGACCGTGGAGGACGGGGAGGCGAGAAGGGACCGTGGAGGACGGGGAGGAGAGAAGGGACCGTGGAGGACGGGGAGGAGAGAAGGGACCGTGGAGGACGGGGAGGAGAGAAGGGACCGTGGAGGACGGGGAGGAGAGAAGGGACCGTGGAGGACGGGGAGGAGAGAAGGGACCGTGGAGGACGGGGAGGAGAGAAGGGACCGTGGAGGACGGGGAGGAGAGAAGGGACTGTGGAAGACGGGAAGGAGAGAAGAGGCTGTGGAAGGAATAAGCGTGCAATCTCACCGGGTCGAACTTGCAGCGAGCCGTCCTTTCGGCTGCACCAGAGCGCCTCCTCGCCGCTCTGCACGATGTAATGGTCCTTGGCTTGGAAGAGCTCCATGTCTGGTCAGCGGCTGCACATGTTGGACGGGGATCGGGGAGCGCTGACCGATGCCAGAGCAGCAGCTCCCAGTTCCGCCGGCGCTGCCCCACTCCCTTCCCGATCGCTAATTTCCTGCAGCTCCTCGGCCCACGTGACCCCTGGCGTCACCGCCCTGCCCCGCCCCTTAAAGGAGCCATCCAACCCACCGCCCAAAAAATAATCCTGCGGACCAAATTAAAGGTAAAAGGACCGTGTCTGCACGATGCCGCTGTGACTGGAGTACACTTGGGTAACATTTTAGTTTTTTCTTCTCACTGCTGGCATCAGAACAAAGGTACAGGACTCACATCAGGAACAGTTACTACCCCTCATCCATCCAGCTCTTGAACCCCAGGGAATAACTTCATTCAACTTGACACCCCATCATTGAAATGTTCCCACAACCAATGTACTCACTTTCTGGGACTCTTCATCTCATGTTCTCAATATTTATTGCTTACTTATTATTATTATTATTATTTACTTTTTTCTTTCGTTTTGTATTTTCACAATTCGTTTTTTTTTTGCAGATTGATTGTTAGTCCGTGCTTTCAGGTGCGTTCTTTAACGATTCTATTGTGTTTCTTCTATTTACTGTGAATGCCCTCAAGAAAATAATCAGAATCAGGTTTAAATCACAAACAAGAGAAAATGTGCAGATGCCGGAAATCCGGGCAACACACACAAAATGCTGGAGGAACTCAGCAGGCCAGGCAGCATCTACGGAAAAAAAGTACAGTCAACATTTCGGGCCGAGACCCTTCGTCAGGACTGGAGGGAAAAATGGTGAGGAGAATCAGGTTTAATATCATCAGCTTATGCCGTGAAATTTGTTGTCTTTGTGGCAGCTGTACAATGCAATACATAATAATAAAAATGTGAACTACAGTAAATATATATATTAAATAGTTAAATCAGATGTGCAGAAATAGAAATACAAAAGTAGTGAGATAGTGTTAGTGGGCTCAATACTGTATCCATTCAGAAATCTAATGGTAGACGGGAAGAACCTGTTCCTGAATCATTCAGTGAGTGCCTTCAGGGATCATGGAGTGAGTACCTCCTTCCTGGCTGTGGCGATTAGAACAAGCCACGGCCTGGGTGATAGGGGTCCTCAATGACTGGACACCGCTTTTTTGAGGGATCGCTCCTTGAAGATGTCCTGGATACTGCTGAGGTTAGTACCCACGATGGAGCTGTCTAGGTTTGCAACTCTCTCAGGGTGAGATGCAGTGGCATGTACTTTTATAAATCAATTTACTTTGAAATTTGAACTTTAATTTCTGTTTTTTAAAAATATTTGCTGTTAATATAATTGCTTTGAAGACGGCCCCTCAAAAAGGGGGTCTGTATATAAAAGCTAAAGGAAATGCAATGAAACATTTTAAACATTTAAGTCTTTCATTTTATCAGTATTTATTTCTAAAAGCAGCACCCCGAAATACACCAGCAAGTTGACCAATCTCTCACAAAGAATGAGGAGGTGCAGATTTGGGGCACTGGAGGGAAGCGGAGGGAAGAGTGATTTGTCTGACAGTGCAGGAGATGCTGACCTGGTGGTTGTTGGTGGAGTCATGGTCCCAAAGTTGGCATGACAAAATACCTAAGAGCTGTAATTTAGCTTCTGCAAGGAAGAGATGAGTCCGTCAGGTTACAGCGGCACTGCTTTTGTGTGCAGGTTTGATGACTAAAATCTTTCTCATAGAGGATTTTCTTTTATGAAATCCTGATCTTTATTTCCCCCTGTCAGATCTCAGCTCCCCTCTAATTCTGGCCTCTTGCTCAATCACTCTGTCATTGACAATAATATGCTCAACTGCAGAGGAGCCAAACTTTGGTATCTGACCTGGTCTCTCTGCCCCTCCTTCCTTTTTTAATATGCCACATGAGTCTCCCTCTCTGTCAAAACTTATATCTCCTTTTAAATCTTGGTGATTTGTTTCAGATACTTAACTGTGCTGAAGTTTCTGTAGGAGCTTAACAGAATGGCAAAAGATAGCTGAGTACATTAGAAGCAGGGACATGATAAAAGTTAGAGAAATAGTTAGGTAGTCTTAAGAACAGCAAAGTCAATGTTCTCTTTCTCATGAATACTTTTTCCTTGATCTGTGTTAGATTTAAAGAATGTGCAAAAGAACAAAAAGTGTTTTTAATTCTGTAACACAGTGCACTAAACTTGAAGTAGCTATCATATGTTTTATTGTTTTAATCAACATTACAGCTGTCTTGTAGTTATATTTAATACAATAAAACATACTTTTAATTCAGTAATGCAAACACGAGGAATTCTGCAGATGCTAGAAATTCAAGCAACACACATCAAAGTTGCCAGGAATGCAGCAGGCCAGGCAGCATCTCTAGGAAGAGGTACAGTCGATGTTTCGGGCCGAGACCCTTCGTCAGGACTAACTGAAGGAAGAGCTAGTAAGAGATTTGAAAGTCGGAGGGGGAGGGGGAGATCCAAAATGATAGGAGAAGACAGGAGCAGCTCTTGGCTCCACCCCTCCCCCTCCTGTCTTCTCCTATCATTTTGGATCTCCCCCTCCCCCTCACACTTTCAAATCTCTTACTAGCTCTTTCTTCAGTTAGTCCTGATGAAGGGTCTCGGCCCGAAACATCGACTGTACCTCTTCCTAGAGATGCTGCTTGGCCTGCTGCGTTCACCAGCAACTTTGATGTGTGTTGTTTTAATTCAGTACAACTTTTTGGAAAATCACTTGAGACACTGTCTTTTGGTTAAGGAAACTTTAATTTTTTTTAAAAAAACAGTGATTTTCATTTGTAGAGGACTTTTCATTGAAGCAAAGTCCTCTTCTTTTCACCTACCCATTGTCTCCCCCTGGTGTCCTTCCACCTTCCCTTTCTCCTGTGGTCTAATGGTCCATTCACCACTTCCAGATTCCTTCTTCTCTGGTTCATTGCCTTTTTCACCTATCACCTCCCAGCTTCTAACTTCATCCCCCAAGCCCCACCCACCTGGCTTCACCTATAACCTCCTAGATTGCCCACCTACCCCTCTCCCCAACTGCTTATCCTGCCATCTTCCCCCCTCCTTTCCTGTCCCGTAAAGGGTCTTGGACCAAAATGTTGACTGTTTATTCATTTCCATAGACGCTGCCTGATCTGCTGAGTTCCTCCAGCACTTAGCGTGTGTTGCTCTGGATATTCAGCATCAGCAGAAACCCTTGTGTCAATGTCAAGGTAACCTATTTTAATGAGATAAATATTGATCAGAACACCAGGATAGCTCAAAGTTCAAGTAAATTTATCATCTAAGTACATATATGTCACCATATTCAACACTAAGATTAATTTTCTTGTGGGTATTCACAAGAAATACAAGAAACATAATAGAATCAATAGAAGACAGCACCCAACAGGATGGACAAACAATGTGCAAAAGACAACAAACTCTAATAAAAATAAATAAACAGTAAGTATCGAGAATATGAGATGAAGAGTCCTTAAAACTGGGCCCTTAGGTTGCAGGAACAGTTCAGTGATGGGATGAGTGAAGTAGATTGAAGTTATTCCCTCTGGTTAAAGAGCTCGATGGTTGAGGGGTAATGACTGTCCCGGAGCTGGTGGTGTGGGTCCTGATGCTCCTAATCCCTTGCATTCCTCACGTATGGGAAAGCAGGTGGGCCTTGGTTTAACATCCTGTCTGACAAATGGCAGGATCAATTCTATGTCAGTCCCTCAGTACTGGACCAAACTATCATCCTAGGTGATTGTGCTCCATTCTTTGATCAAAATCCTTTCTGGAGAATGAAAATTCTCTTCTGGCTACCTACTAGAATGTTAGAGTAACAGCAGGGACACATAAAGATAAGATGGAACCTTTTATAGACAGGATTAATAGATCAATAGATCAAATTAATCCAGCCAATGTCATTGCTGTAGTGCTGAAGATTTGGACTTAAAACAAGTCGTTCCTCTCTCTACAGTGTTTCAGTACAGCAACAACACTGCCATCTACCTAGCAATGGGAAAATTTGCCAAAGTACAGTCAGCACATATATGTAGCTAGGGTGCCCAATACCTTTGCACAGTACTCTAGTGATTTTATGTATTGCACTGTACTGCTGCTGCAAAATAAAACAAATTTCACGACATATTTGAGTGATGATAAACCTGATTCAAATATGGGTCTCTATTGTGGACTGAGGGAGGGGAATCATGGTTGGGAAAAGGGAAAGGGAGAGGGGAGGGAGTGAGAAGCATCAGAGAGACATTCTGCAAAGATCAATAAACTAATTGTTTGAAATCAACTGACCTTGCCTGGTGTCTCAGGCTGGGAGTGTCTGTGCCCCCACCACTCCTACCCCGGGCACTCCTTCTCTGCCTCATTAACTACACCACTCCCATGGCCTTCCAAAGTTCAGTAAATTTTATTATCAAACTACATATATATCTCCATATGCGTCCCCAAGATTAATTTCTTGTGGTAATACTCAATAAATCTATAGAATGATAACCAGAAGAGTATCAATGAAAGACCGCCCAACGGGGAAGGTTCGACCAGAGTGCAGAAGACAACAAACTGTGCAAATGCAAAGAAGAGTTAATAATTGTTGTAATGCAAGCATTATTAAAAGTAAGTTAATACTTATTAGGATAATGGGGGGTTTACTTCCATTTTTTTTTACTTCTGGTGTGTTTTGTATACTGTGTTCCTGCCGTGCCATACGGGTTGTGAAAACCTCTGTATATACATATCGGTTTTGACGTTCAAGATAGTTGTTTCTTTGGGCATGAAGTTGACAAATGTGCCTTTTTCAAAGTAGAAGTTACCACATATTTTTGGCGACGAGGTGAACTGGTTTTGTGGACGTGTCAGTGCGTTTCGAATGGGAGCAGCAGCTCCGATAAGGAGCCTCACGTTCAGGTGGCTACGCTGGGGACTATCGTTGATTTTGTGGAGTTAATGGAGTTCTGGCTGGAGTATGAGGGAAGGTTGGGACACTTTTTCTGTGCTAGTAGAATTACTGAGGAGGCTAAGAAGCGCTGTATTCTCCTGAGTGTGTGTGGGGCAAAGACTTACAAGCTAATAAGGAATTTAGCCACACCGTGGAAACCGGGGGACATTCCATATGATGAACTGGTCAAGCTCGTGGGGAATCACTACAATCCAAAACCTTCTGTGATAGTCCAACGGTGTAAGTTTCACAGCTGTTTCAGGAAGCCAGGTCAGCCTGTGGCCGATTTTGTGGCCGAGTTTCGGCAGCTGTCGGAGCATTGTGATTTCGGAGCGGTGTTGGAAGACATGCTCCGTGATCGATTGGTATGTGGCATTAATAATGACGGCATACAATGCCGCCTGTTAGGGGAAACCCCACCGTTGACTTACAAGAAAGCCCTAGAGATTTCCCGAGGCATGGAGATGGCTGCTAATAATGTCACCAAGTCAGGAGGGAGACTGGTAAACAGGCAAAGTGAGTGGAATGTTTCCGGTGTGGAGGGACGCACTATGTAAATGATTACAAATTCAAAGACACTGTCTGCTATGCGTGTAGCAAAAAGGGACATTTAGCTAAAAAGTACAGAAGTTCAAAGGGTAAGATTAAGCCTGGGCAGGGGAAAGCTCGACAGGCTCAGGCAGCCACACACCATCTAGAAGAAGCAGATGAAGAGGCAGCATGGGCCTACAACATGTTTGGAGTGAAAATGGATGAGGAACCACCTGAACCATATTATGCCACAGTCACTGTCAGGGGAAAGGACATTAAGTTTGAGATTGATTCAGGGGCTACTGCATTGGTCATTAGTGAGGAGACCTACGGGAGGACATGGGGGTTCAACCTGCCTCCCATTAGACCGTCAAAGCTCAAACTCAGCACCTATACGGGGCAGCCCATACCTCATTTAGGGGTGTTATATGTGGACATTTCAGCCGGGGGTCAGAAGGCTGAAGCCAGGCTAGTAATAGGTAAGGGAAGCGTCCCAGTCTTTTGAGCTGTGATTGGCTTTGCAAAATCCAGCTAAACTGGCATGAAATTAAGTATGCACACACGATGGAGGACGTTCTGCAGTGGTACAATGACGTTTTCAGGGACGAGCGAGGAACACTGAAGGGTGTGACAGTGAAACTCCATGTCGACCCTGAGGCTACACCATGTTTTTTTAAGCCCAGGTCGGTGCCCTATGCCATGAAAGGCAAAGTCGAGGAGGAGCTGGAACGTTTACAGAGGCTGGGCATTATTGAGCCCGTCCAGTTTTCAAGGTGGGCTGCTCCCATTGTTCCAGTTTTGAAGGCAGACGATACGGTGAGGATATGTGGGGATTATAAGTTTACGGTGAATCAGGTCTCTGGGTTGGAGGAGTGTCCATTGCCTTGGGTGGATGACCTGTTTGTGACCCTGTCAGGGGGTAAGCTGTTCACAAAGCTGGACACGAGCCAAGCCTACCAACAGCTGCTGCAAATGAGTACGTCACAATTAATACGCACAAGGGATTATTCAAGTACAATCGCCTGGTGTTTGGAGTGGCGTCCAGCTCCGCCATTTTCCAAAGGACAATGGACACTTTGCTGCAGGGGATTCTGCACGTAGCAGTGTACCTTGATGATATTTTGATCACGGGGGCTATGGAGGTGGAGCATCTGGCTAATTTAGAACGGGTGCTGAAGAGGCTCTCAGACACAGGGCTGTGGTTGAAACGTGGAAAATGTGTGTTCCTGGCATCGAGTGTGACTTACCTGGGACACCAGATCACAGCTGTGGGGCTCTGCCCTGTGGAGGACAAAGTGAGAGCTATTAAGGAGGCCCCAAGCCCCAAGACCGTCATGGAACTCAGATCATCTTTGGGCATGGTGAATTATTATGGCAAGTTTCTTCTTGACGTCTCAAGGGTTTTGACCCCACTGTATAAGCTGCTTCACAATGACACTAAGTGGCAGTGGGGTGAAGAGCAGGAGAAAGCTTTCAAGGAAGTGAAAGAACTCCTCCACTCAGAGAAGCTGCTTGTTCACTATGACCCAGACAAGGAGATCACCCTTGCATGCGATGCCTCGCCCTATGGAGTTGGGGCAGTTCTCTCACATGTAACGGAGGACCGTTCAGAGAAGCCTGTTGGTTTTGCTTCACATACCCTGACAGCTGCTGAGAAGGGATGTTCACAGCTAGACAAAGAAGGTATGGCCATTGTTTTTGCGGTCAAACGCTTTCATCAGTACCTTTATGGACACGTATTTACAATTTACACGGACCATAAGCCACTGATGAGCCTGTTCAGTGAGACAAGATGCATCCCACCGCTAGCCTCAGCCAGGATACAGCGTTGGGCTCTTACATTGTCAGCCTACCAGTACACTACAGTGTACAGAGCGGGTGGGAATAATGAAAATGCTGATGCACTGAGTTGACTACCTTTACCTGAGACACCTGTTACTACATATGTGCCTCCAGAGACTGTGTTTTCAATGGAGAGGCTGTCAGGGACACCTGTAAAGGCGACCCAAATCAAGCAGTGGACAGAGAAGGACCCAGTCCTGTCCCAAGTCAAGCAAGTCAAAGATTTTTCTTTTACAAGGTTGGCCCAGAGTCGTGGAAGGAGAGGAACTGAGGCCTTATGCCAAACACAAGACAGGACTCAGTCTGCAGGATGGCTGCATTTTCTGGGGGGGGGGGCGCAAGGGTCATCGTGCCTCCCCCTGGCCATTCACAGATTGTGGAGGAATTTCATGAGACTCACCCAGGAGTGTCTCGAATGAAAAGCCTTGCGAGATCCTACATTTGGTGGCCAAGAATGGATCTGGAGAACAAGGTAAAATCATGCACACAATGTCAGACAAATCAGGATATGTCACCACCAGCTCCTTTGCATCCATGGGAGCGGCCAGACCACCCCTGGTCTAGGCTACATTTGGACTTTGCTGGCCCTTTTATGGGGCAGGTGTTTCTTGTAATGGTAGATGCGCATTCTAAATGGATCGAAGCTCACATCATGAGCAACATCACAGCCCCCTCAACCATAGACAAACTCAGGCAAGTGTTTGCAGTCCATGAGTTGCCTGACACTCTGGTCACTGATAATGGCCTGACGTTCACTAGTGAACTGTTCAGTGAGTTCATGCAGCAGAATGGCATTCATCACATTCGGATGGCCCCTTTCCACCCAGCCTCCAATGGTTTGGCTGAGCGGGCTGTTCAGACAGTGAAGGAAGGCCTGAAATGGATGACAGGGGACTCTCGTAGCATTCGGCTTTCACGTTTCCTGTTTAAATACCACCTCACGCCACAGACTATGACTGCGTGCACTCCAGCAGAGATGCTGATGGGGCGTAGGCCCAAGCCAAGATTGGACCTGCTGCACCCGGACATGAAGGCAAAAGTGGAGAGAAAGCAGGAAAAGCAGAAGGAGGGACATGATCAACATGCGCGAGAGAGACAGTTAAAACCGGGTGACAATGTCTATGTGAGAAACAACCAGCAATAGCTGCCTGGGGTTATTCTTAAGCAGAGTGGTCCCGTCTCCTATGTTGTTAAGCTGACTGATGAACGTGTTTTCCGCAGAGATCAGGACCATGTGCACCTGCGTCATGATACCGGCTCAGAGGCAGACAGTTCCATGGAGTTTCCATTTGTGAGTCAGACTACGGTGGAAGCATGTCCACCAGTGACTTTGCCAGAGGGCAAGACGCTGGCAGGGGGGTCGGGGTCCCCTGAAGAGGATGGACATTCTCACGCAGACACACGGACCCCTCTCATGCCCCCAAAACCAGATCCACCCAAAAACACCCTCATCAGCGGTGCCTGCTGGGTCACCGGGGGTAGTGCGCAGATTACAGTGCACTCGTAAACCTCCTGACAGACTGAATCTTCGACAGGACAGTTCTTTTTGTTGTTGTTAGATTGAATGTTGAATCTGTCATGTTTTCCAGATGTTTTGTACTGGTAAACTGTTGCTGAGATACCAGTATAAGTTTTCAGGGGTACACAAGTTAATAACACCACTGTTTTTTATTTCCTAGTTTTTTACATTTGGGGGATGTTGGATTTTAAAGGGGGAGAAGTGTTGTAATGTGAGCATTATTAAAAGTAAGTTAGTACTAATTAGGATAACAAGGGTTTTACTTCCGTTCTTTTTACTTCCAGTGTGCTCTGTATATAGTGTGCCTCCATGCCATACAGGTTGTGAAAGCTTCTGTATATAGATATCGGTTTTGATGTTCGAGATGAAGTTGTTTCTTTGGGCACGAAGTTGTCGAGTATGCCTTTTTCAAAGTAGAAGTTACCACAAATAATATATAAATAAACAATAAATATTGAGAACATAAGATGAGGAGTCCTTGAAAGTGAGTACATTGGTTGTGGGAACATTTCAATGAAGGGGCAAATAAAGTTGAGTGAAGTTATCCCCTTTGATTCAAGAACCTGATGGTTGAGGGGTAGTAGCTGCTCCTGGACCTGGGTGGTGTGAGTCCTGAGGCTCCTCTACCTTAGCATTCCCAACATCCTTTGTTCACACTCCATGATGACAAAGTACTGTGCAAATGTCTTAGGCACCCTAGCTATATATGCATTTGGAGGGGAATGGAAGATGCTGACCATTGTGCTATCAGGTATCATTAACTATCAGACTGCTGGGGTGTGTTCAGATGGTCAGAAAATTGGCCAGAACTCAAGGGAACACTTCCATGTTCTCATTAAATATTACTTAATTATTTATTATTATTATTTGTTCTTTCCTTTTTTGTGTTTGCATAATTTGTTGTCTTTTGCACATTGGTTGTTTGTCTGCCTTTGTATATAGTTTTTATTGATTCCATTGTGTTTCTTGTTATTTACTGTAAATGCCCATATATCTACTTTAATATTAAATTCACTTTGAATTTTGAGAAAAACCACATACTGTAAATACTGTGCTTACAGAAGCAAGTCAGAAGCTGGGTATCTCAAGGTAATTGACTCATCTAATAGCATCTCAGTCTTCTACTGTCTGCAAAGTATTAGTCAGGAGCATGATGACTTGTTTTCTCTGTTTTCCCGAGTAAGTCCAACATCTGTCCTTTCATTTCTTCCCTTCTTACCATCTAGAGACCCAAATGTTCTTTTCCAGGTGAAGCAGAACTTGCACATCTGTTCCAGTGTGTACAATATTTGGTGTTCACAATTGGGTGGTCTCTTCTACACTGGAAAACCCTGATGCAGGTTAAGTGGTTGTTTTGTTATGTTCAGTCAAAGTTCAAAGTAAATGTTTTATCAAAGTACGTTTATGTCACCCTATACAACCCTGAGGTTCATTTTCTTGTGGGCATACTCAGTAAATCCAATAATACAATAACAACCAGAACAGAGTCAATGAAAGACCATACCAAGACTACAGTCCGCAGAAGTCATCCTGGGTGCCCTGTTACCATAAGACCATAAGACAAAGGAGCAGAAGTCGGCCATTCGGCCCATCGAGTCGGCTCCGCCATTTTATCATGAGCTGATCCATTCTCCTATTTAATCCCACTCCCCCGCCTTCTCACCATAACCTTTGATGTCCTGGCTACTCAGATACTTATCAATCTCTGCCTTAAATACACCCAATGACTTGGCCTCCACTGCCGCCCATGGCAACAAATTCCATAGATTCACCAACCTCTGGCTAAAAAAATTTCTTCGCATCTCTGTTCTGAATGGGCGCCCTTCAATCCTTAAGTCATGCCCTCTCGTACTAGACTCCCCCATCATGGGAAACAACTTTGCTACATCCACTCTCTCCATGCCTTTCAACATTCGAAATGTTTCTATGAGGTCTCCCCTCATTCTTCTAAACTCCAAGGAATACAGTCCAAGAGCGGACAAACGTTGCTCATATGTTAACCCTCTCATTCCCGGAATCATTCTAGTGAATCTTCTCTGTACCCTCTCCAATGTCAGCACATCCTTTCTTAAATAAGGAGACCAAAACGGCCCACAGTACTCCAAGTGAGGTCTCACCAGTGCCTTATAGAGCCTCAACATCACATCCCTGCTCCTATACTCTACTCCTCTAGAAATGAATGCCAACACTGCATTCGCCTTCTTCACTACTGACTCAACCTGGAGGTTAACTTTAAGGGTGTTCTGTACAAGGACTCCCAAGTCCCGTTGCATCTCAGAACTTTGAATTCTCTCCCCATTTAAATAATAGTCTGCCCGTTTTTTTCTTCTGCCAAAGTGCAGAACCATACACTTTACCTGTCATTATAATTCACTATAATCCAGGATATTCCCTCTTCTCATCACTAACATCAGAGAGAAGGTGCACAGACCTGAAGATGCACACTCAACTCTTTTAGGAACAGCTTCTTACCCTCCGCTATCATATTTCTCAATGGTCCATGTATTACGCTACCTCGCTATCTGAACTCTTTTTGCACTACTTTTCTACTTTTTTTAATATATTCTTAGGGTAACTTCTGGTAACTTTTATGTCATTCCTGAACCCATTGAACTGAAGTGGAAACAAGTCATCCTCAGTCACAAGACAAAGTCTCCACTCCAGGATCATACCTAAGCTGTCTGCGTCCGTTCCCCTCCACAGATGCTGCCTGACCCACTGAGTTCCTCCAGTATTTTGTTTGTTGATCTGCAGTTTCTTGTGTTTCCGTTTTGCTGCTTCACTCCAAGGTCTCTTCAAGGTGTTCCCACTTTGAAAAAGTTTTTCTCCTTACTTCAATGGAAGTTCTGGGAGACTCTCTCTCACTGCTCCCCCTGTGTGGCAGTCTAGAAGAAGGGTCTCAACTCAAAATGGAGAGAAAATTCAAAAATCTGAGTGCAAAGGTACTTGGGAGTCCTTGTGCAGGATTCCCTAAAGTTTTATTTGCAGGTTGAGTCTGTGGTGAGGAAGGCAAATGCAATGTTTGCATTCATTTGAATGAACTAGAATATAAAAGCAAAGATCTAATGTTCAGGCTTTATAAGGCACTGGTGAGGCCTCACTTGATGTCTTGTGAGCAGTGTTATCTGAGAAAGGATGTGCTGGCATTAAGAAGGATCCAGAGGAGGTTTATGAGAATGACCTCAAAAATTAAAGAGTTAATAAATGAGGAGCGTTTGATGGCTCTGGGCCTGTACTCACTGGAACAACGAGGGGGAATCTCATTGAAACCTATCGAATATTGAAGGGCCAAGAAAAAACATAAATTTATTATAAATTATGCACAATTTCTACAGGAAAGAACAGAATTAGAACAAAAATAAAACAAAATCCTTTTTTTGTGCAAAGTGTTCAAAGTAGTCATGGTATTGCTATGACTCTTCTAATACTGCGCAAAAGTCTAAGGCACGTACAGTATATAGCTAGGATGCCTGAGACTTTTACACAGTACCGCATTTGTTGGCGTGGAGTGGAAAGTGAGTTTGTAATCCTGGTGGGAGCAAAGGATGTTTGGGATTGGCGAGGGTGGAGCGCTGCTGGAGGGGTGCGGGACAGGTGGCTGAGAAGGAGTGCCGAGGGGGGGGGGTGGGTGTGGTGACACAGATGCAGAGGCACCAGACAAAGTCATTTGATTCCAAACAATTGGTTTATTGATCATTACAGAATGTCTCTCTGGTGCTTCCTGCTCCCCCCCTCTCCCTTTCCCTTTTCCTGCCCCCTTCCCACTCTCAGTCCACAATAGAGACCCATATCAGAATCAAGTTTATCATCGCTCACATATCTAAAGAATTTTTTGTGGCAGCAGTACAGTGCAATGAATAAAATTGCCACGGTAATGCAGTAATGTGCAAAGGTCTTAGGTACCTTAGCTATATATATGTGTGTGTGTTTGTGCACGCGCGTTCGCACGCACGCACGCCTAAATCTTTTGCACATTACTGTATCTGTATTCTGTAAACTGTAGTAATCAATAGTATCATTCCCACTGTATTGATTACTAGATTATTAAGCTTCTATTGGTCACCAACCTTCTAACAATTGTCTGGGCCTCTGTAACTGGATCCTTGACTGCCTCTTTGGGAGACCAGCATCAGAACAGACAACTGATAACATCCCCTCAATGGTAATCAACACAGGGGTTAGCTCAAGGATGTCTGTTTAGCCCATCGCCCTAGTTTCTCTACACTCATGGCTAAGTACAGCTCAAACACTATTTATAAATTCACTGTTAGCAAAATCCCCCAGATGTCAACAAGGAGGTTTACAGGAATGAGATAGATAGACTGTTTGAGTGATGTTACCTCGAGAATCCCACACTCAACGTCAGCAAGACCAAGGAACTGATTGTGAACATCAGAAAGGCAGACGTACTTGCACTAACCCTCAGTGGTGGAAGAATGAGCAGCTTTAAGTTCCTGGGTGTGAACACCTCAGAGGATCTGTCCTGGGCCCAACACGTTGATGCAATCATGAAAAAAGCATGCCAGCCGCTCTACTTCATTAGGGGCCTGAGGAAATTTGCTAAATCGCCAAAGGCTCTGCAAATTTCTATGGATGTCTGGTGGAGAGGAATCTGACTTGTTGCATCATAGTCCGGTATGGAGGCTCCAGGGGGTTGGAGACACGGCCAACTCCATCATAGGTACAACACTCCACTCCATTCAGGACATTTCCAGAGGCAGTGCATCAAGAACGTGACAACCATCTGGGACATGCCATCTTCTCTTTGCAACCATCAGGGAGGTGGTACAGGAATCTGCAGACCCAGACTCAGCGATTCAGGAACAGCTTCTTCCCCTCTGCCAAGAGATTTCTGAATGGTCCATCAACTACCTCATTATTCCTTTCTATCTATTTATCTTGTGATTCTTTTCCCCCGCAATTTGTGCCTTTGCATTGTACTGTTGTCACAACACAGCTCATTTCCCGTCTTGAAAGACAGTGATAACAAACCTGACTCTGATTCTGTGAATAGTTGGTCAAGGACAGACTTGATACAGCGTCCATTATTAAGGACCTCCAGCACCCAGGGCATGCCTTCTTCTCACTGTTACCATCAGGTAGGAGATGGAGAGGCCTGAAGGCACACACTCAGCGATTCAGGAACAGCTTCTTCCCCTCTGCCATCAGATTTCTAAATGGACATTGAACCCTTGGACACTACCTCACTTTTTTTTAATATATAGTATTTCTGTTTTTTGCATGATTTTGAATCTATTCAATATACATATACCATATAAAGTATACTGAATAAGATTTACTTAGTTATTTGTTATTATTATTTTTATTCTATATTATGTATTGCATTGAACTGCTGCTGCTAAGTTAACAAATTTCACATCACATGCCGGTGATAATAAACCTGATTCTGATTCTGATATTGTCTTTCGTGTCTCCCTCAGGGCGTTCCACTTTACAACCAATGAAGTAGTTGTGAAGTGTAGTCATTGTTGAAGTGTGGAAATATGACAGGCAATTTATAAGCAGCAGGTTTCCACAAAAGCAACGGACTTAGAATGTGCTTTCCAGTAACACCAGCTGACTGATTGTTGAGGCTATTTAGGGTCATTCCCTTGCTTTAGCTCAAGTTAGTGACATGCAACCTTTTGCATCCTCCAGAGAGAGCAGTCATGGCTGAAGTTTAACGTGTCATCAGAAAGGTCTGTCGTACTTCCCGAATATTGCGCTGTACTCAACCCAGATTATGGAGCAATGGGTCATTGAAGTTTTATTCAAATCCAGCTGGGTGAAATATATCGTCTGGCTTTTGGTTGCCAGCGGCACATACAAAAGGTGCTTACAGGCTACGTAAAAATAGTTTGTTGGTGACCAACAGGACATAAAACAGCAACTATCAACTGTCCAAGCACCAGTTGGCAACATTCTTACACTAGCTGAGGAAGGACTGCTGTGTACATATAAAAGAATCTGGTCCTCATGCAATGGGAGAGGCTCAACCCCAAAAGTGAATTTCCAAGGCACAGTTAACGTCGCCTCACTTTGCACAGGGTTTAGCACTTCATCTGTTGTTACGAGACGCTCCCAACCATGCCAGCTTCCGAGATTTAAACACTCGGATTCTCCGGAGTACAGGTGGCTGGTGCACCTCTTAGGGGCTTAGGACATTCCCATTAATTGATGTTTTGGGGACCAAGAATTGAGTACTTAAGGAACACCTGAACTGAGGTTCGGTGCTCAAACGTGAGCCTTGCTAATGATTTCGTCTAGCGTTTATTTTGTGCTCAGTTCTCAGTTCAGTTTGGTACTGTGTCTTGATCCTTGCTACGGATTCTCCAGCAACTGGGTCCAAGCCATCCTTGTCAAGGAGGACTCTTGCCATAGTGCAATGGAACCGACATGGACCCAGCAGGGTATCAGAGTCTATCATCCGCTGTGACCAGCCACAGCGACGATATTTCCAGACAGAGCCTGGAGATTCACAACCTCCAGGTAGCCATTGGTCAACTTTTGCAAAGAGGAGGCCAGAGATGTTTGGGAGAACCAGTTGGTCCCACTCCAGAGCCAATATATCTTCCAACCCCGGAGAGATGTGATGGTAACCCAGGCTCTTCCCACGGGTTCCTCATCCAATGCTCATTAGTATTTGAACTTCAGCCACCCCGGTTCCCTTTGGAGCGCAGAAAAGTGTCCTTCATTATCTCTCCTGACTGGAAGAGCCCTGGCCTGGGCCACCATGCATTGGGAACGTCGGTCAGTTCTGCATGGATTTAGAGGAGTTCATGGCCACCATGAGGAAGGTGCTCCATCACTCTGCTGGGGCCAGTCGAGCCTCAGACCGCCTATTGAAGATTTGATGGGGGGACGGTCAGCGACTGACCAAACAATCAAATTTTGGATCTTGGCCCAAGAGGTTGGCTGTCTCAGCAGAACCCATCCGTGGGCTGGAGAGAGGGGAGAATCATTGCTCGGTCCAGTCATTGTAAGAGGCTTTGTTTACAGCATGGTGTTCCGACACCCAGACTCTCTAGTGACCAGCAACCTACAAAGGGCCAGGCTTCACTGCAAGGGAACCCGGGACCTTCTGGAGAACTAGTCCTCATGAGCTGACAAGCCGGTTCTGGCCAATGGGACAATGCGAGTCCTGACACAGTCTAGTCAGAATCCCACAGAGGGAGGGAATTCCTAGTTTGGGAGAAGACCAAGGAGTTGCCCGAGCAGTCTGGGAGACTTGCTGAAGAGAACCAACCGCCAGGTCCCAAGGAAGGGAAAGACTCCTTTACACCGATCCTTGAAGCCTACTCCTGGAGATGCAAGAACCCTCTGTAACACCTTGCTGCCGTTGCCTGAGGATACAGACGGGGAGTTGGACTCCGATTTGGCCATTGTTTCTATGGATGAACTTTGTGAGCTGAGAGAGAGGACTCTGAAACCTGTTGAATCACCCCGTCACCAAGGAAGTCTCAGGAGCCGTCCTCAAATGAAGCCCCAAACCGGTCGAAATTCCCTCTGTTTACAAGGACTTAGAGGAGGTCTTCAGCAAGGGAAAGGCCTCGACTCTTCCACCACATCGACTGTGCCGTAGATCCACTGCCCGGTACTTGTCCTCCACGGTGTTGTTTGTACGCACTCTCAGGCCCGGAGGGAAGTATAAAGGAAACTCTTGCCACGGGCTTCATTCAGCCCTCTACCTCATCCGTTGGCGCAGCTTTCTTCTTTTTACAAAAGAAAGATGGAAACCTATGGTTGTGCATTGATTACACGGCATAACAACCAAGAATCGCTACCCCCTTCCTCTTATTAATACGGCTTTCGAGATGCTCCAAGGGGTGAGGGTATTCACAAAATTAGGCCTCTGGAGTGCCAACAATCTGCTCCGTGTTAGGGAAGGCGATGAGTGGAAGACAACATTCAATACACTGACAGGGCACTATGAGTACCTGGTTATGCCCTTGCCCCAGCTGTTTTCCTAGCCTTTATAAACAACGTGCTCGGGGCTATTCTCGATAAGAATGCCTTCACCTACTTGGATGATATCTTAATCTTCTCAAAGTCCATGGAGGAGCATGTCGGTCACATCAGGGACATTTTAAAGAGGCTACTAGACCATGGACTGTACGTCAAGCTGGAGAAGTCCAAGTTTCATGTGACGACTGTTTTATTTTTGAGTTTCATCATCTCTAATGCTTATCTCAAGACGGACCCTACCAAGACCCAGGCAGTCAGAGACCAGCCACCACCATCCAGTATCAAACAGGTCCAACGATTCTTTGGCTTTGCTAACTTCTACTGAAAGTTCATTAGGAGCTTCAGCTCTGAGGCAGCTCTACTGACAGCCCTAACTAAAAAATCTGCAAGCCCTTTAGTACGGACCAGTGCAGTGCAATCTCCTTTTGCAGAACTTAAACAGTGGTTTACTACAGTTCACATCTTGGTTTCTCCTAACCCGGACCTTCCCTTCATAGTGGAGGTGGATGCCTCAGACACTGGAATCGATGCCGTCTTGTCTCAATGATCACTTTTAGACACTAACCTACACCCCTGTGCATTCTTCTCCAGGTGGCTCTCCCTGGCAGAGAGGCACTATAATACTGGGAATCAGGAGCTTCTTGTGGTTAAGTTAGTTTCGAAGGAATGGCATCACTGGCCAGAGAACCTTTTTATCATTTGAAAGAACCTGGCCTACATTCAGGAGGCCAAGAGGCTGAATTCCAGGCAGGTCAGGTGGTCTTTGTTTTTAACTGGTTTAATTTCATCCTGACCTAATGACAAGGGTCTAAGAACCAGAAGCCGGATGCCATGTCCCGCCAGTTAGACAAACCGTAATGAGAGGAGCAGCCTACCACCATTTTGCCCCGAGGGAGGGTGGTAGCACCAATTCGTCGGGGAATCAACTCTTGTTCACAAAGCCCTAGGGGAGATTCCTGAGAGCGGTCCTCCAGGTCAGCTGTTCGTCCCAAGTTCCACCTGGTGCCAGGTGTTGCAATGGGGACAGTCTTCAAGAATGACTGCACATCCAGGGACTGCCAGGAACCTTGAGTTTATCTAGGGGAGGTATCAGTGGTCCGGGATGACGAGAGATATTCCTGGTGGACTGGGAGGGACTTGGAGCAGAGGAAAGGTGCTGCATGCCGCAAGGAGACATCCTGGATCTGCCTCTCATCCATGATTACCATCACCACCTCTCTGACCAACCAGCGTCGTCAGGAGTCAGCTATAGGGGTCGGGCTCCTATTACGAGACTCTCCAAGCCATGGCAGCTTCCGAAATTTAAATGCTCCAGTTCTCCAGAGTATGGATAGCTGGCGTAGCCTCTTTAAGGGCTTAGGTCATTCCCGTTCATCAATAATCATGTTTTGGGCACCAGGAATCAAGTATTTAAGGAACACCTCCACATAGGTTCCCTGCTCAATCGTAAGCCTTGCTAATGATTTTATCTAGCATTTGCTTTGTGCTGAGTTCTCACTCCTTGCTTCAGAGACTCTGCATCTGGGTCCACGCCATCCTCGTCAAGGGCTCTCCTCACATCTGTGTTCTGACCGATACCAAGAGGAGCCTGAGAAGGAACACATTCCATTCTTCAACAGAAATTTCTTCTTTGATCAGCACAGAAATGAAAAACTCTGGCAAAATTCTGGCAATCATGTAAAACTCAATATGGATCTTCAAACATGCAGAACCATCACTGAAACTACTGAAGACAGTTTGTTAAATATGACCATACTGTCTTTTCCTCCCTCATCAAGGTGAGAAATATTCCTTTGTCAATGGATAATCATAAAATGTGGGATTCACAATTTCATTTGTTAATTCCACTGTCAGAATTCTAGCATCAGATTATATTAAGTTTGCTTAAACAGAAAACAAACAGAGTCACTGCTAAGAATAAATATAAATAACAAATAAATTAACTTACACATGAATGGAATCCAATCTGTTTTATTTTGTCATTTTGATTGGAAATGAATGCTCTTAATGGCAAATTCAATTCTAACTACACAGATCAAGGATATTTTTTTATTAAAAATATAATACTGTGTTACTCGGAATATTTTAAACAACTAGTTATTTGTTTGTGCTGGATTGGCAGATATTTGATAGCATCCATGGAAACGAATAAACAGTCGACATTTCAGGTCTGAAGAAGGGTCTCGGCCTGAAACGTCGACTGTTTATTCATTTCCTTAGATGCTGCCTGACCTACTGAGTTCCTCCAGCATTTTGTGTGTGTTGCTCTGGATTTTTAGCATCTGCAGAATCTCTGATGTTTGAGCAGGGGAATCAGGATCCTGGTGAGTTTAATAGGAGAGAGGGAGGCGGAACCCAAGTAAGTTTCAAATGAACATGGGAAGCAGGAGACTGTGAATTTAAAGGGAATATGGTGAACACCTGATGAGTCAGATGTAAATATCAGGATCTCTGAATAATCAGACAGCAGATGATCAACTTTACTGCAATCTGAATATTATTTAATAATTAATAGAATAACATGCAAGATAACAGTTCAATCAAATGTTTCTCAAATTTGCCATTCAGCTGGAAATGTAAGTCCACAGATGCTGAAAATCCAAAGCATAACAAAAGCATATTGGAGAAACTGGGCAACTTTTCACAGAAATACACTTGACTCTTGAATGGAACAGCCACGACGAAATGACAGAGAAAACTCAATGGGCCAAATGGCCTAATTCTGCTCCAATATCTTATGGCCTTATGATATTATTACACTGCTTCACTAATGTCCTTCAGGGGAGAAATTCTCCCATCCTTACCTGGTCTGCCTTATATGTGACTCCAGACCCACAGCAATGTGATTGACTCCTAAATGCCCTCTGAAATGGCCGAGCAAGCCTTTCAGTTGTGTCCAACCCCTAAAAAGAAAATAATAAGGAATGAACCCGAACCCCGACAACCTGGCCTCGAACTCGGCGCTGGAAACGACAAGGGCAAAACCAGCCCTGTTGACCCTGCAAAGTCCTCCTTACCAACATCTGGGGATTTGTGCCAAAGTTGGGAGAGCTGTCTCACAGACTAGTCGAGCAACACCCCGACAGAGTTGTACTGACAGAATCATATCTTACAGTTAACATTCTGGATTCCACCATCACTATTCCTGAACATACTGTCTCACCGGCAGGACAGACATAGCAGGGGTGGTGGCACACTGGTATACAGTAGAGAGGGAGTTGCCCTGGCAACTCTCAACATTGACTCTGGACCCTATAAAGTCTCATGTCACCAGGTTAAACACGGGTAAGGAAACCTCCTGCTGATTACCACGTCCTGTCCTCCCTCAGCTGAGGAATCAGTACTTTTCCATGTTAAGCAGCATCTGGAGTTCTAGCATCAGATTATATTAGGATGACAAGGGCACAGAACGTACTCTGGGTGGGGAATTTCAATGTCCATCACCAAGAGTGGCTCGGTAGTACCACCACAGACCGAGCTGGTCGGGTCCTACTGGACACAGCTACTAGATCGGGACTACAGCAAGTGGTGAGGGAACCAACAAGAGGGAGAAACACACTTGACCTCATTCTCAGCAACCTGCCTGCCGCGGAAGCATCTGAACCTGACAGCATTGGTAGAAGTGACCACCCACAGTATTTGTGGAGACTAAATCCCGTCTCCACATTGAAGAAATCTTCCGCCATGTTGTGTGACACTACCACCGTCCTAAATGGGATAGATTTCGAACAGACCTAGCAGCCCAAGACTGGGCATCTGTGAGGCGCTGTGGGCCATCAGCAGCAGCAGAATTGTACTTGGCTACAATCTGTATCCTCATGGCCCGGCATATCCCCCACTCTAACATTACCAGTAGGCCAGGGGATTAACCCTGGTTCAATGAAGAGTGCAGGAGGGCATGCCAAGAACAGCACCAGGCATACCTCAATATGAGGCGTCACCCTGGTGAAGCCACAATACAGGACAACTTGTACGCCAAACACCGTAAGCAGCAAGAAATAGACAGAGCTAAGTGGTCCCACAACCAACAGATCAGATCTAAGCTTCGTAGTTCTGCTACATCGCCCGTGAATGGTGGTGGACAATCAAACAACTCACTAGAGGAGGAGACTCCACAAATATTCCCCATCCTCAATGACAGAGGAGCTCAGCATACCTGTGCAAAAAGTAAGGCTGAGACATTTGCAACAATCTTCAATCAGAAGTGCCAAGTAGATGATCCAGCTCGGCCTCCTCCAGAAGTCCCCCGCATCCCAGATGTCAGTGTGCAGCCAATCCAACTCACTCTACATGATATCAAGAAATGGCTGAAAGCACTAGATGCTGCGAAGGCTATGGGGCCAGACAAAATCCTGGCAATAGTCCTGAAGACTTGTGCTCCAGAACTTACTGCTCCACTAGCCAAGCTGCTCCAGTACAGCTACAGCATCAGCATTTACCCGGCAATGTGGAAAATTGCCCAGGTATATCCTTGTACACAAGAAACAGGACAAGTCTAACCCAGCCATTTACTGCCCTATCAGCCTACCCTCAATCATCAGCAAAGTAATGGAAGGGCCATCAACAGTGCTATCATGCAGCACCTACTCGACAACAATCTGCTTACGGATGCCCAGTTTGGGTTCCAACAAGGCCACCCAGCTCCTGACCTCTTCACCTCCATGGTCCAAACATGGACCAAAGAGCTAAATACCAGAGGTGAGGTGAGAGTGATAGCCCTCAACATCAAGGTAGCATTTGACCGAGTATGGCATCGAGGTGCCCTAGCTAAAATGGAGTTAATGGGAATTAGAGGGAAAACCCTCCGCTGGTTGGAATCATACCTGACACAAAGGAAGATGGTTGTGGTGGTTGGAGGTCAATCATCTCATCCTCAGGACATCACTGCAGGTCTTCCTCAGGGAAGAGTCCTAGGACCAACCATCTTCAGATGCATCATCAATGACCTTCCTTCTGTCATAAGGTCAGAAGTGGGGATGTTCGCAGATGGCTGCACAATGTTCTGCACCATTCGTGACTCCTCAGATAGTGAAGCAGTTCATACCCAAATGTAGCAGGACCTGGACAATATCCAGGCTTGGGCTGACATGTGGCAAGTAACATTCGAGCCACGCAAGTGCCAGGCAATGGCCATCTCCAACAAGAGAGGCTCTAACCATTGTACCTTGACATTCAATGGCATCACCATCACTGATTCCCCTACTATCAATATCCTTATCATTGACAAGAAACTGAACTGGTCTAGCCATATAAACACTGTGTCTACCAGAGCAGGTCAAAAGCTAGAAATCCTGTGGTGTGTAACTCAGCTCCTGACTCCCCGAAGTCTGTCAACCATCTACAAGGCTCAGGTCAGGAGTGTAATGGAATACTCACCACTCGGCTGGATGAGTGCAGCTTCATCAACACTCAAGAAGCTCGACACCATCCAGTACAAGGCAGCCCACTTGATTGGTACCCCTTCCACAAGCATCCAATCTCTCCACCATCAACAAACAGTTGCAGCAGTGTGCACTAGCTACAAAATGGACTGCAACAACACACCAAATTTCCTAAGGCAGCACGTTCCAGACCCACGACCGCTGCCATCTAGAAGGACGAGAACAGCAGATTCCTGGAAACACCACCACTTGGAAATCCCCCTCCAAGTTGCTCACCATCCTGACTTGGAAACATATCACTGTTCCTTCATTGTCACTGGGCCAAGATCATAGAATTCACTCCCTGACAACACTGTGGGTGTGCCTACACCTCAGGGATTGCAGCTTATCACCATCTTCTCAAGGACAACTAGGGATGGGCAATAAATGGTGGCGATGCCCACATTCCACAAATGAATAAATTATAAAAAAGTTCAAGGTCCATTAAAGAGGCATCCTGAAATGTAGAGGAGGCTCGACCAAACGCAGAGCAGTGAAGACAACTTAGCATTGAATGATCACTTTAATAATAAACCGCAAAATAACAAGTCACAAGAGGCCACAAGACAGGAGAGATTTGAAACTTAACATGAAAAGGCAACTAGGTAACTGAAGACTAGGAGCAACTGGTTGAGGTCGGCTGGTTTGGTGGGTGATCAAGGGCTGTGGATGAGAGTTGGGTTTAAATAGGCTGCAAGTGACGAGTGGCAGGTGACTCCTGTTAGATGGGTGGAGACTGGGAGGAGCCTGCCCGTGAAGGCCTGACGAGTAGGTGGCTAAGAGATGTTGGACTTGCCTGCATTACCTACATTCCACGAAGAAATATAAGAAAACTAGTAAAATGAGAAGGTTCGATAATGTTCCACATCGTTAACCAGTCATCAGAATTATAGGAAAATAAGTATTAAGTGAAAGCAGGGTCAGGATTTGGTGACAAGTAGAATAAAATAATAAACCTGTGACTAGATGGAGTAGAACTAATGCTTTAATTATTAGATCTGCTCTTGTGAATGAAGGAGATAATAAAAAGATCATTTATAGAAGAACAAGCAAAATACTCGGACTGGGTAGTAATCTACAGAGAGTTAAGTTTCATAGAAAACAGCTGGAATAAATAGGTTCTTTCACAGTGGACGGAGCTAACTCAATTGCTCACCATTGACATTAATGACCCAGAAGAGCAGTAGGTGAGGCTTTGAAGTTAGTCAATGGGCAGAAGGACATGTTGTGGTAAGGATCCCAATCCAGAGTCTAAAACATAACTTAAACCTTGTTTGATTCTGATGTTTTTAATCCAAAATTCTTTTGGCAGTCAGGAAAGAGGCACAAAACTTGTTGCTTCATGACCATTTTATTACGTGTTAATGGAAAAGGTTCAAAGTAAATCTATTATCAAAGTACATATGCTGAGATTCATTTTCTTGTGGGCATACTCAATAAATCCATAATAGAATCAATTGAAGACCGCACCAACTTGGGCTTTCAACTAATGTGAAAAGGCATCAAACTGTACAAATATAAAAGTAAAGAAATAACAATAATACATAAAAAGCAATACATTTTGAGAAATACATGTTGAGAGTGAGCCAGTTATCTGTTTTCTGAGATTAATGTAGGATTACTGTCATGTTTGACTGTCATACACCAACATCTGTTGCCCAACTCCACTCTACCTTTCCTGGTTCCAGCTGCCAATCATCCTTCTCCCTTCCTCTGGCCACTTATCACTTACAGGCCTCCGCCTCAACTCTCTCCCCTCCTTTTTAAGCTGGCTATCTACCCTCTCTACTCTCAGTTCTGGTGCAGGGTCTCGCTTCGAAATGTCGACAGTTCCTTCTGCCCCCCCCCCCACAGATACCTGCCTGACTCACTGAGATCTTTCAGCACATTGATATTTGCTCCAGATTCCAGTATTTGCATCTCTTACACCTTCAGGTTTCTGAGTTTTGTGACTGGTGTTTGGCACACCCTGCTGGTCAGACAGATTCATAAAACAAATGAATAAATAATTGCTCTGCTCCCTGTGTTAATGTGCAACTATGTAAAATAATCTCCCATTAGACGTGGCTGATGAAGATGAATTTTTTTTGTGTACCTTAGAAGTTAAGTTTGCTACCAATGATAATTAAACCTGATTCTGATTCAGATAAGTATAACACGATTGATAAATTAGGGAAAGTCATTTGTATTACTTGGGCCTCATTGGTTATAATGTAATATCTACAAGGAGCTAGAGAGCGACTTAAAAATTACTTTGGAAATGAAGAAGCTGAATGAAAGCCATTGCTCACCAGGAACCAAGGAGGGAAATCTAGTTAGATGAGGACAGGGTTGAGCTTGCAAATGAGTGACTCTCATCTGTCTTCATGGTCAAGACAATGGATGAGGTAGGAGTTATTGGAAATTGAAGATGAAGATGATGGTATTAACAAGGAGATATTTTAAAGATGGTTGTAAGTCAAAGTGGGAAATTGCCCAGTCTAGATGGGATGAATCCGAAGTTGCTGAACAAAGTAGAGGTAGATGTTACAAAAGCTCTGGCCAGATCCTAAGAGTCCACATTGGATATGGGAGTGGTGCTATGATTTCAGTATTATTCCCTCAGCCAGGAAAGGATTTTATTTGTCAAATGAAGACGGTTGAAGAATGGGAAAGTTTGAGGGAATTATTCCAGGACTAAACAAGATAGCATTGTGAAAAATAAGTGTTAAAGATCAGTGGATTTTGCAGATGTATTTAGTGTCGATTTTGTTTGACAAATTTGTTTGAAATAATGGGTGAAAGTAATTTGCTTTAAGAATGTAAGGAAAAGTGAACATTAAAATAACGCCTAACAGATGACTCAGCACCATTAATTCCTGTGGGATTCAAAAGGCAATGTTCACATGGATAAAATTGGCTAAGCAATAGAAAGAGAATTATGCCTGTCGTCTGAAGAGAAGTGTGCAGTAATCTCCAGCAGGGGTCACTATTGGGGCCACTCTAATTTCCTGGTGTGTACATACTGTACTGTATACCTGGAAATCTTTCAATGTGGGAAACTCACACAAAACCTGGAACTATAATAAACAGAAGAATCATAACAGATTAAGAGGCCTAAGAACAAATAAGTGGAAGAACATTCACATGACAGGTGAAGTTTAATATAGAGAAGTATGAAAAGATTGGAAGTATGAAGACAATATGAACAAAGGCTGCAAAGATGGAATAAAGTAGAAAGTATTTGAAATACTCAGTAGGTCAGGCAGCATATGTGGAGAGAAAAACATTTCAGGACAATGACCCTTCTGTTTCAACCAAAACAAACTTCCACTGTATACACAAACAACAGGAATTCTGCAGATGCTGGAAATTCAAGCAACACACACCAAAGTTGCTGGTGAACGCAGCAGGCCAGGCAGCATCTGTAGGAAGAGGTGCAGTCGACGTTTCAGGCCGAGACCCTTCGTCAGGACTAACTGAAGGAAGAGTGAATAAGGGATTTGAAAGTGGGAGGGGGAGGGGGAGGGGGAGGTCCAAAATGATAGGAGAAGACAGGAGGGGGAGGGATAGAGCCAAGAGCTGGACAGGTGATAGGCAAAAGGGGATACGAGAGGATCATGGGACAGGAGGTCTGGGAAGAAAGACAAGGGGGCGGGGGGGACCCAGAGGATGGGCAAGAGGTATATTCAGAGGGACAGAGGGAGAAAAAGGAGAGTGAGAGAAAGAATGTGTGCATAAAAATAAGTAACAGATGGGATACGAGGGGGAGGTGGGGCCTTAGCGGAAGTTAGAGAAGTCGATGTTCATGCCATCAGGTTGGAGGCTACCCAGACGGAATATAAGGTGTTGTTCCTCCAACCTGAGTGTGGCTTCATCTTTACAGTAGAGGAGGCCGTGGATAGACATGTCAGAATGGGAATGGGATGTGGAATTAAAATGTGTGGCCACTGGGAGATCCTGCTTTCTCTGGCGGACAGAGCGTAGATGTTCAGCAAAGCCGTCTCCCAGTCTGCGTCGGGTCTCGCCAATATATAAAAGACCACATCGGGAGCACCAGACGCAGTATATCACCCCAGTCGACTCACAGGTGAAGTGTTGCCTCACCTGGAAGGACTGTTTGGGGCCCTGAATGGTGGTAGGGGAGGAAGTGTAAGGGCATGTGTAGCACTTGTTCTGCTTACACGGATAAGTGCCAAGAGGGAGATCAGTGGGGAGGGATGAGGGGGACGAATGGACAAGGGAGTTGCGTAGGGAGCGATCCCTGCGGAATGCAGAGAGAGGGGGGGAGGGAAAGATATAAAAACCTGCCTGTCCTGGCCGACCTATTGTCTCAGCTTGCTCCTGCCCCACCGAACTCATTTCTGCATACCTCGACACGGTTTTATCACCCCTTGTTCAATCCCTTCCGACCTATGTTCGTGACACTTCTCACGCTCTTAAACTTTTCGATGATTTTAAGTTCCCTGGTCCCCACCGCTTTATTTTCACCATGGATGTCCAGTCCTTATATACTTCCATTCCCCCATCAGGAAGGTCTCAAAGCTCTACGCTTCTTTTTGGATTCCAGACCTAATCAGTTCCCCTCTACCACCACTCTGCTCCGTCTAGTGGAATTAGTCCTTACTCTTAATAATTTCTCCTTTGGCTCCTCCCACTTCCTCCAAACTAAAGGTGTAGCTATGGGCACCCATTATGGGTCCTAGCTATGCCTGCCTTTTTGTTGGGTTTGTGGAACAATCTATGTTCTGAACCTATTCTGGTATCTGTCCCCCACTTTTCCTTCGCTACATCGACAACTGCATTGGCGCTGCTTCCTGCATGCATACAGAACTCGTTGACTTTATTAACTTTGCCTCCAACTTTCACCCTGCCCTCAAGTTTACCTGGTCCATTTCCGACACCTCCCTCCCCTTTCTAGATCTTTCTGTCTCTGTCTCTGGAGACAGCTTATCCACTGATGTCTACTATAAGCCTACTGACTCTCACAGCTATCTGGACTATTCCTCTTCCTACCCTGTCTCTTGCAAAAACGCCATCCCCTTCTCGCAATTCCTCCGTCTCTGCCGCGTCTGCTCTCAGGATGAGGCTTTTCATTCTAGGACAAGGGAGATGTCTTCCTTTTTTAAAGAAAGGGGCTTCCCTTCCTCCACTATCAACTCTGCTCTTAAACGCATCTCCCCCATTTCACGTACATCTGCTCTCACTCCATCCTCCCGCCACCCCACTAGGAATAGGGTTCCCCTGGCCCTCACCTACCACCCCACCAGCCTCCGGGTCCAACATATTATTCTCCGTAACTTCCGCCACCTCCAACAGGATCCTACCACTAAGCACATCTTTCCCTCCCCCCCCCTGCATTCTGCAGGGATCGCTCCCTACGCAACTCCCTTGTCCATTCGTCCCCCCATCCCTCCCCACTGATCTCCCTCCTGGCACTTATCCGTGTAAGCGGAACAAGTGCTACACATGCCCTTACACTTCCTCCCTTGCCACCATTCAGGGCCCCAGACAGTCCTTCCAGGTGAGGCAACACTTCACCTGTGAGTCGACTGGGGTGATATACTGCGTCCGGTGCTCCCGATGTGGCCTTTTATATATTGGCGAGACCCGACGCAGACTGGGAGATGGCTTTGCTGAACATCTACGCTCTGTCCACCAGAGAAAGCAGGATCTCCCAGTGGCCACACATTTTAATTCCAAATCCCATTCCCATTCTGACATGTCTATCCACGGCCTACTCTACTGTAAAGATGAAGCCACACTCAGGTTGGAGGAACAACACCTTATATTCCGTCTGGGTAGCCTCCAACCTGATAGTATGAACATCGACTTCTCTAACTTCGGCTAAGGCCCCACCTCCCCCTCGTACCCAATCTGTTACTTAATTTTATGCACACATTCTTTCTCTCACTCTCCTTTTTCTCCCTCTGTCCCTCTGAATATACCTCTTGCCTATCCTCTGGGTCCCCCCCCCCTTGTCTTTCTTCCCAGACCTCCTGTCCCATGATCCTCTCGTATCCCTTTTGCCAATCACCTGTCCAGCTCTTGGCTCTATCCCTCCCCCTCCTGTCTTCTCCTATCATTTTGGATCTCCCCCTCCCCCTCCAACTTTCAAATCCCTTACTCACTTTTCCTTCAGTTAGTCCTGACGAAGGGTCTTGGCCTGAAACGTCGACTGCACCTCTTCCTACAGATGCTGCCTGGCCTGCTGCGTTCACCAGCAACTTTGATGTGTGTTGCTTCCACTGTATACAGTTGCAGTGACGTTGATAATTCCCCTGCCAATCTGGCTTGACTCAAGTTGATTTTATATACTTACTTCATATAAAAACAATCCTCCAATTGGTTGCTGTTTCCACTGTTTACCAAGTTGCTCAATAGCTCAATCAATTAACTGAACGACTCTAACCTTGGCTTTGAAGATTAGCAAAGTCTATAGTTTTTTTTATATATTTTGTGTCCCTACCTAGCTCCACTCAGTGATTTATGCAACACTGGAAAGTGAGGCAAGTTACCAGTCCCAGCCTCAATGGAACCTCATCCAGAACTGCGTCCAAGTCCTTTGCACTTGCCTCTTTGCTTGGACCCTCACACACGGCCATATTCACTGCATTTTGAGGGAGTTGTCTGATGAGCTGCTGACTGACCACGCTAGGGATCTCTGGGTGCTCCGCTTTCCTTCCACATCACAGACGCGATGGTTAATTGAGCCTTGTGTGGGGGTGAGTAGTAGAATCTGGGGGAAGTTAATGAGGATGTGGGGAGAAGAAAAAAACGAGATCAAAGCAGGATTTTGAGATTAATACCACTTTCAATGGGATCCTAGTTCATAGCTCCTTGAAATGGCAATATAAGTCGATAAGGTGGTTAAGAAAGCTTATGGAATGCTTGCTTTTATTAATTGAGGCTTTGAGTTCAAAAGTTAGGAGGTTATATTGTAATTTTGTAAATCTGGTTAGGCCACATCTGGAGTAATGCATGTAGTTCTGGTCACCCTGCTATAGGAAGGATGTTGAGGCTTTGGAGAGGGTGCAGAAGAGGTTTACCAGGATGCTGTCTGGTTTAGAGGGCATGTGCTATCACGAGAGGCTGGATAAATTTGAATTGTGTTCTCTGGAGCACCAAAGGCTGAGGGGAGATGTGATAGAGGTTTACAAAATTATGAGAGGCATAGAGAGAGTGGACAGAGAGTATCTGTTCCCCAGGGTTGGAATGTCTGATACCAGAGGGTATGCATTGAAAGTGAGGGGGGTAGGTTCAAGGAGGATGTGAGGAGTAAGTTTTTTACTCAGAGAGTGGTGGATGCCTGGAATGTGCTGCCTGGTATGGTGGTAGAGGCAAATACATTAGAGAGACATTTTGGATAGACACCTGGGAACTGAATAAACAGTTGACGAGATCCTTCATCAGGACCGAAAAGGGGGAAGACACCAGTATAAAAGGGTGAGGGGAGGGGAAGGAGGATTACTAGAAGGTGAAAGGTGAAGCCAGGTGGGTGGGAAAGGTAAAGGGCTGGAGAGGAAGGAATCTGATAAGAGATGAGTGGACAATAGGAGAAAGGGAAGGAGGAGGTGATAAGCAGGTGAGAAGACTTAAGAGGCCGGGGTGGGGATTGGAAGAAGAGGGGAGGGGGAGAGAAATTTTTTAACCAGAAGGAGAAATTGGTATTCATGCCATTAGGTTGGAAGCTACCTGGACAGAATGTAAAGTGTTGCCCCCTCACCCAGGGTGTAATATTTCGAATAACTTCCTGTGTTTCACTTTATCAAATGCTTTTGTGTAGTCGATAAAACAAACAAATAAATCTTTCTGCACTTGAATAGCTCGTTCTAATAGTATCCTTAACATCAGTATTGCGTTTCTTGTACCTTTGTCTTTCACAAAACCACATTGTCCTTTACCTCTTTCAGCTTGTATCTTATTTTTAGCTCTTGTCATCAAAATTCTTAGAAGTATCTTAGTGATATGACTCATTAAACTTATGGTCCTATGTAATTCACAATCTATTGCTCCAGGTTTCTTAGGAAGAGTGATAAATACTGATTTTTTCATCTCTTCTGGTAATTATTCCAGTCTCATAAATGTCATTGATTAAGTCAGTTTTTTCAATTCCATAATCTTCAAGGGTGATAATTTGTTCTATTACTAATTCGTCAGGACCTGCTGCTTTTCCTTTCTTCATCTTATTTATTACATTACAAACGTCAGATTTAAAAATACTTGGACCTTCAATGTTCTTTTTAATTTCTGGTTTTTCGCTCGATCGTCTTCAAACAATTCTTGAATATACTCAGTCCATCTGTTCATAATCTCATCTTTTTCCATTGCTTTGCTTTGCTTTCAAACATCCACCTGAAGAACAGAGGAGCTTTTTACCAGTGATATTCTTGATTTGTTGATGTAACCTTTTTGGATCAGTAATAGGGATTTTTTCTAATTGCTCACATTCCTGGTTTAACTGTTCTTCTTTGGCTTTTTGACATAAGCTTTTAACATTTTATCTAAGAATTTATATTCTATAGGATTTGCTTTCTTCTGTCTCCTTTCTTCCATTAGATTTTTGATTTCATCTGTCATCCATTTATGTGTTTTTTTCTTTTTGAGGAATCACTGACTTGGCTGATTCTACCAAGGCATCCTTTAGAGAGTTAAACTTAATTTCTACATGATTGCTATCATCTTCAACAGATTCTATTTCTAGACTTTGAAATCTATTCCTTACTTCAATTGTAAATTTTTGTCTTAAGTTTTCTTCTTTAATTAATTGCCAGTAGTCAAGGGATTTTCAGGTTTTTGCTTCTTTAGTTTTTTTAAGTTTTACTTTTACATGACATATTACTGGGTTATGGTCACTATTACAGTCTGCACCTGGATATGTTTTGCATTGAGTCACTGAGTTTCTAAATCTTTGGTTTATAGTAATAAAGTCAATTTGATTTTGGGTGTTGTCACCTGGACTTTTCCAGGTCCTTAAGCATCTCAAATGGTTTTTAAAGTAGGTATTCAAAATGACCTGATTATTCATCTTGCACCATTCTACCCATTTCTTGCCTCTTTCATTTCTTTCCCCTAGTCCAAATTTTCCTATGGTATTTTCATCAGCATCTTGTCCTACTTTAGCATTTAGATCTCCCATGACAATAACAATATCTTGAGATTTGCATCCATTCTTTGCTTGTTCAAGCTCTTCATAGAATTTATCTATATCCTCATTTGTTCCATCTGTTGTTGGTACATATACCTGTATAATAGCTAAATAAAATGGTTGTCCTCTGAATCTAACAAGGAGCACTCTTTCTGATATTGCCCAATGTCCTAAAGCACTTTTTGCCATGTTTTCATCCATAAGAATTCCTACTCCATTAGTATGGGATGTTCCACAAGAATAAATTAGTGTTTTATTTCTATTCTGACATGTTCCAGCACCTATCTAACGAACTTCACTAATTCCCATGATGTTAATCTTCAGTCTTTCTATTTCATTTATCACATTGTCCAATCTTCCTGCTTGATATAGAGTTCTTACATTCCAAGTGGCAATAATTTTCTTTTCTGTTACTTGAATTTTATGAGCAGTAGCTTGATGATAGTTAGGGATCCCCTGCTGCCCAGAATCAACCCTACCGAGCAAAGCATCTTCAGTATTGTCTTGAAGATCCTCTTGACGCTGTTGTTGTGTGATACATTTTGTGAGTTTGACCATGGTTTTCTTAGCAAATGGATTCTAGGAAACCTAGTATCAAGCAATGGTGGTTTGTTATTGCCTATCGTTGGGCGAACTAAAGAAACCGTCATTTCTCTTCCCAAATGTTCATCTGCCTGTACTATAGCTGTTGACATTTGAGGTCCTAACTCATCCGCCTTCTCCGTCATAAGTTCAGTTACTGAACCTGCCGGATCTGCCATTGCCCTTCGCTCGTATCCTGAGCAGGAACCCTTGCAGGTGCTACTGTTCCGGGTCAGAGCGGCCCTGGAAGCAATGAATGACTAAGGGGTAACTCCACTTTCCCCAGAGCTCTGAAAGTCCCCAATCAGAGCCTCATCACCGGTTGCAGTTTAGAGTCTTACCGAGACTTATAGCTTTTATATTCCATGTTTTTTATCACCCATTCTTTTTCCGTTTTGTCGTGCGAGGGGAGTGTGTTTGGAGGTTGATGTTCTGTTGTGTTCTGTTAGTTTTGATTGTGCGGGGGAGGGGTTGATTTTGGGGGTAGGTTGTTCTGTTTTGTGTGAAGGGAGAGGGGTCTTGAGAGTTGATGATCGGAATGCCCTTCTTTTTTTGTTGGGGGGGGTGGGTTTTATGATTCTCTCTGAACAACCCTTAGGTTCTTTCTTTGTTTCATGGATATCTGGAGAAGATGAATTTCAGAGTTGCATATGGATACATACTTTGTTGATAAATGACCTTTGAACTCCCAGCACCATCACAGCATGCCTATAACTCACTTACCATAACCCTAACTGTACATCTTTGGAATGTGGGAGGAAACCAGAGCACCTGGAGGAAACCCACAGAGTTGTGGGAAGAATGTACAGGCTCCTTACAAACGGTGGTGGGTATCAAACCCCGAATGGTAATCACAGGCGCTGTTAAGCGATTGCTACACTATGGTACCAAATGCTAGATGTTGCAAGGTTTCAATTACTCTACTCATGAAAAAATCCCAAGTTTAAGTAGTAGTCTTGAATATTCAATACAGTGCACGTCTATGGTGACAAATGGACTCACAAGACTATGTATGTTGTTATTATCAAATACACTAAAAAACAGGGAAATGCTGTTTGTGTGCCACTGAGACAGATCATTCCATGCATTGAGACAGTAAAAAGCCCATTGCTTTGCTTTGCTTTTAGTTAGTTGCACGGTGGGTTTTTTTGGGGGGGGGGGGTTTTCTTTTTTTTCCATTGATATATATAAAATTTAGTATACTATTATGTTATCTTGGTTTCTTATGTTTAAATTACATTGTTTGTAGTATTTTTTTTGGTATTGCTACCTTCTGGAACTTTATTATATTTTAACATTGTATTAATGTTTATATGGTTTACCTTTTTGTATACTTATTCAATAAAAAGATTTAAAAAAAAAGACAACAGCTTGCAGAATATAGTGCTACAGTGCAGAGAAAGTGGTGTGTAGGCAGACAAACCATTTCATTCCCAACAACAGGCACGCAGAATATCTCTAATACACAGGAATTCAGTAAACTGTTCAAGAAATGCACAGATGTATTTTCTATGAACCCAGAACTCTGGCAGAATGACAATCATTAACAGAGGAATTATCTACAAGTCCAGATATCCAAATCCAGATTACAGTCATGCACTCTTTTTATTGAGTCATACAGTAATTTAGGCAAATTACAATTATGACTTTGGAAATGTACTTTACTCATAGTAACAAAATAGAATGTTTGTCTATAACGAAATGGAACCTGCATTACACCAGAGTGCTTTCCTAATAGTGTTCGTGCAACGTTATGCCAATGGACCTTGAGTATATGACAAACTGCAAAAAGACAAGCAGATTTGGTTACTGGGAGAATGCCGAGTACACCAGTTAAACAGACTAACAGAATGCACCCTGTCCTTGAACTGGCGCGGGTAGATAACATTAGTGTATAAAGGAGTGACTATGCTGTCTGTGTTTTCAAAGCTATCATCGGCTCTTGTGCGGTGCTAGTCTTCTCTTGCAGCAAGTAAAATAAATGCACTTATGATTGACCCATTCTGAGCTAATCATTTGTTATAAGATGTAGCGGAAAGGTGCTCGACATGGCTGTACACCCTGGTACACCATCCTCCTAAATGGATAATGATAGCATTGAAGTCAAGAGGACTACATTGAACAAGTCAAAAGGGTAGATGCTGAGAAGGCAATTCTCTCATGGGAGCATTGAAAACATGGAGTGTGCACAATGTGAGGACTTGGACTTTGACTTAAGACTAAGATGAGAAGGAATTCCTTCTCTCAGGTGATTGTGAATCTTTGGAATTCTGTACCTCAGAGTGATTAAGGCTAAGACAAATTTGTGAAACATAAGGGATTCAAAGTTGAGGAGTTTGAGGTCAACAATCAGATCTGCCAAGTTCTTGTGGACCAGACCTGAGGAGCCATATGACCTTATCCTGCTCCTAATTCTTTAATAAACACCCCATGACTATTCCTCTATTGTGGACCACATTTCACCACCAGGGAGCCATATGGAACTTCAAGCCCCAAGAAATTAATGAGAATAATAAGGACCTAGTAGATATTTTTGCAAATTGTCACTTTAACTCTTCATTTTGAGTTTATATTTTGCTTGTTATAATTGATTATTTTTGTAGTAAACTTTGCTGGAGAGACTTAAGGAAGGGAAATTTTATCTCATGTTACTTCACTGCAAACTTGCTTCAACCAACCCTGAGGGAAAACAGTTCTGTGTTATATGCTTCCAAAGAAGGTTGATATATGTTGGCAAATATGTTATCATTATATCAATGATATAATGATAATTTATATTTGCATAACATCCTTTAATAACCACACAACCCAGAACATGCTCTTGTCTTACAGCTGCCAACAGGAAGAAGGTACTAGAGCCTCAGGATTCACACCACCAGGTTCAGGAACAGATATTACCCCTTAAACATCAGGCTCCTAAACTAGTGGGGATAGTTCCACTCAACTTTACCTGCCGCATCATTGAAATGTTCCCACAACCTAGGAACTCACTTTCATGGACTTCATCTCGTGTTCTTGATATCCATTGCTTATTTATTTATTATTATTGTTTCTTCTTTTGTATTTGCAGAGTTTGTTGTCTTTTGCTCTCTGGTTGAAAGTCCTGGCTGGGTGGTCTTTCATTGATTCTTTTATAGCTATTATTTTTTTGATTTGTTGAGTATGCCCACAAGAAAATAAATCTCAGGGTTGAATGTGGTGATATCCATGTACTTTGATAACAAATTTACTTTGAACTTTATGTAGCTAAAATGTCTTGAAATACTTCACAAGGTTTTCCACAGTAAGTTTCCATGGGCTCTGATCCATTTATTTATTTAGAGATACAGCACAGAATTAGACCCAATGAGCCGCACCACCGAATTAACCCTAGCCTAACCAGAGGACAATTTACAAAGACCAATTAACCTACTAACCGGTACACCTATACGCTGTAGGAGGAAACCAGAGCATCTGGAGGAAACACAGGTAGTTCAAGGGGAGAGCATGCAAGCTCCTTATAGACAGCGATGGAATTGTTCTCCAAACTCCAGAATGCCCCGAGCTGTAACAGTGTCGCGCTAGCTGTTATGCAACCGTGGCTGAGCCATACAATGCAGCTCTTCTTGGCGTAAGCAAACCAATGACGTGCCAGAAAGATCACTGTACCGAGGCCACACACAGATGGCTAACTTTATCACGTTGTTTCAGCATCCCTGCTTCACAACGGCAAAGCAAGCGAGATCAGCCGAAAGCCTCCGTTAAAGGTGGGCTACCTGTCACCACTCAGCTCCATAAATGGCCATCAATGTCAGCTCACTGTCTTCACCTCCTTCTAAATGAGAACTTGGATCGTTTGTGGTACCAACCATTGCAACTCTTGTCTACTTCAATGAGATGAGGTGCATTGGATATCATAGCTGGCTGTTCCATCTTCTTTTCCTCTTTTCAGAGGAGAGGTTGATACCCTGACACAGTGGTGCCAAGATAGCAATGTCCAAAAAACAAAAGAGCTGATTGTGGATTACAGGAGGAACAGAGACAGGCTCGGCCCGATCGACATCAATGGGACTGCAGCTGAGATGGTTAGTGGTTTCAGGTTCCTCAGTATAGACATCACCCAAGATCTCACCTGGACTGTACACACTGGCTATGTGGCAAAAAAAGCACAACAGCACCTCTTCCACCTCAGGCGACTGAAGAAGTTCTGCATGAGCCTCCAAATCCTCAAGACCTTCAACAGGGGCACAATTGAGAGCATCCTGACTGGTTGTATCAACGCCTGGTACAGAAATTGCGCAAACCTTGGTCACTGGGCATTGCAGAGAGTGGTACGGACAGCCCAGCGCATCTGTGGATGTGAACTTCCCTGCATTGAAGACATTTATAGCAGCAGATGCAGAAAGAAGTCCTGGAAGATCATTGGGGACACCAGTTACCCCAACCATAAACTGTTGCAGCTGCTTCCATCTGGCAAACGATATCACAGCATTAAAGCCAGGACCAACAGGCTATGGGACAGCTTCTTTCTACAAGCCATTAGGCTTCTAAATTCACATGTCTGTACATTGCGAAGGAGTCATAATGCAAAGATTTTTACTCTCACACATTGTGGGATGGATGCAAGATTTTAATAAATTCAATTCAATTCAATTCAAAAAATAGCATCCTCTGTATGGCTTCCCACTGCACTGCTCTGCGCTGTCTACTATTCTGCAATGATTATCTGCTTCCTGATATCTCTTTGTCATTATCATTCATTTCCCTTCATCCATGCACTGCAAGTCCTCTTCTTCTTCTTGGGCCCTTCAGTCCCTTAGCAGACATCCCACCTCTCCCAGAAGTTCCGGGAGTCTCCCGCATATTGATAGTGGCTCCCTGATGCCCAGAAATTATATACAATATCCCGGAAATCGATGTTTTTGAGAGGGAGAGGGAGAACGAGCATCCTGATTGGTCTCTGTTTGTGCTAAGTAGACCTATCAGTTTTCTCTGTGGGCGGGCTTTACAGTCGACCTCAAAAATAATGAGTGTTGCTCGCTGCACTGTTTACAACAGTGACTTTTCTATTGCCCATGGTGGGTTAAAACTGTAAAAGACACGTTGAGGTGAGTTTAACAGGTGTCATTCGTTCATTAGTATAGCTAACGTTATTTAAACTAGCTGGCTAGCTGCTAAGGAGCTACTCTGTAGATCTCCTACGTGATGAGACCAAACTCCCTGTAGACTTGCTTAAAGTTGTAATAGAAGCATGATAATTTTATATAATATAAGTACATATTTTAGTGTCACATTTTCTGCATATACCCAACTTGGTTTACAGATTAGACAAAATCACTAAACAAAGTATTACATGCACCCTCGAGGAAATCTGCAGATGCTGGAATTTCAAGCAATACACATAAAAGTTGCTGGTAAACGCAGCAGGTCAGGCAGCATCTCTAGGAAGAGGTACAGTCGATGTTTCGGGCCAAGACCCTTCGTCAGGACTAACTGAAAGAAAAGCTAGTAAAAGATTTGAAAGTGGGAGAGGGAGAGGGAAAATCCGAAATGATGGGAGAAGAGAGGAGGGGGAGGGATGGAGCCAAGAGCTGGACAGGTGATTGGCAAAGGGGATATGAGAGGATCATGGGACAGGAGGCCTACGGAGAAAGAAAGGGGGGGGAACCCAGAGGATGGGCAAGGGGTATAGTCAGAGGGACAGAGGGAGAAAAAGGAGAGAGAGAGAAAAAGAATGTATGTATATAAATAAATAACGGATGGGATACGAGGGGGAGGTGGGGCATTAGCGGAAGTTTGAGAAGTCAATGTTCATGCCATCAGGTTGGAGGCTACCCAGACGGAATATAAGGTGTTGTTCCTCCAACCTGAGTGTGGCTTCATCTTTACAGTAGAGGAAGCCGTGGATAGACATATCAGAATGGGAATGGGATGTGGAATTAAAATGTGTGGCCACTGGGAGATCCTGCTCTCTGTGGCGGACAGAGCGTAGGTGTTCAGCGAAACAATCTCCCAGTCTGCATCGGGTCTGGCTTCAGCGAAAAGATCTCCCCACCTCCCCCTTATACCCCATCCGTTACTTATTTATATACACACATTCTTTTTCTCCCTCTGTCCTTCTCACTATACCCCTTGCCCATCCTCTGGGCTTCCCCCTCCTCTCCCATTTCTTTCTCCCTAGGCCTCCTGTCCCATGATCCTCTCATATCCCTTTTGCCAATCAACTGTCCAGCTCTTGGCTCCATCCCTCCCCCTCCTGTCTTCTCCTATCATTTCGGATCTCCCCCTTCCCCTCCCACTTTCAAATCTCTTACTACCTCTCCTTTCAGTTAGTCCTGACGAAGGGTCTCGGCCCAAAACATCGACTGTACCTCTTCCTAGAGATGCTGCCTGGCCTGCTGCGTTCACTAGCAACTTTGATGTGTGTTGCTTGTCATGCACCCTGGGAGTTCGACCGAGCGGGGGGGCGCGGGATGCTACCTCCCTGAAATGAGTTTTTGCAGGGTGGGATGTCTACCTTAGGCCATTGATGACCTTCTGTCTCCATTGTCCAAAGTTGATGGTATGGTTGGAGTTCATCAATGTTTCTGTAACCCATTGCATCCACCGTACAGGGGATTGGCCTATACAGCTTCACCAGAGCTATGTTGGCCGGCCTTATCTATTTCTACCTCTCACAATGGAGACGTAGGATTGGACTTGAGCGCAGCACTGCGAGTCACTTAGAATTATCTTCTGGTGCTCAGTCTCCGCAAATCTGTTGTGTGTGCAGCTGTGCTGACACATACAAACACTGGTGAGAACAGCACATTGCACTATTCTGCCTTGAATCACCCACAGTGTTGGCAGTCCATTTCTCCAAGCCTGCAATAATGTAAAAATGGCAACAGAGTTCACATGACAAAGTATGGTATATAGTATTTCTGCGACTGTACTGTCATCCATCTGGAACTGTGTGAGAAAGGGGATGTGGGAATTGTTCAAAGTTCAAAGCAAGTTTGTTATCAAAGTACATACCGTATGTGCGAGGCCTCCATCAGTAAGGGTCGCCCATGGATTTTGCATCCTGGCCGCCAAAGTACGCACGCCTGGGCAGTACGATATGGAGAGCAAGCTGTTGCCTATCTGCAAGCTCCCCCTCTCCACACATCTGATGAACCCAAAGGAACGGTAGAGACCGAAACTGTTTGGTACCAGCAGTATTGCAGGAGTTGCCAGACACCATTGAACTCAATGTAGGACTGCCTTACAGACTCCAGCTCTGAGTTTTTTCCTCAAGATTTACTCTTAAAGCCTTCGCCGTGAGTGGGTTTAGCCGCAAGGCAGCAGAGGTCTGAGATCTGAGTTTTCCTTCTCCTAGATGAGCTGCCAACCACGGCAAGGTACATATCTGTCACCATGTACCACCCTGAGATTCATTTTCTTGCAGGCATTCACAACAGATACAAAGTAACAGAATAGAATCAAGGAAAAAGTGCACATGACAAAGATTGACAACGTGCAAAAGAGAACAATCTGTGCAAATGTTAAAAATAAATAAATAAATATCGAGAGCACGAATTGTAGGGTCCTTAAGAGTGAGTCCATAGGTTGTGGAATCAGTGTTGGGGTGAGTGAAATATGCCCTCTGGTTCAAGAGCCTTATGTTAGAAGGGAATGATTATGAATTGAGCCAAACATTAGTTGATTAAGGGCCTTAAATTCAGCAAGTCAAGTCAAGTCAAGATTGTTCTCATGTGCAAAGAAAGGGGGAGCTATGGATGTCATGAAAACCTTGCTTGCAACATCACAGGCAAGTAGCTACAGACACCACAGAGAATATAACTTACACATAAGTTATACAGAGCTCCTATCCTGCAACTTTTATCTCATTTCTGTCATCTGGTCTTGCAATCAGATATAAAGCAGTGAAATTCTAGATGCTTCAAGAGCTAAGAAATTATTTTTCAAGTCGTGCCTGAGCTGTTTAAAATGGAACACACTTAGCTGGAGGCCTGCTTTGTGGCCACAACTGAACAGAATATTCCTTATTGCTCCACAATGATATGACGCAGGTTCGAGAAACAGTGTCAGGGCTGTAGGCTCAGTCAGCCTTTCGGAGGTTGAAGAGAATCCTTTCAAGTCATATGTGCATCAACCAAATAATTTATAAAACAGTTATAGCTTTATATTGCAAGTCTAAGATAGTAACATTTTTTTTGCTGATCTGCTTGTTGTTGCAAAGGACATTGAAAGCTGCTTTTGTGCCATTATGACGGCATGCTGTGTGAATTTTAGCTGTTACCCTCAAGGGAGCAACTTTCCAATCTAGTGTCACCACCGCTGCCCGTTTTTTCTTTCCTTCTATTAAGCTCAGCTAAATTAGCAATATATTATTGCTTACCCAAACATCAAGCAATCTTTCTATAAATAGTAACAGCAGACATTTAACAGTTGCTGCAGAAATCCCATTAGTACGATCTTGTGTGTGAACAAGGACTGTTTACCTCACAACCACCACCATTCAAACCGTGCCGTGACAGGTAAGCCACTCTTAAATATGAATGACCATGTTTTGTTTTACAGTGGAATGCTTATGATTAACGTGTCATAGAGTCATAGAAAAGTACAGCACAGAAAAAGGCCCTTCAGCCCATCTAGTCCACACTGAAACCATTTAAACTGCCTACCCCCATTGACCTGAACTGGGACCATAGCCTTCCATGCCCCTACCATCCACGTACCTATTCAAACTTCACGTAAGCGTTGCCACCACTTGTGCTGGCAGCTCGTTCCATACTCTCACAACCCTCTGAGTTTTCCCTCATGTCAACACTACCTTTTCCCAGTTGTAGTCTGAAAAATCAACTCATAAAGGAACGGCAAGACGTATGCAAAGAAGAAAAGCATTAAATTATCCTCACACATCAGATTGCTAAAAAGGACTTGATAAAATATATTTGCAACAAAGTCATTAGATTAACACAGTGTTTGATGAAGTCATCAGAATCCAAAGATTGTGTTACCATGTCACATTTGGCCTCTTTCTTTCTTTTACCAGATGAGCTGACTGACCTTTTGTTTGCTCAGGTTTTAATTCACGTAACTGCGCAAAAGTCATAGGTGCGTATCGAGAACTAGGTGGCCTAAGACTTTTGCACAGTACTGTAGTAATTTTATATATTGCACTGTAGTGCTGCCACATACAAAAAAAATCAAATCTCATGTCATGTGTGTGATGATAAACCTGATTCTGATATGGGTCTCTATTGTGGACTGAGAGTGGGAAGGGGGCAGGAAGAGGGGAATCATGGTTGGGAAAAGGGGAAGGGAGAGGGGGAGAGAATGTGAAGCACCAGAGAGACATTCTGTAGTGATCAATAAACCAATTGTTCGGAATCAAATGACCTTGCCTGTTGTCTCAGGGCTGGGTGTGTCTGTACCCGTGCCAACCCCGTCCCTGGCACTCCTTCTCTGCCACCTGTCCCACACCCCTCCCCTGGTGCTTCACCCTCGCCATTCCCAACATCTTTCACTCCCAATAGGTTTACAAACTCGCTCTCTGCTTCCTCTTGACAAATACAGTACTGTGCCCCAGCTATATGTATATGCCAAAGACTTTTGCGCTGCACTGTACACATCCTCTTGGACCTGCGGCAACAGAACGAAAGGTGACATGGGGAAAAAACCTTTTACACAGCGATATCCAGAGTGCTTTGCCATGGTAGCGTGGAGACACGATCAATTATAACTTGCAGGAGAGAGTTAGATATGCACCAGAATGGAAAGAATTGGCTGGATCGGGGGGAGATGGCAAGTGAGTAGGTTTAGCTGGAGTGCTCTTCCATAACTAGTATTGAATTGACTGGCCGAATGACCTCCTTGCAAGATGTAACTATTCTATGGTTCTGTGAAACATCCTGTAGATACTGCATGTGCATATAAAAGCATTTTGCAACATTTTAACTACATACTTGTTCATTATTTATTATTTTGTAATTATTATGACTATTTATTGTTAAATGCTCCAAAAATATGGCAAATTCTCAGCAGGCTCACAGTTCAGCTTCTGTATCCTACATGAAGTGTTACATAAATCATAAATCTTTCTTCTGCTGGAACGTACTAAGGAAATATATTTAGTTGTGTTAATTAATCAAATAATAATGAAATTCAACAAAATGGACGACTGGACCAATTTGTCTATCGATGGATCAGGTTTAATTTCATTCAATGCAAGCTGTTCTTAAGATAATACTGCACTTGTGGCCTTAGGTCCTGCATAATAATTACTGGTCTAATTCTGAGTACAGTTGACCGCTGTTTCACAGGGGGGTTCCATTCCTAGAGTCTGTAATGTGACTTTCCATAATGCAAAGCACATGCATAATACAAGAAATGAGCTGAAAAAATATATTAATTTATTTACTTTCTTTTCTACATAAATTCTGTGAGAGAAAGTTTTATTCTGTATCTCCAATTTCTGGTTAGCATCTCGTATATTCTGTAAGGTGAATTTCCATCACACAAATGGCCAAAGTTTGCCTGTTATCCAGCCTTCTCTCCCTGAGAAAAAGGAATAAAATCGATAAAGTTGGGAAGAGAACATAATTAAGGACAATGGTCCATCTTTTACAGAAACAACACACACAAAATGCAGGAGGAACTCAGTAGGTCAGGAACAATATGGAAATGAACAAACAGTTGATGTTTTGGGCCAGAAGAGAAAGGAGCAGAATTAGGCCTCTCAGTCCATGGAGTCTGCTCTGCCATCCCATCAGGGCTGATCCCGGATCCCACTCCACCCGATGTACCTGCCTTCTCACCATATCCTTTGATGCCCTGGCCGATCAGGAAACTATTAACTTCCACCTTAAATATGCCCACGGACTTGGCTTCCACTGCAGTCTGTGCAAAGATTCACAGCTCTATAGCTAAAAAAAAAATCATCCTCATGTCTCTTCTAAAAGGTCACCCCTCAATTCTGAGGCTGTGCCCTCTGGTTCTGGATACCCCACCATCGGAAACATCCTCTCCACATTCACCCTATCTAATCCATTCAACATTCGGTAAGTTTCAATGAGATAACCCAGCATTCTTCTAAATTTCAGCAAGTACAGGACCAAAGCTGCCAAACACTCCTCATATGTTAACCCTTTCGTTCCCAGAATCATCCTCGCGCAGATCCTCCAGATACTTTCCAATGACATCCTTTCTGTGATAGAGGGTCCAAAACTGTTGACAATACTCCAAGCGCGGCCTAACTAATATCTTATAAAGCCTTGGCATTAACTCCTTGCTCTTATATTCTATTCTCCTTAAAATAAATGCCAACATTGCATTTGCCTTCTTTACCACAGACTCAACCTGTAAACTAACCTTCTGGGAGCCTTGCATGAGACTCCTAAGTCCCTCTGCACCTCTGATGTTTGAACCTTCTCCCCATTTAGATAATAGTCCGCACTATTGTACCTTTTAATAAAATGCATTATCATACATTTCCCAACACTGTATTTCATCTGCCACTTTTTGATCATTCTTCCAACATGTTGCAATCGCATTGCTTCCTCAGCACTACCTACCCCTCCACCTATCTTCGTATCATCTGTGAACTTTACCACAAAGCCATCAATTCCATTATCCAAATCATTGACAAACAATGTGAAAAGCAGTGGCCCCAATACTGACCCCTGAGGAACTAGTCACCGGCAGCCAACCAGAAAAGGTCCCTTTATTCCCACTCACTGCCTCCTGTCTGTCAGCCATTCCTCTATCCATGCCAGTATCTTTCCTGTAACGCCATAGGATTTTATCTTGTTAAGCAGCCTCACGTGTGGCACCTTACCAAATGCCTTCTGAAAATCCATGTAAGTGACATCCACTGCCTCTCCTTTGTCCACCCTGCTTGTTACTTCTTTAAAGAACCCCAACAGATTTGTCAAGCTGATTTCGCTCTACAGAAACCATGCTGACTTTGACTTATTTTATCATTAGACTCCAAATACCCCGAAACCCACATCCTTAATAATAGACTCCAACACTTTTCCAACCACTGAGGTTAGGCTAACTGGCCTATAATTTCTTTTCTTTTGCCTTCCTCCCTTCTTAAAGAGTGGAGAGACATTTGCAATCTTCTAGTCCTCCAGGACCATGCCAGAATCAAGCGATTCTTGAAAGATTATGACCAATGCATTCATTATCTCTTCAGTAACCTCTCTCAGGACTCCACCTGGTCCAGGTAACTTATCCACCTTAAGACCTTTAAGTTGGCTTAGCACTTTTTTCTTTGTAAAAACAATGGCACTCGCTCCCGCTCCCTGACATTCATGGACCTCTGGCACATAGCTAGTGTCTTGAACAGTGAAGACTGATGCAAAGTACCCATTAAGTTCATCTATCATTTCTTTGTTTCAAATGATGCTGGTGAGGTAGTATTCCATGACTAACTCACCAGCATCATTTTCCAGTAGCATAATATCAACTCTCACCTCCCTTTTTCTCTATATAACTGAAAAACTTAGTGTATCCTGCTTTTTATTATTAGCTAGTTTGCCTATATATTTAATCTTTTCCCTTCCCATAGCTTTTTTAGTTGCATTTTGTTGGATTTTAAAAGCTTCCCAATCATCCAAATTCCCACTCACTTTTGCTTCTTTATATGCCCTTTCCTTGTATTTTATGCAGTCCCCAAATTCCCTTGGCAGTCATGGTTGCCTACCCCTGCCATTTGAGAACTCCTTCTTCTGTGGGACATATCTATGCTGAACTATTCCCAGAAACTTTAGTCATCTCTGCTCTGTCATCATCCCCAACAGTATCCTCCTCCAATCCACCTGGACAAGCTCCTCTCTCATGCCTCTGTAATTCTCTTTATTCCACTGCGATACTGATACATGTGACTTGTGCTTCTCCCTCTCAAATTGCAGTATGGATTCAATTATATTATGATCATCCGAGACCCTTCTTCAGGACTGGAAAGGAAAGGGGAAGATGCCAGAATAAAATGGTGTGCGGAAGGAGGCTAGCTGGAAGGTGATAGGTGAAGCCAGGTGGGTGGGAAAGGTCATGGGCCGGAGAGGGAGGAATCTGGCAAGAGAGGAGAGTTTTACAGAAGCAATTCTGAATTTCACTCAGGAGTATGGTGAGCAATCAGGGGCTACATTACTGCATCAGTTTCCTTGATTTGATTTGAAAATATGAGTTTAACACCAGCCAGAGCAGCTGGGGAATTTCAATTCAAGTAATTAATTAAAGATCTGGGATCAAAAAGTTGGTGGCAGTAATGATGTTTGTCTCTGGGCTACTCTCTGAAATGTGTGAGCAACCCATTCGGTTCCAGGGGCTATTAAGTGCAATTACACCCACAGCCCATCAAAGAATAAGAAACATAAAATACATAAGAAACATACAAACAAAAGTTCACTGAAGTAAAAACTGTATTGCATTTGTGAATAATGAATAGACCTATTCTCAAAGAGTGCCAGCAATTAGCTGCTGCTTTTTGTGATATGTTTCTAAAACATGCTGCTTAGGCCACAAATATTGGAATTGTATATTTCATATTTGTATGGCTACCTACAGTACTTAGACACACACACACACATACACTAAGGTGCCTAAGACCTTTTCACAGTGTTTTATTTGTCAATGTGAAGCGGAGAGCGAGTTTGTAAATCCGGCAGGAGCAAAGGATGTTGGGAATGGTGAGGGCAGAGTGCTGCGGGAGGGGTGTGGGATGGGTGGCATAGATAAAGTGCCAGGGGTGGGGTGCCATGGATGCAGACACACCCAGCCCTGAGACACCAAACAATTGGTTTATTGATCATTACAGAATGTCTCTCTGGTGCTTCTCACTCCCTCCCCTCTCCCTTCCCCTTTTCCCAACCATGATTCCCCTCTCCTTGCCCCCTTCCCACTCTCAGTCCACAATAGAGACCCAGATCAGAATCAGGTTTGTCATCGCTCACATATTTATAGGCATCCATTAGTCTCATGAGACCATGGATTTGCGCCTTGGAAGGTTTCCAGGGCGCAGGCCTGGGCAAGGTTGTATGGAAGACCGGCAGTTGCCTATGCTGCAAGTCTCCCCTCTCCACGCCACCGATGTTGTCCAAGGGAAGGGCATGCGCCAACACATATCTCTCACATATGTCAAGAAATTTGATTATTTTGGTGGCAGCAGTACAGTTCAATACATAAAATTACTACAGTACTGTGGAGTGTGTTGGCACGTGGCCAAGTGGTTAAGGCGTTCGTCTGGTGATTTGAAGCTCGCTAGTTCGAGCCTTGGCTGAGGCAGCGTGTTGTGTCCTTGAGCAAGGCACTTAATCACATATTGCTCTGCGACGACACTGGTGCCAAACTGTATGGGTCCTAATGCCCTTCCCTCGGACAACATCGGTGGCGTGGAGAGGGGAGACTTGCAGCATGGGCAACTGCTGGTCTTCCATACAACCTTACCCAGGCCTGCGCCGTGGAAACCTTCCAAGGCACAAATCCATGGTCTCACGAGACTAACGGATACCTATAAAAAATATATAAACTGTGGAGCAATCTATAAATTTTTTTTCTTCAGGGAGAATTTGGGATTTGATGTTCTTGCAGTTCTCCCAATTTGTTTTTTTTTTGTGCATGGGGGTGAGGTTTGATGCTCTTATTGCACACAATTTGGGGTGATTTGTAAGTGCTTTTTTGTGTGGGAGAGTTTGACATTTTCTTTGAACTTCCATGGTTTTCTTTATTTCATGACTATCTGGAGAAGCCGAATCTCAGAGTTGTATACTGCATACATACTTTGATATAAATGAACCTTTGAATCTTTGAAAAGTGTTAGACATCCTAGCTATATAGATGTGCCTAAGACTTTGCATTGTTCTTGAAATAAAGAGGCTGAAAAAAATAATTGTACCACAGGCCAGTGTCAATGAGCATTGTTCTGCAATTATATAGCACTCTTCACAGGCAAATGGCATCTCAAAGCTTTTTACAGTGAATGAGTCATTTGAATTCTAGTTGTTGTAAAGTTGGAGAACAGCAGGCAAGTGTCACTCAGCAAGGTTCATTAGTAACAATCTGTTGATGATCAGATATTAAACACAAGAAATTTTGCAGATGCTAGCAATGTTAAACGACACACAAAACACTGGAGGAACTCAGTAAGGCAGGCAACGTCTATGATTAACTCGCTTTCATGGACTGTACAACTCATGCTCTCAGTATTATTTATTTACTTTAAAAAATTTATTAGTTGCACAATTTGTCGTCTTTTCAACATTGGATGATTATCAGTCTTTGCTATGTCGTGTTTTTCATTGATTCTATTCTATTTCTTTATTTTCCTGTAAATCCTGCAAGAAAATGAAACTCAGGGTAGTACATACATACGTTGAACTTTGAGCTTTGATGATGCTGTTTGGACACGCTGAGTTCCTCCTCAGTATTGTGTTCATACTGATGAAGACATCAGGGAGAACCCTGCTCTGAAGTAATTCCATGGGATCCTTTGTGTCTTCCCCAGTGAACAGAAGGGACGTCCGTTTATTGCTTTGTCTCATCTGAATGTCAAAGCCACTCCCTCAGTGCTGCGCTGATGTGTTTCTCTAATTTTGTGCATGAGACTCTGAAGTGGAATTTGAATCCACAACCTTATAAATCAGAGGCAAGGGAGCCACCACTGAGCCAAGATTATTTTGGGTAAAAGTTCAAGGGATGGTCCAGGATCACTTGTAATATTACCAATCTCATAAGAAACAAATAGAGTTGGATCCCCTGCCCATCTTGCACCTCCTTCACCTCTGACTTTCACCTCTCTACTCCCTCTCTGTGGACAGACTGTGGAGCTGGAATTCTCCGAAGGAAACATTGGAAGCACTCAGAAGTTCACTGGGTGATCACTTTGTGGAAGACCCACAACCTCATAATCTTTTTCATGTCAAGAGTGGAGAGTAGATGGTATGAGCTGCCAGAGGAGATAGTAGAGGTGGGTATAATGGCAATAGACGGTAAGAGGTTTAGATTGACTTGATAGCCAGAGACTTTTTTCCAGGGTGGAAATGACTAATATGAGGGGGCATTATTTAAGGTAATTGGAGGGAAGTAAAGTAGGGATGTCACTGGTAAGCTTTTTACACAGAGAGTGGAGGGTGCGTGAAACAAGCTGCCAGATGTGGTGGTAGAATTAGTACAGTATACTGGGCAAGGTTCCAACTTGGGATCCATGGACCCCACAGTTAATGGTAAGGCTCCATGGCATAAAAAATGTTGGGAACCCCTGCATTAGGGACATTTAAAAAACTCTTAGAGAGGCACATGGTTGATAGCCTTTTAGGAGGGAAGGAATAGATTGATCTTAGCGCAGGTTAAAAGGTTGGTACAACATTGTGGGCTGACGAGCCTGTAGAATGCTGTACTGTTTCAAATTTTAGGTTCAAATTTTAAACGTAATTTGGGTAAGTATATGGATAGGAAAGATTAATAAAGATATGGGCCAAACACGGGAAATAAAACTAGGTTAGTTAAGCAACTTGCTTGGTAAGGATGAGCTGACAAAGGCATTGTTTCTATACTGCATATCTCTGTGACTCTATGGCCTGCACTCAGTCCTAAAGAGCGACCCTTAGCTTCTGTTAGCTGTCACTTTAATTCCTCATTCCACTCCCACTCTGACCTTTCTTTGTCTCTTACGTGGTCTCAAGAAGACCCAAAGCAAGCTTAAGGAAAACCTCCTCATTTTCTATCTGGGTATGTTGCAAGCAGCGGGAATCTCCGACCTCAGATAAAACATTCATTCTTTCTCTTTGCATCAGAACTGGTCACTCCAGTCCATCGTCATCATTTTGGCTCATTTGAATGTCAGTGAAATTTTTCCTTTCTCTTCTTTCATTTTGTTTAGTCTAGCCTGCCGAGCTTTACCGTTACCAACATTTACATGGACAAAGGAACTTAATCTGACTGTAACTGCTCCTGAATTCCTAAATGATAGTTTTACTCCATCAATAATGTTGCCTGGGTGTCACCTATCCCTCTTCCCTAACTTCCCTGATGCCATAAACCAACTTGCTTTATTCTCTCTTTTCCAGTAGTGATGAGGGGTCCTGAACCAAAAGCATTATCTGTTTCCATTCTCATAGATGCTGCCTGGCCTGCTAAGAGTTCCTAGCATCTCCTGTTTTTATTTCAGATTTCCAGTACCTACAGCCTTTTTTTGTTGATTTTCTATCCTTAGGGAGACTGACACAATTGTTATTAACCAATTCTGCAGACACTGTTTTGATGGCTTTGACTCAAGTCCTCCTCATTCATTATTTCAGATTGGAGCAGCCTGTCCTCACCTCAATTTCTCACTCAATCCAGAAATAAGTGGAACATAGAAAACCTACAGCACAATACAGGCCCTTCAGCCCACAAAGCTGTGTCGAAAACATGTCCTTACCTTGGAACTACATAGGGTTATCCATAGCCCTCTATTTTTCTAAGCTCCATGCACCTATCCAGGAGTCTTTTAAAAGACCCTATTGTTTCCACCTCCACCACAATTGCCAGCATCCCATTCCACACACTCACCACTCTCTGCATAAAAACTTTACCCCTGACATCTCCTCTGTACCTTCTTCCAAGCACCTTAAAACTGTGCCCTCTCGTGCTAGTCATTTCAGCCCTGGGAAAAAAGCCCTCACTATCCACACGATCAATGCCTCTCATTATCTTATACACCTCTATCAGGTCACCTCTCATCCTCCCTTGCTCCAAGGAGAAAAGGCCAAGTTCATTCAACCTATTCTCATAAGACATGCCCCCCAATCCAGGCAACATCCTTGTAAATCTCCTCTGCACCCTTTTTATGGTTTCCACGTCCTTCCAGTAGTGAGACGACCAGAATTGAGCACAGTACTCCAAGTGGGGTGTGACCAGAGTCCTACTTTGCTGCAACATTACCTCTTGTCTCTTAAACTGGATCCCATGGTTGATGAAGGCCAATGCACTGTTTGCCTTGTTAACCACAGGGTCAACCTGTGTAGCAGCTTTGAGTGCCCTATGGACTCGGACCCCAAGATCCCTCTGATCCTCCATGCTGCCAAGAGTCTTACCGTTAATACTATATTCTGCCATCATATTTGACCTACCAAAATGAACCACCTCACACTTATCTGGGTTGGACTGCATCTGCCACTTCTCAGCCCAGTTGTAACCTCTGACAGCCACTTGTCTGAGAAACATCACCTCATATTTTGGCTGGGCAGTCTCCAACTTGTTGGCAGAAACAGTGAATTCTCAAACTTCTGGCAATCATTTCTGCTCTGCCCCTTTTTTCTCTCTCTCCACCTGATCCACCGGTCCCATCACCCTATCTCTTTCCACCCCTCCCACTATCTCCATCTGCCCATCACTCACACACTTGTCCCAATGGTTCTCCCTCTCCTTGTTGATGCTCCTTCTTCTTCTATCAGTCTCCATCATCTCCAGCCCTTTGGCACTTCCACCTCTCACTTCCCAACTTCTGATATCATTCCCACTCTCCCCTCCATCATCTGCCTACCACCCTCCTCACCTGGATCCACCTCATCTGCCAAATGTTTTATTTTATTTGTTGAAATACAGATTGGAACAGGCCCTTCCAGTCCTTTGAATCACGCCGCCCAGTAACCCCCTATTTAATCCCAGCCTCATCACGGGACAATTTACAGTGACCATTTAACCTACCAACCAGTACGCCTTTGGACTGTGGGAGGAAACTGGAGCACCCGGAGGAAACCCACGTGGTCACAGGGAGAATGTACAAACTCCTTACAGGCAGCAGCGGGAATTGAACCCTGGGCGGTGGAATAGTAAAGCATTATGCTGACCACTAAGCTCCTGTGCCACCCAATATTGCTCAAATCCTCCCCTCCACCTCCCTAAACTGGCTAACTCTCCTCTTTCTTACAGTCAGATTAAGGGTCTTAACCAGAAAATTAAACTGTCATTTCCCTCCATAGAAGCTGCCCGACTGCTGAGTTCTCCCGGCATTCTGTGTGTTGCGCCTGACACTGTTACTGAGGTAAGAATACCCACAGTGCAGCCACTCAGTTGCATAACTGGTTGATATTAAAAATGAACAACAAGTTATTAAGACTCCCTGCTTAAGGTGAATGAGACCCTCATACTTTCTTTGAGCTTGTTTCATTCCCCAGCTCTATAAGACCATAAGACACAGGAGCAGAATTAGGCTATTCAGCCCATTTCATCATTGCTGATCCATTTCCTTTTTAACCTCATTCTCCTGCCTTCTCCTTGTAACCTTTCATGCCCTGACTAATCAAGAACCTCCACCTTAAATGCACCCAATGACCTGGGCCTCCACAGCCGCCTATAGCAACAAATTCCACAGATTCCCCACCCTCTGGGTAAAGAAATTCCTCCTCATCTCTGTTCAAAATGGACGTCGCTCTATTTCGAGGCTGTCCCCTCTAGTCTTAGACTCTGCCACCAAAGGAAACATCCTCCCCACATCCACGCTGTCTAGGCCTTTCAACAGTCGAAGAGCTGTTCATGACATGCTAACTGCCCTTTATCATTGCTGCTCTTTGCCAAGGATGAAAGGAGACACTGAGTCAATCCCTTCAGACAGAGAAGCATTTTTCCGGTCACTGACTAATTTCTAGCTAGCAGTATGCAAGATCCACTTAAAATGATTATATTCAAAAAGGATTGGAATCCCCAGATTAATTATGGGACAGTGATAATTTTATGAACTAAAGCTTTCTCAGTTATTTTATTTTCTATATCTCATTTTATTTATTGAAAATCAGAAAAATTTCTCTTTGTCCTAAAAGCCAAGAAACGTTTATTATAATCTCTTGCATTTTATGTCATTACTTTTTATGTATTTAAGGCATAAGGCATCAGGGACCCCCACCACCCAGGTCATGCTCTTTTCTCACTGCTGCCACCAGGAAGAAGGTACAGGAGCCTCAGGACTCGCACCACCAGGTTCAGGAACCGTTATTACCCCTCAACCATTTGGCTCTTGAACCAAAGGGGATAACTTTACTCAAATTCACTCACCCAAGCACTGAAATGTTCCCACAACCAATGGACTCATTTTCAAGGACTCTTTATCTCAATTTCTTTATATTTATTGCTTATTTATTTATTATTAATATTTCTTTCTTTTTGAATTTGCACAATTTGTTGTCTTTTGCGCACTGGTTGAACACTCAGTCAGCGTGGCCTTTCATTAATTCTATTGTAGTTATTATTCTATTAAGCACTTACTGGGTGTGCCCACAAATAAATCTCAGGGTTCTATATGGTGACATATATATACTTTGGTAATAAATTTTCTTTGAACTTTGATTTTTGCTAGTTAGTCTACTTACACTGCAAAAACACAAGCCATGTAAATGTTTCAAATTTAAAATATACTGTATCAAATTTAATTTTATCATTAATTACATTAATTTACATAGCAATTAAACAACTATTTCCAGTTTGTGTGAGCCTGATTTGGAGGAGGAGAGACGTTTGCTACAGAGAGTCCATGAATGTTCCAGTACTTTCCATTAGACCTGTGTGTCCAAAAATAACTCACACCACGCATTCCACTCACCATGGCTTTATTACATTTGTACATCATACCAGTTACTTTATGTAAGAGAGCAGAATTACATACAGAATCCACAACAGGAGGCTATACTATTCTTTGGTGTTATTTTAGTACAGAGAAAGTGCATTTCTATCAACCTGGATAAACATGGTACACACCCATACATCTCTCAAAGAAACTTATTCCTTTATACTAGAGAACAAGGTTACTTCACTGTTCCAAATAACATAGCACTTATTTCACACCTAATGTATAGTTGCTGTAAACATTGTTAGTGGGAAATAGTGAGGTGAATCCCTCAGGTAAGCCTATTCACTTCATTCCAAACAGGGTACAACTGTACTCACGATTTCTGTTGTCATGGCACTGATCATCTTCTCAGACAGGCCCATTCTCCGTTTATTTCATAACTTAATGAAAATAACCAAATGAACAGGTCTTCACTGCATGAGACTTCTGTGACAATGGTGATATTTTTGTATTTTGTCTATGCATAGAAAACTGAAATCAGCTGGACTGATGCTTGGGTAACTTGAAACTCATTCCAAAGGAACAGGTCACTCGTTTATAAATGTGGTATGAATTATTCTTTATTTTTGAAAGAGACAGCTTCTGCACAGAAATGAAAATACTTGCTGATCTCTGCGTTCAGTCAGCAAAGTGCATAGTCATGTGCGAATAAAACTAATTGACAAGCAGAGTATAAATAAGATTTTCTAGTGCAAGGTTATTTTTAACATTATGGCAGGAGGAGCTGTGCGATCTACAGACAGATAATGCTGCAACGATTTAATTATTTAGATATTGATAAAAGAAATTGGCCTGGATGTAGCAATATGTAATTTTTTTTAAAATAGCATCAAAGACGCTGGAAATTCAGACAAACACCAGAATGTTAAATCAACTGACAAATCGTAAAAATCACCGTGGCAAGTGCTTGGAATTGTCATTGTACAAACCACAGTCTTATCTCCAGCAATTCAAGTGGACATGATGTGCTATTTTCCTGATCCTATCAGGGAAATTCTTCCAGTGTCCTTGCCAACGCAATAGAATATACCCATTTGTCCACTAGTTGTTTGTGGAAATATTCTCTGTCTTTCTCACTTAAATTATAATCAGAATTGCTCTTCAACAGTATTTAAGTTTGAATGAGAAATGTTTTGGCACACACTCATAACGTGAAATGTAGTGCTCATATGCAAGGATTACATCCAATGAATTATCAAGGTACCATCCACGACTTAGCTTGCAGGTAGCAATATTTTTGTCATACATTAAGCACCACCTTTATTTTTCTTAAAGGCAGATCATGTTCATCGAGTGAGAATATCTGAGGTTTTTACCCATCGTTGCTTTAGATCAGGGGTTCACAACCTTTTTGATGCCATGGACCCCTAGCTTTAACCGAGGAGTCTGTAGACCCCAGGCTGGGAACCCCTGCTTTGATGTTAGTTCTGCGTTCTTTCAGGATTTCAAATACCTGCAATCGTTATTTGATGTTGTCTTTATTGTTTGTTCTGAGGAAGGTCAATCTTCCTATTCTTCAATTTGTTAGAGATTGCTTACTGTTTATCATGATCAAAAGAAACCAATCCGAAGTTAGATGAAGCAGCATAATGAATGAGGTGAAAGTGTCTTGTGCTCTCTTTCCTCGTGGCACTTATCCAAGACAAACATGCGTTCATGCCATTCATTAACACATCTTCCAAATATCTCAAAGCACTTCAGATTGTAATATATTATTCCAAAGTTAAATGACTCATTTCATGTAAACACAAGTACGTTTAAATGGAATTGTCTGTAAGTCTATTTGGCTTGAGGTACAGCTTTTGCTGGTGCAGCAAGAAAACCAGTACCTGTTGCATCAAACCAGACTGAAAAGAGTCAATTGTCACCCGAAGTAGATTTTCTTTCCCAATGTGGTATTTTCACTCTTGTAGATATGGAAGATTGGAGTGTGGTACAAATGGTCAAGTGCTTGGCACAGGTCCAGCCTTTGGGTATGAAGAGTGAGCAGGAAGATTAGAGTGCTATGTTTTCCAAAAGGGCTGCTTTCTTTAAGAAAAAAAATAGTTCTTGTCTCCGTTTTGAGCTTTTTGGCAAGACCTTTCTGTCTGCAGTGGGAGAGGAGCCATGTGTCAAACGCATTAAAGTTGTGTCACCTGCTAACAGCATGATCGCGCATTCTGATACGACTTTTAAAAATTGTATCATGTGTTTGAAAATGTATATATATATAAGCAGCTTTTGCCAAAATGTTTAAATTCATCATAAAACACATTAAACTTTACATGATTGTACACCTCCAAAGTATGTGAAAAAGAGCTGCATTTTACTAAGTGCGGCCAGATTGAAATGGTTCTTACGACTAGCGAGAGCTCTCATTCTGAGCGAGAATGCAGCAAAGCTTCTCGCTGGCTGCTTCGTTGGCTGATTTTAATGGCTGGAACTCATGCTACTTGCCAACAGTATGACCAAAGCGACCTGGAATTTGGCGGGAAGGACCCTCCCAACTGTTAAGATCATGCTAGTCGGAGGCAGCCACCCAAAGTCCAAGAGCATGGGTGGGGGAGGGAAGGTTTGGTGGGCAGCAGAAAAGATCCAAACTTTTCTTTTGAAGCCATCCCTTCCTTCAGATTTTCATCTCCTTTGCACTTCTGAATTTTCTTGAAACATTTTCACTTTGTTGATCGGGTTTGGCTCACAAGAAAATGGCTTTGGCTTCCACTCCAGCAAACAGCTAGCTTGGCCATGCCCAAATTAAATTGCAGATCCGATTCCAAATACATAATCAGTGCCTCTTATGTATATTTGAAAAGGGCCCCCATGCTTTTTATGTGGGTGTCTTTGTGATTCCAATTTGAAATTACAGTTGGCTAGATTGGATACTCGAGCTATGTTGGCTGGAATCAGGGATTTATGCTTTGGCTCTTGGTAGGATCGCCTATGCCAAACAGGTTAGAGGGTAGAGGCCAGTCTAAGAGTGGTCCACTGGTCCTGCAGGTTAGGGGGTTCAGCTCAGGGCTAACAATCCTGACTGGTAAAACAAAATTGTTCCAGAAACAGCAATGAAGAATCCTTCTACATCTGAGTGCGACGGTATTACTGAGTCTCCATGACTGACAGTAGTGAAAACCGAGAGGAAGCTACTGACATGATGAGGGAAGCCCCGAACACCATTAGAGATGGACCTTCATTGCTGCCCTAAACGCCAGCAACGTAATAGGCTGTAAGTAAGTAAGGTAAAAATCTAGTACTATATTTTTTGCACATTAAAATCCACAATATTTGGAAAGCAAATTATTCTCTGCAAGCAAAAATATATAAGCTGTTATTGATTTTTGGTTGTTTATAAAACAGAAATATGGCACAATGCAAATGCAATCTATATTTATTGCTTCCTTTATACAATATAGAAACTTCAATCTATATGGCTCTATTCAAACTCTCTTCAATCTCTTAAATAATCTTTCATAAAGTGCCCAACAGTGACTAAACTGACACAGGCAAAATGTAACGTGTATAACTCAGGTTGTTTTCTGGCAATTCATAAGGATTTCTAAGTCAACATCATGTGGCATACTTATGTAACTTTGGCTAGGTTAATCTTAAAGGAGAGAGTACACAGGAAACATTGCAAATCCGATGCGTGCTTAACATGTGATTAACAACCCACCGATGATATTTTATTTTGATTGCAAGTAACTGATGCCTTGCAAGGATTAACTGATAAAGTTCCATTTTCGTAATTTTCTCTCCCCATATTGATGACAGAGAAATAATACTGGGGCAGAATATTATGGAAAGGTTTCCTGGTGGCATGCATTGTTAAAACATCACAACACTTTTGATCTTGAAGGACTAATGTTCATTTTTATCCGAAATATCTTTAAAGTTGCAGGCATCACTAGGTTTCATTGGGCTGATTTTGCTTGGATCAGTTTCCATTTCTGATTCTTTGGCAGGAGTTGTTGTGTGGCTCTTGTCTTGTTCTGCAGAATACATCTGAGTTGATCCTTCCGTATTCCCTGGCTGAGGCTCAGGAAAGCTTTTGTTTTCTGGGCCCATACTGGCTTTCTCTTCCAGCCTTTCTAGAAGGTTTTGAACCTTTTTCACGCCATCCCTTCTGGCCTGTCGTACATCATCCCGACCCTCAGGGTCTACGGAATCAAGGGCCAGCAGCTCTTTGGTCAGCAGTTCTTCAATCAACAAATAGTGTTTATCTGTTCCTGTTCCTTCAAATAAACACACGTCTTCCTCAAGCCTCTGAACTTTCTGAAGGATTTTCTCTACCTTCATTAGGCCTGGGTGCTTCTGAGTTGCTTCAGTGGCAATGGACTGTTTATCAGGCACACTGTCTGCAAGCTGGGTGCTGCCTGGTGCAGGGGATGGAGTACTCCTCTCAGCTTTCTCCGGTTTAGGCTGAGGTTTATGTGGTTGCTGCCTGATGACTTGAATTGGGATATACGCTGGAGGATGCTCTGATCCAGAGGAACCTGCCTTGCTCTCTTGTTGCATTCTGGGTGGCTCTTGATGCTGTACCCGTTGCTGGGCAACCTGTGATGGGGGAAATGGGAAGGAGAGGAGGGCAATGTAATATGTACAAGTAATTAGCTCAACAATGTAAACTATTTTACATACTTATTCTTCATTCAATTGTTTTTACTTCAAATAGGGCTGGACTCTCTTTTTGGGGCACTGATTAAATGAATGTATATATCAGGGGTTCCCAACCTGGGATCCATAGACCCCTCAGTTAATCCTAGAGGTACATGGCATAAAAGAGGTTGGGTCCCCTGCTATACATTATTACTGTCTTGTGTGCCTTAAGTTTTGAATTTCTATACTTGCTATTTATAAGAATGCACTCTGTTTAAGAGCATTGGGTAAAATATCTCAGTGATTCTTAATGCTTTTTTTGGAGTATCTCCAAATTATCATCCAGGCAAGAAGTGGCTGTTGATTATGCATACTCTGACCATCTCTGGAGTCATTTAAATTTGCTTCGGTTAACTAGCCTGCTAAATTTTACAAATCCATTACATCCTACCCAAAACTCTTTTGATTGTCTGTCTCGTTTCTAATTTAGAACCGAATACCATCGCTGGCACAAGCAGTGCAGGCAATCTCAAGAATGGCAAGACTCACTCTTGGAGCCCTTCCACTTTAAGAAACTGTACAAGGTTCGCCTTGATGTGACACAAATTTATATTTGTACTTTACTATTGTCCTCTTAATGGCGTTAACGTGCGGTTTTACCTGCCTCTCTATATATCACAACAGAACAAGGTGCAGCCAGTACCGTGTATCCGTGCTCAAAGTGTTCATTCCAAAATGGCTTCATGGAATGTTCTAGTGAGTCTGTAGTTACACTTCCCTAATCAAATTGATTCAGAAATGCTTTCCAGTTTACTCTGGAGACTATGCTTATAAGTAGCATGTTCATCATTTTCCGATTGGATTATCTCCCATTTAAAAGGTAAATTATGCTCTTAAACACTTTGATATTCGTCTGAAACATGCTGATGTACCTGTGGTCTCTCCATAGGTGATTGTGATCGACCCTGTGTTGACATCCGGGCTGGAGAACTCTCACGACTTGATGGTTCCTTTCGAGTCATTCTTAACGGTGACTGTGCCCCAGCTCTGGTTGTCCCCCAGTCATCGGGGGAAATCTTGTAGGCAGCTGGGTGTGGCTGCTGGACTGTGAACTGTGCTGGCTGGGAAGGGTACTGTACAGCTTGGCCAGGATGGTACACGTGCTGGGCGGGGTATTGGGCCTGCTGCACGGGGTGAGGTACTTGTTGGGTTGGGTGCTCTGCCTGGTGCGGAGGGTGGGGTGCCTGTTGCGCAGGGTACTGAGCCTGTTGCACTGGGAGCTGGCTATGTTGGCCTGAGTACTGCGCCTGATGAGAAGGGGGATACACTTGCTGAGTTGGCTTGGCTCCAACGCCTTCGTGGATCACTGGTATAGAAATATAACCTGAAGACCGCGGGGAATTTCCTAATTTTGATCGATTTTGCTGTGGTGATGAAAATGTCTGGGGGCTAGTTTGGAACAGTGAACTCTGAAATAAATGAAAGTAGACAATATTATTAAAGGTACCAGAGTATAAGAGATTACAGATGCAGGAATGTGGAGCAACATACAAAACACTAGATCCAAATCTGTGGAGGGAAATGGGAAGTTGGTGTTTCGGGTCAAGAACTTCCAAGGGTTCCCAACCTGGAGTCCATGGGTAACTTGCTTAATGATATAGGTCCATGGCATGAAAAAGGTTGGAAACACCTGACTGAAAGGTCGGGAGGGGGTAACGTGTATAAAAGGGGAGGGCAGGAGCAAAACAACAAAAAATGATTCTGGGAAATAAAGGCTTATCATATGAGGAGTGTTTGATGGCTCTGGGCCTGTACTCACAGGATCTTTGAAGAATGGGGGGGGGAGGGGAAATCTCATTGAAATCTATCGATTGTTGAAAGCCTTTGATAGAGTGGATGTGGAGAAGACGTTTCCTATGGTGGGGGAGTCTCAGAATAGAAGGATGACCATTTAGAACGGAGATGAGGAGGAATTTCTTCAGCTGAAGGGTGGTGAATCTGTGAAATTCATCGCCACAGGCGGTGGTAGAGGCCAGGTCAATGAGTGTAGTTACGGTGGAGGTTGATAGATTCTTGTAAGTCAGGGCGTGAAAGGTTACAGGGAGAAAGCAGGAGATTGGCGCTGAGAGGGAAATGGATCAGCCATGATGAAATGGTGGAGCAGACTCGATGGGCCAAATGTCCTAATTCTACTCCATTGTCTTATGGTCTTAAAAACTGGTATCTGATAGGGGATTCAGGTGAACAGGTTGATGTGGATAGGGGAGGGGGGAGTTGATAGGTGGAGAGGACAAAAGGCTGAAGACCATCTTCAATCCCTTTGTCAGCTCCACCTATCAATGCCCAGCTACTGATGTCATTGCCACTCCCCCGTATCTGCCAATCCCCTCTCCATCTAATCCACCTAACACCTTCCCTTTACCTTTTCATACTGACTACATCCCTCTCTCTTTCAGTCCAGATGAAGCATGCCAGCCCAAAACATCTACTATCTATCTCCCTCCACAATGCCGCTTGAGCTGCTGAGATCTTTCAGGATTTTTGTGCTTTGCTCCAAGGGTTTTTAGTTCATTAAGTACTACAGTCATAATGTGAATGGAACTGATAAGAGAAATTGTCAAAATCATACTAATATCACTACAAAGACTTCTGATGCTTATAATTCAAAATATAATTTCCAAAGTTCAAAAGGCAAATGTAAAACTTTTAATGGAACATGATGTGCTGCTGAGAAATAGAAGATAGACAAGAATATCCCATCATGAGTTGGTTATTTTTAGAGCCTCAAACATGATAGTCTAAAAATAAATCTACAATTAGATTTCTGGAAGGAACAGGTGACGTCTTTATAATTTGCCTTGTAATGGTGTCAGAGGGAACTCTTAGTTCGGAGTTTAAAGTAAAATATTATTAGCAAGTATTTGTATCAGTTTGTGAACAGTGGTTTTGAGAAACTGACAACTTAATTTAACTTTAATTTCTTATAGAACGTTACTTGGCCCTGTCTAGTATGTAGACACAACCAAATCCCATGGGTGCCGCAGTAGCCTAACGATTAGCGCGACACTATTACAGCTCACGGCATCGGAGTTCGGAGTTCAATTCTGACGTAACCTGTATGTCCTCTTTGTGAAATGCGCAGGTTTTCGCTGGGTCCTCCAGTTTCCTCTCACAGACCAATGATGTACCGGTTAGTAGGTTAATTGGTCATTGTAAATTGTCCTGTGATTAGGCCAGAGTTAAATCGAGGGTTGCTAGGCAGCGCAACTTGAAGGGCCAGAAGGGCCTGTTCTCTGCTATTTCTCTAAATAAATAAACTCTTGAGACAAAATAGACAAATTACCTCCAACCCTTGAGGCTGAGTAGAGGCAGCTGCTGTTGTTTGTCCACTCTGTTTATCTGCTTGTGTAGCTTCCAATGGAGACCCAGCAGGTGACTCAGCTCTTGCAGAGAGCCTGGATGGAGACTGTGCCCGTAATAGGGAGGGTGCTCTGCCTTCACTTTTAAGTCTCTGCACGTCGGGCTGCTGGGGCGAGTAGTGTACTTTCTGTAAATAATGTTCAGGAACTCCTTCGTGGATCACTGGGATGGGAATGTAGCCCGGACGAAGCTGAGGCCTAGAAGACCCGGATTCCTTGCCATGCCACAGTTTCGAGTGATCTTGTGAGGGCTGTGGATATCCCGATGGATGAGGGCCATTGTGAACGCCTTGTCTTTCCTAGAAGAAGAATGTACACAACACAAGGTTAATAATTAATATTTAATCTTTGGACTGAATTTACAGAAATGCAATAATATTTTGAAAGTGGATGTAAGCAACTGCCCAACCAACTATGAAAAAATACGAATAACCTAAGTACTGAGACTCTAATAACATCTATACAAAAATATATGAGAATCACTTCGCAAAACCTACTAATATTAATTATGCTTCCTTTACTGATGAAACCTTACCAGCAGGCTTGCTGGCCTATTTTAAAAACAATTTACCGTTATGAAGTGCATAGGTAAATGCAGCAGTTGGGAACTCTTAAATGAAAACAGAAAATTGTGTCTGTTATCAATAGCAAATGAGCTGAAATGTTAGCAACACACCCACAAAAAATGCTGGTGAACATTTTTTGTTCACAGTCCTGACGAAGGGTCTCAGCCCGAAACATCGACTGTACCTCTTCCTATAGATGCTGCCTGGCCTGCTGCGTTCACCAGCATTTTTTGTGGGTGTTGCTTGAATTTCCAGCATCTGCAGATTTCCTCGTGTTTGAGCTGAAATGTTAGCTGTGTTTCTCTGTCCGTAGATGATATTTCACCTGCTGAATCCTCCTACCCCTTTCTGTTGCAAATTAAAATAGTGGTAGCTTCATCAGAAATAACTTGTTGACAGAACTACATCCAAAGCTTATAAGTAAAAGATGGTTCAATAGTTCGCTGGTGTCATTTAATATCAGAGAATGTATACAATATACAACCTGAAATTCTTATGCTCCCAAGACATCCACGAAACAGATGATAAATCCACAGAAAAAAACGTCAGAACCCCAAAGCCTCCCCCCACACACAAGCAGCAGCAAAAGCATTAACCCTTCCCCTTCCCTGACTTATTCCAGCAAAAAGTATCAACTCCCACCACTCAAGCAAACAGCAAAGCCCCCAAAGGGAGACCGTGATCTGCAGTTCAACATCTGACCATTCAACACGCCACAGGCTCTCTCTCTTAGCACTTACTGCTTCATGATTTTTATTGAGAAAGTTAATTACATGCTATGAACTGAAACTTACAGTATTTTAAGGTGTATAGTCTAGGTTAATAAGCTTGATAGATGATGACCTCTGTCCATTATTCTTTAAAACAAATTTATATATGTCTTGATAAATAGTTATAACTCTTGGTATTTTAATCTGCTTTGTTTAGACAATGTCCACTGAGAAGTTTACTTGTCCTTTCATTGTAAATTAGCAAAATGAGTGTTGTTAGACAGCCCACAGCTAAGATTTTGCATTAGGCTATGAAGGCAAGCTACTGGAAACTGGCAAAGCAAGTCAACATTTCTGAAGCATCACATCATGCACCTCTAAAGATTCTCATTGCTGCTCCGATGTTGAGTGTTAATGACAAGAACACGGACGTCCTAAATGAAAGTCTTCCTTTAAGATTCAGTCATTCTTCAGAAGTGATGTCAATGTTTAGTTCAGTTTTAAGAATGATCTCAAAGTGCAGCTCAGTGTACAAATAGTTCTAATATGGGTGGGAAGTGCAGCTGCAGTACTCCTTGGGTAGATCAATCTGTAGTGCTCCACCTTGTTTTGGATGTGTTACAGATATACCAAAAAATCAAAATCAAATGAAGTTCAAGTTCAATTATCATTCAACCATACATGAATACAGCCAAATGAAACAGTGGATTGGGGGGTGGGGGAGAAGAATCTTATTTATGCACTCAAAAAAGTAAACGAAGGTGATGATATTTCTTCATATGGGAGAATCTATGATGAGAGAGACAATCTAATAATTAGATATAGGAGATTTAGGAAAGAGTCAGGTTGTGTATTGGGTATTTACACACAGGGGATGAAACATCTGCAGTTATTATCCACAAAATCTTCACTCCTACTGTGCAAATGTCTTAGGCCCCACAGATTTTTTTATATGTTTTCAGATGGTATGGCCTCCGCAGAGCCCTGATATCAACATCATCAGGGCTGTCTGGGATTACCTGGAGAGAAAGAAGCAAGTGAGACAGCCAAAGTCTGCAGGAGAACTGTGGCAAGTTATCCAAGATGCTGGGAATAACATACCGGCTGATTTTCTTATTAAGAATGCACAGCAGTGTACCTAAGAGAATTGATTCAGTTTCAAAGGCAAAGGGTGGTCGGGTCACACCAGATATTAATTTGGTTTAGTTTTATTATGTTTACTGCTCTTTATAGTATTTTTTGATAATTAGAAACTTTTCAATTCATTATTTTTGAAAGTGCCTTCGCTTTACTGATTTTTTTTACATGTGCCAAAGACTTTTGCACAGTACTGTATGTCAAATGAAATTTGCTTTGGATAGGGAGTCAAACAGTATTGACAAATCATGCAATTAGACATGATATGCAGTTCAGGCAAAACCAAATGGCAAAAATTTACCTATGTGTTGGAGTGGTCTACTCTTATTCCTGTTGCATTTATCCAATCTCATTGTTACAATCTCTACAAGTTCAAAAATCTCTTCTACACTCTCTGGTCCTCAAGTTAAAAGCTAGTGATACCCCTCTCCCAGGTCTCACCACTACATTACAAAGAGTGGTGGAGATCTAAAGGTTCAATGATCAAGGATCAAATTTATTTGCCACATACATTTATTAGGAAATTGCTGTGGTGTATTGGCACTATATGCAACAAAAAACAACATTCAACAATTATAAAGAATAAAGAATTATATAAAAATAAAGTTTCCTTCTGAAACATTTATATATTTTACCTGCAATATACACAGTACCAAAGTTTTTTTTTCTCCAAGAGGACCACAACTTTGTCGTGGTTTGGAGGCTCGTGTGCCTCAATGACCCTGAGAGCGATGTTGGCTGGAGTCAGGGCTTTATGCTTTGGCTCCCAGTAGGGTCACCCATGCCAAACAGGTCAAAGGGCCGAGGCCAGACTGAGAGTGGTCCACCGGTCCTCCAGGTTTTGGGGGTTCAGCTCAGCGCTAACAACCCTGACTGGTAAAACAAAACTGTTATGGAAACAGCAATGCAGAATCCTACGTCTGAGTGTGGTGGTATTACTGAGTCTCCACTTGGGACTTGCATGACTAAGAGTACTGAAAACAGAGAAAGCTACTAACATGATGAAGAAAGCCCTGAACACCACCAGAGATGAAGGACCTTCATTGCTGCTCTAAATGCCAATGGTGTAATGAGCAGTAAGTGCCAAAGACTTATGGCCCAATCTCTCCAACTTCTGCATTTATAGTTCACAATCTCCTTCAATCTACTGGATGAAACTCAAAACATTTTTTTATGTTAAAGGAGCCATATGATTGCATATTGTTGTTAACAACCTTAATTGCACACATTCCTGTGCGTTATATGAGTCAAAAATGGAACAGTAACTCTAGACAAATTAGATCGCAGGACACTCCTCTTAGCCCACCCCGCTATTCACTGCAATTGTCCACCATCCAAAAATACTGAGGTCCAATTTCGGAAGCATTGCCTGGAATTAATTAGAATATACAGCACAAACCCAGGTCACTTAAGCTCAACCAATCTATGAAGGCATAAATGTTCCATTTGAACTTTCCCAGTCCCCACCCCCAATCCTACATCTTTCTTCATTCAATTACACTAACAAAGTCTTGCATTACCTCCTCCCTCTATACTGATCTAATTTATCCTTAAGGGCACCCATACCATGTACCTGAACCTCTCCATGCGGCATCAAATATCAAGCTCCATTTCTTGGGTCAATATATTTCTTCCGAGTTCCCTTTTGAATTTGTTTGGTATTGTTACCCCCAGTTTTATTGTTTCTCGTACATGTGGGTCGACCTTATCAAGAATTGGCAGACTCAGGCTCAGAATCAGAATCAGGTTTATCATACCCGACATATGTAATGAAATTTGTTATTTTCTGCCAGCAGTATTGTGTGAGACATGAAAAATTACTGTAAGTTATAATAAAAATAGAACAAATACATATTGCAAAGGAAAAGTGAGGTTGTGTTTATGGGTTCAAAGACTGGATGTGATTATGACATAGCTATTATAATTTCATGGTAACAGGGTAGAGATACTTCTCTACCAAAGGAAGTGTAAGGCAGTCCTTCCCTTCGCTAGCCAACCGGTCACCCTTGGGCAAGGTGCAGCACCTGCTTAGCCCCATATCCCTGATCAGGGTCACGCGAAACCATGGGAGCAGGTGGTGGATGGTCATATGAGCAACTGGTGCATATCAGTCCTGACGCCAGGCGGGCAACCCCTGAAGCGTATTGATAATGGCTGGGGTCACCCATCTTGTAAAGACACTGTCCAGAAGAAGGCAATGACAAACTACTTCTGTAGAAACATTTGTCAAGAACATTCATGGTCATGGATAAGACCATCGCCCTTGTCAATACGTCATGGCACATAATGATGGCGATGATGATTATAATTTCAGAGGCCTCTATTAAGTTACTAGGTTTGCATTTTAATGGGTTCATTAAAATTTCTTTTGAGTTTCTCTTTAATTTAAAGAGCAGTGACTCAGACTTTTTGGAACATGGTGAGATTTTCTCCTCCAATATTTTGTAAGGAGTCAAGTTGCTGTCCTAGCACAGGCATTCACATAGTTGTCTAACAGATTTTCATACACTTGAATCTCCAAATCCATGAAATTACTGGAAGCAAAAAAGAATTTGTTGTGTTTTCACCCAATTAGTTGTCATAGTATGAACTTCCATCACTACCACAATTGAATCCGTCAATTAGAATGTTTGAAAGTGATTAGATTTGGACAAAAATATTTAAGGGAGGGGTTTTAAAGAAAATATGATTCAAGCAGATTGCTTCTGAGTAGAAAATAACAAACTCAGTGGATTTGGAAGTTAAGGGAAATTTAACCAATATAAAATTTCCAGTGTGGTTTTTAGATAAGTTTAATACCTGAAAGTCTATCAATATTTAATAATTGTTTTCTCATGAAGCATAATTTTCCAAAAACCCAAGTTAAATGTTTTAGTGCATGATTCCTATGCAGGTCAAAGTTGAAATCTCAGGCACACACAACCGTTGTTCCTTCGAATCTGCACAGGTGCATGGCCACACAGTAACTGAATTGCTCTCACGCACATAGCCGTCATTGCCTAGCAGCTAATATTTTCTTTTATATAATATACTGCGCAGTTTTCCAGCAATTTAAAAATTTCCTAATCAGAAGAATGGTTGGTCCATGCAGCTGTAAAAAATAATTAGAGGGAACATTTCACCCAACACTAAAACTTGCTAGTATTCAATTCACTCAGAGCCAATAGTCTATTGCATTAAAACAATCTCTTCCACATTGAAAGTAGTTGGCTTGCTAAGTGTTTGAATATTGCCTCCCAGCTGCTGAACTCAATAAAATATTTAGGGCCCAGAGTTTCCCACCCTTCTGGTTGTCACAGGGTATAGAATCACTGAGTGATACAGCAAAAATTAGTCCATTCGACATATCAAGTCTGTGAATATTTCCAGAGAGGATTTAGTCATCCCCTTTCCCCTACTCTTTCCAGACATTGTCAAATTTCAGGAGTCAACCTATAATCTGCTTTCTGAAATCCCAACAGAATTTTGTAATCTGCCTTGTGTTTGGGTGTAAACCACTCTTCAAGAGAAAAAATGGAAAAAAAGTACAATTGCCTCTCAAAGAATTATTCAGAATTAATTATTTTTAGAATGTCATGAAAGTTCATGCAGAATAAAATGAGAAACCATTTTTCTACAAACTATTTGTGTCATTTCCCATGTATTTTTATTTTAAACAGTAATATGAAAATTGAGAAAATTTTACATAAATGTCATTAAAAAATTCTTAGGTAACAAGCAACAATATCTACCACCAGGCTGTTTAGGCACTACAGCAGTACGTCCTAAAATTATATATAATCTGCAGACTCTTTATTTTCCCCAATTTGGTTTTATCTCCCACTGAATCTCTCTGGACGCGTTTCTTTCATTCAGCACGTGGGTTTAAAAGCTGGGACACCAGCCTCGTATGTTTGAAACACTTGAGATTTATGAGCGCATCTCTGGAAAAAAACAATCAGTTTCTGGTCGCTTACTTCACACGGTAGAAACTTCACTACATGCCTCTGAGCTGTGCTGGATGTCACCACCAGAACAGCACTACTTTTAACATCTGACAGCTGTGAAGCTCCACAAGATCCTCAATGTCTCTAAACTTTCTCCTGACAACTGGCTCGGTCAGTTAAACAAGGTGTCAGCTGCCAGACTCCATAGAGTCTACCGGATTCCTGGCGAATTCGACCTAATCTCCAATGTCTCCGCTTAATCTCATTTTAAGGGTTTTTTTATTTTGACATTGGAATTCTATTTTGTGATTACATATATTAACGGGGTCAACTTCCCTCATAACACATGCTGCCTGTTTAGCAACGTAACAGTAATAGCTTTAAATAACCCTCACTGAAGGGTGAAAGTAAAAGGTTAACCAGTTGACGCTTCATCAGATTGGACTGCAGTGCGTCATCTGAAGCACAGTCTTAATCTCTGAAACTATAACGATGCCATCTTGTTTCTGAGTAACTTTAAAAGACTTGTTAATGCTAATTAATTTTCATTCCCGCACAGTGGAGGGTCGGGAAAGATTATACCTGGCCATCGTTATTCCCAGATGGAAACTGGGTTATTGGTACAATGATTGAGAATGTGCAAAAACAATCAGCCTCAAACCCCCTCCCTTGTGCCGAAGGCTGCACAGAGGTAGGTTACTGTTAATAACAAGTCACTGCAGTATCTGCGCACCGAGTGTACAACCGCGCAGTACACAACACGCGCTTAAATAGAACATCACATCACCCAATAAAAACTCGAGAAAAACACTCTTAAAATGCACCTAGAAACACAACTGCGGCAGATTAAAAGGTGGAAACTCTTTTTTTGTCTGCCGCTTGGACTGTGTGAAACGAGATGCGGACTGTGAAGCTCCAGGACGCAGCACTGACCTTCTGTGACTCTAGTCTCGGGTCACTCCACGTTGTCGTCCTGGTGTTGTGGTCGACGAAGAAAGGCCAGCCGGTCTGGGGGTCAATCTTAACCTCCCAGCCCGGTGGAAGAGCGTCGGCGTCGGTCTTCGTATTGGGAGAAACCTTCATCGCAAAGCTTGGGACGGTGAACTGAGCCATTCTGCGCTCTTGCTTCCCTCTGTGTAATATATAGACTGACGAGGGAGGCTACGGCTGGGCTGGAAGGGCTCTGGAATACGATCTGAGAACAGTGAGCAATAAGAGTCTCCAAGAGCTGGAATATTCTGGCTGTTTCTCCGCTCTTCTGAAAATGTCTGGGTTAGATGATTAACCAACGCACATAAACTATTACAGTGCGTCCGCCAGTAACCCTGGAATAGGTGCTGGGAAAGTGGATCGTATTTACTGTACTGGCTTTCGGTACAAATAGGGAGGAGCTATACCGTCAGAATCTATTGACAGAGAGCAGCCTTTCCGCCCCCCCCCCCACCCAGACCCGAGTAATTATTCTTCATCCCTTTAAATTTACGAAGTAAATATTTATTTGTAATATTGAAGAAGCCATCTGTAAATGTCGCCATATGGCCAAATATGGTAAAAGTCTCACCAAGGGATTTAACGATAAGCAATGATAAAAGGGCTTGACGGGATGTCATTTTATTTGAATGGTACTATTCCATATAAGGTGGATTTCCAAAAACATGTCATGGACCCATTTTCATAAATACCAATCACAGTGCAACCAAACTTCAACTGATTTCTGTTTAAAATGTCTGTGGAGGGGCAATTAAAGATAAATATACAAGGCTGATTTGAAGTTTGCAATGAGAACTGTCATTTATAACAATCAATATTCACTAGTACAGTGGAGGCGATCTAACTGGAGTACACAATTAACTGTTGAAATCCAAAGCTACTTCGAGTGTTACTCTTCTCAGGAAAGTGCTGTAGCAAACTTTGCCAGGGCAATTAACATGGAAGTAGTTATTTAAGGTAGTCTTCAATTCTTCCCCTAAATAAAAGAACAATTAAAACCTTGCAGATTGTGTAACTGAGCTTTTAATTTTCATCTGAAGTGTAATAAGTGCTGATCAATATTTCCAATCCATAAAGAAAATTCATTAAAATATTTAATGAATTTGTAAGTTAGTTCAAAGAAGTTCAAAGTAAATATGTTATCAAACTACATATATGCCACTATAAACTACCCTAAGCTTCATTTTTTTTGCAGGGATTCACAGTAGATATAAAAAATACAATAGAATCAATGAAAGACTACACACAAATACAGACAAACAAATCAATGTGCAAAAGATGACAAATCAAAGTTCAAACTAAATATATCTCACCATATACAACATTGAGATTCGTTTTCTTGCAGGCATACCCAGTAAATCCAATAATCAGAATAGAATAAGATAATGAGAGGCGTTGATCGTGTGGATAGTCAGAGGCTCTTTCCCAGGGCTGAAATGGCTAGCATGAGAGGGCATATTTTTAAGGTGTTTGGAAGTACAGAGGAGATGTCAGGGGTAGGTTTTTTCACGCAGAGTGGTGAGTACGTGGAATGGGCTGCTGGTGGCAGTGGTGGAGGCGAGAACGATAGGTTCTTTTAAGAGACTCCTGGATGGATACATGGAGCTTAGAAAAATAGGGGGCTGTGAGTAAGCCTAGGCAGTTCTAAGGCAACGACATGTTCGGCACAGCTTTGTGGGCCGAAGGGCCTGTATTGTGCTGTAGAATCAATGAAACACAATGCCTGACAGGGCAGACAAACAGCCAATGTGCAAAAGACAACATACTGTGCAAATCCAAAAAGAAAAACAAAATAAATAAGTACATTAATTAATAGAAAGATACAGTAGATTATTTCATTGAGAACATGGAAGTGAGTCCATAGGTTGTGGAATAGGTTTTGGTAAACAAAGCAGAAATCCTATTTTTATTGGACTTAATGCAGGATGGTTACAAAATTATTTATGATACAGTAAAAATAAAAGAATTTTTACGGAGATAGCTTTCAATGACAAGTATTTATCCAAGCTGTCAGCTCAGTTAGCCCTGTGACATCACTGTTGCTGGACAGATAAAAAAGGTTCATTTAGAAAGTGACAGGCTATTTGTTGCTGGGAAAAGAAAAATCTATATTTCAGTTGACTGTTTTTGTTAAGGTCACCAAAGCTATTGACACTGCACCACATTGGGTGTGTTAATACACTGCAAAAATAATAATAACTGCAGGAGAATATACTTTATTCTGTGTGTGCTTACATCATAAATATAAATTTAGTAAGTAACGTCCATAGCTTTATCAATCACGTTTGTCAACTCCTCAAAGAATTCAATCACATTAGTAAGTCACAACTTGCCCCACGCAAAGTCATGCTGACTGTCCATAATTAGGCCATGGTTTTCCAATTGCTCATTAACTCTAGAAACATAGAAAACCTACAACACAATACAGGCCCTTCGGCCCACATGTGTCGAACAAGTAGTTACTTTAGAAATTACCCAGGGTTACCCATAGCCCTCTATTTTTCTAAACTCCATGTACCTATCCAGGAGCCCCTTAAAAGATCCTATTGTATCCACCTCCGACACCATCACTGGCAGCCCATTCCACACACTTACCACTCTTTGTGTGAAAAACTTACCCCAACTCTTCTGTACCTACTTCCAAGCACCTTAAAATATGCCCTCTCATGCTAGCCATTTCAGCCTTGGGGAAAAAGCCTCTGGCTATCCACGCGATCAATGCTTCTCATTATCTTGTACACCTCTGTCAGGTCACCTCTCATCCTCCATCACTCCAAGGAGAAAAGGCAAAGTTCACTCAACCTATTCTTGTAAGAAATTCCCCCTAATCCAGGAAACATCTTTGTAAATCTCCTCTGCACCCTTTCTATGGTTTCTTCATCCTTCTTGTAGTGAGGTGACCAGAACTGAGCACAGTACTCCAAGTGGGGTCTGACCAGGGTCCTATATAGCTGTAATATTACCTCTCAGCTCCTAAACTCAATCCCACGGTTGATGAAGGTCAATGCACCGTATGCCTTTTTAACCACAGAGTCAACCTGCACAACAGCTTTCAGTGTCCTATGGACTCAGAACCCAAGATCCCTCTGATCCTCCACGCTGCCAAGAGTCTTACCGTTAATACTATATTCTACCATCATATTTGACCTACTAAAATGAACCATTTCACACTTATCTGGGTTGAACTCCATCTGCCACTTCTCAAACAGTTTTGCATCCTATCGATGTCCCGCTGTAACCTCTGACAGCCCTCCACACTATCCACAACACCCCCAACCTTTGTGTCATCTGCCAATTTACTGACCCATCCCTTCACTTCCTCATCCAGGTCATTTATAAAAATCATGAAGAGAAGGGGTCCCAGAACAGATCCCTGAGGCACATCACTGGTCACCAAACTCCATGCAGAATATGACCCATCTACAACAATTCTTTGCCTTCTGTGGGCAAGCCAATTCTGGATCCACAAAGCAATGTCCCCTTGGATCCCATGCCTCCTTACTTTCTCAATAAGCCTTGCATGGGGTACTTAATCAAATGCCTTGCTGAAATCCATATATACTACATCTACTTCTCTACCTTCATCAATGTGTTTAGTCACATCCTCAAAAAAATTCAATCAGGCTCTTAAGGCATGACCTGCCTTTGACAAAGCCATGCTGACTATTCCTAATCATATTATGCCTCTCCAAATGTTCATAAATCTTGTCTCTCAGGATCGTCTCCATCAATTTACCATCCACTGAAGTAAGACACACTGGTCCTGGGCTATAACTATTCCCTTCCTTGAATAAGGGACCAACATCTGCAACCCTCCAATCCTCTGGAACCTCTCCCATCCCCATTGATGATGCAAAGATCTTTGCCAGAGGTTCAGAAATCTCCACCCTCACCTCTCACGGTAGCCTGGGGTATATCATCCGGTCCCGGTGACTTTACCAACTTGATGCTTTCCAAGAACTCCAGCACATTCTCTTTCTTAATGTCTATATGCTCAAGCTTTTCAGTCCGCTGTAAGTCATTCCAACAATTGCTAAGGTCCTTTTTCCATAGTGAATACTGAAGCAAAGTATTCATTAAGTACCTTCGCTATCTCCTCCGGTTCCATACACACTTTTCCACTGTCAAACTTGATTGGTCCTATTCTCTCACGTCTTATCCTCTTGCTCTTCACATACTTGTAGAATGCCTTGGGGTTTTCCGTAATCCTGCTCACCAAGGCTTTCTTATGGACCCTTCTGGCTCTCCTAATTTCATTCTTTAGATCCTTTCTGCTAGCCTTATAATTTTCTAGATAGTGGTTCCTGTACCCTGCCATCCTTTCTCTGTCTCATTGGAATGTACCTATGCAGAGCACCATGCAAATATCCCCTGAACATTTGCCATATTTCTGCCGTATATTTCCCTCAGAACATCTGTTCCCAATTTATGCTTCCAAGTTCTTGCCTGATAGCCTCATATTTCCCCTTACTCCAATTAAACACCTTCCTAACTTGTCTGTTCCTATCCCTCTCCAATGCTATGGTAAAGAAGATAGAATTGTGATCACTCTATGCCTAAGAATCCTCAACAGAAACCTCCTTAACAGTGATGTGAAACTCACTGGTCTGCAGTTTCCAGGTTTATAGTTAATTCCCTTCTTGAATACTTGAGCTACTTGCCGGTTTTCCAGGACTTTGTCTGTGTCTAGACAGGACACCAAGATATTGATCAAGCCCCCGCAAGCTCGTCCTTTGCCTTTATCAATAACCTAGGGTATATCCCATTAAGCTCTGAGGACTTTAAAACCTTAATATTCTTTAAGACACCCAACATTGCCTCCTCCTTTATGCAAAATACCTCAGTATATTATCATGCTGAGTGGTAATACATCTCTACTGCAGGAGGTGTAAGTCACTCCTTCCCTCTGCTAGTTGGTCATATGAGCAGCTGGTGCATATCGCAAGTCCTGGTTATGCAACCACTGACATCAGGCAGACAATCCCTGAGGAGTATTGATAATGACTGGGATCACCCGTCTTGTAAAGACCATGATCACCCACATCACAAAACACGGCACATAATGATGATGATGATGATATTAGCAAGCACCACAATGATCGTCCTTCTCCTTGATAAATACTAATTGTTAAGTATTAATGTGGGATTTCATCCACATCCTCCGCTTCCATGAATATGTTCCCTTCTTCATCCTTGGTGGTTATAAACCTGCTCCCTAGTTATGCTCTTGCTCTTGATGTACGGTATATATAGAATGCCTTGGACTTTCCTGAATACTACTTGCCAAGATACTACTGGCTCTTCTAATCCCCTGCTTGAATTCTTTTCTGGCTTCTTTATTATCCTCGAGAGCTCTGCTTGATTTCAGCTTCCTAAACATTACTTACACTTCCTTTTCCTTCTTGACTAAATTCCCTTACCTTGCCATTCTTGACCTTCCTTTCTACTAGGATATACCTGTCCCGTACTCAGTACTGATGGACTTTAAGTACCCTGCATATGTCACACATGGACTTAACCAAAAATAGTTGCTGCCAACTAACTGTCCCTAGTTCCTGCCTAACATTCTCATAATTTGCCCTGTTCCAATTTAATACTCACATGCAATGTCCATACTGTACATATCCTTATTTATAGCTATCTTAGATCTCAGTTCCGTAACTGTTCTCCTTTTTAAGGTAAGTCCCTAGAGCAGATTCATCACCCTACACCAGGTACATTATGGCCACTCCTCTTGCTGGATGATCTGCTGTCATCATCATCATCATCACCACCACCATCATCACCACCACCATCATCATCATCAGTCATCATCATCACCACCACCATCATCATCATCACCATCATCATCATCAGTCATCATCATGATGTGCCGAGTCGTGATCTCCTGTACATATTGATTCAAAAAACCCTCCAGGATGCAACTAACAAATTCTGCCCTATCTAAACCTCTTGGGTGTAGGAGGTCCCAATCTGTATAAAGGAATTTGAAGTCACCCACAAGATCAACCCTGTTGTAATACACTTTTCTCCAATCTGCCTACATATCTATTCGTTAATGTCCCACTGGCTATCGAGTCATCTGTAATATTGTCTCATCAGAGTGATTGTGTCTTTCTTGTTTTTGAGTTCTAACCATACCAACTCAGTGGATGGGCCCTCCATTATATCTTCTCTGAGCACAACAATGATATTGTCTTTGATTAATAGCGCAATTCCCCACACCACCCACACAATGCTCTCCCAATTTATCCTCTTCTCTTATCTTTTCTAAAACATTGAAACCCTGTAACGTTAAGCATCCATTCCTTTTTTCTCTCAACCAAATCTCTGTTTAGCCAATAACATCATAGTTCCATATATTGATCCACGCTCCAACTTCATCACCCTTACATATAATACTCTAGTGTTAAAATAGACACATTTTTAACTCTTGGTCCTATTGTATCTTTTACCTTCCTTCTGCTTTCCTCTCAATCTCCCCACTTTCCAGCCTGGTGCTCTGGTTCCCATCTCTCTTAGCTTAAACACTTGTCAGCAACACTAGTAAACATTCTAGCCTGGATGTTAGTTCCCCTCCAGTTAAGACGCAACCTGTCCCTCTTGTACGGGTCACTCCCCCTCCAGAAGAGGTTCCGATGATCTAAGAAACTACAACCATGCCTCTGCATGAGTTCCTCAGCTACATATTCATCTGGTTCTATCTTGCAGGTCCTGCCCTCACTGGCATGTGGAACAGGAAGTAATCCAGAGATTTCAGTCTTTTTCCTAACTGCCCATACTCATTGGCAGGCTTTCTTCCTGCTTTCTCCTCATGTTACTGGTGTGGTGGCAAAAGTAGCATATGCTACCGGCCCCGCATTTTTGAGGGCCCCGCCTGCACTAAGTGCTTGCAAGCTGCAGTCTGGTGAAATCGTATTCTCACGACTGTTAGAGTGAGTTTTGGGTAGACGATTCATTTACACTTAAATAATAAATGACTTCAGCCATCAGTCTTCCTTCCTTTGACAAAGTAATGTGGATTGAGTTCATAACAATGCATTTCCTAAAAGCTGTGAACCCAGTTTCATTTGTAACAATGCATCTCTGGCACCTCTGAGACAAGAATGCTAAGTTTACAGGTAGTTGTGAAGAAACCATATCTATGCTTTCTGAATATGAATTGTCCTCTATGTTAGCACGTGACATACCAAATAATGTATTATAGATTTTAACTTGCATTCCTAAAGGCCATGAATGCTGGTTTAGGCATACTGGCGCCGGTAGAATGAATTTAATCAAAAAATGTGAAAACTTCAAAGAATTGTCTATACTTGTAACTATGAACTGTCCTTTGTGTTTAGCAAATAAATATTGAGCCTCAATCACAAGGCAGGTTAGACCTGTTCAGCCTGCTGTAACCTTGTTTTGTCGAATAAGAAACTGCCTTGTACCTATCGGTAACACAACGCTCTGTGATTTCATCCATGCCACAACAACGACGATCTGGCAACGCTGTTGTTTTCATGTTGGGGGAGCTGCATGCTGCATGGTACAGTATGTGTGTGCAGGCGTCTGCTGGCTCCTTGCTGTGTCGTGGTATAAATGCTTATGCAAACCAAGGAAGGGGACATAAATCATACCGAACTAAAACGACATGTGAGGAATTTATCAATCTGATTGGATCCAGCATACTGGACCACAATATCACTGAAGTGAAGAAATACAAGTATTATTCTGTTTCATTGGATTCTACTCCAATGTGGACTTCTAATTCTACTTCTAATGTAGACCAGCTGACTTTGACTATGCGCTGTGTTTTGCCGTCTGGACCAGTTGAAAGATTTGTGAAGTTTTTGGATATGGAAGGTCATAGTGCTGAACAGCTCAATCAAAGTTTACTTGACTTTTTAAAGGAAAATGACATTGATATATAAGACTGCAGTGGTCAAAGTTATGACAATGCCAGCAACATGAGTTGCAAGTATAGTGGCTTACAAGCACGAATTAAAGAGCTGAATGAGTTTGCGGATTACATTCCATGTTTTGCACATTCACTAAATTTGGTTGGAAAATGTGCTAGCTGAATGTTGTCAAGAAGTATTAATTTTCTTTCAGTTTGTAGAAAGCCTGTACACACTTTTTTCTGCTTCTGCTTATCGGTGGGATCTCCTTTCTGCTGCATTATCTGATGGTGGTGCTCATTTGCCCATTGTGAAAAGAATGTCAGATACCAGGTGGTCAGCTCATGCAGGTAACAAAAGCACTTTTACACAGCTTTTCTGCAATAAAACGAGTCTTGGATGACATTTCAAATAACAATGATCAGAAGGCAGAGTGTCGACAACAGGCTCGTGGACTGCTTTCAACCATGATGAAGTCGGAAACAGGAATAATGGTCATATTGTGGGATCAAGTATTACAGCGTCTTCAAATGACCAGTGCTTCTTTGCAATCTTCTGGCCAAGACTTGAACACAGCTTGTGCACTCTATGAATCCTTGCATGAATATGTTCAAGCTATGCAGTCTACTTTTTCAGACATTGAGCAAAAAGCCAAGGATCTGACTAAGTGTAAAGATTATCAACAGCAAATTCAAAGAAAACACAAGCAAAATCACATGCATGATGATTTCAGTGGTTCCAGCACTCTTGATTCACTTGTTGAATCTCAAACACCTTCTCAGAAGTTTAAAAGCCAAACATTTCTTGCCATTATTGACTGCCTGCTTTCTGCCCTGTCAAAAAGGCAGAAAGCTTATCTAAAGGTGAATGGTGTTTTTAGATTCCTTCATCAGTTACAGTCATTTACACCTGAAGAGATCATAAAGAGGTCATCAAATCTTATTAAATCATATCCGGAGGATCTGGAAGAAAGTCTTCATGAAGAATTTGTGCAGTTTACTGAACTGTTGAAAACTGATCTTGCTTCTCATATTGGCACCAAACAAGACCTTGTAGAGTTACAGTTGTACCGTTTGATAACTGACAATTCTTTGGAGTCATGTTTTCCAAATGTAGAAGATGCCTCACACATCTATTTGTCACTCATGGTTACCAAATGCAGTGGAGAACGCTCATTTTCAAAACTGAAAAGGATTAAAAATGAACTAAGGAGCACCATGGGTCTAAACAGATTGAACAATCTCCCTCTAATGAGCATTGAACATGAACTTCTGCGAGAAATAGACATTCCCAGTGTCATCAACAAATTCGCTCATGCTAAATCTAGAAAATCTAACTTTTAAATTGTAGTTTTGTTACTTTTGACATTTGAAATTGATACCTACATGTAAGTAATGCTATTACTGGTGTCAGACATTTGTCATATTATCTGGCTGCATAGCAAATGAAAAAAAATTAATTACTTTACTCTGCAAGTAAATAATTTATGTTTTAATACTTATGTGTATTTTTTTAAATTTAAGGCCCCTTTATAACATATGTTGTGGCATGTGGCAAAGTAGTTAGGGTGTTGGACTAGCGATCTGAAGGTCGAGGGTTCGAGCCTCAGCCGAGGCAACATTTGTGTCCTTGAGCAAGGCACTTAACCACACAATGCTACCGGCAAAAATGCTGGGGGTTAACCTCGCAATAGACTGGCGTCCTATCCGGTGGGGGGTGGGGGTAGTCTCGTACTTTCAGTCACTTCACACCATGGAAACCGGCATAAGCACCAGCCTGATGGGCCACAAGGCTCGTGACAGACTTTAATTTTTTTTATAACATATGCTACAGGCCCTGCGCTAGCTTAATCCGGCCCTGATTGGTGCCTGTGTCCACCTTAACCTCCGGTTGCTCACTTTCCCCTTGAGAATATTTTGCTGCTCTGTGCCATCCTTGACCCTCACACCTGGGAGGCAGCGCACCATCCTGGTGTCTCTTTCATGGCCACAGAATCTCCTGTCCGTCCCCTGAACTATTGAATCTCCTATCACTGTTGCTTTGCCTGATTTTACCCTTCCCTGCTGAGCTTCAGAGTGTCACTCACTCCCTCAGCGGTGTCCAGAGGGGTATACTTGTTGAGACGAATGGCCACAGGGGTTCCTCTTCCCTCTACTTCTCCTGGGGGTCACCTGACTATCTGCAGCCTGTATCTTAGGTGGGAGCACCTCAGTAAAGCTCTTGTCAATGGGCACCCCAGGAAATCCAAGGTGTGCCCAACTCCAGTTCAGTTACTTCACACGATCAGTCAGGAGCTTCGTTTGGGCACACTTGCGATTGGTGAAGTCATCAGGACACTGGCAGTGTCCCTGATCTACCACATCCTGTGGGAAGAGTCCGAACTGCCGTCCAGCTGCTCCAGCAGGAACAATAGCTCCATAGATCACCTTGCCTGCTCAGCTTCCTCTCGCCAAAGCCTCCTGTTCTCAATGATTCTTAATTCCAAAAAATATTGTGACTCTCTTGTGTTTATGACTTGCTGCTTCACTGCGAAGGTAATCTTCTCTTTGACCCTCTCTCACTGCTCCCCCTCTGTGATCTCTGTTGCTCTCTGACTCTTTGACCACGTGCCCACCACGACTCACTGCCACAGCCACGTGCCAGCTCCCACTGATGCTCCACCTCTCTCTCTTTCTCCTATGGTCCACTCTCCTCTCCTATCAGATTCCTCCTTCTTCGACACCTCACTTCCACCTGTCACTTCCCAGCTTCTCACTTCATCTGCCCTCCCCCACCCATCCACCTTCCCCCTCACCTGTTACCTTCTAGCCTGTACTCCTTCCCCTCTCCTCACCTTCTTGTTTGGGCTTCTTCATCTTTCCTTTCGAGTCCTGATGAAGGATCTCAGCCTGAAACATCGACTCTTTATTTCCCTCCGCAGATGCTGCCTGACCTGCTGAGTTCCTCCACCATTTTGGATTTCCAGCATCTACCAGAATCATTTGTATGAATGTTTATTGCAGAGTATATCGACTGATAATTGAGGAGCTCAATTGAAGTGTGACTGAGTAATTTAACTGTTCTTTGCAGACTACATCAAAGCTGCCTTTGGTGCCTGTTGTTGTGTACTCATGTTGGGTATTTTTACACATGCCAAATCTTTCATGGTCCCAACTAAACAGCAGCAGGCATCTAAGTTTTGGTGCTCCATTTCCCCGGGGTATGGTTAACTGCTGCTGTCCTTTAAGACTCAGATTCCAATTATTGCCTGCCACTTTCCTTCATAGATTAGATTATGAGGACACTCAGTCCTCGTTTCTTGTCATTTAGAAATGCATGCATTAAAAAATGATACCACATTCCTCCAGAATATCACAAGAAAAACACAGGACAGACCAAGACTAAAACTGACAAAACCACATAATGAGAACATATAGTTACAACAGTGCAAAGCAATACCATAATTTGATAAAGAGCAGACCATGGGCACAGTAAAAAAAAAGTCTCAAAGTCCCGATAGCCTCATCATTTCATGCAGACGGTAGAAGGGAGAAACTCTCCCTGCCATGAACCTCCAAGCACCGCAAACTTGCTGATGCAGCACCATTGGAAGCACCCGACTGCAGCGGACTCTGAGTCTGTCCGAAACCTTCGAGCCTCTGACCAGCCCCTCTGACACAGCCTTTCCGAGCACCATCCTCTGCCGAGCGCTTTGACCCTACCCCGGCCACCAAGCAACAACAAGCAAAGTCGAGGACTCGGGGCCTTCCCCTCTGGAGATTCTGGACCACACAGTAGCAGCGGCGACGAAGCTGGCATTTCAGAAGTTTCACCAGATGTTTCTCCGTGCTCTCACATCCATCTCCATCAAATCAGGATTGTGCATGGCACCCTACTTGACAAATAACAGGCACCACCACTGCGAGCTGCATTGCGCCACCATCTTCTCCTCCTTCTCCTTCTCAGAAAGTCTGTTCTTAAAGGCCTTGTGCTGAGCACTCAGTGCTCGATCATAGGAGTTCCATTTCTAGTACTACTGTTCAGGATTTTGCCTTTGGATTTTGTTTGTGTCATCTTGTTTACTTCCAGTCTGACTCTGAGTCTGAGTTAATTCTAGACCTTACTCTGCTCTTGGCTTCACCACCATCTAAAACTCTCTCGTTACAGAGTCCTCTGACTCACTGTTAACCCGTGTGGAGCGTCAGGCACTGTATTGGTAATACATACAAAAATACTGGAGGAACTCAGCAGGTGGGGGTAGATTTTTTAAAATAAAATATTTCATTTCATAATTCAATCTTCTTTTCTACATGATTGATTTGGAATATGGGATACTGTGATCATATTACTGTGACTTAAATGTAATGTAATTCATATTACTTACTTGTATCCTTATGAATTTTGTATTTGTATTCATACAATTTATATAATATTAATAAAAATATTGACATATTGAAAATATTGAAAGAGGAACTCAGCAGGTCAGGCAGCATCCATGGAAATGAATAAACAGTCAACATTTTGGACCGAGACCCTTCTTCAGGACTGGGATGGAAGGGGGAAGATGCCAGGATAAAAAAGGTGGGGGGGAGGGGAAGGAAGATAGCTAGAAGGGGCTAGGTGAAGCCAGGTGGGTGGGAAAGGTGAAGGGCTGGAGAAGAAAGAATCTGATAGGACAGGAGAGTGGACCATAGGAGAAAGGGAAGGAGGAGGGGCAATCCAGGTGGTGAGAAGAAGTGAGAGACCAGAGTGGGGAATAGAAGAAGAGGGGAGGGGGAGGGAACTTTTTACTGGAAGGAGAAATCAATATTCATGCCATCAAGCTGGAGGCTACCCAGGTGGAATATAAAGTGTTGCTCCTCCACCCTGAGGGTATTGGTTTATTACAGTGCGAGGCGGTTTGTAATGGTGCCTTCTCCAGCGACATGGCCTCCTCTGATTTAACTCCGTCTACAGTTTGAAGAACCTGTTGAGATGAGTAACAAGTAATATTCATACCCCATGCTCTGATAAATCATCGGCCACATCTCATGCAATACACAGTTCAATTGCTGGATTGCTAATATCCAGGGATTTCTGCTAATTTTTATTCCCACCCACTTCTTGTGCACCTTTCTATCAAGTCATAAGTTGTCTTGTTTCACAGAAAGAAAGGGAAAGCATCAATAAGGGGCACACAGAAAATGCTGGAGGAACTCAGCAGGTCAAACAACATCAATGGAAGGACATAAGCTGTCAACATTTTGGGCCAGGACCTTGTTTGTTTCTCTCCATTGCTGCTGCCTAACCTGCAGAGTTCCTGCAGCACGTGGTGTGTCTGTTGCTCCAGATTTCCAGCTTCTGCAGAACCTCTTGTGCCTGGGAGAAAATTAATGAATGGCTATTGGAGAAGAAAATGGAGATGTGCATAACCTCTCCACGTGGCATGGGGAAAAACAAGATGTAATCAAGATGAAATGGAGAGGAGTGTGAAGCCTAGTAGGTGGAATTTAAAGTGAGTGCTTGCATGTGAGAAGAAAATGTGAGAGTGGGTGGTGTGAAGATAGCAAATGAAGAGGTGAGTGCGTTGGAATTTAAAAGAGATCTGTGGCACTAGTCCTTATTATTGGATTTAAAGGAAGTGATAAAATGAATGAGTGTTTTGGGAGATGAGAAAACTGCTGACAAAGTTCAAAGTTCAAAGCAAATTTTATTATCCAACACCATATATGTCTCTACATACAACCCTAAGATTCATTTTCCTGTGGATATACTCAGCTAGCCTATAGTATAGTAACTATAACAGGATCAATGAAAGATCAACCAGAATGCAGAAGACAATGAACTGTGCAAATGCAAATATAGATAAATAGCAATAAATATGGCATTTATTAAAAGGTGTTTTCTTTTGGATCTCTTCAAATGGAAATCTGAAGTAAAGCAGGAAGAGCTCAAAATACTCAGTGGGGAGAGAATAGGAGTTAACATTCCCCATTCACAGGCAGTTTCCCCTGTAACTCTCTTTCAAGGACTCTTCATCTCATGTTCTTGATATTTATAGATTATTTATCTATTATTATTTCTTTCTTTTTGTACTTGCACAGTATGTTGTCTTCTCCACTCTGGTTGAATGCCCCAGTTGGGCAGTCTTTCATTGATTCATTTATGGTCAGAGGGGAAGAAGCTCTTCCTGAATCGCTGAGTGTGGGCCTTCAGGCTTCTGTATCTCCTACCTGATGGTAACATTGAGGAAAGTGCATGCCCTGGGTGCTGGAGGTCCTCAATAATGGACACTGCCTTTCTGAGACACCACTCCCGAGAGATGTCCTGGGTCCTGAGTATGCCCACAAGAAAACGAATCTCATTGTTGTATATGGTAACATTTATGTACTTCAATAATAAATTTACTTTGAACTTTGAACTATACATGTCCCTGCACCTCCTCCCTCAGCACCATCCAGGGGCCTAAACAACCCTTCAAAGGGAGGCAGAGACTGACGTGCATATCCTCCAACCTTGTCTGTTGCATACCGTGCCCATGGTGTGGCTTCCTCTATATCTGGCTATTTCAAGCACAGACTGGTCAAGAGAGCACCTGTGTACAACGATTCTTTGGTCAAAATCTTCTGGATAGATCATAAAACCAAATATTTCACTTCTTTTATGTCTTTTACATTTATTTATTGCCTTGAATGTGATTCTGGAACTGTTGGAGTCTGTGATTTGCAGTTTGGAGACCGTTTCGGTGTTGCAGCGCTCTGCAGTCTCCGCGAGGATTCCAGGAGGCAGGGGCAGCGTGGGCGAACCTTGTGGCAAGAGGGCTGTGAGCTGATGTTCAACATTTCACTGATTAAAGCCTCCATTGCTCGCCAATTAAACTAACAAGGGAGAGTGAAACACCGGCTGCCTGCCTTTTTATTGTTGGGGATCACTCCGCTGTTGGAGTGGGGAGACTGCATTTTTATCACTCTGCTAGAGGGAAAGGAGAATGCCTTTTTATCACGGATGAGATTGCTCTGCTATGGCGAGGGAGAATGTTGCCCAGAGGTTGTTCACCTCGAGTCAGTGGTTGCAAAACCAGGACCTGTGATATGCACCAACTGCTCATATGACCTTCCACCACCTGCTCCCATGGCTTCACGTGACCCTGCATCGGTCGGGGGAGGGGTGGAAGCTAATGCTATGCCTTGCCCAAGGGTGACCTGCAGGCTAGCAGAGGGAAGCACCACCTTACACCTCCTTTGGTAGAGATATATCTCTGCCCGCCACCCGATATATAGGGTGAAAGGTCATAAACTTTTCCCAGTGTAGGGGAGTCTACAACTAGAGGGTGTAGGGTTAAAGTAAGAGGGGAACTATTTAAAAGGGATCTCAAGGGCAAGTTTCTCTCACAGAGGGCAGTGGGTATATGAAATGAGCTGCAAGAGATGTTAGAGGTCAATACAAACACAACATTGAAAAGACATTTGGACAGGGAGATAGATAAGAAAAGTTCAAGAGGCTATGTGTCAGTTGCAGGTAAATGTAAATCACACTCAACAAAAAGTGATCATTGACTACAGGAGGAAGAAAGATTAGGCCCATGCATCAGAACAGAGTGGAGAGGGCCAGTAGCTTTAAATTCCTTGATGTTAACCTATCTTAGGATCATTCCTGGGACCAGCACATAAGTTTAATCACATAGAACCTCTTCTATCTTGGAAGCAACATACATCAAAGTTGCTGGTGAACGCAGCAGGCCAAGCAGCATCTATAGGAAGAGGCGCAGTCGACGTTTCAGGCCGAGACCCTTCGTCAGGACTAACTGAAGGAAGAGTGAGTAAGGGATTTGAAAGCTGGAGGGGGAGGGGGAGATGCAAAATGATAGGAGAAGACAGGAGGGGGAGGGATGGAGCTGAGAGCTGGACAGGTGATAGGCAGAAGGGGATACGAGAGGATCATGGGACAGGAGGTCCGGGAAGAAAGATGGGGGGGGGGTGACCCAGAGGATGGGCAAGAGGTATATTCAGAGGGACAGAGGGAGAAAAAGGAGAGTGAGAGAAAGAATGTGTGCATAAAAAAGAGTAACAGATGGGGTACGAGGGGGAGGTGGGGCCTAGCGGAAGTTAGAGAAGTCAATGTTCATGCCATCAGGTTGGAGGCTACCCATACGGAATATAAGGTGTTGTTCCTCCAACTTGAGTGTGGCTTCATCTTTACAGTAGAGGAGGCCGTAGATAGACATGTCAGAATGGGAATGGGATGTGGAATTAAAATGTGTGGCCACTGGGAGATCCTGCTTTCTCTGGCGGACAGAGCGTAGATGTTCAGCGAAGCGGTCTCCCAGTCTGCGTCGGGTCTCACCAATATATAAAAGGCCACATCGGGAGCACCGGACGCAGTATATCACCCCAGTCGACTCACAGGTGAAGTGATGCCTCACCTGGAAGGACTGTTTGGGGCCCTGAATGGTGGTAAGGGAGGAAGTGTAAGGGCATGTGTAGCACTTGTTCCGCTTACACGGATAAGTGCCAGGAGGGAGATCAGTGGGGAGGGATGGGGGGGATGAATGGACAAGGGAGTTGTGTAGGGAGCGATCCCTGCGGAATGCAGAGAGAGGGGGGGGAGGGAAAGATATGCTTAGTGGTGGGATCCCGTTGGAGGTGGCGGAAGTTACGGAGAATAATATGTTGGACCCGGAGGCTGGTGGGGTGGTAGGTGAGGACCAGGGGAACCCTATTCCTAGTGGGGTGGTGGGAGGATGGAGTGAGAGCAGATGTACGTGAAATGGGGGAGAGAGACAGAAAGGGACAGAGACAGAAAGATCTAGAAAGGGGAGGGAGGTGTCGGAAATGGACCAGGTAAACTTGAGGGCAGGGTGAAAGTTGGAGGCAAAGTTAATAAAGTCAACGAGTTCTGCATGCGTGCAGGAAGCAGCGCCAATGCAGTCGTCGACGTAGCGAAGGAAAAGTGGGGGACAGATACCAGAATAGGCATGGAACATAGATTGTTCCACAAACCCAACAAAAAGGCAGGCATAGCTAGGACCCATACGGGTGCCCATAGCTACACCTTTAGTTTGGAGGAAATGGGAGGAGCAAAAGGAGAAATTATTAAGAGTAAGGACTAATTCTGCTAGACGGAGCAGAGTGGTGGTAGAGGGGAACTGATTAGGTCTGGAATCCAAAAAGAAGCGTAGAGCTTTGAGACCTTCCTGATGGGGGATGGAAGTATATAGGGACTGGACATCCATGGTGAAAATAAAGCGGTGGGGGCCAGGGAACTTAAAATCATCGAAAAGTTTAAGAGCGTGAGAAGTGTCACGAACATAGGTCGGAAGGGATTGAACAAGGGGTGATAAAACAGTGTCGAGATATGCAGAAACGAGTTCGGTGGGGCAGGGAGCAAGCTGAGACAATAGGTCGGCCAGGACAGGCAGGTTTGTGGATCTTGGGTAGGAGGAAGCCTGTGTAGATTTGGGAAGTCAGCAAAAACTTTGAAAACTTCTGTAGATGCTCAGCTGAAAATATCCCAGCTGGTTGTATTATGGCTTGGTATGGAAGCACCATTGGCCAGGAATGGAAAAGACTACAGAAAGTGATGGATACAGCCCAGCCTATCAGGGGTAAAGACCTCCCCACCAGTGAGCACATTTACATGGAGTGCTGCCACAAGAAAGCCGTATCCATCGTCAAAAACCCCCACCATCCAGACCATGCTCTCTTCTTGATACCACCTCCGAGCAGGAAATGGCAGATACACCACCAGATTCAGAAACAGTTATCAGGCTTCTGAACTAGTGTGAAAAACTTCAATCACCACTACTCTGAACTGATTCTCCAATGTACAGACTCACTTTCAGGGACTCTTGATCACTCGTGTTCAGAATATTATTTTTATTGGCATAGTTTGACATTGGTTGTTATTCACTCTTTCTCTATTTATGTATAGTTTTTTTGTAAAACTATATTCTACTTCCTTTTTCCTGTAATTGGCTGCAAGAAAATAAATCTGAAGGTAGTATATGGTAAAATATACATACTATGAGAAATTTATTGAAATTGAATTAGCATAGACAAGCATGTTGTTCGACATGGATGAGATGGGCGGAAGGGCACGTTTCTATGCTGTACTGCTCCATAACGATAACTTATCTACTACCCCTTACACTACTGGTGTTTAGGGCAACAATGGAAGTCCGCCATCTCTATCCATCCTTGACCAATAATACCATTGCACACAGAAAAAGAAAAATTCTTCATTGCTGTTTCCATAACAGTTTAGTTTTACCAGTCAGGGATGTTAGCCCTGAGATAAATCCCCAAACCTGGAGGACTGGTGGACCACTCTCAGTCTGGCCATGACCCTTTGACTTGTTTGGCATGGGTGACCCTACCAAGAGCCAAAACATAAAGCCCTGGCTTCAGCCAATATAACTCTCCAGGTCTCCAAACCAAGGCAAGGTTGCAGTCCTCTTTTAGGCCTTTGACCATTTTATATTTATTTCTCAGTACCAGTGGGTTTTTATTATTCGTGGATACACCAAGACCTGGAAAAAATTATGATGAAAAGAATTATTGTACATCAAACTGTATCCTGTTTGTGCTGATATTTTGAATTAAAATATAACCTTCTTGACACAAGGTAACTATACATATTATTAACAATGAAAAGTAATATTATCACAGATTCATTAGTATAACAATTAACAAAAAATTGTACAGAGCAACACACACAAAATGCAGGAGGAACTCAGCAGGTCAGGCAGCATCTATGGAAATGAATAAAGAGTCAATGTTTCAGGTCGAGACCCTGTTCCTGAAGAAGGATTTCCAGCATCTGCAGACTTTCTCATGTTGAAAAATTTGTGCAAGTGTTACTAATTTTATTTACATCCTCAAATTTTTTTTCATGCTATGATAAATTAGTATTTTCTTTTGCTGCATTGAATGTGGATTTGTTTATGTGGACTCCTTTGCATTTTGATGGTTTTTTTTGCCTGGCTGATGCAATTTACCCAAATGTTGCATGCCACAGGAGCAGAGTGTAAACAGGAATTCTTTAAAGCTTCACTCGCACTTGGAATGAATCTCTGTACCTCGCACAATGCACTTGTTATACTAAGGTCCCAGCTGCCCTCTCAGTGTCCCTTTGTAGTCTCCATAAAGTGAAATCGTGATTCTCAGATTGACAAGGTAGGTCCATCGCCCATCAAACCTCACCACCTCCAATTGCACAGCCGTCTATTCACTTCACACTGATTACGACAGTCTTCAAACCGGCAGACGAGGGCGATGCTCTTATAGTCTGGTGCACTGACTGTTTCCTTGAAGAGGTTTGATAACAGTCTGAGGCCTCCTTATATTGACCACAGGCCATAACCTCACTGACTAACATCAGACCAATGTCTGCAATGTCACAGAGCTCATTATGTCATGAGATTTCCCCCTCCACGGTCTCTAACCCAATAGTGCCTCAACCCCATGTTTCTCACTTCTACCCCTGACCCAAGACCCACAAACTGACTGTCCTAGTAGGCCCATTGTTTCTAGCTGCACTTGCCCCAACTCTGCCCATCTCCCTGCACCTTATCAAGAACATTCAGTTACTGCTCTTCACCCGTCTTCATCCTCCTCCCCCTCCGGTTTCCATTTACCCACTATACACACAGTTCCCCCTCCATCCCAGCCCCCCGCCTGGCTCTAGTTCCAATTATCATTTTCCTCTCCCCATTCTCACCTGCTTTATGTATCAGACTCCAGCACCAGTAACCTATCTCCTTCCAGCAACCATTTCCAATCTTCATACCTCCCTCCTCTCCACCTATCTTTGTCGTTGTCTGCCTCCGTCTCTCACTCACCCCTCACTGCCTCCTAATTCAACTCCAGCTCCCTTCCCCTACCTAGCACAACCTGCCCAACCCAACACTGAATTGCTCCCTTAACCTATGGACTCACTTTCAAGAACTCTTTATCTCATGTTCTTGAGACATATTAATTATTTACTATTATGGTTATTTTTTAAAAATTTTCCCTTCATGAATGCCTGCAAGAAAATGAATCTCAGTTGTATATGGTGACGTTTATTTACTTTGATAATAAATTTACTTTGAACCTTTGCCTGTTGTCTTACAACCTTCTGAGACAACCAATCACCTCAGAATCTCTTGAACTTGACAACAAATCGCCAAAACGACTGGACTGCGGAGGAACCTTATTCCCTTGGAGCGTTGAACAGGTTGAGTGGGGGTCTGTCTAAGAGGGTCACATGTAAACCACTTTACGCGTATCATCACCCAACAGGCCAGGCAGGGCTTGGGAGGTCAGCTCGCACTGGGTAATAAATTCATGCAGCCATCGGAGTATCTGCCTGCGGGAGGAATGCTTGTTTCCGATCCAAACACGGTTGAGAGAATCGGGGCCAACTCTTGGAATCATGTCGAGGTTGCTGAGGCTGTTGAAGAGGAGGATCTGGGAGTAGAACTGACATGGCTAAAGGCTGCTGATTTGTGGGAGTAATGGCTGTCACCTGATTCTGGCTGTTGGTAGTAAGCTGCTAGATACAACCATATAACAATTACAGCACGGAAACAGGCCATCTCGGCCCTTCTAGTCCGTGCCGGACTCTTACTCTCACCTAGTCCCACCGACCTGCACTCAGCCCATAACCCTCCATTCCTTTCCTGTCCGTATAGCTGTCCAACTTAACTTTAAATGACAACATCGAACCTGCCTCAACCACTTCTGCTGGAAGCTCATTCCACACAGCTACCACTCTCTGAGTAAAGAAGTTCCCCCTCATGTTACCCCTAAACTTTTGTCCTTTAACTCTCAACTCGTGTCCTCTTGTCTGAATTTTCCCCACTCTCAACTGAAAGAGCCTATCCATGTCAAATCTATCAATCCCCCTCATAATTTTAAACACCTCTATCAAGTCCCCCCTCAACCTCCTACGCTCCAAAGAATAAAGACCTAACTTGTTCAACCTTTCTCTGTAACTTAGGAGATGAAACCCAGGCAACATTTTCTTAAACCTCCTCTGTACTCTCAATTTTATTGACATCTTTCCTATAATTCGGTGACCAGAACTGTACACAATACTCCAAATTTGCCCTTACCAATGCCCTATACAATTTCAACATTACATCCCAACTCCTATACTCGATGCTCTGATTAATAAAGGCCAGCATACCAAAAGCTTTCTTCACCACCCTATCCACATGAGATTCCACCTTCAGGGAACTATGCACCATTATTCCTAGATCCCTCTGTTCTACAGCATTCTTCAATGCCCTACCATTTACCATGTATGTCCTATTTTGATTAGTCCTACCAAAATATAGCGCATCATAATTTTTCAGCATTAAACTCCGTCTGCCATCTTTCAGCCCACTCTTCTAACTGTCCTAATCACTGCCACCTGATTCCGGCTGTCTGCGGTGAGTTGCCAAGCCATTGCTACAAGAGCTGACACCTGTTCTTCCAATTGGGACTGGCCTAGTCATTCTGAGAGTATCTGTCGCACTGCTACAGACACTTCTCCCAACACAGCTTCAACTGACTGTAACTCCTCTCCTATCTGGCCAATGAATGTCAGGGCCAAGCTCAGCTGTTCTTTCTCTGCTGGGTCCATTTTCTGTGGATGAGATTTGCTGACAAGAATGTGAATTATGGCTCAAGTGCCGAGAGAGAGAGAGAGAGAGAGAAAGAGAGAGAGAGAGAGAGAGAGAGAGAGAGAGAGAGAGAGAGAGTGGGAGAGAGAGAGAGAAAAAGATGCTAAAGCCGATCAACAGTTCACTGGTTTTAATATGAACTGTGCCGAAAAAAAGGGAAAAGAAAGCGCTTGGCCAACAGGGTCGTTAACTAGAACTTGCGAACTAAAGCTACCACTGATACAGTGGCTTGGCAGTAATAGCTTAGTACTAAATAAATACTGCTCCTTAGCAGTGTCAGCCTACACGGTAGTCTCCTTGCCTGGAACAAGGATCACGGTTAAGTAGGGAACATTGATATTTCTCTGCTTTTGGTCAAGTCTCAACAAGACTGAAACAAGTGGAAGGGAGTTAAATACCACCACAATCTGTGGGTATATTTAAGGCAGAAATTGATTGTTTTTTGATCGGTCAGGGCATCAAAGGATGTGGCGAGAAGGCAGGTGCATGCGGTTGAGTGGGATCCGGGATCAGCCATGATGGAATGGCGGAGCAGACTCGAATGGCCTAACTCTGCTCCTGTGTCTTATGGTTTTATGGTCTAATGAAACACTGATTGGCCGGAACATACATTCTGATGAGCGTGATCGCCGAACCTGTTCTGCAGCCACCTGCACGGAGGGCAGACACCACGGAAGGTAGCCACCGTGGAGGGCAGACACTGCAGAGGGCAGACACCACGGGGAGCAGACCACCTGCATGGAGGGCAGACACAGCGGAGGGCAGAGTCTGTGGTTGTGACACTAGGACTCCCAAGTCCCCTTTGTATTTCTGATTTCTGAATTTGCTTCCCTTTTAGAAAATAGTCCATGTTTTTATTCCTTCTACCTAATTAATCTGGAATTGTAATGTAAACTCAGTTAATGTAAAATCATGTGAAGTAATGAGAATGTGGGAAGAGGAGAGAGAGAAAAACACAAGATTAATGTAAGATTTGTGTAAAATGAGTTGTTGATGGTTGCACAGACTCGATGGGCTGAGAAGAATATTTCCATGTTGTACCTCTGTATAAAGCTATGATTCAGAATTACATCGGAGATTGTTATGTATTTAGTATTTCAATAATATTTGAATAATCTTGTGTGTATATATATATATATATAGTTTAAGCATTCTTGTTTGATTAAGTATTTAATTACAGGTTATATGTAAAATTGTATTACTTGCATATGTCCTCATGCTACCACATGATACGTGCACACCTTGCTAAAAGACAAAGTTCCACCCATACTTTCTGACTCCCGTCTTCATTTGAATTAATTTAATGATTCGAAGTTACAAAACATAACAGAGACATTATTGTTATGTGTTTTGTTTTTTTAAATATGATCATTTCTGAGTAAATAAACTTAACATCTGTTAAATGGACTTCCTTACTCTCTTTGTCTTTTTGATAATTATTGAGTCTGTTTATATGTTTACATATATTTAAGTTTGATTATTGACATTTGCAAATGTGACCATTCTGCTAACTGTTGATTGCTCTTAGTTCTCTGCACAATTTACATGACCAATTAACCTACCAATCGGTACATCTTTGGACTGTGGGAGGAAACTGGAACACCCGGAGGAAACCCACGCAGTCACGGGGAGAATGTACAAACTCCTTACAGGCAGTGGCAGGAATTGAACCCCGGTTGCCTGTACTGTAAAGCGTTGCGCTAACCACTACACTGTCATGCTGCCCTCAATGAACACACATACTGTTTCTGATGAAGTGAAACTATACATTAAATCTTGACTTCTTTTACTCTGTCAGGTATTTTATAAAGTCCCAATATAGGATACAAACATTTGGAAAACAGTGTAATAAACTGTGAAAAGTCATACCAATTGTGCGCTGAGAGGACTTCATATTTTCACATTATGGAATTTGGAAGTTGTCTATGTAGTCTCAGATTGTTGTACTCACTGATCCTTTTAAGCTGCACGGGTGCATGGCCACACGGTGTCTAAAAATGCTCCCACACACATAGCCTTGGTTATTGTGCAGCTGAAATTTTCTTTTATATGGTATTAATATAAAGTGCCACGCTGTTTTCAAGCTGCGTAAAAATTTCCCGCTCAGAACAATGGTTGGTCTGTGCAGCTGTTAAAAAAAATAGAGGGAACTACAGCTGAAATACTCCTATCTTCTTCTAGCATTTTGTGTGTGTTGTTCAAGATTTCCAGTGTCTGAAAAATCTCTTGTGTTGAGACATCATCCAGGTTTCTGAATATGGGTGACAGTGAGGAAGTGGAATTAGAAAGTAAAGGATGGCACTATGGGACATAGTTGGAGAAAGGGCGTTTCTAGACAGATAAATCTGCTGCATGAGTAACCAGCAGGGCCGGGGTCCCTGGGCTGGAGGCCCTGATGGGCCCCTGCCGACACCGTAAAATGCTGCTGTACCAAGCAAAAAAAGGCAAGAACAAGAGCAACGGTCGTACTGGTCTAAATATCAAAGCTGTGGACCAAGACATTGGTTTAGGCTATAAACTTACAGGCCTTAAGAGGGAGGACAGAAAGTAATGCAGATTCTTAGTTTCTAAAGCACTCAGCATCGAAAGCACTCAAAAATTGACCTAGGCTTGGTTGGCTTAGTAAAGTTATGATGTACCCAATCTTAAATCTTTATTTAGCTGTTGCTGCACATACCATGGGCCTTATCTCTCAAACAACACCAAAGCATTTTTATCTGGTATTTTTCTCAACCGTGTGTTCTGAGAAAGTTGTGAGTGGTGGTAAAAATCTTCTAAGGTGTATATATTTCAAAGCTAGGAGTATTGCGGGGAAGGCGGATGAGTTGAGGGCGTGGATTGACACGTGGAATTATGATGTTGTAGCAATTAGTGAAACTTGGCTACAGGAGGGGCAGGACTGGCAGCTTAATATTCCAGGGTTCTGATGTTTCAGATGTGATCGAGGCAGAGGAATGAAAGGTGGGGGAGTAGCATTGCTTGTTAGGGAAAATATTACAGCAGTGCTCAGGCAGGACAGACTAGAGGGCTTGTCTACTGCGTCCTTATGGATGGAGCTGAGAGACAGGAAAGGTATGGCCACATTAGTGGGATTGTATTACAGACCACCCAATAGTCAACGAGACTTGGAAGAGCAAATCTGCAGAGAGATAGCAGGCAACTGCAGGAAACATAAAGTTGTGGTGGTAGGGGATTTTAATTTTCCATACATTGATTGGGACTCCCATACTGTTAGGGGTCTAGATGGTTTAGAGTTTGTAAAATGTGTTCAGGAAAGTTTTCTAAATCAATATATAGAGGGACCAACTAGAGGGGACGCAATATTGGATCTCCTGTTAGGAAACGAATTAGGGCAAGTGACAGATGTCTGTGTAGGGGAGCACTTTGGTTCCAGTGATCATAACACCATTAGTTTCAATTTGATCATGGACAAGGATAGGTCCTAGGGTTGAGGTTCTGAACTGGAAGAAGGCCAAATTTGAAGAAATGAGAAAGGATCTAAAAAGCGTGGATTGGGACAGGTTGTTCTCTGGCAAAGATGTGATTGGTAGGTGGGAAGCCTTCAAAGGGGAAATTTTGAGAGTGCAGAGTTTGTATGTTCCTGTCAGGATTAAAGGCAAATTGAATAGGAATAAGGAACCTTGGTTCTCAAAGGATATTGCAACTTTGATAAAGAAGAAGAGGGAGTTGTATGAAATGTATAGGAAACAGGGGTAAATCAGGTGCTTGAGGAGTATAAGAAGTGCAAGAAAATACTTCAGAAAGAAATCAGGAGGGCTAAAAGAAGACATGAGGTTGCCTTGGCAGTCAAAGTGAAGGATAATCCAAAGAGCTTTTACAAGTATATTAAGAGCAAAAGGATTGTAAGGGATAAAATTGGTCCTCTTGAAGATCAGAGTGGTCGGCTTTGTGCGGAACCAAAGGAAATGGGGGAGATCTTAAATAGGTTTTTTGCGTCTGTATTTGCTAAGGAAGTTGGCATGAAATCTATGGAATTGAGGGAATCAAGTAGTGAGTCCATGGAAACTGTACAGATTGAAAAGGAGGAGGTGCTTGCTGTCTTGAGGAAAATTAAATTGGATAAATCCCCGGGACCTGACAGAGTGTTCCCTTGGACCTTGAAGGAGACTAATGTTGAAATTGCGGGGGCCCTGGCAGAAATATTTAAAATGTCACTGTCTACGGGTGAAGTGCCGGAGGATTGGAGAGTGGCTCATGTTGTTCCGTTGTTTAAAAAAGGATCGAAAAGTAATCCGGGAAATTATAGGCTGGTGAGTTTAACGTCAGTAGTAGGTAAGTTATTGGAGGGAGTACTAAGAGACAGAATCTACAAGCATTTGGATAGACGGGCTTATTAGGGAGAGTCAACATGGCTTTGTGCATGGTAGGTCATGTTTGATGAATCTGTTGGAGTTTTTCGAGGAGGTTACCAGGAAAGTGGATGAAGGGAAGGCAGTGGATATTGTCTACATGGACTTCAGTAAGGCCTTTGACAAGGTCCCGCATGGGAGGTTAGTTAGGAAAATTCAGTTGCTAGGTATACATGGAGAGGTGGTAAATTGGATTAGACATTGGCTCGATGGAAGAAGCCAGAGAGTGGTGGTAGAGAATTGCTTCTCTGAGTGGAGGCCTGTGACTAGTGGTGTGCCACAGGAATCAGTGCTGGGTCCATTGTTATTTGTCATCTATATCAATGATCTGGATGATAATGTGGTAAATTGGATCAGCAAGTTTGCTGATGATACAAAGATTGGAGGTGTAGTAGACAGTGAGGAAGGTTTTCAGAGCCTGCAGAGGGACTTGGACCAGCTGGAAAAATGGGCTGAAAAATGGCAGATGGAGTTTAATAATGACAAGTGTGAGGTATTGCACGTTGGAACGACAAACCAACGTAGAACATACAGGGTTAATGGTAAGGCACTGAGGAGTGCAGTGGAACAGAGGGATCTGGGAATACAGATACAAAATTCCCTAAAAGTGTCATCACAGGTAGATAGGGTCGTAAAGAGAGCTTTTGGTACATTGGCCTTTATTAATCGAAGTATTGAGTATAAGAGCTGGAATGTTATGATGAGGTTGTATAAGGCATTGGTGAGGCCGAATCTGGAGTATTGTGTTCAGTTTTGGTCACCAAATTACAGGAAGGATATAAATAAGGTTGAAAGAGTGCAGAGAAGGTTTACAAGGATGTTGCTGGGACTTGAGAAACTCAGTTACAGAGAAAGGTTGAATAGGTTAGGACTTTATTCCCTGGAGCGTAGAAGAATGAGGGGAGATTTGATAGAGGTATATAAAATTATGATGGGTATAGATAGAGTGAATGCAAGCAGGCTTTTTCCACTGAGGCAAGGGGAGAAAAAAAACCAGAGGACATGGGTTAAGGGTGAAGGGGGAAAAGTTTAAAGGGAACATTAGGGGGGACTTCTTCATACAGAGAGTGGTGGGAGTATGGAATGAGCTGCCAGACGAGGTGGTAAATGCGGGTTCTTTTTTAACGTTTAAGAATAAATTGGACAGATACATGGATGGGAGGTGTATGGAGGGATATGGTCCGTGTGCAGGTCAGTGGGACTAGGCAGAAAATGGTTTGGCACAGCCAAGAAGGGCCAAAGGGCCTGTTTCTGTGCTGTAGTTTCTATGGTTTCTATGGTAAAATGGAAATGAGAGACAAAAAGGCCAGGAGAGATGGCACTATGGTAAGCTAGGAAACTTGACAATACTCCAACAATCTTCTTGTAAAGTGAGATCTAGCACATACTAACCTATTGCTATACTGTGTAGCTTGCAGAGTAAAGACCACTTATTACTTACTAGGTTTGTAAACAGTCAACTATTAGCCTATTGCCACAAAAACAGGAACAGCACTGACACACAAGCCTAGATATTTACAAAGTCAGATGCTTGTTTTTCAAAATTAAAGCCTACGTCTTCTGGATTTCTTTGCAGCAAAGTCCTTGATCAGATCACTAAAATCCAGTTTCTGAACAAGATCACTTTCAAGTGACATCAGAGTAAGATGGCTCAGCCAGTCCTGTCCTGTTGTGGATCTGAGCCTATGTATTTGCCGTTATCAGGCCTGCCAAATATGTCACTGGAGCCTTGGATAGTCAGTCCCCTCTTGACCAAAAACTTCACAAACACCAACACTCTTCTCAATACGTCAGTCCAGTAGGCACACTCTGACTTGAACTGTTTTTGCAGTTCTGTATCTATTTTTCTGCTGTCAGATGCTAGTGTAACATAGGTCAGTATCGTTTTCCTGCGGTGTTCGCTATTTTCATGCTCTCCTATGCACTCAGTGGCATGTTTCCAGTGGCTAAAGCCAGTTTGGAAGATGGACTGACAGTCACCATCACTGAAGATGAGGCATGCAAAACAAAACACACAGCCGGTGGAAGGGGAATATAAGAGCCATTGCCTTGATATGTACTCACCATTTTTGAGCTAGCGTTTGAAGTGAAATTTGGAGAAAAAACGTCTCTGCTGTGTGTATACTCGTTCCAAAGCTTTGATATCCACATCCTTATTCTGGCAGGACTCTGGCCCTTTCTTAGCCCAGTATGCTCGGACTGAATCATCTAACATTTCCTTTCCCCAGCGAGCAGGATCAGTGCTGTAAGGATCCTCAGTAGCGGTAATGTTAACGTTAATGGCGGCCCGACTTGGTTGTTTGGAGGCCTCTGTAGTCGTAAATCCCAAAGTTATGCCCTCTGCCTCTTCAACGTTAGCTACTGACTGTGGCAAGGATGGTGGTCCTGTGCTAACGCTGGTGCTAGTGCCAGCTGTTGAACAAGTCTCCATTTGTCCACCGGTCTCAGGCTGTGACAAGAGCGATGGTACTGCTGCATCATCGAGATCAGGTTTAAAAAATTCTGTCAATTTCAATGTCTTTTTTAATGCTTCTTTCTCACGGTCCTCTTTTTCTTATTTCTTTCTTCTTTTCTGTGCTCCACTCTCGTATTTTTTTTTGTCCGCCATGATGATAGATACCTATTTCGGGCCCCTCTGCAGCTCGGGCCCCTGGGCTGCAGCCCAGCCTAGCCCTGCCTAAAGTCCGGCCCTGGTAACCAACACATTGAAAGAAACTGCTGCGATGAGAAGATATTGAGAAAAGGCCACGTAAAAGGTAGAACAAAGCACAGGTGACAGCAAAAATCACCTGGACAAGAAACAAAATGAAAATAATATTATGTTGTTTCTCTCCAACGGGTAGAGCTCCTCAGCGAATCACAAGCCCTGTGAGCCTCTTGCATCGTGAACTGTCATTCATTGTTTGGGGGCTGCTGGCACATTCTGCCATTCCAATCTGTCTGCGTTTGCTATACCAAGCTCGTTTACTGTCTGTTAAGGTGTGTTATCTGAGGCTGACAACTCTGGCTCAGGTTTGCTTGGTCAATTTTCCTGCTTGCCAATGTTGCTAACTTTGCTTTTAAAGCTGTGGGAAGTGGAGTTGTCAGAAAAGAAAGGAAGGATCTCCAGCCTGAACAGAACACAGCTGGAAGCATTCTTCATTTCGAAATCATATCAACCTAATTTTGTGACAGTAGTGAAAGTGACTTTTTTTGCCGTTCTTGAGCAGTTTGATCGGGATGATCGATGAAGTTTTGGGTGCTTCAGTGAAGAATAGTTTGCTCTGAGACCTGCAGTGGGCCAACTCTACCAATGTGGAGTTGCTGAACTCTACCAAACTGAATACTGCTGGACTCCTGGCTTGCTGTTTGAGATATATCTTCTGTGTGTTGTATTTGCACTATGCTGTTTGTGCAATTTGTTCTTTTATCGCGAATTGGGTGTGTGACGTTTTCTTGAACGGGTTTCATGGTGTTTCTTTGTTTAGTGGCAGCCTGTGGGAAGATGAATCTCAAAGTTGTATTCTGTATATGTACTTTGATAATAATAAATGTATTTTGAAACTTGAATCTTTGAAATAACTTTGAATAGTGCCAAAGAGACGATTAACCTTCACAATGGAAGCTTCATACTGCTTGTGAAACTGAGTGGCATAATAAAAACGTACTCGTTGACACTGTATGTCCTATATTACAATTAGCTGGGAGTGAAAAATGAGTCGAGACATCCTTTCACTTTTTAAGAAGTTGTGGTTAGGATTGAAGGTCTGCAAGTAAACAGCCACTGAGAAGAGAAGGCTCTAACAACAATCCAATTCTCAATGATAAGACGCTAAACGTGTGTTGGTTGTCCATCGTTTCCGATGATGACGTAAAACCTGTGCAGGAGGAGTTTTATAGTGGAAAAACTATTGAGCTGGAGCAGTTCCACTCTCCCAGCATCAAAAATCTTGGTCCAATGGTATGAAAAACCGTCATGATTGGAGACTTCTTCAACTGCAGTGACCTGTCGTGCCTTCGCTCTCCACGGTGCGTTGCAGCACCACCTCCTTAGCCTTTGGATCTTGTCGTTGATCTCATCCACCCAGTCTGCCGGAACTGTCTTTGCATGCTGGGGTAGGCATATCATTATCTAACCAGGGTTGGAGATTTCTAGCTGCCCACACCTGGTGTAGTCGGCCAGTCAAAGCGGTATACGGGAGTGTGGCCGCTGTCACATGCAAACAGTTACTTGGAGCCTCAGGTGAGAGCTGGGCAGCAGGTGGGGATCCAAGGTGAACGAGCTGCCCCTGGGCAGAGCACGACAAGCACGCCACCAGAGGTGCTTCCCCTCCCTGGACACCCCATACACCCCTAAATGTGAATGCTAAAGGAAATACAGAGACATCCACATTCACATTCATCCAGAAATGCTGAGGATAATCTAATCATTTGCAGATTCTTAACAAGTGAAGCCAATACGAAGCAAGGCTTGCACGATATTCATTCATGGGCAGATAGTGTAAGCGTAATAAGGAAGATCTCTTACTTTTTACAATGACCATCTCCAACAAGAGGGAATTTAAACAGCTACGCTTGACAGTCAGTAGCATTATCATAGATGAGTATACCCAACACCCGCCCCCATCAACATTTTTGCATTTGCTACTGATCAAAGCTAAACTACACTCGTCATATAAGTACCGTGGCCAGAGGAGAAACCGGGCATCCTGAGTGAAATGACTCACCTCCTAGGAACACACACAAAATGCTGGAGAAACTCAGCAGGCCAGGCAGCATCTAGGGAGAAGAGTAAACAGTTGATATTTCAGGCTGAGTCCCTTTATCAGAACTGGAGGGTCTGTTGCTTGGATTTCCAGCATCTGCAGATTTTCTCTCATCATGACTCACCTCCTGACACCCACGAGGAATAAGTCAGGAGGGTACTGGAGTATTCTGCACTTGTCTAAATGAGCGCAGCTCCAAGAACTCTCAAAGTTCATCATGATGCAGAATTGGCATCCCATCAATCTCTCCTCCCTCCGATCTTGGCTGCTCACTGACAACACCGCACAAACCCGTGACCTTCAAGAAGCTCAAGGCATGGATGAAGGGAGGATATTCCAAGTCGCACCTTATTCTGATCGGCTCCACATCCTGGAACTCCTACAACGTCGTGAGAGTACATTCACTTGAAACGTGCAGCAGCACAAGATTGTGCTCACAACCACTGGTTCAAGAATTAGAGATGTCCCCACTGCTGTCTGTAAAGAGTTCGTAAGTTCTCCCCGTGACTGCGTGGGTTTTCTTCAAGTGCTCAGGTTTCACCCCACAGTCAGAAGACGTACTGGTTAGTAATATTAATCAGAATGAGGTTTAATACCACTAGCATATGTCGTGAAATTTGTTGTCTTTGCGGGGCAGTGCATTGCAATACATATTATTAAAGATAAAAGTGAATTACATTAAGTATATTTGTATATTAAATAGTTAAATTAAATAAGTAGTGCAAAAGTAGAAATAAAAAAAACAGTGAGGTAGTGTTCATGGGTTCAAAGTGCATTCAGAAGTCGGACAGCAGAACAAAGAAGCTGTTCCTGAATCGTTGAGTGTGTGCCTTCAAACTCCTGTACCTGCTTCCTGATGTTAGCAATGAGAAGAAGGAATGTTCTTAGTGATGGGTGCCGCCTTTCGGAGGCATTGCTCCTCGAGGATTGGTCGTTGTCATTTGTTCTGTGACTAGGGTAGAGTTAAATCGGTGGGTTGCTGGGCCGGAAGGGCCTGTTCCGTGCCATATCTCTAAATACAGAAAGAACGCCTGCTATGTTGTGATCTCAAAAATTGAATAAGTAAAAACAAAACTTGGAATACCCTATTGTAACCTCAGTCTTAGGTAGCAAATTAAACTGGATGAAATAAGCAAGGAAAAGAATGAGATAATAAATTACCAGTGAAAGAATGTTTCTGCAGGGATGAATGTAAAAAATTCAAGAGCTGGAGTTGTCTTGCTCCTTTTAACATTAAAGCCAAACAATGGGAAGGTACTGACAATGTTTACAGTATGTGACCCTCTCACCAGGCTCATATTCAAACTTGGCTCGTTAGCTAACTCTGCTAACAGCCATGTGATTTAGCAGTGAGAAGGCCACCTTTCGTAAACGATATATATCTAGGGACGGTATGACTTAGGGTACAACGAAACAGGACAATTGCAATGCTCCAATGAAAGAACATTGATAGTTGTGAATGCTGTATAAATATTGCTCCATGCAAAATTATTGTTTGCCAGAAAATTAACAGATTTTACACAGGCATTAAATTATAAAGAAATAAGTTTACCAAATTTACAGCTACAGGAAAAGAAAGTAAAAGGGCCATTACAGTTAAACCAGTCCAACATGCACATAAACATTGGAGCTCATCTCTGGAGTAGTCAAGCGTGTTGCTCTAATCACGTGCCGAACCCATATTCTGCGTGAAGGACACCAGCCACAGTCCAACCTTCCGTGAAGGGCATCTCGAACAAACTCGCTCTCTCAGGAGAATTGGCACTTCCTCCTTGGAGACATCATAAGAAAGTTCCTGTCATCACAGTGAAACCTGATTTGATTTATTTTAAACAAGTTTTTTGCCATATTTCTGAACTACGGAGTCCATATTACAAAAATGATTGATGATGGGAGTCATCATTTGCTAATTAGTTTTAACAGAGAGTCCCATATTGTCCACATAAGTGAACACTTTCCGTTTGGTAGCTGCTTGATGAAAGCCAACCTTGAGTTGACTTTAAGAACATTGAGGGCTGGGCCATTGAAGTTGTTTCTGGCAGGTAGTTTTCAGCTCTCCATTTGCAATCCCAACCTATAGAGTGTCATCTCATAAACACCAGAAATTCTGCAGATGCTGGAAATCCAAAGAACACACACAAAATGCTGGAGCAGCTCAGCAGCTCAGGCAGCATCTATGGAAGTAAATATACAGATGATAAGTTGGGTTGAGACCCTTCACCAGGACTGGAAAGAAAGGAGGAAGATGACAGAATAAACAGGTGTGGGGAGGGGAAGGAGGACAGCTGGAAGGTGATAGGAAAAGCAATGTGGGTAAGAAAGGTAAGGGGCTGGAGAAGAAGGAATCTGTAGAACAGGATACGAGCCACACAACAGCTCCTGCCGAAGAATCAGAAATGGAAACTGATCCAAGCAAGATCTCACGGTCACCTTGGTAATGCCTCCTATACGTCTTACTGCCTTACTGTACATCGAGTGGCTCTTCTGCATTCCAACTTTTGCCTGAGTTATTTTAAACAATGATCAGTTTTTGCCAGGTTTCTGAACTTGTGAATCCATATCACAAAAATGATTGATGATGAGAGTCATCATTCCTAATTAGTTTTAACAGAGTCACAGGTTGTCCACATAAGCTAACACTTTCTCGTAGTATTTGTTGGACTGCAGATCATGGTCTCTCTTTGGAGTCTTTGCTGTTTGCTTGCTTGGTGGGTGGTGGGAGTGATACTTCTTGCTAGAATAAGTGGGGGAGAGGAGGGTTGATGCCTTTGCTGCTGCTTGTGCGGGGGGGGGAGGCTTTGGGGTTCTGACTTTTTTTCTGTCAGTAATTCTCTGGGGTTTTTTTAGATTATGAGGACACTCAGTCCTCGTTTATTGTCATTTAGAAATGCCTGCATTAAAAAATGATACAATGTTCCTCCAGAAAGATATCACAGAAACACAGGACAAACCAAGACTAAAACTGACAAAACCACATAATTATAACATATAGTTACAACAGTGCAAAGCAATACCGTAATTTGATAAAGAGCAGACCATGGGCACGGTATAAAATAGTCTCAAGTCCTGATAGCCCCGTCATCTCTCCCTGCCATAAACCCCCAAGCGCCGCAAACTTGCCGATGCATTGGAAGCACCTGACTCTGAGTCCGTCCGAAAACTTCGAGCCTCCGATCAGCCCTCCGACACCAAGCACCATCTCTGCCGAGCGCTTCGACCCCACCCCGGGCAACAAGCAAAGCCGAGGACTCGGGGCCTTCCCCTCTGGAGATTTCAGATTACACAGTAGCAGCAGCAGCGAAACAGGCATTTCAGAAGTTTCACTAGATGTTCCTCCGTGCTCTCACGTCTGTCTCCATCCAAATAGGATTGTGCACGGCACCCTACTTGACAGATAACAGATATAATTCACCGGAGTGGCCACTGCAAGCTGCGTCGCATCACCATCTTCTCCTCCTTCTCCTTTTTCTTCTGTTTCGTGGATGTCTGTGGAGCATAAGAATTTCAGGTTATATATTGTATGCATTTTCTGATACTAAATGGAACCAGTGAACCATTTTTACCCATAAGCTTTGGATATAGTTCTGTCAACAAGTTATTTCTGATGAAGCTACCACTATTTTAATTTGGAACAGAAAGGGGTGGGAGGATTCAGCAGGTGAAGTATCATCTACGGACGGAGAGACAGAGTTAACATTTCAGCTCACTTTCTATTGATCACAGACATAATTCTCTGTCTTTATTTAAGAGTTCCTAACTGCTGCATTTACTTGTGCACTTCATAATGTTAAATTGTTTTTAAAGTAGGCCAGCAAGCCTGCTGGTAAGGTTTCAGCAGTAAAGGCAGCATAATTAACATTAATGGTTTTGCAATGTGATTCTCATGTATTTTGGTTTAGATTTTATTAGAGATTCAGTATTTATCATGAATGTGACATTATGCTGATTTTCCAATATTTGCTCTATTTCCCTTTCTGTTTTCTGCCAATATTTGTTCCTCTATTTTCAAACATTATGACTTTTTTCTTTTCACTGTAATAATTTGTCGTTTAAACCCTCTCGCCTTCACCAGCTGGTCGCAGAACCCTTTGTTTCTCTAACACCGAGAACACAATGGCAATTGTCATTGGAATCGAGTAGAGCCCGCAGAAGGGGGCACAGAGTCACCTCCCAGGCATATGAACACTTTTAAAAGTCGGACCTGATGAATTCCAAAACTGTTGAAAAGTTTGTGGTAAAATATGAACTCTGTCCCTTCTTTTACAGACTGCGTGATCCTCTGAGTGTTTTCCTCTTTCACTCCATTTCAATGGTGCTTTTCAAAAAATAATTCGTCGTGGCAACATTTCTCGGGATTTCTTTTAAAAAAAAGGGGGGGGGGTTGATTTCCTTATTTCGTTTCAGTTTCCTGGTTTTATTTGAGGGGGATGGGGGATGTCCCAATCTCAGGCATCGCGCCTGGGAGTTGTAGTTCATTGGGATAAAATGAAGGCAGGAAACTGTGGATCACAATAGGCTTGGAGAAGTGAGATTTTGAGGAAGGCTTGGCTGGAGTTGGGCGGTGAGAGACGTGACTGAAGAAGAGAATCCCACAGGCATGTGTGGGGGAGTGGGCTGGGGTCAGGACACTCGAGTTCCCGGCTGCTGAGCCAACAGGTCGCGAAGCGCGGCGGCGGCGGCGCATGCGCATGCGCAGCGCCTGGGCTGACTCACCGCTCACTCGCCGCCATTTTGAGCTCACTCGGCGCGTAGCGGGACGGCGATCGCCGGTTTGTGAGACATGGACGACGACTCGTACCCGCGGACTCTGTAAGTTCCCCCCCCTCCCAATATTAAAAAAACGGCGGCTGTCCTCCCGTCGCTGAGAGGTCTGGACATTTGGAAGGGTATCTTGAACGTAATTTAGAGGAGGGTGCGTGCGGCTTGAAGATGGCGAGGAGCCGGGTTTCCCTCTCGTTTTCGTCCGCTCCTCCCTCCCTCTCTTCCTTCTCCCATGAGGAAACCGGGCGACGGGCGATCCGGGGCCTTTGGGTGCGGGGATACCGGCCACCTGTTTGGAGTGATTAGTGGACGCCGGAGAGACCGCGATCAGAGTCGGCGGCTGGCCCAGACCGCGATCGGGAGGTGCCGGATATCAGCCTCCCGGAGAGGCCGAGGGGAGCGTGTGGGGGGTGAGGGAAAACTTTCCTGCCCTCTCCTTGAGTGCAACAGTGCAGCAAATGGGGAGACTTTCCCTCAGTCTTAACGTGGCGTGTCATTGTTTTCAGTAAAATTGAAAATTTAACCGTTTACTGGTATTCATTTTGCCTCGTCTTTTTTTTTCCAGACTTTAAGTGTAGAAATGTACCCATCTCTTAATGGCCTAAGAGTTCATCCCTTCTCTACCTGTAAAACTTGCTTTATTTACTTTCATATTCGCTTAGTAAAAGTACTTGAGTTTGATCATTAACAATTTCCTTGTTGGGATGGAAATCTGGCCACGCTGCTATTGCGGGCATGTATCTGATTTCCCTGGAAATATGAGTATATGCACTTACATAATGCTTTTGTTAGCTAAGTTTGTTTTGCTCACTTTCCAGACTGCTATCTTTGGTTCTATTATATTAGTTGTGAAGCTACATTTGAAATACGAAAATTCAGTTTAGTGTAAATAGATTTTTTATTTTTCTGTGATTTTCAGCATTTTATTAAATGAGGGTCCATTATCCCGTTGCCCAGCTCAGATTATTTTGGGGTCTTCCTGTTCCCCCCCACTCCCAAAATAAGGTTCAAATTCGGAGGTACAGTATGTGGTGATGATGCACACAACAGTGGAAAAGAAGATTAAAACATAACAAATTTCAGTCGGGAACATTGTAAAATGCCAAAATGATTCTTGTGGATTAAATAAATTCTGAAGCTACAGGAAGGTATACCAACATGAAAGTTGCAGGTAGTTGTAACATTAAGATGTCATTGTTTTCCAGCTACGTGGGTAACCTCTCTAGAGATGTGACAGAAGCCCTCATACTTCAACTTTTTAGTCAGATCGGTCCATGCAAAAGTTGCAAAATGATTACAGAGGTAAGATGACAGCATTGTTACATGGCCGGTCCCAAGAACTATATAATCCTTTCTGTTTTACAGCATGGGTTTGTTTTCATCCCTGAAATTCTTTCACCAATGAAGAAGCCCAGACAGAGCGCATTACTATCGCACATGTGATCAATATTCTACCTTGTGGAAAACAAAATGTTAAATTGGCTATGATTTTATTTTAGGTTTAATATCTGACTTCAAGATCAATAATCTTGGAGAGGTCTTCATGTGCTAACTGGCAATGCTAGTAACATTGCTGGGCAACGTGACTCGTTGGGTTGGAAGAGTCTGTTCCACACTATATCTCCAAATAAAAGATAAATATGCATTTGTTCTGAATTCTTCATTTGTGAACTAGAACTGCATGATTGTGTTAGTAACATTATAGATGTTATCAGTGGATGATAAAATGATGGTGGCAGGTGAGAGTTGATACAGGTTGAGTACCCTTATCTGAAATGCTTGGGGCCAGAAGTATTTTGGATTTTTTTTTTCAGAATTTTGTATATATAATGAGATAGTTTGGGATCACCATAATTTCTGAATCTGAATTTATATACTACCAGTAAGCAGTCTTTGCCTTACACTTGTTCATCATACATATGTACTTAACAGTAAAAAATATTATATACCTCTAATATAATGAAAATATGTGTGCAAAGGCAGCACAGTAGCAAGAGAATACCTGAATCAGTTGTTGAACAACAACAAGACTTTCAGTCTTCACCTACAATTTTGTGTTTTGATTAAAAGGTTACAGTACACTGTATTTGTATTTTACCTTTTTTTAGGTTTTATGTAAGGTATAAAAGCAATCGGCATCATTGACTTGTTTTGGCGTGAGATTTTAGTGCTCAGCAGACACTTTAGAAATGTAAAGACATGCTTTATCTTAAATTTCTGCAACCAGCCTATTGAATATTCACAATTGACTTCAGTTTTCAGTTTGCCATGATCGATCTTTGCTTGTTTCATGATCCGCTTTATGTGGTGTTTTCCTATTTTTTCATTAACTTCTATTCATTACATATGTGAAGTCACTTCTCAGAACTGTCTTAGAGACCTGTGCATCGCCCCAGAACCTTCCCAGCATCTTGTGGAATTTTCCATTTGTGACATCATGCCTGTGATTATATTAAAAAATTTGTTGGGATTTCTGAAGTTTTTGGATTTTGGAATTTAGGATAAGAGGTGCTCAACCTGTACTATATTTACTTGAATGTGACATACAAATTACTTGTCCGCAGTTACCACTTCCTGCAGTAATAAAAAAATACACAAAAAGACAGTGCTGAGTATTTCCAGCATTTTTTCCTATTTATTTTAAATCAGCATCTGAAAAGAGAAATAGTTAATATTTCAGGTCATTAATCTTTCATCAGAAATTGTGATGAAAAGTCATCCTGAATTCTCTCCACAGCTTGTTTCATTTAGTTTTTCATTTTCAGCTTGTTTCATTTAGTTTTTGCTGGAAGAGTGTATATTGGATGAAGATTCCTTGAACTGTCCCCATATTTCCCCCTGTATTCCTCACATTTAAGAAATTTCTGTACTCTCATGTTAATGTTTGATGGAGCAGGTCAAATTGAGTCAGTTTTAATATTCTATGTCAGGCTTTTTTTGATACTTCTGATGCTCTAATTAAAAACATTGCAGTTTGTGCTACATATACCTTCAGTTACTCAGTAAAATATTTTATTTGTAAATAATTTGAGTGCATTAGCTCATTATAACTGGTGCCATTTCCATAAAGACAATATAAAGAACTGACTGCACTTTACCAAATACAAAATAGTTATTGTTGGTGCACAAATGCTTCATTATTAACAGAAAAATGACACAGAATTCTTGCTGTTGAGATGTAGACCAATGTGGACAACATAATCTAAAATTGTTTCTGAAGTGCTTGTACAATCTGACATGAACCCCCCCCCCCGCCCCCATCCCCAACATTGATGCTGGTAATTAGATAGAAGATGGAGCTGATAGTGAGAAAGTGGAGATTTTGTATTTAATCAGTACTACATTGGTGCATTTAACTTTAAAATATTATGCAGCCACCCAGTCTGTTTGAAGTATTTTTTCCAATTTGGTCCTTCAGCACAGTATGAGCAAAAACGTCTGTAGTGAAGATAACACAAAGGTAGACAGGAATTTTTTAGAATGGCATTATTATGAAATGAAGTGATTATGTTAGGCCTTATAAATTTGCAATCCAACACCATCTGTTTTGCTTCTGCACTCTCATCCATCCCTCCCAAAAAGGTTTCCTGGCTTTTAGGTTAGGATGAGTACATGCAGACATTGAGCTGCATCTTTGTTGTGGATTAATTTTAAACACATTCCATTTTTTTTTGTAATCAAGCAGAAGTGCATTTTTGCAGAGAGAATATTTTCATGTGCTAAAGAACAAATACACTTGTATGAATTTTTTCTTGGTCTTCCTCATAGCCAGTGAAGAGGTACTTGAGGCATAATCAGTATTGTACTGTAGGGAAACACTGCAAATACTTTGTGGAGAACCAAATCCCAATGAAATAACTAATCAAAGCAGTTATTTTAGATGTTTGTTGAGCAATAAATACCCAAGTACTGGGGAGCTTTTCTGTAATTCCACCTGCGCATTGAACCTTTGAGAGACTTGAGGATTTAGTTTATCACCCTAGCCTGAATAATGCTATTATTGTCATTGCAGAACTCAGTACAGGTCCATAATCCCTTATCCAACACCCTTGGGGGCCAGTTGCATTTCGGAATTCAGAATTTTTTGGATTTCAGGACCCCCCCCCCCACCAATACCAAAAAACACGTATGCTCAAGTCCCTTATTTAACCTGTCTCATGCGGTGGACTTTAAGACCCAGCGGCGCACCAAACCTATGCACATCCTTCCATATACTTTAAATCATCTCTAGATTACTTATAATACCTAATACAATGTAAATAATTGTTATACTGTATCGTTTAGGGAATAATGACAAGAAGCAATTTTATTTCCAACAAAAACATTCAATAAAACATAAAAATATACAGCTTCAAATGAATGGAATCAAACACATGGTAAATGACTTATTGGAATAAATGTAGAACGTCACTGTCACTATAAAACTTCAGTAACTTGTCTTTCTGTTTATTTAAATCATATACAGTGGTAGTTCCGACACTATTTTCTTCAGTAAGACGCCGCACATACACACACCACGATCAAGCTTCTGCAATAACTCCACTTCTTATGTTATTGATAATGATAGATGCTTCCTTCTCTTTTCTCATTGTTACCCATAGGGGTATCTGCAACTTTTTTTGCATTTTCACAGTGAAATTAAACACTAAGTTGACAGTGAACACAAAATAGCAGTGGACAACAAATGCACGTGTAACCAGTATGAGCGCTGAGCCACAACTGGTGTCTGGCGGCTTCTGCTAGTGCTGCCATGTCACACCTGAGTGACGTCAGCTGTTGGCAAAAAAAACTTCGGTTTTCGGAGCTTTTTGGATTTCAGAATTTCGGATAAAGGAATGTGCACCTGTACCACATGGGAATATGAGCCTGGGTTAACTGAATTGAATTTACGAACTACAGTCAGGATGAGTTTATCTAAGGTGTTGGTTACTGCATTTAGAACTACTGTGTTTAGCTTATGCTGCATCAACAAAGGTGTGTGCTATAATGTACTTCAGCAGAATTGGTTATAATTTGTGATGGAGTGAGGCGAGGGCTTCCGTTGGTCAGAGTTGACCATGGATATTGCATCCTAGCTGTCTAGATATGCAAGCCTGGGCAGTATTACACCAATTATATTTAGAAAAGATAATGAATTCAGGGAAATTATCACCAGCTATAATGAGTGGCACTGAGTTTTATTTTGTAATTTGCTTTTTTGAAAGCCTTAAGAAATATAAAAGAAAGTTATTAGGTATTAGGAACATTTCCAACAAAGCATTGGCCTCAAGCAGAAGTTTTTATATTTTTAGGTCATCTTCATAGTGAAGCACTTCCTCTGGTCTCATGAAAAAAATTAGAAATTTTGTTGTGTTCAAGTTACTTCGTCAAGGATTTTTTTTAAAGCAGAGGCAGTTATGTAATTCAAGGACAAAATGTGAAGATGTGATGCAGTGCAATTATCTGGATTGCTCTTTTAAATAAACTGGGACAAACAAACCTGTTTCCTTTCACCGCTCTTTAATTTCTTCTCTCTTGGTGTGGGATGGCTGGTGGGCCATACCAAAGATTGAGAACTACATTGCCTAGAGCAGGGGTGGCGAACCTTTTAGAGAGTGTATGCTGAAATTGGTGATGTAAAAAAATTCTCTCTTATGCTGTGGTAATTTTGAGCAGAGGTTATCTTTGATTAATTAGTAATAAATATGGATTTTTCAAGGAAAAATGTTAGACCTGTTGCTTATTTACATGTATTTATTGTTTTACGATTAATAAAAGTATAACAGATTGAATCCCCATGGGATGCTTGGGTTTTCTCCAGGTCCTCTGGTTTCTTACTACAGTCCAAAGATGTGCCAGTCAGGATAATTGGTTATTGCAAGTTGTCCCATGATTAGGTTAGGTTAATTGGGTTTATTGAGGTTTGATGGGGCAACGTGGCTCAAATGGCCAGAAGGCCCTATTCCACGCACATCGCTAAATGAATAAAACATTTTAAAAAACCCATTTGAAATTATTAATATTAATCTTTTAAAAATTGAAAAAATGCTTTCTAAATAGTATTATTGTAACTATTTACTATTCCAATGCAGATGCATACACCATATCTGCGAGGATTTCAAAATGTGCCAGCCAATGTCATGTTCTCACAACTGTTAGCTGGCCCCAAGTGCGAGATGTTTCCCTTGAAAACATGTCACTGATCTCAAGTTGTAAAAAAAATTCACTGCTTTATTTGGCAGATAACTTAATCTTTGTGTTTCTTTTTATTATGAGTAAGGTTTAAAGAATTTGAGAGGTAGTATTGCAAGAGGTAGATGTGTGCCAACAAAATTTTTGCACCTGCTATGGGTTCACCATCACTGGCCTAGTGTGATAAAGGAGAGTTGCAGCCTTATTGTCATGCTGATTTAGATCCTAAGCATCCTCTGTCAGCATTTAATTAAAAGCATCATTAAAAGCAATTGTTGATTAATAATAGAAACATAGAAGATAGGTGCAGGAGTAGGCCATTTGGCCCTTCGAGCCTGCACCGCCATTTATTATGATCATGGCTGATCATCCAACTCAGAACCCCGCCCCAGCCTTCCCGCCATACCCCCTGATCCCCGTAGCCACAAGGGCCATATCTAACTCCCTCTTAAATATAGCCAATGTACTGGCCTCAACTGCTTCCTGTGTCAAAGAATTCCACAGATTCACCACTCTGTGTGAAGAAGTTTTTCCTAATCTCGGTCCTAAAAGGCTTCCCCTTTATCCTCAAACTGTGACCCCTTGTTCTGGACTTGCCCAACATTGGGAACAATCTTCCTGCATCTAGCCTGTCCAATCCCTTTAGGATTTTATACGTTTCAATCAGATCCCCCCTCAATCTTCTAAATTCCAACGAGTACAAGCCCAGTTCATCCAGTCTTTCTTCATATGAAAGTCCTGCCATCCCAGGAATCAATCTGGTGAACCTTCTTTGTACTCCCTCTATGGCAAGGTTTATGAAGACACATGTTAACTAAAGCAAATTACTGCAAAATCTCTGGGTGAAATCTGTAAAGTGAGTGATTTGCCATCATTTCTCATTTACCTTGGAACATTTTTCACAGATTAAAGAATTTGCAAGGCTACCATAGCTTGCTATCTTGGCTTCCTGTACTGCAGATACTTGAGCAATGTCACATTGTATGCCAACTGTATCACAGTATCTCCAGGAACATTTATTTGTAAGGGGCTTATAAATTGCGGAATACGCACATTGAGCATTGGGATTAACTGGTATCTGTTAAACTCTTTTTATTCCCACCTTTCTCAAGTGTAAATGCGGCAAGTATTTGAGGCTATTCCATAATTTACTGGTGGTGTAGATCTTTGTAGCGTATACATTTTCTTCATTATTTTCCAACCATTGGGTCAGATTTATTATCCTGAAGGATTTTTTTAAAACATGCATCCGTCTATACTTGGGTTTAGAATTGAAATAAAATTGCTGCGAAGTACTGATCCTTGTGGGGTCTCTTAAATGCCCGTCTGGTCGTAATAAGATATGTGGACCAATTCACTTTGCTTCTCACTGGTCTTGTAACTTTTGATGCAGCTTGTCATCTCATTTACTTTCCCATGTTTTTAATTGCATTAAGGTGAGCTAGATTTTTTCTTCCAAAAATATTGTTACATCAAGGACATTCAGTGACATCTGTTAGATCTTATCTAAATAGGTAATGATATGCAACATGTAAATTAGCATCCCCGAGTTTTCAATAATTACACCAATTTTAAAACTTTATTTGACCTTTGGAGCTGATATCAACACTGAATTTGCTGCCAGTTTAATTTAGAAAACCGAAAAGGCAGTGTCCCTAACTTGGCGGCCATGCTAATTTTTGTAACCAACAATATTAGACCATTTATTCCTATGCTGAATTTAATTTTATAATGGGTAATGTAGCTAATCACACTTATTTCATTTAATCTTCCTGCAGATTACATAATTTTTTAAACTTAGTTTTCAAAAATAGCATGTAACTGAGGTTTAATTTTCTATTTTTTCTACTCTGGAAAGAGTGCTTCATGTTAATAAAACCACAGTTCAGGATTGATCCTTAGTGCCCACTTTAGCAGTCATAATTACTGTCATGCATTCCCTGTCTTAAGCAAGAGCTCTGTTGCCTAGAAAAATTTATTCACTTAGCACATTTCATCTTTTTGTTGACTCTCTCTACTCAACTGAAATCCGATTACAGTTAAATGGCTTTGAAGAAGAATTTCAATTCATGTTGTAGTAGTTATACGTATCTTTTTCTCCCCAGATCAGAACAAAGCCCCTCATTGATGAAATGTTGTCACCTTCATTCCTTATTGCAGGCAAAAGCAATCACTATTCCAGTAATTGGAAAAGTTAAACCCTCGCAATGTTTATATTCTTTGTGGCACAAAGCATTGACTTTGGATGTTACCCATCAGGATAGCATTTTTTTAGATTAATGATTCTTAGGGCCGAATAAAATTTCATTACGCAAACCCGGGGAAGCCCTGTATTACCTTTTTTTTTAATGTTAAGTTTAGTAATTTCCTTTTAAATTGTTTTTGTTTATGGACAGATTGGCTAAAAAAAAAAGTTAAAGGCTTTAATATAGATCTGTAAGTATTTCATTTGCTTTCTTTTGTACTAAGTTTTCATGAATTTTTCTTCTCAGCAAACCGCAAGCAGAAGGGTGAACTCTTCTGTTGGATTTTCTGTTTTGCAGCATTCAAGCAATGATCCATATTGCTTTGTGGAATTCTTTGAGCATAGAGATGCAGCAGCTGCATTGGCTGCAATGAATGGGCGTAAAATAATGGGTAAGGTAAGCTATCGTATATAAAGGGTGAGTGAAGAAACCTGTATATGTGAATAATGCAGTACCACACGGAACAGGTTCCTATTTGTGGTTAGAAGAAATTGTCTATTAGAAAATTCAACAAGGAACATCTAAAGTTGTATTTAGTATGTCCGTCTGAGAAATGTTTCTCTATTGATATCTAATATCTACTTACAGCAAAGTTTTAAAAATTAAATAATCTGGTAGATTTAAGATATTCCTTACCAAAATAACGCAGGAAATGCTCAGCAAGGCAGCCAACATCTGCAAAGAGAAACAGTTTTTATGAAGGCCCTTGATCAGTATTATGAGAGAGAGAGCTAGTTAGTTTCCAGTTGCAAAGAAGGTGAGAAAAGAAGGTGGATAGGACAAAGGGAATGTTAAGTTTTTTTTCAATTTGTTGCTAGAGTTTAATGGGAACCAAAATAGCATTAAAACATGTAAGGAGAGGAAAAGTACATGCATGCCTGAGGTAAATAAAAGAATATGAAGATGCCTTAAATGATCTATCTTAATTCTTGTGTTAGTTTGCTTCTGCACAGTACATTCCATTAATATAGATATTGAGAACATCTCAATGTGCTATTAATCTGGCTTTTGTAGTCAGCTTTTAAAGCATCAGCATTCATCGGGTACTTTAGGCTGTCCATCAGAATCTTGTGATCTCTGACATGTAATACCCTGATCCTAGTGTCTCTTATTGAAGCTCAGCAACAGTGAACAGCAATAAGTGGCAAAGCAGCTTGTTGTGCTGAAGGATGGGGATGCAGCAAGTAAGGAGGAAAATGCATAACTAAAACATTTTGCGGAGGTAAAATAAATATTTTACTGTGCATTTAAGATTGTAAGGTAAAACCTATTGTATATTTAAAGCATGGCATTGTATTTGCAATATTGAGAGAATTACAGTTGAGGCATGTACAATTAAGTGTTTAGGGCTGGTGAATTTGCTGTCTTTAATATTTTATATTTTTACGATAGCATTATAAAACATCTCAGGACAAAATCAAGTTTGTCAAATGCACAAGTACAGTGAAAAACTCAGTGAAAAACATCACTGAATGATGTTTATCTGATGTTATATGCTTATGATTACAGCATCACAGGCACATAGCATTAAAGAAGCAAAAAAAGGTCCATTGTTGTTCAAAGTTGTCTTGTTACTATACCGAGGTAATGATAGCCTGTGCGAGTTGGTTTAAAAACCAAATGGTTGAAGGGACATAGCTGTTCTTGAACCTGGTGGTGCAGGATTTCAGGCTTCTGTTTCTGTTGCAGCTGCAAGAAAATGACATGGCCTGGGTGGTGGGGACTTTTTACAGATGTTGCCTTCTTGAGGCAACATCTAACAGTAATATTTCTAGTGTATTTTATAGCAAAACTAATTGGTGAGTATCAGAAACTTCCATCAATTTGCAAATTTTTTTTCTCATAATATTAGAGAAGATTGGGAACATAGCGTATCTTATGTATAGTTGCTGAATTCCGATTAACCTCCTGGCTATATGAGCATAGAAATCTTCAGTGCAGTGATGACAAAAGCATATGAAAGCTATAGGAACCCTTGAGTAAGCTCCGTGTAATATTAGTTTTTGGACTTTTCTATCTTTTATCATGCAGACAAAGCCACATTGTTCAGGTTTTCATATATTTCCACATTTTTGTTTAAATTACTGATATTAATGAATTACAATTTTTACGTTATTTTAGGAAGTCAAAGTAAATTGGGCAACAACACCAAGTAGCCAAAAGAAAGACACAACTAGTAAGTGCTATGTTCTTACATTTTTTCTAGAAGCTAATGTAAATAGTTAATAATCTTTCAGCAAATAGCGTGTCATTCATGGGCCGTAGAGTTCTACATTCGCAAAGAGATGTTCAAGTTTTGCTTAATTGGTTAGATTGGATAATTGAAATGTTTTGGTCCGCTCTGATGTATCATTTAAATTTTACATTGCCACTGTTGAATTGTATAATGTTAAGGTCATGTGACACTTGTTCGTGCAAGAAGTGTTAGAATGTGGGTTGCATAAATGATCACCCTAAAGTATGAGCCATGTGTCATATGCATTTTTTTTTTCCTTTTTTGATTTTTAATTTGATGTTGTTTTAGAAGAATATTGACTTGGTTAGCCAGGTCAAATCTTTGTTCGGCTTGCCATTTCTCTGTTGGGGTTGGGGAGGTGAAGACAGTAAAGATGAAAATATTTAGTTAGTTGCGATTCCCTTTGAAGCTGCATAACATTTTGATGAAAGTCTGTATAACAAAATGATCCAAGAATTGATGCTTGTTCCTTGGAGTTCAGTTTCTTGAAAGTATGATGTTTAGTTACAAATGCTTGTGAATATATTTAATTCAGTTTCTGTTCATCAGCAAAAAGTATATTTTCATTTCGAGAAGGACAAATTCCCATGAAATGTTACTGACTGCGCAAATATTTCCAAGGTGCTTCATTGGAATAGTTGGCCTAATTCTTTGTTCATTGATACTTGCTTTTATTAAGGTGTCTTGAGTTCCAATAAGTCAAGCTAACTGCTAAAGGACAGCTACTAAATAACTAGGAGAGAGATTCTGATTTGTGTTTTGTATAGATGTAAGTTTATACATTATTAGATTGTTGGCCTGAGTTGAATTAAAGATGTGCATTCATTGCTTGAAATTGTCTTCTCAGATCATTTTCATGTGTTTGTGGGTGACTTAAGTCCAGAAATAAGCACAGAGGATCTAAAATCTGCTTTTGCCCCCTTTGGTCGAATATCGTAAGTATTTTTTCAGTTCCTTCAAAATTCAGATTGTATTTTGAGCATTTCATTCATCAAAAATTTTACAAGTAATCGAATCAACACTGAAATTGAATGCTTGGACTTTGTGCTGTCACTTGACAGTTGAAGAGGATGTATTCCTTGTGCTTCAGGAAAATAGTGATGTATTTTACTCAAAAGTAATAAGTATAATTTACAAGTGCAGGATCTGTCTTGTAAGATCTGCCATGTACTAGACAATAACTACACTATTGCAATAAGTTAAAAAGATACTGATTTTTAAGAGGGCTGCTTACTGGGTGTTAGTTTGAGTTGGTTAGAGAAATTAACTGCAGAATTTGGCCATTAAAATTTTATTAGGTAATTATATAGTGATGAAAGATCTCGCTCTCTTGCTCCCCGTGCTTCCCTCTCAGTGATAAGACTGAAGGCACAGGTGGCATTGATGAGGTGAAGAAAATCTGGTGCATTGGTTACAGAGATATCATGCATTTGGAACATATGAGAACTTTGTTGAAGCAGGGCAAGGGGGAGAACAGTGAGAAGGGGGCGTTGAGTGTGCATGACAATAGAATGAGTTTGAACCACTTTGGATCAGATTCATGAAGGAATGAAAGCTTCAGGCCTTCAGAAGAGTTTGGAATTGTTCACTTTGAAAATTGCGATAACATGAATGAGGAGTTAAAGCAGAAAATTGGCTGAGTGAGGGCAGGAAGTTTTAACTAGATAGAAGGTGCTGATTTCTCTTTCCCTTAGTCTTTCCCTTTCGCCACTGCTGCTTTCTCTGCTCCCCGCCCCCACTCCATATGACTGTAGTGCTCAGTGGAGAAGGTATTGCTGAATGTTGCATTTTATTGTAAATTTTGAAGAATAGTTTCAAGAGTTCACTTCAATTTTTTCTTGAATAAGAATCCTATATTGAGCTGTTAGATTTGCTCTGGAGTTTTCTTTGATCCCTTGGCTGGTGTCAAATGCCATCAGCAGCAGTATATTCTGGTACCTTTGCGCACTATTACTGTAGATAAACTTCCCAGTTCCACTTCAGAAAGACTTCCTTTGAGACATTATGGATTTGATTATTTTTATTTTACGAGTTATTTTGGAAAACAATAGTATTTTTGTATACAGTGGATTCCAGTTTATTGGGACCAGTACATTTTGGCCCAGTTAAATGGCTGCCCTACTTAGCTAAGGTTTAATGGATACAGTTTAAAATGTATAAAAAAGATAAACTGAGTAAGGAAGTATGTATTTAAAAGAAATACATGCATATTTGAACACTAAGATGGGCCATAGGGCCTGTTTCTGTGCTGTAGTTTTCTCTGACTACTAATACTACTACAGTACTATGAAACTGTTAGTTTTTAATAGTTATCAGCAGAGGAATGCATCCACTGTATGCTGCCGTGTTCTTTTAATTGACTGCAAATGGACAAAGTCAGTGTAAGCACCTAGTGCAGATAATTGACTTCATACAATACTTTTGGCAAATGTATTCGTGATTGTCGATGCCTTAAAATTTTTTGTAGTTTGTGAAGTAGCGAGATGGTTCCTTTTTCACTCCCGGCCATTTCTGTCATCTCTTAGCCTGAATGTTTGAAACTGCAGTGATCGAACCAGTTTTGAATTGTCTTGTTGCTTATTTCAGAATTACTTTATTGCCAGTATGTGAAATGTACTAGAATTGATTGTGGTTTGGTGCTAAGCATAAAGCACAGGACAATACCATAACACAATAGCAATCAACAGTCACATGCACAAAAATCACTGCTTTTTGAACACAAGCACGCGCAGCTGACGCTATTTAAAACCTGTTTGAATTAAGCACAGTGTAGTGTCTAACCATCACAAATGCATGAGACTGACACTAGTTAGAAGCTGTTTAGCAACAGTCTCCTGCCACAATTAAGTAGCAGTGTCCTAAATAAACAAAAGGATTCCTGGTTATTTTCTTCATTAGTTTTTGTTCTTTACAAGCTGTTGTAAATAAACAGCTACCCCGATTAACTGATGGTCCAAATAATTGGAATCCACTGTATGTGATGGGTAATTTTTGCCCATAGCTGTAGTTTCAGTTAAGTATGTGCCAGCTGTGCTAATAAAAATTACATTGTAACTACATAATGAAATCATGAGGCAAGACTGGGCCTCTACTTATGTAATAAAAAAATACTATATATAACATGTAATGCATTCTGAAGTCCATGTCATTGTCCAACTCATGGCAGATCTGTGAATGAGGTTTCATGTATGTAATGGCCAAGAATGTGAAATAGTGTTTGCAGAATAAAGTCAAGATGTGCAGGTACTGCAGTTTAATTGATATACTGTGTTGGAAAAGTAAATTAGTCTCGAAAAAGTGTGTCCTATGGTGCATGGTGGTTTGTTTTGCTCTTGTTTGAATTTTGTTGAATCTACTGATAAGTATCCATTGCTGTCGGTAAATGACTTGCACAATATTTGATGATCTTGTGTAGGATTTTTTAAAGGACTATCTGTAGTTCTTGAATAATAAAGATTAAATATGCTGTTAAATTAAAATTTAATAAGGAATAATTAAGTATTCAAGTTCATCGGTTGATGAAGTGTTGGTTTGAGTTACAGAGGGATGTAAATACAAGATATTGTACAATAACAGCAATTGGTGTTGAAACATCAGCAATGTGAGCAGTTAGCACAATGATAGCTATACTTCACACCTCTCAAAAATTATTCTAGTTTAGTACTATGTGTAGCAAAACTGAAAGGGCTCATTATTCAAGGCAAAATCAGCTGATGTAATTTTAGGTCTATCTTAATGTTTCTGTTTACTATGTGGACAGCTTGAATTTTATTCATATTTGCCATGACATTCCATTTGTTCTGTCTATTGTTGGACAGTTTTGTGGAATATTTGCAATCTTAATATAATGTAACTTCACTGGAAATTAATTCAAATTGGTTAAACACTTTTTCTCCTGGATGGGTTATTTATTGACTGTTCTTACTGTGAAGGTACAGGTGGTTGTGGGCTATCTTGGTTATGTCTATGTTGATTTTATTTGTGGAAAGAAGGTCTGTGTTTGTAGAACTCTGGTTTTAACTGATGAATGAAGATTTGATTGGGAACAATGTCTCGGTGGACATCATTGTTTGTAAGCTAGTTTGAATTTTCCAGGGGTGGTCTGTCAAGATTGTAGTGAGACCTCTGGTTGAAAGTTAGCACCGATAGTTTCCGTACCTACAGTAAAATCGGGTAGTGCAGCCAAAATGTTACCTAAAAGACATAAATGAGACTTTGATGCTATGGTTAAATATATTTTGATTCAATATCTTAAGTTTGAATTTCAACACCAAAATAGCTTCTAATGTTTTATGTTTGTGGGTAATCTGTCAGTTGCTAACATTTTAACATGAATACTTTAACTTTAAACTTACTGGGATAGTAAAAGTGGCTCAGAATTTCCTCATCTCTTGACAAGTGCAGAGTTTGATTTGTTTTTTTGGTACCACCTTGTATTGCAATGCAAGTTGGTGGAAGTGCTAGATGATAATGTGGACTTGGTGTAAACAGGAGAGTAGGGATCAAAAAAATAAACCTCAGAAAATTATGTAGAAGGAAGAGTGTAAAGATAATTAGATTTGATAAGATTAGTGAGATGGGAAGAATGAAGGAATTAGCTAACTTGTAAGATTGAGCCAGTGGGTTTGATTGTTACCTTTCTGTTGAAAATTGAGTAGCATTAGTTGCTCCCTTACAAAGTCCTTGCTCTTTAAATGACAGCCTAACTTCTGGGGAGTAAATCCAGCAACTTGCTTTATATGCATGGGGAGATTGACGGCGAGATCTCATCTTTGAGGCTAATTGAGCACTGTTGGTTATCCAGCAATTTGTGCTGATTCGCTATTAATTTATTTCTGTCATAACAAATAGCCTATTGAAAATAAAAATTTTTTACTCAGTTGTGTTGTGAACTCGCCATTTTCCCATCATGCTAATAACTAAATCAGTGGGCATTTATTTGAACTTGGGCAATATGTTAATGTGCAGTACTAGTTTTCTACCAATAGATGTTGCTGGAAGACTTTAGAACTATTTCAAAGCGCATGCCAGGGCCATTGCATCATATGCTTGCTTTTTTATTAAAAATATGAGGTTCAGTACATGTTACATTGTATTCAAAGCCATCAATTAATACTTAAAATACTCAAGCTTGTTTGCACTTAAAGCCTGCATTCTTTTGAGTACCCTTTGTATTATTACCAGCTATCTGCATTGTAATGGCTTTGGTCCAGCATGTATTGCTTTTGTACTTCTCATCTACTTCATTTATCTAAATACTAGTAAATAAGTTAGTTTAAATTTCAACAGATGAACACTTGTAAGACTGCTTGTACACCGGCTACAGAAAATAATGGACAAATGTGCAGCTTTTTTGTAGTTAAAGTCATAATTAAAAGTAATAGCATTCTGGTTATTTTACAGAATTGCTGTTAAGAATGGACAGGATCCCCATGGCTAACTGCAAGGAACTGTGCACACTGGAAGTTCATTAACTCAGTTGTAGTTTTTTTTCTCATTTCTATTTATTCTCTTTTTTATAAATTTATTAGACTTGATTGTTAACATTTTAATGTGCTCTATATAGTGCGAATTTCGTATTCCCAATCCTATTGACGTGCTTACGAATCCTATGTAAATGTTGTTCGTACTGGTGTGCTTAGTATTGTTTTAGTTTCATATTCATTTTCAAAATTTCTGAAAGTCTCAATTTTTCAAAATTACAGCTCCCCACAGTCCAAAAAGAGGGTAGAGAATTGACCATACCACGAAAAATAAAGAATTCAGTTAACAGGCGATGTATGCCTTTTAATTCCTATTTTTTTTCTCTTTTCTGAATTTTTATATTTCAATATCTGTGTGGCTAGGTAGAACACATTTTAAAGGCTCTATATAGAAATGCATGGTTAAGGAAAATTGGAATTGGAAATTTGTATTTGTATTGCAGACTTTCTCAGTTTAGTGGTAGTGAGGGGCTAGTGTTTAAAAACTATTGAGCTCATGGTTTCCAGTTCAATATAATCAGTGAAACTAAGCTGATACCAGAGTTTGCATGTTTGCTATTTATTACTACACTGAAGGTTAAACTATAACAAAAGGATAGAACAATTAGTTATGGTGGGATTATAAAAATCCCTTTTTTGTTTCAAAAATGACTTGTGCTGACAATACAGTGTGTGTGGTTCCTTTTTTAATTTGTTCAAAGTTGTTTTGTCTTTTTCACTCATTCATTTGTATCTGTTCACACAGGGATGCTCGTGTTGTAAAAGACCTGGCAACAGGAAAATCCAAAGGATACGGATTTGTGTCATTCTACAGTAAACTGGTATGTTGGCAAAAAAAACAGTAATGACCAAAATTTAAAAACCGCTACTTAGCAATTTTTTTAACCTGCAGTCACTGATGTCAAGAATTCAGTGGTCGGTTTTCTTAAGTCTTGATTAGAATGCAAATGAGGGACAGAAGAAATGGAAACACGAGGAAATCTGCAGATGCTGGAATTTCAAGCAACACACATAGAAGTTGCTGGTGAATGCAGCAGGCCCGGCAGCATCTCTAGGAAGAGGTACAGTCGACGTTTCGGGCCGAGACCCTTCGTCAGGACTAACTGAAAGAAGAGCTAGTAAGAGATTTGAAAGTGTCCCCCTCCCACTTTCAAATCTCTTACTAGCTCTTCTTTCAGTTAGTCCTGACGAAGGGTCTCTCGGCCCGAAACGTCGACTGTGCCTCTTCCTATAGATGCTGCCTGGCCTGCTGCGTTCACCAGCAACTTTTATGTGTGTTGACAGAAGAATTGTAATGTGTTTCATGCAGGAATTGTGCAATTTTAGATGTGCAGTGTGGAACAAGTTTGTCTAGTCTCCCTTGGTAAACTCTTCTAAGGCTTGATCATCTTATTTTCTTTGTATTCTGAATGTATTTTCCTTTTTGCTTTGCATTAATGGGATTCACCAATTCAATGATATTTTAGGTCTTACTAACTGGAAAATCTATATGCCTCAATGGCATTCTACCTTAGAAAAAAGTAGATTTAATGTACTAAGGAATTTTATACAAAATTTCACGTTACAAAAACTTTCAAATGTTTTTTCTTCCTGCTGTCAGTGGTAGTTTAAAATTAATGTCCCTTCAAGATTCTCAATTAAACCATGTGCTCTCAAACCCTTCATAATTATTTAAAACGAAGGTACTTCACTCCTCTTGCACAGATTAATGCTCGTTTTGTTTGCTTCATTGCAGCAGTTGCTTTGGACAACCAATTTTGAATGAAGTTTAGATCTTTTTTGCAAATTTGCTGACTTGGAATTTCCTCCATTACCTCTGTATTCCCTCTGGCTTTTTAATATCTTTAACTGAGATGCTAGTTTTAGATCATGTCTGTCTCCTTATGTTGCACCTGTAATTGCACTGTCCAGGCAAGTATGTAGTACTCCATCAATCAGCTGTTCTGTCGCTTGTAAATGCTGGAAGTCAGATAGATTCTGTGATGAGTAATTTACTAATGTGCTGAAACTCAAAGTTCAAAGTAAATATGTTATCAAACTACATATATGTCACCATATACATCCCTGAGAATCATTACACGATAGAATTGATGAAAGTTCGCCCCAACCAACGTGCAAACGACTACAGACTGCAGATATAGAAAGGGAATAAGCAGATAGATAAACAAACAAGCAAGCAAGCAATAATATATCAAGAACATGAGATAAAGAGTCTGTGAAAGTGAGTCCATAGGTTGTGGGAACAGTTCAGTGATGGGATGAATGAAGTTGTTTGCTCTTGTTCAAGAGTTTGATAGTTGGGTGTTAACTGTTCTTGAAACTGGTAGCGTGGGTCTTGAGGCTTCTGTATCTTTTTCTTGGTGCCAACAGTGAGAAGAGAGTATGACCTGGGTGATGGTGGAGTCTTTCCTGATGCTGCTTTCCTGCGACAGTGCTTCATGTAGATGTGCTTTATGGTGAGGAAGGCTTTACCCCTGATGGACTAGCCCATATTTACTACCTTTTGTAGCATTTTCCATTCAAGGGCGTTGGTGCTTCCATACCAGGCAGTGATGCAGCAGTCAATATACTCTCCTTCACACATCTATAGAAATTTGTCAGAGTTTTAGATGACATGCCAATTGTTGCAAATGTCTAAGAAAGTAGAGGTGCTGCCATGCTTTCTTTGCATTGGCATTTGCATGCTGGACACATCGTCTGAAATGGTAACACCAGGGAACTTAAAGTTGCTGACCCTATCCACCTCTGATTCTCTGATGAGGACTGGCTCATGGATCTCTCAGTATCCTGAAGTCAATAATAATCTCCTTGGTCTTGCTGGTATAGAGTGAGAAGTTGTTGAGGCACCACTCAGTCAGATTTTCAATCTCCCTCCAATATACTGATTGGACACCACCTTTGATTTGGCTAATGTGTTGTTAGCCTCAAGGTCAAAAGTATAGAGCTAGTAGAGCGATGGGCTGAGCACACAGCCTTCTGGTGCACCTGTTTTGATAGAGATTGTGGAAATGTTGCTAATCTGAATTGACTAGGGTCTGCAAATGATGAAATCGAGGATCCAGTTGCATAAGAGCGTATTGAGGCCAAGGGCTTGAAGCTTATTGATTAGTTTTGAGTGGATGGTAGTATTGAATGCCAAGCTGCAGTAAGTGAAGAGCATGTATGCATCTTCACTGTCCAGATAGATAGATATACTTTATTAATGTTCCAGGGTTGTACAGACTGTCCATATCCAGGTCGCTTCTCAGGCAGGAGTTGATACGTTTAATCACCAGCCTCAAAGTGCTTCATCACAGTGCTACTGGATGGTAATCATTGAGCCAGGTTAGCACATTCACAAATAAGAGAAAATCTGCAAATGCTGGAAATCCAAGAAGCTCACAAAATGCTGGAGGAACTCAGCAGGCCAGACAGCATCTATGGAAAAGAGTACAGCTGACATTTTGGACCAAGATCCCTCGGCTGGACTAGAGAAAAAAAGATGTGGAGTTAGAAGGTGGGGGAACTACTAGCACTACTATGTTGACTCAGGCCTAGGGGGCTGGCGTCAGGCACAATGATGGACTCTCTAATTCTCCCTCTCCCTCAACAGTGTGTTCAGTTCATCTACATTAGTTGCCCCACTGTCTTCTAGGAGCGTGTTGACCGTAGTCTTGGGAGGGTGTTCAGGGTTCATCCTCCCTTGCTTGGGCTCCCGTATGATGACTAGGCTGGCAGGTAGCTCGGGGTGGTGTAGACGGTGCCCTGCTAGTTGCAGTCTTCTTGCCTCGATTTTAGTGGTGAGCATCGGTAGGTTGTCATAGAGCTTGACGTTCGTCATGTGCTGTTGCCAACTCATGTCAAGAGCCATCCAGAGCATTTGTGTATAGCAGCCATCTAGAGACTTTCGCATAGTCTTGGTGAGTGTCCACATCTCTCATCCAAATGTGAGAATGGACTCTATGACTGCTATGAAGATCCTCTTTTTAAGCCCTCTGGCCAGGTTCGATTTCCAGATTTCCTTCATGTCGTTCATTGCCCTCCACACCAGCACCTTCCGTATCTTTATGTCCTTCTCCAAACTCATCATTCTTGACTAGAGGTGGGGGAAGGGAGGGGAAAACACAAGGTGATAGGTGAAACTGGGAGGGGGTGGGGTGAAGTACAGAGCTGGGAAGCTGATTGGTGAAAGAGATACAGGGCTGGAGAAGGGAGATTCTAACAGGAGAAGACAGAAGACCATGGAAGAAAGAAAACGGGAGCACCAGAGTGGGGTGATGGGTAGGCAAGGAGATACGGTGAGAGAGCGTAAATGAGGCGGGAAATGGTGAAGGGGGGCATTACTGGAAGTTCGTTAAGTCGATGTTCATGCCATCAGGTTGGAGGCTACTCAGAATAAGGTGTTGCTTCTCCAACCTGCGTGTGGTCTCATCATGACAGTGGAATGGCAAGTGAAATTAAAATGGGTGGCCACTAGGAGATCCGGCTTTTACTGGTGGGCAGAGCATAGGTGTTCGACGAGGTGATCTCTGTGGCCTCTTGTATATTGGTGAGACCTGATGTAGATTGGGCCTCATTTCGTGAACCCCCTTTGAACACTGTCCAGTTTCAGCACATCCTTTCTAAGATAGGGGGGCCCAAACCTGCTCACAATACTTCAAGTGAGGGCACACTAGTGCTTTATAGAGTTTCAAAGTTGCATCCTTGCTTTCATATTCTAGTTCTCAGTTACCAGGAAAGTGGATGAAGACAAGGTTAGTAAGGCATTTGACAAGGTCCCACATGTGAGTCTCTTCAAGAAAGTTTAGTCGCTGGGCATTCAGGATAAAGTAGTCAATCGGATTAGACATTGGTGTTGTGGGAGAAGCCAGAGAGTGGTGGTATTTGGTTCTCTCTCTCTGTCTGGAGGTGTGCCGCAGGGATCGGTGCTGGGAACTTTATTGTTTGTCATCTATGTCAATGATAATGTGGTTAACTGGATCAGTAAATTTGAGGGTGACACCATTTGGGGGTGTAGTGAACAGTGAGGAAGACTATTATGGCTTGCAGAGGAACCTGCAGCAGCTGGAAAAATGGGCTTAAAAATGGTAGATGGAATTTAATGCAGACAAGTGCGAGGTTTTGCACTTTGGTGGGATCAACCAGGGTAGGTTTTACACAGTGAATGGTAGGGCACTGAGGAATGTGGTAGAACAAAGTTATATAAGATGTTAGTGAGGCTTAATTTAGAGTATTGTGTGCAGTTCTGGTCACCTACCTACAGGAAAGATGTAAACGAGGTTGAAAGTGTGTAGAGAAAATTCACAAGAATTTTTGAGTCTGGAGGACCTGAGTTTTAAGGAAAGATTGAATAGGTTAGGACTGTAGTCTATTGAATGTAGAAGATTGAGAGGAGATTTGATAAAGGTATACAAAATTATGAAGGGTATATATATGGTTAATGCAAGTAGACTATTTCCACTGAGGTTGGGTAGGACTACAACCAGAGGTCGTGGCTTGAGGGTGAAAGGTGAGAAGTTTAAGGGGAACATGAGGGGAAACCTCTTCACTCAGAAGGTTGTGAGTGTGTGGAATGTGCTGCCAGTAGGTGGCTCACGTGAGCTTGATTTCAACGTTGAAGAGAAGTTTGGGTAGGTACATGGATAGTAGGGATTTGGAGGGCTATGGTTCTGTTGCAGGGTGATGGGAGTTGGCAGTTTAAATGGTTTTGGTATGGACTAGATGGGTCTAAAGACCTGTTTCTGTGCTGTACTTCTCTCAACATTTTTGAGCCGTAATGCTCTAACCCTTTCCCAACTGTGTACCTTCCCAGCTATCATTTAAATGTTGATAATAAAGGTTGATATGTTCAACAAATAATTTAACTAATTCACTTCCTTTCTTCTTGATACAGATGCTAACTAAAGTTCAATGATGTTAGAAAAAAGAGGGGTGGGATGTACTAATAAAGCGCCTATTATTCCAAGAGGCTCTGCAGTGTACCCATTTAATTTTTTAAGTGCAGTCACTAGGGATATAGGAAATTTGACAAGTAGCTTTTGCACAGTAAGATCTGCACAGTAAAATCTCACAAGCGTTGACAAGATAATAACATACTCAAAGACAGGAAATTTGTTTGTAAGGTAGAGTCAGGAGGAGTGAAGGAGCAACAAAGCCTACATAAGACTTTCTCAATAGGGCTTCAGTCACAATACCCTCTTTTAAAATCCAGGCAACTGAAAGGTTTTAAAAGCACACTTTTATCTTCAAAAAAAAATCAAAAGAATCAGAAGTATCTGGTTGTTGAAAAAGAAGAAACTGCAGATGCTAGAAATCAACAGTAAAAACAAAATGCTAGAAGTATTCATCAGGTTGGTCAGTGTCTAGAGAGGATCAGAGTTAATGTGATCAAATCAGAATTAGGATGATCTCTAGGATGCTTGTTGGAATACTTGATTATGCCAGAATGAGTGTAGTTTGAAAACCGGAAGGTCAACTGGAAAGGTTAAATGTTTGAGAGAGCCATGGTTTTCAAGGGATATTGGAAACTTGGTTCAGAAAAAGACAGAGATCTACAATAAATATAGGCAGCTTGGAGTAAATGAGGTGCTCGAGGAATATAAAGGATGTTAAAAGAATCTTAAGAAAAATTAGAAAAGCTAAAAACAAGATAATGAGGTTGCTTTGGCAAGTAAGATGAAAATAAATCCAATGGGTTTCTACAGTTATATTAATAAAAGGATAGTGAGGGATAAAATTGGTCCCTTAGAGAATCAGAGTGGACAGCTATGTGCGAAACCAAAAGAGATGGGGGAGAATTTGAACAATTTCTTTTCTTCGGTATTCACCAAGGAGAAGGATATTGAATTGTGTAAGGTAAGGGAAACCAGTAGGGTAGTTATGGAAACTATGATGATTGAAGAAGAGGAAGTACTGGCACTTTTAAGGAATATAAAAGTGGATAAGTCTCCGGGTCCTGACAGGATATTCCCTAGGACCTTGAGGGAAGTTAGTGTGGAAATAGCAGGGGCCCTGACAGAAATATTTCAAATGTCATTAGAAACGGGGATGGTGCCGGAGGATTGGCATATTGCTCATGTTGTTCCATTGTTAAAAAAGGGTTCTAAGAGTAAACCTAGCAATTATCGGCCTGTGAATTTGACGTGAGTGGTGGGTAAATTGATGGAAAGTATTCCTAGAGATGGCGTATATAATTATCTGGATAGACAGGGTCTGATTAGGAACCGTCAACATGGATTTGTGCGTGGAAGGTCATGTTTGACAAATCTTACTGAATTTTTTGATGAGGTTACTAAGAAAGTTGACGAGGGTAAAACGGTGGATGTTGTCTGTATGGACTTCAGTAAGGCCTTTGACAAGGTTCCACACGGAAGGTTAGTTAGGAAGGTTCAATCGTTAGGTATTAATATTGAAGTAGTGAAATGGATTCAGCAGTGGCAGGATGGGAGACGCCAGAGAGTAGTGGTGGATAACTGTTTGTCAGATTGGAGGCTGGTGACTAGTGGTGTGCCTCAGGGATCTGTACTGGGTCCAATGTTGTTTGTCATATATATTAATGATCTGGATGATGGTAGTAAATTGGATTAGTAAGTATGCAGATAATACTAAGATAGGTGGAGTTGTGGATAACGAAGTAAGTTTTCAAAGCTTGCAGCGAGATTTAGGCCAGTTAGAAGAGTGGGCTGAAAGATGGCAGATGGAGTTTAATGCTGATAAATGTGAGGTGCTACATTTTGGTAGGACTATTCAAAATAGGACATGCATGGTAAATGGTAGGGCTTTGAAGAATGCAGTAGAACAGAGGGATCTAGGAATAATGGTGCATAGTTCCCTGAAGATGGAATCTCGTGGATAGGGTGGTGAAGAAAGCTTTTGGTATGCTGGCCTTTATAAATCAGAGCATTGAGTATAGGAGTTGGGATGTAATGTTGAAATTTGTACAAGGCATTGGTAAGGCCAAATTTGGAGTATTGTGTATAGTTCCGGTCACCGAATTATACGAAAGATGTCAACAAAATTGAGAGAGTAAAGAGAAGATTTACTAGAATGTTACCTGGGTTTCATCTAAGTGACAGAGAAAGGTTGAACAAGTTAGGTCTTTATTCTTTGGAGCGCAGAAGATTGAGGGGGAACTTGTTAGAGGTATTTAAAATTATGGGGGGGATAGATGGAGTTGACGTGGATAGGCTTTTTCCATTGAGAGTGGGGGAGATTCAAACAAGAGGACGTGAGTTGAGAGTTAAAGGGCAAAAGTTTAGGGGTAACATGAGGGGGAACTTCTTTACTCAGAGAGTGGTAGCTGTGTGGAACGAGCTTCCAGCAGAAGTGGTTGAGGCAGGTTCTATGTTGTCGTTTAAAGTTAAATTGGATAGCTATATGGACAGGAAAGGAATGGAGGGTTATGGGCTGAGTGCAGGTCGGTGGGACTAGGTGAGAGTAAGCGTTCAGCATGGACTAGAAGGGCTGAGATGGCCTGTTTCCGTGCTGTAATTGTTATATGGTTATACATTGGACATAACTGCCTGCTTGATGGCATCCCATTCACAACAGTTCATTCACTCCACCACCCGAGCACAATTGTAGCACTTTTGCAATCTTTGTGATACACTACAGCAGCTTGCCAAGACCCCTTGGACATTATCTTCCAAACCAATAATCTACCAGATGGAAGGATAGCAATTGCACAGACATGGTAATACCATCACCTGGAAATTGCCCTCCAAGCTGCACACTTTCCTGATTAGGAAATCTTGCTGTTCCTTCGCTGTCACTGCATCTCCTCACAGCATGAGGATTTACCTATACCTCAAGAATTGCAGTGGTTCAAGAAAGCACCACGTTCTTCTCAATGGCAGCCATGGATGAAGCTGCCTGGCCTGCTGCGTTCTCCAGCATTTTGTTGGTGTTGCTTTGATTTCCAATATCTGCAGATTTTCTCATCTTTATGATAATGAAATGCTGGGTTAGTCTCTGTTAAAGGTGGTTAAATTCTCTGAGATGCTGTTTGCCTACCACTGGGGTAACACAAATATAATTGCCAATTGTTAATTTGTTTATCTAGTTTTTACTGTTTGGAAGCATCGGCTGTTTAGGTCAATGGTAGGTTGCAAATAAAAATGAACATAGTGTATTTATCAATAACAGTATCAACAATGAGCATAGACACATTGACACAAGGCTGACTTCTAGGTTGTTAAGAACTTTCAGAAACCAAGTTGGTTCAGCCAGAAGTTCTTTAGGACTCAACTTCTGGTCTCCTACATTGTTCAGGTTGAGGATCTTACTTAACTGCCTCCTATTCACCCTTATCTGTTGTGATTTATGATGAAATGTGGCAAAACTATGAAGCTCAGTGGGTTGGGGGAACATTTAGCTTTTGTTATGTTTCTGTTTTGTCGCATCACTAGGTTTGGTAATACATCTTTTAAGGTTAACTAATTCTACTTCAGGAATGCTCTTCTATACCCATTACAGAACCTGGTTGTTTTTCTGGTTTAATTATAGTATGATGAGGATATCCTACGCCTAGTGTTTATAGATTCTGGCTTGCTTTACTGCTGTTGATGGTTTATAGTACAGTTTTGAAGTGCCAGTTTAGTTTTCAGTGCAGTTGTTGTGTCAAACTGAATATGTTCAGATGATCCTTTTGAAGGAGTACACTTTCCACAGGGGAGATTGTTAAGGATGTCTGGAGTAGTTCTAACAAAATAAAAATTGAAAATCTACAAAAAACTAACTCTGAAATTAGCTGAAAAGATTGCTGCAAGCACTTTGCAAGTCAGTATTTGTAGAAAGAATAATTGAAGTTGACCATTCTTCATCAAAACTGGGGAAACAGAAACCAAGTTGGTTTTAAAATTGTGTAGACCCTGAGGGATGGGTGAAATGTATAGGACAAGGAAATACTGAAGTCAAGTTTGATGTGGAGATAAGCTGTTGATGAAGTCATGTGGTTGATCGGTTAATGAGATTATTTAGAGAGAGAGAGAGCATACAAAGAGATGTACAAAAGTTATAAAATGTGAATCATAACTGTTGGAAAGCCCAGCAGATTAGACACTATTAGTGAAGAGAAGAAAGAGCTAATATCACAGATAGATGCCCAAGAGTGGAATTGGCCAGATCTGATAGAACACAGGCAGGTTAGTTGAAATTATTGAATTTGGGACTGTAGTTTTCCAGCTGGACGATGAGTTGGTGTTCCTGAATCTTCCCTTGGGCCTTGTTATAACACTATTGGAGGCCATAGATAGATCGGAGTTGAGTAGGATGGAGAATTAGTAACAGGCAACTGGAAGCTCAGGGTCACACTTGCAGATTTGAACATGTGCTCCTAAGTCACTAAGCCAGTGGTTTCTCCATTGCAATACCCTGAATTACGAGTGAGTAGCTGCTTCACCTCGTAGGACTGTTTGGCGAGCTGATGGTGGAAGGGAAAAGGTGAGAGAAGAGGTTTTTCATCTCCATTTCCATGAGAAAAGAGCCATAAGAATTGGTGAGTATGGAAGAATAGACTCAGGACTTGTAAAGGGAGTGATTGCTTCAAAATGTTGAAAGGGGAGGCAATGATGTATCTGGTAGTGGACTCTTGTTGAAGCTGGCAGAAATTATATGTGAAAGTGTCACCATAGAGCAGATGCAGTAGAGATGAGCTGAGATTAGAATGGAGAATTTTACATTGGACAGTGTGGGAACAATATAGTCAGCATAGGAGTCCCTGATTAGTATTTGGGTGTTCTGCACAACATTATGGGCTGAAGGGCTTGTTCCTGTGCTGTACTGTTGTATGTGTAACCCTTAGGTTTGGCCAGCACGCGTTTGTCTAGGGGAAGACAGCCTCTGGCCCAGCCAAACTGAGAAATCTCGTTTGTGTGGATGCTGCGTGATGTGTTGCCCGGTTACAAATCCGTACCGCAAAATATCAGACAATACAGCATATGCAATTAAACAATTGAACTTTATAAATCTTAATCTGACTAAAGGGTTAGTAAAGAAAATAAAAAAGGCCCATTTTAATGAAACAGTCTAATATGCACGTTGGAGCTCATGGTTCTGTCCATTTGTTCCCCATCAACCTCCTCCGAGTGTCGCTGACCCCCGAACCCTCGCTCCAAATCCACTCCATCCGGTGGTCTACCAACTCTCTCCATTCGCGTCTTCTCTCTTTATCTCTCGCTGACAAAAGACCGCGAAATTCCTTCTCAGGTTCACGAGAAAGAACAACATGCCTCTCATTGGATGGCTCACATTCCAAAACCCCTGTTATCACTAGTCATAATCCAAACATTGCTGCTACAGAGAAACCGTTACATTAGCAGTGAAACCTTAGCGTGTTACACTCTTCTCCCCACCAAATTTAGTCATGTCCTGATGACGTTGAGATAATTCGCCAACCCTTCCTGCGAAACACAAAGTCCACCCCAGGTGTAAAAGGCAATGACATAGCTCCCCAAGACAGTAGGGGTCACACTCTTCCCCCGGTGCTATGCAGGCCAGCCTATCCGGTGGTCTCCTTATTCTCTCAGACCTCCGTTCCCTGTCACCTAACTCTTCAGGTTCAGACACTACTGGGGATACTTCTGGCCTACCTGGCAAGGCCTCCCCTGGCCTATCACTCAGTCCCTTCTGTCCTGTGGCCAAGCCCACTTCATCCCTTGCAGGGTCCTGTTGTTACCCAGGCTGTCCACAAATAGTGCCCCCCCCTTCACCTGACTGAGCAGGAGAAGGGCTGGAAGTCTGTTCCTCAATCAATGGGGAGTTAGCAAGATGCAGCATATACCACACACCCAGGTCTTCATCCTCCGAATCAGTATCCCTCTCGGGTGGAAGCCAGCTGAACCTCATCTGCTGTTGGCCCTGCAGTCGCGCCGCGTTTCCGTAGAGTAGGCTCCAGATCGGGCTCTGGGTCTACCCGCGCATATGTTCTAATGGAAGATTGTTGTTGCGAAATGGAAACTGTGAGCTTCATGTGAACAAAGAATTTCATTGCACCCTGGTGTATATGACAATAAACTGAATCAGAAATCCGGAAAGGAGTCAGAGATGAATAATGTTTATCCCTCACATTGACTTGCTCATTTGGATCACTGCAAAGACAACTTAGCATCTCATATCTTCAGAACAATGGATTGATCTGTGATGCTACCAAACCATTCTTGATGGACATTGAATTTCTCACCTTGAGTACATTTGCTCTTATCATTGTTTCGTCATATAAACAAGGAGCACTGACTATCACCTGAGATGGATATCAAGGTGTAATAGGAAAGTTAGACCTAATGGCAGGAGATTTTTTGGGGGTAAAGAGTAATTATTGAGGACCTTCAGGGTTGGAATGTCCTGTTTAAATACTACTATGTTGATGCCTATCTCCAATGTGAGTAAGACTAATCAAGCTATTGCTTGACTGGTGTGTGTAACTCTCCCAGTTTGGACATCAGTCCTCAAATGTTTGGAGAAGACTTTGCATGATAGAGAGGATTGTCAGTGACTACTATATCAGAATTCAGTTCCTGGGGCAAAATGCTGTATGGTCAACTGAGATTCCTTCCCTTCTCCCTCCCCACCCCACTTTAAGATGGGAAAGATGACCCAGCAAGCACCCAATTCGTGCCATTTCCAGTGGTATTTTTCTTTCCAGGGTTAACCATATTGCTCTGGGCCTGGAATCACATGTGTCTAACTCTGTAAGGATGCCATGTTTTGTCATTTGAGTTAATAACCCTAAGTAATGCCTTGTACCTTATTGTCTACTTATAGCAGTTACACTTGGTTCTGCAGACTGTCATTGATTTACTTAATACTACCTCAATGCACATGTGTAATAACTAGATCTTTATGAATAGTGCGCAACACAAGCTTTACACTGTACCTCGGTACATGTGACAGTAATATTCCATTTCCAATATCCTTGGCACAGGACCTTCGTGGGTGGGCTGGGGTGGGAAAGTGTGCACTTTTCCCATCCTTTTCAATGGGCTAGATTAGACATCTTGATTCTTAAAAATGTAATTTTTTAACTAACACTTGTGAATGCAACCAGTTTTATGGAGGCCCGTCTAGTAAGTTGTGATAAGATCAAACTAGGTTTTAAATTACAGCAATCGTTGTACCAGTTGAAATTTAAGGTTTAACATTGAGTGTTGCATCATTGGAAAATTATTGGTATTCTGTTAGTTTAATAATTGTTTTCAGATTACTCAAACTGGTGATTAATTTTAATCGTGCAGTACTATGATTGTGAAAGATGCCTTTTGCCTAATCAGTTGTAAATTGTGGTAATAGTAAAGTTGTCAATTCTAAATATAAACCTGTTTAAATTTCAGTGTGTATTTCTTATAGTTGACTTGTACAAAACTTGAATTATCACTTTAGCCTTACTTGAAGATTGCATGTTATTTTGAAATAATTGTATGCCTTCTTGAATTTAATGTTGTTAAGGCAGAAAGAAATTGGGAAGTGATGATTGTGGTAACCTGGAGGCTAGAGAGCTAATGTCTTGGTAAATCTGAAGTCATCACATTTGATTCTGTAAGCATCAACTCTGGAATATAAATACGAATGCCACAATGTTATGTTGTTATGCCAATACTTTTGGGATGGTATAGCAGTGGTAATCTGGTGTAAGCATATCTAATTATGTACATCTGTCATTTTACGAGACTTGTGTGAATTTATGGGCTCTTGGCACTGACACTTTTTCTTGGCATAATTTGGGGGAGGGGGCTGGTGACCCTGAAAATTCATGCTATTAAATTATTTATCAGTAGCTACGTTTTTTTTTGTATTTTTTTATATAGGATGCTGAAAATGCAATTGTGCACATGGGTGGACAGTGGCTTGGAGGCCGGCAAATTCGAACCAACTGGGCAACGCGCAAACCACCAGCTCCAAAGAGTGCACCAGAGAGTAGGTTTCTCAATCCATTTATGTTAATAGTTTTAAGAGGAGAATTTTTATTCTCAATCCAGTTGCTATTAGGAGCTCACTCTGGTGGTATTGAAATTTTTTTATTTTCTAAGACGCAAGTTAGGTGATTATAGCCCTGTTGAAGGTAGAGGAAACAAAATGATCTAAATGTTTGATATGAGCAATATAGATTTAAGAAAGCAAATATATGGTCAGAAAATGGTCACGTTCTTTTCTAACCAAATATATGGTCAGAAAATGGTCACGTCAAACTGTGTGGTTTGCTCTGAACACCTTGGCACAGTGTCATAGTGATGTCAAATTGAGTTTGAAATTTAATGAGTTAAAATGCTGGTGTACTCTCAGCTTTTAATTCTGATAGCATTTTGATACCATTTCATCAATTATTTGATTATCACTGACGTGAAATTTGATGTTTTGTGGCAGCAGTACAGTGTAATACTTCTAAAAATTACTATGGGTTACAATAAGAAATATTTTAAAAATAAGTCGTGCAAAATGAGAGCAAAAAGGTAGTAGTGTTCATTGTCCTTTCAGAAATCTAATGGCAGAGGGGAAGAAGTTGTTCCTAAGATGTTGAGTGTGTGTCTTCAGGCTCCTGTACCTCTTCTCTGACAGTAGCCATGAGAAGAGGGCATGTCCTGGATGGGAGGAGTCCTTAAAGAAGGACTTTTTCTTGAAGCACCACCTTTTGAAGATATCCTTAATGGTGGGGAGGGCTGTGTCCATGATGGAGCTGACTGAATTTGCAATCCTCTGCAGCTTTTTCTGATCCAGTACATTGGCTTCATGCTTAAGGATTTCCAGTTTAAAATAAAGGTGCAGCACTGACCTATGGAATGCTGTTTGTTATCATGAAACAAGCTGTCACACTTAGAAGAAACTAGATCGTTTTTTTTTTAAAACAGCAGTGATTGTACATTAAGATAGTTTCTAATTAGGTGGATGAAAACAACAACCCAAGTAAAGTAACTTGCAAACAAAATTCAGCAATTTGGGGAAAAGCAGAAGAAAGCTGCAAGGCTGGAGTTTATCACTGACATGGACGTTATTTTACACTGAGTTAAGTGATTGCCATTACCTACACAGGGAATACTGGTGATAGGAAATTACCATACAGCTCACAAAGCAGGCAACACTATTGTGGATTACTACGTTATCTGAATTACCCCTTTCATTGTGTGTTGGGGTTGCTTAGGGTTACTGTTTAAAAGTCAAATAGTGCAACACTCTCATACCTTTGTCACATTTTTAAAAACATTTTTTATTTGGGGAGGGCAAGGGGGAATCTGGAAGTTGCTGACAAGGCTAACTTTTGTGATTCATCTCTAACAACCCCTTATTAGGTGCTTGTGTGCAACTATTTTGGTCCATTTGGCAACTGTTCCGGCAAAGGAAGTCTTATTATTGCTGATGTGTAGGGAGTTACAAGATTTAAGCACAGCAACAACAAAAATATGCTGGCAATATTTTTCCAAAGCAGTGACTTGGAGGAATGTAGTAATGGAGTTCCCAAAGTGCCCGTGTCCTTGCTAATCAACTTCATGGATTTGGAATTTGTTTATTATTGTGATGTGTAGACAGTGAAAAGTTTGTCATGCATACTGTTCCTACAAATTAAATCATTACACAGTGCTTTGAGGTAGAGCAAGGTAAAACAATGCAGAACAAAGCTACAGAGAAATTGCAGTGCACATAAAAATAAAGATGAAAGATCATAATGAGGTATACTGTGAGGTCAAGAGTTCATCATTTTGTACTAGGGAACCATTTAATAGTCTTATAACAGTGAGATGGAGGCTGTGCTTGTTTTTGGGGCTTCTCTGTCCTCTGCTTGATAGAAGAGAGAAGAGAGTTTGTCCAGAGTGAGTGGGGTCTTTGATTATATTGACAGCTTTACTGAGACAGTGAGAAGTATAGACAGTCCATGGAGGGGGAGGCTGGTTTCCATGATGTTAAGGAGGTTTACTCAGAGAAGCCTTTCTAACCAGACTACATCTTGTAGATAGATTTTGTGGGGGTGGTGAATGGAATGAATGTTTTGATTGCTGATAGATGCCATTCAAGTGAACTACTATATCTTTGTCAAGCTGCTGGTGGTTTTGGAGTTGCATTCATGCAGGCAAGTCGAAAATATTTCCTTGCATTCCTAATTTGTGCCTTGTAGCTGCTGGGAACACTTTGGGGTATCAGGAGATGAGTCACTTGCTCCAGGATGTCCTCCTACCTCTGGCCTGATCTTCTATCTGCAGTGTTATCTGGCTAGATCAGATAAGCTTCTGATCAGTGGTGCACCCTGGAAGGCAGAGCAATTTGTAAATGAGCCGTATTCATTATGACTTATATTTGTTCCTTACTCTTTGAGTATGTGCAAAAATAACCTGATTTTCCCCTTCCCCCAATTTTTTAGATAGTTCTAAGCAGCTAAGATTCGAGGAAGTAGTTGCTCAATCCAGTCCTTCAAATTGTACGGTGTACTGTGGAGGTATATCATCAGGACTTACAGGTAGGATAATGTTCATTTGGTACGTGTCAACAGGAGCAATGTATATAAAATATTCTGGTATTAACATCTCTTTGCATTTTACAATCCTGTCACGTTTAGAACAACTTATGCGTCAGACTTTCTCGCCATTTGGACAAATTATGGAAATCAGAGTTTTTCCTGAGAAAGGGTACTCCTTTGTCAGGTAAGCTTTGATCATACCACAATTATTTGTGTTATTTGAAAAATGGAAGATATTAATTGAAATATAAAATAAATATTTATTTAAGCAGATGTCTGTGAATCTTGCATTTTTGCATTGCCACTTGATTTTAACGTTTTCTATTCATAGTTGCAATTCTCAGCATTACCCCCAGTTTTATCTATTTGGTTGCACTTTGTGGAAAAACTGTTAGTTTAAATCTTTACTCTTGTCTTTTCTTTCAAGAGTTCCTGTCTCAGGTTAGGTAATTAGTAATGCCCGTGATTGTTAGATGAAGGTATATCAGTTGAAATTCTTGACATGTCTCTTTTTACTCACTGATGAAGAATGGCTTTTTGAACAATGTTTGAGTTTCTGAATCATCAAGTAAATATGATCTTCCAGAAAAGGAAAAAAATTGAAAGAAAATATGCTTGTGATCAAGTAATACATTAGGGACATTTAAGTGTTTTGTCTTGGAGCAAAATATCCCTTGCCAGTATGGGTTCTGTATTCCTGCCAGCAAAAACAAACCTATGTGATTTTCCAGATTTTAGTAACATACTACAAAATTCAGGCATATTTTATAGATAACATTCTCATCTTTATTGTAGGTTTGCCACACATGATAGCGCTGCTCATGCTATAGTGTCGGTCAATGGAACTACTATTGAAGGTCATATTGTTAAATGCTACTGGGGCAAAGAAACGACTGATACTACCAACAAGTATCAACAGGTAACTTGATGTGCTCTTTTAAAGCAAGGAAACGGAACTTTTACTGGTGAATGTTAGAATCTAATTTCCATTAATATTATTGCTTTTATTCAGATGGAATTTGCTCAGCCCTGGGGTCAGTGGGGCCAATGGTACGGCAATGCCCAACAATATGGTCAGTATGTAGCCAATGGTTGGCAGGTGCCCCCTTATGGAATGTATGGACAAACATGGAATCAGCAAGGATTTGGAGTAGAGTAAGTAATGTATTGAATAAAGATTAAACTTGTTAATGTCAAAGAAAATTCTAGCATTTGTGGAGAAGAGAGCATGCGAAACTGTGTTCTTGTGATTTCCTTGAAGTGAATGAGTTTGGTACATGTACCGCTGTACATTGCCCTGATCTTCTTGAGCAATCTTGTAATTTGGATGTTGATTGAGAAACTTGTGTCGTGTAACTCAGACATTTTCATTTAAAGTGTAGAAATAACAAACTTATTTCCTCTTCCTTTACAGTCAATCTCCATCCACAACAGCATGGGTAGGTGGATTTGGTGCTCAGCCACCCCAAGGACAGGGTACAGCTGTTATACCTAATCAGGCTGGCTTTGGAATGGCAGGCTACCAGACACAATGAGCGGGGACTCATTCTGTTTACCTCATAGAGGAGCCAAGATTTTTCTAATGACATCAATATTCACTGACACCATGAAGAAAATATAGACTATTTATTTTAGAGCTGAATATTTTGAAAATTATATCGCAGCTGAGCTCATGGTGGAGGATGTGAAGTATTTCCCAGTTTCTTTTTCTCTGGAATGGGGAGGGGCTGGGGAGGTGTGAATATATAATCTGTTAATTGGTTTTGAAGAGCGAAGTAATCGAGAATGATGAATTTTATTTTGAAAATGAAGTGCTATTGTGTCTGAATTTAAAAATAAATACAGTGTTAGTGGGAAAATGTCTACCAGACTTCTGACAATCTTTTTTAATTTGAACATTCCTCTATATTAATTACATACTGTTATAAAGGGATTTTTAATGCCTTGTCTCCCAAAACCAGGCTTAATATTAAGTAAAGTGAGTTTCTCAATGCCACAGACCAACTATGCTGTTTTATCGGAAGTTCTAAATCGCCCTTCGATTAATGTTTGACTTTCAGCTTTTGAGTTGGTTCTTTAGTTTCAGCATCTAATACCTGAAAAAGCCACTAGAGGAGGCAGCATTTTTTAATAGTGGGTTGCACTACACTCTAAAAAATCAGGAAACTATAAAAGAAGCACTAGCTATATTTGGATTACTGGCATCCCTTGCACTGTTGTGGTTCTATTAAAAGTGTACTCTACATATGTGCATACATCTACAGAAAGGGGATTTGGGTGCAGGTTACATATGTAAATATATAAAGAACATTTAATACTGATATGATTTTCAAAGCATGTCCTCTTGTATAGGTATCACAATTAACGACATTGTGTCAATTAGTTATTAAAAAGATAAAAGCTATTCATTTGTACAGATCCGATATAGCCAGTTGCCCAGGATATGCAGTATATGGCTGTGTTTCATAAAAGTATGTTAATATATCTTCCCTACTACCGTAACATGGTATGTAAAATTATACAAAATAAACTTCAAACTGAAGCCTTAAATTTTAATTCTTTGAGCAACTTTAGGTTTAGTAACATTAGTTTCAGTGCTTTTTTTAAAGTTTTAATTCTGTTGCTGTGCTTTGAAACCATTAAGATCTTTGAACAATATAAAATTAATGCAAGATTGAATATTTTCAGGATGTCTGCACAGGAGTGTTTTAAGTCTAAAATTAAAATTGTAAAATGTAAAATCATGTCAAAACCACCTGTTTAATTTTACCAGTAAAATGTGCCATTTATTAATTGCCAGTGCAGACCAAAAATCTGTACCATTTATTAAACTTCATTTTAAAGATATTTTGAGTGGTTGCATGTTGGTGCAATTTGCACTTTGTAAAAAAAAAAGCAAGCTTGTTCATTTGAGTGTTAGGTGTGGTATGGGTGGATTATGAATACATGCAGAAAATGACATTGTGTCTAGAATACTTTGTTCTGTATTTAAAAAAAATAAAATGATTTTAAACGGATTTTACATGTCCATTTGTTAGATTGTCTTGCATTATAGGGTTACCCACTTTTAATGATTGCATGCTCTAACAGGTATTAATCATTGAGGTTACCCAGAAAGATGATCTGAAACTTTAAGGGTTTAATTTCTATTTCATTCGATAATTTATTTTTAAATAGCAGTTAAATTACCAGATGAAACAAATTAAACCCATAAAGTTTGTCACTTTTATTTTAAACCTAGGGACCATGTGGGCACAAAATTATCCCCTCATTGAATGATACTGCATCAAGAATGAGAAATATTTATTCCTGGTAAAATAGCTGGTGTGTTTGGGTTGAGGTATCCCTCTTTACACTGCACCCAATTCATGCTGTTGCTGCTCCTGAAGTTCTTATTGTAAATTATTTTAACTAGTTTCTTTTGCATTGTGAAATCTTTAAATTCCTTAAGACAAATGAATGGAAATAGTAAATTTAGTATCTATAGAATTTGGGAAATGAGTTGTTTTTGTTGAGCATCCTTTTATATTTGTATATTTAGAATCGTGCAACACAGCAATAGACTCTTCAGTCCCAATCATAAAGTATTGTTTTGCACCTATTCTATTTTAATTACCTCCACATTTCTCTTCCTAATTCTACCACTCATCTACACAGATGCTTTTTATAAGGGGCAAATCATCTACCAACTTGCATATCTTTGGGATTTTGGAAGAAACCATTGTACTTGAGAAACGGAGATCATGCAAACTTCACACAGGCAGCAGCTCTACTAGTTGCATGACAGTGCAAGGTTGAGACTTATCACATTTAAAAAGCTGGGCTTTATTTTATCTAAAAACTAACACTCATTCTTTAATACAGGTGTCTCCATAACACAAAGTTTTACAGAGGTATAAATTGGAAAGACGTTCTCAGGGAAACATACCGAAGAAATGTGGCAAATGTTCAGGGGATATCTGTGTGGGATTCTGAGTAGGAATGTTCCAATGAGACATGGAAAGGATGGTAGGGTACAAGACCCGTGATGCACAAAGGCTGTTGTAAATCTAGTTAAGAAGAAAAGAGCTTACGAAAGGTTCAGAAAACTAGGTAATGATATGACTCCAGAAGATTATAAGGCTAGCAGGAAGGAGCTTAAGAATGAAATTAGGAGAGCCAGAAGGGTCCATGGGAAGGCCTTGGCAGACAGGATTAAGGAAAACCCCAAGGCATTCTACAAGTATGTGAAGATTAAGAGGATAAGACGTGAGAGAACAGGACCGATCAAGTGTGACAATGGAAAAGTGTGTGTGGAACCGGAGGAAATAGCGGAGGTACTTAATGAATACTTTGCTTCAGTATTCACTATGGAAAAGGATCTTGGCGATTGTAGGGATGACTTGCAGTGGGCTGAAAAACTTGAGAATATAGATATTAAGACTGAGGAAGTGCTGGAGCTTTTGGGAAGCATCAAGTTGGATAAGTCACTGGGACCAGATGGGATGTACCCCAGGCTACTGTGGGAAGTGAGGGAGGAGATTGCTGAGCCTCTGGCAATGATCTTTGCATCATCAATGAGCACGGGAAAGGTTCTGGAGGATTGGAGGGTTGTGGATGTTGTTCCCTTATTCAAGAAAGGGATAGCCCAGGAAGTTATTGACCACTGAGTCTTACTTCAGTGGTTGGTAAGTTGATGGAGAAGATCCTGAGAGGCAGGATTTATGAACATTTGGAGAGGCATAATATGATTAGGAATAGTTAGCATAACTTTGTGAAAGGCAGGTTGTGCCTTATGAGCCTGACTGAGTATTTTTTTTTGAGGATGTGACTAAACACATTGATGAAGGTAGAGCCGTAGATGTAGTGTATATGGATTTTAGCAAGACGGTTGATAAGGTACCCCATGCAAGATTTATTGAGAAAGTAAGGAAGCATGGGATGTCCAAGGGGACATTGCTTTGTGGATCCAGAACTGGCGTACCCACAGAAGGCAGAGTGGTTGTAGACGGGTCATATTCTGCATGGAGGCTGGTGACCAGTGGTGTGCATTGGGGATCTGTTCTGGGACCCCTAATCTTTGTGATTTTTATAAATGACCTGGATGAGGAAGTGGAGGGATGGGTTAGTAAATTTGCTGATGACACTAAGGTTGGGGGTGTTGTGGATAGTGTGGAGGGCTGTCAGAGGTTACAACGAGACATTGATAGGATGTAAAACTAGGCTGAAAAGTGGCAGATGGACCTCAACCCAGGTAAGTGTGAGGTGGTTAATTTTGCTAGGTCAAATATGATGGCAGAATCACTATGAGACATAAGAGCAGAATTAGGCCATTCAGCCCATCAAACCTGCTCTATCATTCAATCATGTATGATTTATTTTCCCTCTCAACCCCATTCTCCTGCCTTTTCCCCATAACCTTTGGTGCCCTAATGGTAAGATTCTTGGCAGTGTGGGGGATCAGAGGGATCTTGGGGTCAAGTCCATAGTACACTCAAAGCTGCTATGCAGGTTGACTATGGTTAAGAAGGCATACAGTGCATTGGCCTTCTTCAACCATGGGATTGAGGTTAAGAGCCGGAAAGTAATGTTGCAGCTATCGGACCCTGGTCAGACCCCACTTGGAGTACTGTACTCAATTCTAGTCGCCTCACTATATGAAGGACGTGGAAACCATAGAAAGAGTGCAGAGGAGATTTACAAGGATGTTGTCTGGATTGGGGAGCATGCCTTATGAGAATCATCGTTGTCGTTAGGTTGCATCTGGAATTTCCAGTTGGCGGACGATTTCCCTTCACGCTGCTCTGACATACTGAGAAATCGTGTTCTTGGCAGTCTACAGCAGTGGTTTGCCATTGTCTTCTGCCAGGTGAGGGTAGAGAGATCACCACCTCTTGCAGTGGATGACCAGGACGTCCAAGTGTCTTGTCGTGCTCTTAGCGCTCCACAAACGCCTGCTGGCCTGCCTTCTTGACCGTTGGACCATTAATTGGTCTCCTCTGCTCAATCTGCCAGGGCCAGACTTCACACGCCAGGACAGACAAATCCCCTACCTCACCGAGAGTGGAAGACCCGTCAGCTACCCTCACCTGGTTTGGCCCATCTGCCTAGACGGTTTATGGGGGGTGTGGCCACTGTGCAGCTACTTGGAGCCACAGGTGAGAACTGAGCGCCCGGTGGGGACCAAAGGTGGATGAGCTGCCCTGAAAAAGGGCACGGCAGGCCCCCCCTACCAGAGGTGCTACCCCTCCCTAGACGGAGCATCGGAGGATGAGAGGTGACTTGATAGAGGTGTATAAGATAATAAGAGGCATTGATCTTGTGGATAGTGGCTTTTCCCCAGGGCTGAAATGGCTAGCATGAGAGGGCATAGTTTTAAGGTGCTTGGAAGTAGGTACAGAGATGTCAGGGGTAAGTTTTTTACGCAGAGAGTGGTGAGTGTGTATATTGGGCTGCCGGTGGCGGTGGTGGAGGCGGAAGCGATAGGGTCTTTTAAGAGACTCCTGGATGGCTACATGGAGCTTAGAAAAATAGTGAGCTATGGGTAAAGCCTAGGTATTTCTAAGGTAGGGACATGTTTGGCACAGCTTTGTGGGCTGAAGGGCTTGTATTGTGCTGTATGTTTTCTATTTTCATATGTTAAAGCATTGTAGTTAAACCAGACCGTTAGACGTAGGAGCTGAATTAGGCTATTTGGCCCACTGAGTTTTGAGCAAATTTTTGCTGTTTCTTTCAGATAAGAGTTTAATCTCTTCTGTTTTATTTAATGTATTAAAATAGAGCAACATTTAAATATTCTAAGGTACTTGTAACATAGTTTTCATGTTTTACCTAAATACCCAGTGTATAAATGTACAATATAAAAGATTTTATTTATTCAGTAATACAACATGGAGTAGCCCTTCTGGCCTTTTGAGCCATGTGATCCCAGTAACCCCATGAGCCCGATGAATCCTAACCTAATCACGGGACAATTTACAATGACCAATTAACCTTTGGACTGTGGGAGGAAACTGGAGTACCTGCAGGGAAATCCACACATTCCACAGGGAGGATGTACAGAGACTCCTTTCAGAACGGCACTGGGTTTGAACTCCAAACTCCGGAATGAACTGGGCTGTAATAGTGCCATGTTAACGGCTATGCTACTGTGCTCAGATAATACAAGGAAAGCAGTTTTTACTCTGCTTCTGTTTCTGTGGAAAGTGTTCCCTTTCTACTCTGTATTCACTGTCCACTTGTTTTTATAACAAGTCAGGTTCTAAAAGCAAGTAGACTATTCATTAAGCCTCCTTAATCTTTCAATTAAATCATATCTAATGCGTGTCTCAAATCTTTTATTCTACATCACTATTTTAGCCACATTAAAATAGTCATCAAAATATTGCAATTTTTCAGTTATTTGATCTGCTTTTTTATTATATAAGTGTAAGGTTTTTAAATTTATTTATGGGATGTGGGCATCGCCAGCTAATCCATCTCTAGTAATACTCTTAATACTTGCATTATGTTTACTTGCTATTGTTTTTGTTTACATCTGGACTTTTCCATCAGGAAATATTTTCTGTTCATCCAACCTATCATTTTTTAATGCCTCACATTATTTTTAACCTCTAATATTTTGGGGAATACTAATAAACCAACTTCACAGCATATGCTGGAGAAATTAAACCCGATTGATCAATCTCTCTTCATAATTTAGCATTTACAAGACCATGTAATGTTCAGGTAAATTAGGGCTATACTTTGAGCATTTATCCCTTCAGGTGTGCTTTATCAGAGTGAGCGTTGCTGATCCATTTAGGGTCCATCAATGAAACACAACTTCCAAATGTGTTTCAGTTATATCAATTGAAATTCAAAACAAACCATACCACCAAATAGAAATAATTTAAAAAATCTTCATGCTCTCTAGCCTTGATGGTGGCTATTGTGGCAACTTTCCTATTGAAGCTGGATGTGGATTTAACATCCTTCAAGATGTTGTACCAAATGGAAGTTTAAAAAAAAAACGGCATTTTTGTTACTTCCATTTGGTGCATCTTAAAGACCTAAATGGCTAATGAATAACTACCTTGTTGTGATCGGCAGTTGGTGCTTTCTGCTGCCCACAAAAACCTAACCAATTGATGTGAATCTTTTCCAATATGCTCAGTTGTCAGTAGAACACCTTTGGTGTTACCAATAGGATGGTATCAAGCAAGATGAGTAGGTTTAATTTGATTTCCGGCATGATTTTAGTCTGTAATGAGCGACAAAGAGTAAGTGGTGTATATTTATGTGATGTGCAAGACAAGTATTCAGTATACCTAGTGATGGTACTCAAGGACTGATTGTCATATATTATTTCATTGATGATAGGTGCTTGGATATTTAGAAGGCCTTTGACAAGGTGCCACACATGAGGCTGCTTAACAAACTACGGGCTCATTGTATTACAGGACAAATTCTAGCATGGATAAAGCAGTGGCTGATAGGCAAAGAATAGGAATAAAGGGAGACATTTCTGGCTGGCTGCTGGTGACTAGTGGTCTGTGTTGGGACCCATTCTTATTATGTTATGTCAATGATTTGAATGATGGAATTGATGGTTTTGTTGAAAAGTTTGCAGACGATATGAAGATAGATGAAGGGGTAGGTAGTTTGAGGAAACAGAGAGGCTCTAGAAGGACTTGGACAGATTAGAAGAATTGGCAGATGGAATAGTGTCAGGAGGTGTATGGCCATACACTTTGGTAGAAGAAATGAAAGGGTTGATTATTTTTTAAATGGAGAGAAAATACAAAATACAAGTGCAAAGCGACTTGGGAGTCCTTGTGCAGGATTCCCCAAAGGTTCATTTTTAGGTTTAGTCTGTGGTGAGAAAGGCAAATGCAATGTTAGTATTCATTTCAAAAGGACTAGTATGTAAAAGCAGGGATGTAATGTTGAAACTATAAAGCACTGGTGAGGCCTCACTTGGAGTATTGTGAGCAGCTGTGGGCCCCTTTTTATTTTAGAAAGGATGAGCTGAGACTGGAGAGGGTTCAAAGGAGATTCATAAAAGTGATTCCAGGATTTGAACAGCTTGTCATATGAAGAGCGTTTGATGGCTCTGGGCCTGTACTCACTGGAATTCAAAAGAATGAGGGGTGACCTCATTGAAATCTATCAAATGATGACATCTCTTGATAGAATGGATGTTTTCTATGGTGGGATAGTCTTAGACCAGTGGTGAGAGCCTCAGAATAGAAGGGTGTTCTTTTAGAATGGAGATGAGGAGGAATTTCTTTCGCCAGAGAGTGGTGAATCTGGAATTTGTTGCCAAAGGCAGCTGTCGAGGCCAAGTTTATGTATATTTAAGGTAAAGGTTGATAGATTCTTGATTGGTCAAGGCATGAAGGGATATGGGGAGAAGGCAGGAGAGTGGAGCTGACGAAAATTGGATCAGCCATGATAAAATGGTGAAGCAGACTTGATGGGCCAAATGGCCTAATTCTGCTCCTATATCTTATGATCTTAACCACATTGCAGGTGGTGGTAAATCAACTGTAAAGTGGATTTGGAGGAGAAAGTGCAGAAATGAAAAAAATATGAGCAGCAGCAATGTAATTTCATCAGAAACATTCCCAATTGTTAGAAGTATTTAAGTACTTGGGTAGAAGATTTGGGAAGGAGGTTATGGAGTAATTTGGGGGGGGGGAGAGAAAAGGTTTGAAGTTTCTCCACACCAGAAATAAAGTCATCCCAAATCTGGTGCTCAAATTGTATGTACATTGTTTGAGAAAGCATAGCAATTCACTGAAAAATGGAGAGAATGAGGTTATATGAAAAACAAAGACCCTCTTATCTGTTCCCAGTGTACAACATTACCCTCTTCTGATGGTCAACAGCAAGACATTGGAAAATATGGATGATCTTCCATCTCAATTCATTGCAACTGGAAAATCCTGTAAATACACCTGTAGAATAAGCAAACAGATGTTTGTGTTCTCTCCCAGGCCATTGTTCTGGACTTGATTTCACCAGTCTATTGGGTAGACAATGTACTTGTGTACCCAACACCAGATCAAGCACATTAATCTCTGCTTCTACAGTAAGAGTTTACTGGATGACAGACGAGGATCCAAGATGTTCAAAATAGCTCCTTGTTTGAAAATATAACATCCTCACTGACTCAGGATTTCCTAAACTATGGCTGTTCAATATGGAAGAGGACTGTTTTGGATGGCATTGGCCAGCTTGAGCCTATTAGAAGCACACAGAAGCTTGAAGTAAACTGTGGAAAGAGCAGAACATCTCCCATACTACACTCCCGCTCCATCAAGCAGCTCCTGTCCCACTAGTGATGGGGTCTTTGGGCCTGATGTTGGTCTCACCAGGTGATTCAGAATTCACAGAACTGAAGAAGTGAAATAAAACAGAAAATGTCGTACGTAGTCACCAGGTTAGGCCACATCAGTTGAAGAGAAACTGCTAATGTTTCAGTTTCAGCAAGGGTTCTTTGAAACAGTAGCTCTGTTTCTCTAACCACAGCTGTCTTGTCCTGCTGAATAATTCTAGGGCTTTCTGATTTCAGATTTCCACCAGCTGCTTTTTTAAAAGAAAATTATTTACTTGGAGCAGAAGTGAGTCATTCAATTCTATGAAGCGATATATAGGAAGAAGGTACAATGTGGTAAGTGGGAGGAATAGTTGCGTGCAACCAATAAAACTGAAGCCCATGGGCTGGTACTTTTCTGCCCATCTCAAAGGGCAGCAATCTGTAAGCAATTTGGCTTCCTGCTTTTCTATCTGCACTGTCATTTGGTTCCTGGAGCTGGTTCGTTACTGGACCACTGCTGCCTACAACACCATTGTCTTACAGAAGATGCTGTGAATGACTTAAAATAATCAAAGTAAAAGGGAGCCATTAATCATCATCATCATCACATGCCATGTCCTATGATGAGGGCGATCATGATCTTTCCATGATCCTGATTGTTCTTGGCAAATTTTTCTACAGAAGTGGTTTGCCATTGTCTTCTGAGCAAACTCTTTATAAAACAGATAACCTCAGCCATTATCAATATTATTTGGAGAATGTCTACCTGGGCATCAGTGGTCACATAACCAGTACAGACCTTCAATGACCTGACCTTGAACTCCAAACCGAAAACTCCAATCTAGGGGTTCCATGGCTCTCTTGCCTCCAGCCCGCACATACCTCTGATCACAGGACTCTCAGACCTGGGCAGAGGGAGGTGCAGGGCCACTGGCCCTTGCCCACGCTGTTTGCCAGCCCAGCATCTGTCACAGATGTCCTTCATTGCATTTCTACATTTCTACATTCTAGCTATTGAGGGAGTGCAGCGTAGGTTCACGAGGTTAATTGCCGGGATGGATGGACTGTCATATGTTGACAGATTGGAGCGACTGGGGTTGTATACACTGGAATTTAGAAGGATGAGAGGGGATCTTATTGAAACATATAAGATTATTAAGGGATTGGACACGCTAGGGGCAGGAAACATGTTCCCGATGTTGGGGGAGTCCAGAACCAGAGGCCACGGTTTAAGAATAAGGGGTAGACCATTTAGAACGGAATTGAGGAAACACTTTTTCACGCAGAGGGTTGTGGTTCTGTGGAATGCTCTGCCTCAGAAGGCAGTGGAGACCAATTCTCTGGATTCTTTCAAAAAAAGAGTTAGATAGAGCCCTTAAAGATAGCGGAGTGAAGGGATATGGGGAGAAGGCAGGAAAAGGGTACTGGTTGTGGATGATCAGCCATGATCACAGTGAATGGTGGTGCTGGCTCGAAGGGCCGAATGGCCTACTCCTGCACCTATTGTCTATTGTCTATTATCACTGGCCCTTGAATATGGAGAACAGAGCAAAGGCAGAGACTCTTGCCGGACCTCTAACACCCTGTCCCTAAACCCTAGCATGACCCTAGCTCCCCTCTCTGTCCCCAAAATCAACCCCACAAACCTATAAAACAACCAACTCGCAAATCTATGACCCCAATAGAGACACAGCACTAAGGAGATCAGCAATGTTGTTTTTTCTGTGTTTCTACAAGTGGTCTACAAAAGTGGTTGAGATTGCCATCCATGCCGCAATATCAGATTGGGCATTAATCAAAGAGAAGACAGATTGAGGACAAGAGTGAAGCACTGGAGGTGTAGATGGAGGTATTATACACATCAAGGACCTTTGTTGAATGAATCATGCAAATTGGATTCTTAGTGAATAGGTGACAGTTTCCTTTACATTCAAGAATTCACCATGAACCAACTGCAAGAGTAAACAAAAATCATAAAAACCGACAAAAAGATAGAACCATCTGCATCTGTGAAGATGAAAATCTGGAGCAGTAGGAGCAGAATGAAGATCCATTTCCATGCTAAGGATGAAATATCTACAAACTTATTTACTATTTTTTTATTTTCCAAAGTGGGTGGAAAGGATCATTATTTGTATTTCTCCCTTAACTTCCATGGGAATGTGATAGCAGGACAATAACTTGCACCTGTCCTGTCTTCATTATTGCCCTACAAGGATAAATCCAACACAAAAAGTGTAACTTATTGGGGGTGAACTTATCCTGGAAAGAGTTTACTGCCTGGATAGTCACTGATTCTATGACATTTAATTAAAGCACTGCCCAAATTCTCAGATGAAATGTTTTATAAAACTGGCTGATTTTCAGTGATGACTGTTAAAGTAATGGACATGTAATTTGAAAATGTCAGTAGGCATTTTAGTTTCTGGATACAAAAGTAGTTTTTATTATATCAACAGTTAGTTACTAACCTCAACCATCAGCCTCTTGAACCAACTTGCCCCATTATTGAAATGTTCCCAACCAATGATTTGATTTTCAAGGACTCTTCAACTCATGTTCTCGATACTTATTGCTTACTTATTTATTATTATTGTTTCTTCTTTTTGAACTTGCACAGTTTGTTTTCTTCTGCATTCTGGTTGAACACCCGAGCTGGGTGGTCTTTCATTGATTCTGTTATAGTTATTATTTTATAGATTTATTGAATATGCCCACAAGGAAATGAATCTTAGTGTTGTATATGGTGACATATACCATATCCAATCTGTCAACATATGACAGTCCATCCATCCCGGCAATTAACCTCGTGAACCTACGCTGCACTCCCTCAATAGCTAGAATGTAGAAATGTAGAAATGCAATGAAGGACATCTGTGACAGATGCTGGGCTGGCAAACAGCGTGGGCAAGGGCCAGTGGCCCTGCACCTCCCTCTGCCCAGGTCTGAGAGTACTTTGATCATAGAATTTACTTGGAACTTTAAAATAAATGCTTAAATCCTGCCATTAAATCACAGCTTAGACTAGAGGATATTATCTTAGTGACTATAATTTTCCATTAAGTCTATGAAGGTTCTCAGTCATCCAGGTCATTGTATATCAAGTAAATCAAGGCAGCTGGACTTTCTGTGTTGTCTAGATGTTTCGTCACTCATCCAAGAGGCTTCTGTTCTGACCCATGGTGAGTACAGAGAGGAAATTAAGAAGCTGGTGGCATGGTGCGAAGACAATAACCTATCCCTTAATGTCAGCAAGACGAAGGAATTGGTTGTTGACTTCAGGAGTAGCGGACCGCACGACCCCATTTACACCAGTGGTGCGCAAGTGGAACAGGTCAAAAGCTTTAAGTTCCTCGGGGTCAATATCTCAAATGACCTGACTTGGTCCAACCAAGCAGAGTTTACTGCCAAGAAGGCCTACCAGCGCCTTTGCTTCCTGAGGAAGCTAAGGAAATTTGGCCTGTCCCCTACAACCCTCACTAATTTTTATGGTTGCACCGTAGAAAGCATTCTTCTGGGGTGCATCACAACCTGGTATGGAAGTTGTCCTGTCCAAGACCGGAAGAAGCTGCAGAAGATCGTGAACACAGCCCAGCACATCACACAAACCAATCTTCCGTCCTTGGACTCACTTTACACCGCACGCTGTCGGAGCAGTGCTGCCAGGATAATCAAGGACACGACCCACCCAGCCAACACACTTTTCGTCCCTCTTCCCTCCGGGAGAAGGCTCAGGAGCTTGAAGACTCGTATGCCAGATTTGGGAACAGCTTCTTTCCAACTGTGATAAGACTGCTGAATGGATCCTGACCCAGATCTGGGCCATACCCTCCAAATATCCAGACCTGCCTCTCGGTTTTTTTGCACTACCTTACTTTCCCTTTTCTATTTTTCTATTTATGATTTATAATTTAAATTTTTAATATTTACTATTGATTTGTACTCCAGAGAGCACGAAGAGCAGAATCAAATATCGCTGTGATGATTATGCGCTCTAGTATCAATTGTTTGGCGACAATAAAGCATAAAGTATAGTTTTCTGGCTTAAACTCTTACAATGCCGTCCTAACATCCCTACCCCAGCAGCCTCTCGGATGAGTGGCGAAACGTCTTCTAGACAACACAGCAAGTCCAGTTGCCTTGATTTGCTGCTGCTTGATATTTTCCATTGCACACCGCTGAGCCTACTGCAATATTGAATGGAATATATCAACGCCTCTTGGATTCACTGTAATTGGTCCCTTGTAAATAAATCAGAAGCCACTTTTTCCTACTTCGTTTCTCTATGTGAATTTTCCTTCCTTGGTGTATGTCTTCTTCATTTCCTCTTAACTGCAAAGTCGTTTTGGACTTAATCTAATAATTCATAAGTAGGAAATTGTCTAAAAAGAGCGATACTCTTGTGACACATTTAAGGAAGTTCTTGTAGAAAATCCATCTGAATATTTATTCAGCGGTGTTTGGACATCACAAAATTTTCATCATATAACTGCTTCCTGCTACTCAGCTAAACAGATAGCTTTTTATTCCAGCTTCATCAAAAAGTTTTCAAGTAATGTTATTTTTTATCATTTCGTCACAGCAGAGCACTTAATTGAAAATACTTAGTGACACTAAGTGATAAAATAAGGGGAACACAAGTCATTGATGAAGTCCTGTAGGGTTACGTATGAATACATTTTCCTCAGGAACACATTTTTGAGTGTGCCTGGCAACAGTTAATAGATACGGGATAATTTTAGTGATCAGTGCAACTTGAAATTCCACTGTACGAAGCCTAAAATACTGCAACCACTGTGAGAAAGAGGAACCACCTCTGATGTTAAGTTTTCTAAACAGATCGTGGTTGTTGATTTCTTATTCTGTACTAAATGTGGTTTTGCATCTTATCTAAATGTTACATTAACTACAATACAAAAATACTGTATGTTTTGGAAAAACAATGCTACTACATACTGGTTCAATATGTTACTCGAAGTATCACAGTTCAAAGTAAATTTTATCATCAAAGTACATATCTATCACCATATACAACCCTGTGATTCAATTTCCTGTGGGCATACTCAATAAATCTATAGAATAATATAGTAACTATAACAGGATCAATGAAAGATCAACCACAGTGAAGAAGATAACAAACTGTGCAAATGCAAATATAAATAACAACAATAAATAATGAGAACATGAGATAAAGAGTCCTTAAAATGAGTTCATTTATTGTGGGAACATCTCAATGGATGCAAGTGAGCGTAGTTATCTCCTTTTCTTCAAGAGCCTGGTGGTTGAAGGGCAGTAACGCAAAATCAGAATCAAATTCAGTATCACCAGCATATGTCGTGATATTCGTTAACTTTATGGCAGCAGTACAATGCAAGACATGAGATACATTAAGTGTGTATATATATATATATATATATATATATATATACACACACACTGAGTGTGTGCCTTCAGGCTTCTGTACCTCCTTCCCGACAATAATTGTGAAGAGGGCATGTTCTGGGTTTAATGATGGACTGAGGCACTGCTCCTCGATGACATCTTGGATACTATGGAGGCTGGTACCCATGATAGAGCTGACTAATTTTTGCAAGTTTCTGCAACTTATTCTGATCTTGAGCAGAAGCCCCCACCCCCCACACCATACCAGTTCTTGAACCTGGTGGTGGACGTCCTGAGGCTTCTATTTGATTGCAGCAGTCACGGAAGAGCATGGCCTAGGTGGTGGCAATCTTTGATGACGGATGCTCCTTATGGGAATGGATGATGCTGAAATAATTTAAAGCTTAATTGTTGTAGAATTAAAATATACCCCTCTTTTTTTAAGCAACACACATCAAAGTTGCTGGTGAACGCAGCAGGCCAGGCAGCATCTGTAGGAAGAGGTGCAGTTGATGTTTCAGGCTGAGACCCTTTGTCAGGACTAACTGAAGGAAGAGTGAGTAAGGGATTTGAAAGTTGGAGGGGGAGGGGGAGATCCAAAATGATAGGAGAAGACAGGAGGGGGAGGGATGGAGCCAAGAGCTGGACAGGTGATAGGCAAAAGGGGATACGAGAGGATCATGGGACAGGAGGTCCGGGGAGAAAGACAAGGGTGGGGGGCGAACCCAGAGGATGGGCAAGGGGTATAGTCAGAGGGACAGAGGGAGAAAAAGGAGAGTGAGAGAAAGAATGTGTGTATAAAAATAAATAACAGATGGGGTACGAGGGGGAGGTGGGGCATTAGCGGAAGTTAGAGAAGTCAATGTTCATGCCATCAGGCTGGAGGCTACCCAGACGGAATATAAGGTGTTGTTCCTCCAACCTGAGTGTGGCTTCATCTTTACAGTAGAGGAGGCCGTGGATAGACATGTCAGAATGGGAATGGGATGTGGAATTAAAATGTGTGGCCACTGGGAGATCCTGCTTTCTGTGGCGGACAGAGCGTAGGTGTTCAGCAAAGCGGTCTCCCAGTCTGCGTCGGGTCTCGCCAATATATAGAAGGCCACATCGGGAGCACCGGACGCAGTATATCACCCCAACCGACTCACAGGTGAAGTGTCGCCTCACCTGGAAGGACTGTTTGGTGCCCTGAATGGTGGTAAGGGAGGAAGTGTAAGGGCATGTGTAGCACTTGTTCCGCTTACAAGGATAAGTGCCAGGAGGGAGATCAGTGGGGAGGGATTGGGGGGACGAATGGACAAGGGAGTCGCGTAGGGAGGGATCCCTGCGGAAAGTGGGGGGAGGGGAAGGAAAGATGTGCTTCGTGGTGGGATCCCGTTGGAGGTGGCGGAAGTTATGGAGAATGATACGTTGGACCCGGAGGCTGGTGGGGTGGTAGGTGAGGACCAGGGGAACCCTATTCCTAGTGGGGAGGCGGGAGGATGGAGTGAGAGCAAATGTACGTGAAATGGGGGAGATGTGTTTGAGAGCAGAGTTGATAGTGGAGGAAGGGAAGCCCCTTTCTTTAAAAAAGGAGGACATCCCTCGTTCTAGAATGAAAAGCCTCATCCTGAGAGCAGATGCGGCAGAGATGGAGGAATTGCGAGAAGGGGATGGCATTTTTGCAAGAGACAGGGTGAGAAGAGGAATAGTCCAGATAGCTGTGAGAGTCAGTAGGCTTATAGTAGACATCAGTGGATAAGCTGTCTCCAGAGACAGAGACAGAAAGATCTAGAAAGGGGAGGGAGGTGTTGGAAATGGACCAGGTAAACTTGAGGGCAGGGTGAAAGTTGGAGGCAAGGTTAATAAAGTCAACGAGCTCAGCATGTGTGCAGGAAGCAGCGCCAATGCAGTTGTCGATGTAGCGAAGGAAAAGTGGGGGACAGATACCAGAATAGGCACGGAACATAGATTGTTCCACAAAGCCAACAAAAAGGCAGGCATAGCTAGGACCCATACGGGTGCCCATAGCTACACCTTTAGTTTGGAGGAAGTGGGAGGAGCCAAAGGAGAAATTATTTAGAGTAAGGACTAATTCCGCTAGACAGAGCAGAGTGGTGGTAGAGGGGAACTGATTAGGTCTGGAATCCAAAAAGAAGCGGAGAGCTTTGAGACCTTCCTGATGGGGGATGGAAGTATATAGGGACTGGACATCCATGGTGAAAGTAAAGCGGTAGGGGCCAGGGAACTTAAAATCATCGAAAAGTTTAAGAGCGTGAGAAGTGTCATGAACATAGGTAGGAAGGGATTGAACAAGGGCACGAATTGTTGTTTGCCCCTCTTTTTTTTTAGTCAGAGGGTGGTGAATCTATGGAATTTGTTGCCACGGGCAGCAGTGGAGGCCAAGTCATTGAGTGTATTTAAGGCAGAGATTGATGGGTATCTGAGTAGCCAGGGTATCAAAGGTTATGGTGAGAAGGGGTGGGAGTGGGACTAAATGTGAGAATGGATCAGCTCATGATAAAATGGCGGAGCAGACTCGATGGGCCGAATGGCCGACTTCTGCTCCTTTGTCTTATGGTCTCTTCCCTTCCAGGTATCCAGACACACTTTAAAATAACTGCATATATCAAAGCCAGCCACTAAATGACACTGTTAGGGTCTAGAATCACAGGTAAATGAAATATCAGAAAATCTGCAAAGTGTGGTCTTGCCTGAAGAGGAAATATATTCATAGGGATAACAAGGCAAACTTATCACGGAATAAGTACACACGTATGGCTCTGGTTAAATATCTCATCCATAAGAAAGAAGTTCAAAGATACAGCACTGTTCTATCATCATAGAACAGACATACAATTCTGTACATTACATGACATTTCCATTTTATATGTTTCCAAAAGTTATGTGGATAATTTCCACTGAATTTTTCAAATACCGTATTCTTTTATAAGAATGTAGTAGATTGTGATCATCTTGAAATCAATGGAATAATAAGTGCTTTTAAAATATAAGTATATAAAGTAATTAGATCTTGTGTAATGGTAATTCTAATATATTTCATAAGATTCAATCATTTAGGAAGCAAAATTAGCAGGTTTAGGAACAGTTACTTCCCCTCAACAATCAGGCTATTGAACAAAGGGGATAACTTCACTGAACTTTACTTGCCTCATCATTGAAATGTTCCCACAACTATGGACTCAATTTCCAGGACTCTTCATCTCATTTTCTTGATATTTATTGCTTGTTTGTTTATTATTAGAGTTCCTTCTTTTTGTATTTGCACAGTTTGTTGGCTTCTGCAGTCTGATTGGAAGCCCTAGTTGAGCAGTTGTTCATTGATTTTGTTATAGTTACTAATATAGAACATAGAAGAGCAACACTCACAACATGCTTGAGGAACTCAGCAGGTCGGGCAGCATCCGTGGAAAAGATCGGTTGACGTTTCGGGCCGGAACCCTTCGTCAGGACTGTAGAGGGAAGGGGCAGAGGCCTTATAAAGAAGGCGGGGGGAGGGTGGGAAGGAGAAGGCTGGTAGGTTCCAGGTGAAAAACCAGTAAGGGGAAAGATAAAGGGGTGAGGGAAGGGAGGCAAGGAGGTGATAGGCAGGAAAGGTGAAGAAAGAATAGGGGAAAACACAATGGGTAGCAGAAGGAGGCAGAACCATGAGGGAGGTGATAGGCAGCTGGGGGAGGGGGCAGAGTGACATAGGGATAGAGGAAGGGAGGGGGAGGGAATTACCGCAAGTTGGAGAATTCTATGTTCATACCAAGGGGCTGGAGACTACCCAGACGGTATATGAGGTGTTGCTCCTCCAACCTGAGTTTAGCCTCATCATGGTAGTAGAGGAGGCCATGTATGGACATATCTGAATGGCAGTGGGAAGCAGAGTTGAAGTGGGTGGCTACTGGGAGATCCTGTCTGTTTTGGTGGACGGAGCGGAGGTGCTTGACGAAACGGTCCCCCAATCTGCGTCGGGTTTCACTGATGTAGAGGAGGCCACACCGGGAGCACCGGATGCAATAGATGACCCCAACAGGCTCACAAGTGAAGTGTTGCCTCACCTGGAAGGACTGTTTAGGGCCCTGAATGGTGGCAAGAGAGGAGGTGTAGGGACAGGTGTAGCACTTACGCTTACAGGGATAAGTGCCGGGTTGGAGATCAGTGGGGATGGACGTGCGGATAACGGAGTCGCGGAGGGACCGAACCCTGCGGAAAGCGGAGAGGGGTGGAGAGGGAAAGATGTGCTTGGTGGTGGGGTCCTGTTGGAGGTGGCGGAAGTTGCGGAGGATAATGTGCTGGATCCAGAGGCTGGTGGGGTGGTAGGTGAGGACAAGGGGAACTCTGTCCCTGCTGTGGTGGCGGGAGGATGGGGTGAGAGCCGAAGAGTGGGAAATGGAGGAGATGCGGGTGAGGGCATCATTGATGACAGCAGAAGGGAAACCACGATCCTTAAAGAAAGAGGACATTTGAGATGTCCTGGAACAGAAAGCCTCATCTTCGGAGCAGATGCGGCGGAGACGGAGGAACTGGGAATAGGAAATGGCATTTTTGCATGTGGCAGGGTGGGAAGAGGTATAGTCGAGGTAGTTATGAGAGTCAGTGGGCTTGTAGAAGATGTCAGTGGACAGTCTGTCTCCAGAGATGGAGACCGAGACATCGAGAAAGGGGAGAGAAGTGTCCGAGATAGCTCAAGTGAACTTGAAGGCTGGGTGGAAGTTAGAAGTAAAGTCGGTGAAATTGACGAGCTCAGCATGGGTGCAGGAAGCAGCACCAATGTAGTCGTCAATGTACCGAAGGGGAAGTTGGGGAGCAGTACCAGAATAGGTTTGGAGCACAGGCTGTTCCACATAACCAACGAAGAGGCAGGCATAGCTAGGGCCCATGCAAGTTCCCATAGCTACACCCTTGGTCTGAAGAAAGTGGGAAGAGCCAAAAGAGAAGTTATTGAGTGTGAGAACCAGTTCCGCTAACCAGAGGAGGGTAGTGGTGGTGGGGAACTGGTGAGGTCTATTATTCAGAAAGTAGTGGAGGGCTTTGAGGCCTTCTTCATGGGGAATGGAGGTGTATAGGGATTGGACATCCATAGTGAAAATGAAGCGGTTGGGACCGGGGAACTGGAAGTTATTGAAGAGGTGGAGGGCATGGGATGTATCCCGGATGTAGGTGGGGAGAGACTGAACTATGGGTGACAAAATGGAGTCCAGGTAGGCAGATACAAGTTCGGTGGGACAGGAGCAGGCAGAAACTATGGGTCTGCCGGGACAGTCAGGCTTGTGGATCTTGGGGAGGTGGTAAAACCGAGCGGTGTGGGGTGTGGGAATTATGAGTTTAGTGGCTGAGGATGGAAGGTCTCCAGAGTTGATAAGGGCAGTGATGGTGCGGGAGACAATGGTTCGATGTTTTTTGGTGGGGTCCTGTTCCAGGGGTAAGTAAGAGGAGGTGTCAGAGAGCTGCCGTTTGGCCTCAGTGAGGTAGAGGTCTGTCCGCCAGACTACTACAGCACCACCTTTGTCAGCGGGTTTGATGGTGAGGTTGGGATTAGTGCGGAGAGAGTGGAGGGCAGTGCGTTCAGAGGGAGTGAGGTTGGAACAGGAGAAAGGAGTGGTGGAGTTGAGATGGTTGATGTCTCGGCGACAGTTGGAGATAAAAAGATCGAGTGCAGGTAGAAGTCCTGGGCGGGGTGTCCAGGAGGAGGATAGGAACATAGAAGAGTACAGCACAGAAACAGGTCATACGGCCCACAATGTTGTGCTGAATGAGCTAGAAAGCAAATCAGAAACACTATAGATTTGTTGAGTCTGCCCACAAGAAAATGAATCTCAGGATTGTAAATGGAGACATATGTGTACTTTGATAATAAAATTTCATGTGGACTTTGTACTTTATTTCTGTCTTTTGTTGAAGTCCAAACTTTCCTTTTGAAACACAGACAGGAAAAGTAATGTAGCTATGTACTTAACAATAATATTAGTTGAACAGAGTTAATTTTAGGCAGCAACAATTTACTGCAACTTCATCATCCAATTGAACATTCAAGATTGATGCTACTTAGTGGAGTTTACTTAGTGAGAGAAGATATCTTAAAACATTGGTGACCTGTATTAACATAATTGGAGTTTTATAACTACCCATGTTCATACCACTATACTGAAATAATTTCAAAAATTCAAAGTATGTTTATTATCAAGTATGTATGCCGTGTACAGCCTTGAGATTTGTCTTCCCACAGACAACCATGAAACAAAGTAAACCAGGGAACCAGTTCAAAGAAAAAACATTAAACCACCTAGGTGCAAAAAAAAAAGAACAAATCGCACAAATGGCCAAAATAAGTGAAAAACTCAAAATATGAAGCATAAAATCACAATGTAATCGAAACAGTCGAGGAATGTCCAGTTTCAGCTCAGTTCAGTTCACTTTTTAATGGCATGTTTCTCGCTCGGACGAATTATTCAACAGGTCTTATGCTGAAATGGAAACAGTTTTCAAAAATTTGGACTCTGAATAAAGAAACTATTTCCATAACTTACTCTCCCATCCAAGATAGAATGCTAAAGGCAAAAAAAAAGCTATGTCACTACAGGATGAGTGCTCTTCTTGCAGTTTACATTGAACTTCATCGGAACAGCATGGAAGGAAAAGACAAAGAGGTGAAAGTGTGAATGGTATGGGGAACTGAAGTGATCGGTGACAAGAAGCTCAGGTGGTATTTCACCAACAGTCACCCAGTCTGCTTTCTCCACTGCGGAGGGAGTCACATTGTTAGCATCCAATGCAACACACTAAGCTAGAAGAAGTGCAATTGAATTGCTGCTTACCTCTTTTTTAAAATGTTTACCAATTGAAAGTTTGATTTCTTGTTGGAAATCAACACATTTCTTTGTCTGGTCTAAGACTGTCCCACCACAGGAAACATCTTCTCCACATCCACTCCATCAGGCCTTTCACTATTTGATAGGTTTCAATTAAGTCACTTGTCATTCTTCTGAATTCTAGTGAGTAAAGGCCCAGAGCCGTCAAATGCTGCTCATATAACAAGCTATTCAACCCTGGAATCATTTTCATGAACCTTGTTTGAACCTTCTACAGTTTCAACACATCCTTTCTAAGACAAGGGATCCAAACTTGCTCAGAATACTCTAAGTGAAGCCTCACCAGTGCTTTATAAAGTTTCAAAAATTACATCCTCGCTTTGAAGACCATAGAAATAGGAGCAGAATTAGGCCATTTGGCCCATCTAGTCTGCTCTGCCATCCAATCATAGCTGATCCCTTTTCCCCCTCCTCAGCCCCATTCCTTGGCCTCCTTCCCGTAACCTTTGATGCCAAGTCCAATCAAGAACCTGTCAATCTCTGACTTAAATACACCCTAAGACCTGGCCTCCACAACAGCCTGCGGTAACCAATTCCACAAATTCACTACCCTCTGGCTAAAGAAATTCCTCCACATCTCTGTTTTGAAAGGGCACCCCTCTATCCTGAGGCTGTGCCCTCTTGTCCTAGACTCCCCCACCATAGGTAAAAAATTTCCACATCTACTCTGTCTAGGCCTTTCAACATTTTGAAAAGTTTCAATGAGATCCCCCCTCATCCTTTTTAATTCCATTGAGTACAGACCCAGAGCCATCAAATGTTCCTTGTATGATAACACTTTCATTTCTGGATCATCCTTGTGAACTCCCTCTGAAACCTCTCCAATGCCAGCACATCCTTTCTTAGATGAGGAGCCCAAAACTGTTCACATTACTCAAGGTGAGATCTCACCAGTGCCTTATAAAGCTTCAATATTACATCTCTGCTCTGGTATTCCAGACCTCTTGAAATGAATGCCAACAATGTATTTGCCTTTCTCACCATTGACTCTACCTGCAAGTTACCTTTAGGGTGTTCTGCACAAGGACTTCCAAGTCCCTTTGCATCTCAGAATTTTAGATTTTCTCCCCATTTAGAAAATAGTCTACACATTGTTTTCAACTACCAAAGAGCATGACCATGCATTTTCCATCATTGTATTTCATTTACCGCTCTCTGGTCCATTCTCCTAATCTGTCTAAGTCCTTCTGCAGCCCGCCTGTTTCCTCAACACTACCTGCCCCTTCACGAATCCTCGAACCTTTTGCGAACTTGGCAACAAAGCCATCTATTACATCATTTAAATCATTGATATACAGCATAAAAAGAAGCGGTCCCAACACTGACCCCTGCAGAACACCACTAGTCACTGGCAGCCAACCAGAAAAGGATCCTTTTATTCCCACTCGCTGCCTCCTACCAATCACCCATGTTAGTAACTTTCCTGTAATACCATGGGCTTTTAACCTGGTAAGCAGCCTAATGTGTGGTGCCTTGTCAGAGGCCTTCTGAAAGTCCAAATATACAACACCCACTACATCTTCTTTATCTATCCTACATGTAATCTCCACAAACAATTCCAACTGGTTTCGTCAGGCAAGATTTTCCCTTAAGAAAACCATGCTTTGTCCTGTGTCACCAAGTACTCCATCACCTCATCCTTAACAATCGACTCCATCATTTTCCCAACCACTGAGGTCAGGCTAACTGGTCTATAATTTCCTTTCTGCTACCTTCCTCCTTTCTTAAGGAATGGAGAGACTTTGGCAATTTTCCAGTCCTCTGGCACCATGCCAGAGTCCAATGATTTTTTGAAAGATCATTACTAATGCCTCCATAACATCTACCGCTACCTCTTTCAGAATGCTAGGTGCAGTTCATCTGGTCCGAGTGACTTATTTACCCTCAGGTCTATCAGCTTTTTGAGCACCTTCTCCTTTGTAATAGTAATTGCACTCACTTCTCTTCCCTCGCACCTTTCGACATCTGGCACATTGCTGGTGTCTTCCACAGTAAAGACTGATGCAAAATACTCTTTCAGTTCACTTGCCATCTCCTTGTCCCCTGTTATTAATTCTCTGGCCTCAATTTCTAGCAGTCCTATATCCACTTTCAACTCTCTTTTATTTTTTACATACTTGAAAAAGCTTTTACTGTCCTCCTTGATATGGTTTGATAGCTTGCTTTGATATTTTGTCTTTTCCCTCCTAATGATTCTTTCAGTTGCTCTCTGTAGGTTTTTAAAAGCTTCCCAATCCTCTGGTTTGCCACTAATTTTTGTTTTGTGGTATGCCCTCACTTCTGTTTTTACATTAGCTTTGACTTCCCTTGTCAGCCACAATTGTCCTATTTTGCCATTTGAGTTTTTCTTTGTTTTTGGAATAACTCTATCCGGCACCTTCCTCAATTTTCCCAGAAATTCATGCCAAAACGGTATAATTATTATTGAGGGGAATGGTCACAGGGGTGATCCACACTAACTGCCTTTTCACATTTCCATTTCTCTTGTCTGGCCTCCTGCAACTCAGGGGTGATTACTCCCTGCAACTCTGATCGATTATCTCTTCCATCTCCCATAAAAGCTGAATGATGCTTCAGATCTCTAACACGGTCTTCAAGGAGCCGCAAGCAACACACACGAAATGCTGGAGGAACTCAACAGGCCAGGCAGCGTCTATGGAAAAGAGTAAACGGATGACGTTTTGGGCCGAGACCCTTCAGCAGGACTGGGAGAAAAAGATGAGGTGTCAGAGTTAGAAAGTGGGGGCAGCTGGATGCACTTCATGCAGATGTAGTTCCCTGGGAGAAGAACACACAACGCCTATATATGGCACGAGGTACAGTAAGAGAGAAAAAAAAGGAACCTTAGCAGAAGCTTACCCAGAGGCAATGCCTCTTCTGAGCGGAAGCCTCCTTTGAGCCAAAAGCCTGACACTCCTACTCTCACCACTGGCCTACTGCTAAAAATGGCCGGCCTCCATCTATACTTTTAAACAAGCATTGCCAACCTGCGAGAAACCTCCTTGCTGTGCTCTGCTCCTGCCACTGATTAGGACTCGAGAATGAGCCCGAACGCCTGCGAAGCTCTCTTTTTAAACAAGCGTTGCCAACCTGCGAGAAACTTCCTTGTTGTGCTCTGCTCCTAATGCTGACTGGGCCACCGAAATATTCTCATCCTCTTGAAATTAATGCTAACATCGCATTTTCCTTTCTCACCACACACTCGACATGCAAACTAACCTTAAGTGCACAAGGACTCCCAAGTCCCTTTGTGTATCTCTGTTTTTTGTATTTTCTCTCCATTTAGAAAATAATCAAACCTTTCATTTCTTCTACCAAAATGCATGACCATACATTTCCCAGCACTCTATCCCATCTGCCATTTCTTTGTCCATTCTCCTACTCTAAGTCCTTCTGGAGCCTTTCTGCTTCCTCAGAACTACCTGCCACACTACCTATCTTCGTAATTTCTGCAAACTTTGAAACAACACCATCATTTCCATCATCCAAATCAGTGACATATAACGTTAAAAGAATCGGTCTCAACACAGACCCCTGTGGAACACCACTAGTCACTGGCAGCCAGTCAGAAAAGGCTCCCTTTATTTCTACTCTTTACCTCCTGCCGATCAGCCACTGCTTTATCCATGCTAGAATCTATCCTGTAATACCATGGGCTCATATCTTGTTAAGCAGCCTCATGTGTGACACCTTGTCAAAGGCCTTCTGAAAATCCAAGTACACAACATCAACCCATTCTCCTTTGTCTATCCTGCTTGTTATTTATTCAAAGAATTCCATCAGGTTTTCTCCTGAGGAAACCATGCTGACTACGGCCTATTTTATCATGTGTCTCCGAGTACCCCCGAAACCTCATCCCTAATAATTGACTCCAATATCTTACCCGCGACTGAGATCAGACTACCTGGCCTAAAGCTTCCTTGCCCCTGCTTCTCTCCCTTCTTGTAGAATGGAGTGACTTTTGCAATTTTCCTGTCTTCCAGAACCATTCCATAATCTGGTGATTCTTGAAAGATCATTACTAAAACCTCTACAGTTTCTTCAGCTACCCCTTTCAGAACCCCGGAGTGTACACTATCTGGTCCAGGTGACTTATCTACCTTCAGAACTTTCAGTTTCCCAAGAACCTTCTCTCTAGTTATGGTAACTTCACACACTTCATGACCTCTGACACCTGGAACTTCCACCATACTGCTAGTGTCTTCCACAGTGATGACTGATGCAAAATACTTATTCAGTTCATCTGCTATTTCATTGTCCCCTATTACTACATCTCCAGCAATATTTTCCAGCAGTCCAAAAGCCACTCTCACTTCTCTTGTACACTTATTGTATCTGAAGAAACTTTTGGTATCCTCTTTAATATTATTGGCTAGCTTATTTTCATATTCCATCTTTACCATCTTAATGATTTTTTTTTGTTGCCTTCTGTTGGATTTTAAAAACATCCCAATCCTCTAACTTCCCATTAACCTTTGCTCTATTATATGCCTTCTCTTTGGCTTTTATGTTAGCCATATTTGTATAATCTTTCCTTTAGAATACTTCTTCCTCTTTGGGATGTATATATCCTGCACCTTCGGAATTGCTTCCAGAAACTCCAGCCATTGCTGCTCTGTCGCCATCCACACCAGTGTTCTTTTCCAATCAGTTCTGGCCAACTCCCCTCTCACGCCTCTGTAATTCAGTTTATTCCACTGTAATACTGACTTTAGTTTCTCCTTCTCAAATTTCAGGGTGATTTTGATAATATTATGATCACTTGCCCCTATGGGTTCTTTTACCTTAATGTCCCTAATTAATTCTGGCTCATTGCTCAACACCTAGTCCGGAACAGCTGATCCTCGAGTGGTCTCAAATACAAGCTGCTCTAAAAAGCCATCTTGTAGGCATTCTCGAAACTCCCCCTCCTGTAATCCAGCACCAGCTTGATTTGCCAATCTACCTGCATATTGAAGACCCCCATTACTATTGTAACATTGCTCTTTTGGCATGGATTTTCTATCTCCTGTTGTAATTTGTAGGCCACATCCTTTCTACTGTTTAGAGGTCTGTATACAACACCCATCAAGGTGTTTTTTTATCCTTGCAGTTCCTTAGCTCTATCCACAATAATTCAAAACCTTATGACCCTATGTCACCTCTTTCGAATGACTTGATTTCATTTTTTATCAACAGAGCAACGCCGCCCCCTCTGTCTTCCTGCCTGTCCCTTTGATACAATCTGCATCCTTGGACATTAAGCTCCCAGTTATAATCTTTCAGCCATGATTCTGTGATGCCTACATGATCATGCCTGCCAATCTGCAACTGCGCTGCAAGTTCATCTATCTTATTCATACATTGTGTGCATTCAGAAACAACACCTTCAGTCCTCTATTTACCTTTTTCGATTTTGTTGCACTATGCTCAACCTTTTGATTACAGACTTTGTCTGAGGTCTTACCAGCATCTGCCTCCACAACCTCTCCACTAACTGTTCTAGCACTCTGGCTTCTATCCCCTTGCAACTCATGTTTAAACCCCACCGTGCAGCATTAACAACCCTTCCTGACAGGATATTAGCCCCTCTCTAGTTCAAGTGCAAACAATCCCTTCTGTACAGGTCCCACCTTCCCTGGAAGAGAGCCCAGTGATCCAAAAATCTTATGCCCTCCTTCCTACGCCAACTCCTTAGCCATGTATTAAACTGTTTAATCTTCCTAGTTGTGGCCTCACTAGCACTGGGCATGGGTAGCAATCCTGAGATCACAACCCTGGAGATCCTGCCCTTTAATTTAGCACCTATGTTCCTGAAATTCCTATGCAGAACCTTATCACTCATCCTACCCATTTCATTGGTACTTACATGGACCATGACTTCTGGCTGTTCCTCTCCCACTTATAAATGCTGAGGACTTGATCCCACTTGTCCAGGACCTTGGCGCCTGGAGGGGGAGGCAACATACCATCTGTGAATCTCATTCTCGCCCACAGAACCTCCTGCCCGTTCCCATAACTATCGAATCCCCTATCACACAGCGCGCCTCCTCTTTCTCCTACCCTACCCTTCTGAGTCACAGAGGCAGACAGTGCCCGAGACCCAACCACTGTGACTTTCCTCTGTTAGGTTATACAATCAACAGCATCCAAAGTGATCTACCTGTTGTTGAAGAGGGTGGCTACAGGGGTAATATGCACTGGTTCCTTAACCTCTTTCCCCTTCCTGACTTGAATATGCACTGTGGATTGAATTCAAAATGCTGTTCAGAACAGTAAATTGCAGGCCAGGAAACACCCATCCGTAACTTCCGCCACCTCCAACGGGATCCCACCACTAAGCACATCTTTCCCTCCCCCCCTCTCTCTGCATTCCGCAGGGATCGCTCCCTACGCAACTCCCTTGTCCATTCGTCCCCCCCATCCCTCCCCACTGATCTCCCTCCTGGCACTTATCCGTGTAAGCGGAACAAGTGCTACACATGCCCTTACACTTCCTCCCTTACCACCATTCAGGGCCCCAAACAGTCCTTCCAGGTGAGGCATCACTTCAGCTGTGAGTCGACTGGGGTGATATACTGCGTCCGGTGCTCCCGATGTGGCCTTTTATATATTGGTGAGACCCGACGCAGACTGGGAGACCGCTTTGCTGAACATCTACGCTCTGTCCGCCAGAGAGGGCAGGATCTCCCAGTGGCCACACATTTTAATTCCACATCCCATTCCCATTCTGACGTGTCTATCCACAGCCTCCTCTACTGTAGAGATGGGGCCACACTCAGGTTGGAGGAACAACACCTTATATTCTGTCTGGGTAGCCTCCAACCTGATGGCATGAACATTGACTTCTCTAGCTTCCGCTAGGCCCCACCTCCCCCTCGTAACTCATTTTTATGCACACATTCTTTCTCTCACTCTCCTTTTTCTCCCTCTGTCCCTCTGAATATACCTCTTGCCCATCCTCTGGGTCAACCCCCCCCCCCGTCTTTCTTCCCGGACCTCCTGTCCCATGATCCTCTCGTATCCCCTTTTGCCTATCACCTGTCCAGCTCTCGGCTCTATCCCTCCCCCTCTTGTCTTCTCCTATCATTTTGCATCTCCCCCTCCCCCTCCAGCTTTCAAATCCCTTACTCACTCTTCCTTCAGTTAGTCCTGATGAAGGGTCTCGGCCTGAAACGTCGACTGCGCCTCTTCCTATAGATGCTGCTTGGCCTGCTGCGTTCACCAGCAACTTTGATGTGTGTTGCTTGAATTTCCAGCATCTGCAGAATTCCTGTTGTTTACCCATGTAACTGATATATGTCTGCATATAACGTCATAGAGAAGTACGGCATTTACCCTATCTATACCCTTCGTAATTTTGTATGCCTCTATCAAATCTCCTCTTAATCTTCTGTATCCTATAGAATACAGTTCTAACCTATTCAATCTTCCCTTATAACTCAGGTCCTCCAGACCCAGCAACATCCATGTAAGTTTTTTCTGCACTCTTTCAAACTTGTTTACATCTTTCCTGTGATCAAAACTCCAAATTAGGCCTCACCAAGGTGTTATACAACTTCAACATAACATCTAATCTTCTGTACTCAATACATTGATTTATGAAGGCCAATGTGCCAAAAGCTTTCTTACGACCCTATCTACCTGTGTCGCCACTTTCAATGAATTATGTACCTATGTTCCCAGATCCCTTTGTTCTACCGCACTCCTCAGTACCCTACTGTTCACTGTGTAAGATCTACCCTGGTTGATCCGACTGAAGTGCAAAACCTTGCACTTGTCTGCATTAAATTCCATCTGCCATTTTTCAGCCCATTTTTCCAGCTGATGCAGATCCCTCTGCAAGCCTTGATAGCCTTCCTTACTGTCCAGCAAACCCCCAATCTTAATGTCATCCACAAATGTAACCATATTATCATCCAGACCATTGACACAGATGACAAACAATAAAGGACCCAGCACTGATCCCACAACTGATGTCAGACTCAATAGCCTATAATTTCCTGGTTTCTTCTTTGACCCTTTTTTAAACAGCAGAACAATATTGGCTATCCTCCAGTCCTCTGGTACTTCTCCTGTTGCTAAGGCTGTTTTAAATATCTCTGCTAGAGCCCTGGCAATTTCTGCACTTGCCTCCTGTAGGGTCTGAGAGAATACCTTGTCAGGCCCTGGGGATTTATCCATCCTGATTTGCCTGAGTGTGACAAACATCTCCTCTGTGATCTGTATAGGTTTGATGAAGTTGATGCTGCTTTGCCTCACTTCTGTAGACTCTGTGACTGTCCCCTGAGTAAATTTAGATGCAAAACAAAATTTAAGATCTCTGCCATCTGCTCTGGCTCCACACATGGATTACCATTCTGGTCTTCCAGAGGACCAATTTTGTCCCTAGCAATCCTTTGCTCTCAATATAACTACAGAATCCCTTAGGATTCTCCTTCACCTTGTCTGTTAGAGTAACTTCATGCCTTCTTTTAGCCTTCCTGATTTCTTGCTCAACCAAGGTTCCCTACACTCATTATCTTTGCCTTTTATTCCGACAGGCACATACAAGCTTTGTACTCCCAAAATTTCACTTTTGAAGGCCTCCCACTTTCCAAGTACACCTTTGCCAGAAAATAGCCTGTCCCAATCTACACTTGCCAGATCATTTCTGGTACCATCAAAATAGGCTTTTCTCCAATTTAGAATCTCAACCCGTGGATCTTTTCTTTGAAACTAAAGTCATTGTGGTCACTCGATGCAAAGTGTTCACCAAACAAACTTCTGTCATCTTCCCTGTCTCATTCCCTAATGGCAGATCCAGTATTGCATGCTCTCTCATTGGGACTTTTATGTATTGATGAAGGAAACTAGGGCCTCTGCCCCTTCCCTCTACAGTCCTGATGAAGGGTTCCGGCCCGAAACGTTGACTCATCGTTTCCACTGATGCTGCCCGACCTGCTGAGTTCCTCCAGCGTGTTGTGAGTGTTGTGGATGAAGGAAACTTCCCTGAGCACATATGACAAACTCTATCCCATCCTGCCATTTTACAGTATGGGATTCCCAGTCAATATGTGGAAAGTTAAAATCACCTACTATAACAACCTTATATTTCTTGCACCAATCTGCGACCTCTTCACAAATCTGTTCTTCTAAATCCCTCAGGCTGTTGGGTGGTCTGTAATATAGCCCCATTAATGAGGTCATACTTTTCTTATTTCTCAGTTCCACCCATAACACCTCACTAGCCGAGTTCTCCGGTCTGTCCTGATGGAGCACTGCCGTGATATTTTTCCCTGATGCTACCCCTTCTCCTTTAATCCCTCCCACTCTGTCATGTCTAAAACGCTGGAACCCCATAATATTGAGCAGTCAGTCCTGTCCCTCCTGCAACCATGTCTTACTAATGCCTACAATGCCATAATTCCAGGTGTTAATCTATGCCCTGAGCTCATCCGCCTTTCCTACAATACTTCTTGCATTGAAATATTGGCAGCTCAGATCACTAGTCGCACCATGCTCAACCTTTAGATCCTGACTTTGTCTGAGGTCTTACCAACATCTACCTCCTCAACCTCTCTACTAATTGTTCTGGCACTCTGGTTCCCCTGCAACTCCAGATTGAACCCCACTGTGAGGCATTGACAAACCTTCCTGCTAGGATATTAGTCCCCCTCCAGTTTAGGTGCAAACAGTCACTCCTGTACAGGTCCTATTTTCCCTGGAAGAGAGCCCAATGATCCAAAAATCTTATGCCCTCCCTGCTACACCAACTCCTTAGCCACGTATTAAACTGTATTATCTTCTAGTTCTAGCATGCGGCACGGGTAGCAATCCTGAGATCACAACCCTGGAGGTCCTGCCTTTTATCTTAGCACCTAACTCTCTGAACTCCCTATGCAGAACCTCGTCACTTGTCTTATCCGTATCATTGGTACCTACATGGACCACGACTTCTGGCTGTTCACTCTCCCACTAAAGAATGTGACTGCAAAGGCTGTCAGCTTGTGTGTGTGTGTGTGTCCCAAATAAAAGGCCACTTTATATCCACCAGATGCATCTCTCCAGTGACCTTGTTCATGTTCCAACACAATGATAGTAGCATTAAAAAGATGAATTTTGGCTGATGGTAAAAATTAGAAGGCAATAGAAGAAGTAAAGATTACATATTGCATGATATTTAAATGGTGGTTAGGAGTTCGGAGGATCTGTATTTTATTAGTGCTTTTTCAGTTCAGCAGATCTACTACAAATGTAACACTTGTGGACCATCCAACCTTAGAGCAATTGACAATTAAGTAAAATGGCTAAACAGGAGATTAGAAAAATGAAGGTAAATATTGAAGCAACACACACAAAAAGTGCTGGTGAGTGCAGCAGGCCAGGCAGCATCTCTAGGAAGAGATACAGTTGACATTTTGGGCCGAGGCCCTTCGTCAGGACTAACTAAAAGAAGAGATAGTAAGAGATTTGAAAGTGGGAGGGGGAGAGGGAGATCCGAAATGATAGGAGAAGACAGGAGGGGGAGGGATGAAGCTAAGAGCAGGAAAGTTGATTGGCAAAAGGGATACAAGGCTGGAGAAGGGAGAGGATGGAGATATTGAAATTGAGTTGAAGAGAATATTCCTGTGGAGACCTAGGAAGGGAGTGGAGAAGTAGCAAGAAGAGTGATAGGAAGAACGTTATAAACATTGAGGCTTTCATGAATGAAGAAACAGCTTCCAATAATCAAGTATGGTACTTAGCAGAGAGTCATAGCTGAAAGGAAAATTGTCAAGTTTGGCAAAAGACACAAAATGCTGGAGGAACTCTGCAGATCAGGCAGCATCTATGGAAATGAATAAACAGTTGACATTTCAGACTGAGATCCTTCTTCAGGACTGAGAAGAAAGGGGGAAAGGTGGGGGGATGGGAAAGAGGCTAGCTGGCAGGGGATAGGTAAAGCCAAGTGGATGGGAAAGGTCAAGGGCTGGAGAAGAAGGAATCTAATAGAAGAGGAGAGGGACTGTAGGAGAAAGGAACAGAGGTGGGGTGGGGAATACAGGAAGAGGGGGGGTGGGAAGAGGAGATTTTTTTAATGAAAGGTGAAATCGATATTCATTCAGAGGCTACCCAAATGGGACTTCAGGTGCTGCTCCTCCACCCTGAGGGTGGCCTCATCTTGGCACAAGAGGAGGCCACGGACCAACATGTCGGAACGGGAATGGGAATCAGAATTAAAATGTTTGGCCATCCGGAAGTTCCACTCGTGGTGGATTTGAGATTGTTAGCTACATGATTTTGAGAAGAGGTAAGAAAAGACCAGGAAACTGAAGAAAGTGGGAGCAGAGAAAGTGTGAGATTTTGGGCAGAAGAGGACTTAAGATGTATGGTTCTAGAATCTTTGGAGAAGGCAACTGTGGACAAAAGATATACTTTGACTGAATTTTAATAGGATGTTTTTATGACTAGAAACAAGGCTATGAGAGACTACAATCCAATAGGCTCAAAGGTTCAAAATAGTTTTATAGGATCTATTGGTTACTGCCATGTTTAGTAACTTCAGAAGATTAAGCTAATTTAAATGAAGACATGGGAGGCCAAAATGGGGGTCTAACTTTGAGTTTACATTAAGCAAGGTGCACAGTTATCACCTGGTAGCGCTATGACACATACAATTCATGTATTTATACATATAACACATAATGAATTATTTAAATGAACAGGAATGCTTAGTTCAATCAGTATACAGTATATACAAGATCACTCAAATATTATTGAAATATTAAATACACAACAGCTATGATTACAAACAAGATAAAATCTGCAGATGCTGGAAATCAAAGTAACACACACAAAATGCTGGAGGAACTCAGCAGGCCAGGCAGCATCTATGGAAAAGAGTACAGTCAACATTTTGGGCTGAAACCCTTTGGCAGGCTCGAAATGTTAACGGTACTCTTTTCTATAGATGCTGCCTGGCCTGCTGAGTTCCTTCAGCATTTTGTATGTGCGTTGCTTGGATTTCCAGCACCTTGTTTGTATATGCATTCAACTGCAGGATCCTTCTCACTTGTAGCTGAAGGCAGAGGATATTTTAGATATTGGATTAAAAATCATGGTGAACTTCAAGGCACAAACAACTTTTCATGTAATAAAGGAAGTTGAAGTCTGTTATGTACTTCAACTTCCCTTATTATATGGAAATTTGTTTGTGCCTTTAAGTGTAGTGGTTAGCATGATGCTATTACAGCTCAGGACTTTGGAGTTGATTCCTAGCATTGTTTTGTAAGGAGTCTCATCTATGGAAAAGAATAAACAGTTGACATTTTGGGCTGAGACGCTTCATCAGGGACTCTCGGCCTGCTGAGTTCCTCCAGCATTTTCTGTGTAGCTACCATTGCAGGGCAGTCATGGCCTTGGGTTGTTGTCTCAACCAAAAAGGGGAGCCACTAAGGGCACAGCTCCCTCTGAATATAGCACTGACTGTTCATCTGGAGTTTGGACACTAACAGAACAGTGATAGAAAATAAAATAAACCCCCAAACTGGAAGGAAAGCAGAAGGGGAAAGCACTGTCAGGTTAAAAGGAACAATGCAAATTGTATTATTGATTAAGAATATTTCAGTTATCCATTTCTCAAGTGGGACAGGGTCAATAAAAGAGAAAAGGGGACAGAATTCCTAAAGTTCTTCATGGAGACAAATAAAGTGGATATCAAGAGATTCATTGCTGCTTGTTATTTACATAAGAAATAGGAGCAGCAGTCGGCCATCAGGCCTGTCGAGCCTGCTCTGCCATTCAATAAGATCATGGCTGACCTGACCATGGACTCATCTCCACCTACCTGTCTTTTCACCATAACACTTAATTCCCCTATTATGCAAAAATCTAACCAACCTTGTCTTAAATATCGTCGTGGCTATCCCTCGAGGTCGAGGATGATGGTCTTCGTTCTGAAGAAGTGGCCCACAGAGTGAAGATGCCTGTGCGTGTATTTGTTTAACGTGTACTTGATGTTGCACTCCAAGAAGCACACGATACTTCACAAATCATCCAACTGATGCCAATGGCATGGAAACCACGACGAGTGGAGCTGATGGATTTGTTGCAGCCTTCATCCGCCTTCACAGCCGTTGAATTCGAAGTAACTTCGTCCGCCTGTTCCACCGTTGAGGTCTTGGTTGGATTGTTCTTTGTCAGGGACCTCACCCTCGACCTTACCGCCATGGGTGACCCTACCAGGAGCATAGCTCCAGACGGCATTGCTCTCGGGATCACAGGACCACACAAGCTTCTCCACCACGACAAGTTGACAATCCACGGAGAAGTCTTAAATATATTTACTGGCTGCTTTGTAAAGAAAAAGCATTTCAGGATGTATATTGTATACATTTCTCTGACATCAAATTGAACCTTTGAAACTTTGAGGTAGCCTCCATTGCTTCACTGGGCAGAGAATTCCACAGATTCGCCACTCTTTGAGAAAAGCAGTTCCTCCTCATCTCTGACCTAAATTTACTCCCCCAAATCTTGAGGCTACATCCCCTAGTTCTAGTCTCACCTACCAGTGGAAACAACTTTCCTGCCTCTTATCAATCCTTTCCATAATTTTATATGCTAGTAATGTGATAGATTAGATAGTTTAGCACCGTAGAAAGCATTCTTCTAGGGTGTATCACAACCTGGTATGGGAGTTGTCCTGTCCGAGACCAAAAGAAGCAGCAGAAGATCGTGAACACGGCGCAGCACATCACATAAACCAATCTTCCGTCCTTGGACTCACTTTACACTGCACACTGTCAGAGCAGTGCTGCCAGGATAATCAAGGACATGACCCACCCAGCCAACACACTTTTCGTCCCTCTTCCCTCCGGGAGAAGGCTCAGGAGCTTGAAGACTTGTATGGCCAGATTTGGGAACAGCTTCTTTCCAACTGTGATAAGACTGCTGAACGGATCCTGACCCGGATCTGGGTTGTACCCTCCAAATATCCGGACCTGTCTCTCGGTTTTTTTGCACTACCTTACTTTCCATTTTTCAATTTTCTGTTTATGATTTACAATTTAAAACTTTAATATTCACTAATTTTTAATGTTTTTAATATTTAATATTTGTAATCCAGGGAGCGGGAAGCGCACAATCAAATATTGCTGTGATGATTGTACGTTCTAGTATCAATTGTTTGGCGACAATAAAGTATAAAATATTACAGTATTAAATATAGGTGATTATCAGGGGAGGAGAGTCAGGAAAGGAGGCTATGTCAAAGAATTGAAAAATACTTATTTATTTATTGAGATACAGCATGAAATAGGCTCTTTGAGCTACACCGGCTAGCAACCCTTAATTCACCCCTAGCCTAATCACAGGACAATTTACAAAGACCTATTAACCTACTAACTGGTACATCTTTTGGACTGTGGGAGGAACCTGGACCACCCAGAGGAAACCCACGCACCTCACAGGGAGAACGTGCAAATTCCATACACACAGCAGTGGGAGACAGTTTGATGCTGTTTCATAGAATAAAAACCAATCATCTGTTCTAAAAGTTTATCTGTGTGCTGGATGGTACGTATTTAAAAAGCTTAGAAGGTGTAATAACAATGATTGAAAATAATAGTAGAAAGCACGTGGGAAATGTTTGAAGAATTAACCGGAATAACTATACAAACTTGAGTTTGTTCATCTTAGAGCAAAAGTTAAGAGGAGATTTGATTGAGGTATCTAAGGTGACACAAGAGTTATTTGTGTAAACAAGAGGAGGCTGTTTCCTGTAACAAGGCGAGGACTCCATTAAAAGTATCTGGCAAAAGATGTGAGGCAATGAGAGTTAAATAATTATTGAGTGAGTGCTGTTGGTTGATATCATAGGTTTCAAACAGGAATTAAATTTACAAACAAACGGTGCCAAGAAGAAGGGTGTGAAACTAATGAAATAGTTCCATCAAATTAAATCACAATTTCCATTTGATGTTCCTGTGCTGTGGAAGACGTCCTGCCTCGTCTCTGTGCTGAAGACGCTGTGCCCCAGTGGCCTCACTGACTACAGACCAGTGGCATTGACATCCCACATCATGAAGACCCTGGAGAGACTTGTTCTGGAGCTGCTCCGGCCTATGGTCAGGCCACACTTAGATTCCCCTCCAGTTCACCTACCAGCCCCGACTAGGAGTTGAGGATGCCATCGTCTACCTGCTGAACCGTGTCTGCGCCCACCTGGACAAGCCAGCAAGCACTGTGGGGGTCATGTTTTTTGACTTCTCCAGTGCGTTCAACACCATCCGCCCTGCTCTGCTGGGGGAGAAGCTGACAGCAATGCAGGTGGATGCTTTCCTGGTGTCATGGATTATTGATTACCTGACTGGCAGACCACAGTACGTGTGCTTGCAACACTGTGTGTCAGACAGAGTGATCAGCAGCACTGGGGCTCCACAGGGGACTGTCTTGTCTCCCTTTCTCTTCACCATTTACACCTCGGACTTCAACTACTGCACAGAGTCTTGCCATCTTCAGAAGTTTTCTGATGACTCTGCCATAGTTGGATGCATTAGCAAGGGAGATGAGGATGAGTACAGGGCTACAGTAGAAAACTTTGTCACATGGTGTGAGCAGAATTATCTGCAGCTTAATGTGAAAAAGACTAAGGAGCTGGTGGTGAACCTGAGGAGAGCTAAAGCACCGGTGACCTCGGTTTCCATCCAGGGGGTCAGTGTGGACATGGTGGAGGATTACAAATACCTGGGGATACGAATTGACAATAAACTGGACTGGTCAAAGAACACTGAGGCTGTCTACAAGAAGGGTCAGAGCCGTCTCTATTTCCTAAGGAGACTGAGGAATGTGCTGGGGCAGCAGGCTGAGGGTAGCAGACACCAACAGAATCAACAAACTCATTTGTAAGGCCAGTGATGTTGTGGGGATGGAACTGGACTCTCTGACGGTGCTGTTTGAAAAGAGGATGCTGTCCAAGTTGCATGCCATCCTGGACAATGTCTCCCATCCACTACATAATGTACTGGTTGGGCACAGGAGTACATTTAGCCAGAGACTCATTCCACTGAGATGCAACACTGAGCGTCATAGGAAGTCATTCCTGCCTGTGGCCATCAAACTTTACAACTCCTCCCTTGGAGGGTCAGACACCCTGAGCCAATAGGCTTATTTCCTGGCATAATTCACATATTATTATTTAATTATTTATGGTTTTATATGGCTATAAACTCTGTTCTTGGTTGGTGCAACTGTAATGAAACCAAATTTCCCCTGGGATCAATAAAGTATGACTATGACTATGTAGGGAATGGGCTCTTTCTGCTAAATCACTAAATCATTTAATGAATAATGAGATTATTTTTGGTGACAGAGAAGGTGATGTAGTGATATGTGTCTTTCACTTTTTGATTTAACCATTTCTTGTTCCATGGTTAGTTGGCTGCTGCTACTGAATGAGTGCAGTATATTCAGCAGATGATATACTGCAGCTCTGGCGCACCAGAATTAATGTTCAGGGCAGTGGATCCGACATCAAGGAAAATGACCTGGTTAATGTCAAAATTCTTGAATATTGTTGAAGTTCATTTCTTCAGGCAAGCATTGTCCATAGGTGTGTCATTCCTCACAGAAAACTCATCATCTAGTGCTGATAAAGTAAACTAAAAAGCAAGAGAAAATTATCGTTTAAAATGAAACAAAATAGGGACAGTGCACATCATTTGATAATTAAGTTTTTCATTAATGTAAGTCACTTTACCCACTTCCTTGTAGCTTATATTTTTATCGAAAAGTCAATTTTTTTTGTGGAGATGAAGATTTGGTGAATAGGTTTTTGAACTCAGTATTTTTTTAAATTATGGGGACACTCAGTCCTCGTTTATTGTCATTTAGAAATGCATGCATTAAGAAATGATACAATGTTCCTCCAGAGTGATATCATGAAAAAGACAGGACAAACCAAAGTCTAACACTGACAGAACCATATAATTATAACATATAGTTACAGCAGTGCAAAGCAATACCATAATTTGATAAAGAGCAGACCATGGGCACTGTAAAAAAAAGTCTCAAAGTTCCGATCAACTCCTGATAGTCCCGATAGCAGGCGGCAAAAGGGAGAAACTCTCCCTGCCATAAACCTCCAGGCGCGTTTCATTGTGATCTTGGTGGTTTGCATGATAATGATGAGTCTAAAGGCATGTTTGTCTGATGTATGACTTTATTCAAACTCAAGTTCAAGGCTTTTATCATACGTATATGTGTACTTAGCCCCCTGCTCTATTTGCTTTACATCTATGACTGTGTGTCTAAGTACAGCTCCAACACTATATACATGTTTGCTGATCTCACCACTGTTGTGGGCTGTATCAAAGGGGGTGATGAATCAGCATACAGGAGGGAGATTGAAAACTTGGCTGAGTGGTGTGATAATGAAAACCTGTCATTCAGTATCAATAAGACCAAGGAACCAAGAGAAGGAAACCAGAGCTCCATAAGCCAGTAATCATCAAAGGATCAGAGGTGGAGAGGGTCAATAACTTTAAATTCTTGTGTCCACTATCTCCGAGGATCTGTCTTGGACCCATCATATAAATACTACTGCAAAGACAGCACAATGGCACCTCTACTTCCTCAGGTGTGTGTGTGGAGATTCAGCAGGTCATCAAAAACCTTAGCAAACTTCTTTAAATGTGTGGTGGAAAGTGTGCGGACTGGCTGCATTATGTCCTGGTACGGGAACAGCAATGCCTTTCAGTAGAAAATCCTACAAAAGGTAGTGGATTCAACCCAGTACGTCATAGGTAAAACCCTCCTGACCATTGAGCACATCTACATGAAACATTGCCATAGAAAAGTGGCATCATCCATCATCAAAGATTCTCAGGCCATGTTCAAGTAGAAGGTACAGGTGCCTCAGGACTCACACCACCAGGTTCAAGAAAAGGTACTACCCCTCAACCATCAGGCTCGTCAACAAAAGAGAATAACTACACACATTTAAGAACTCTGTTAAATTGTTATTTCATGCTCATTATTTATTGCTATTTATTTATATCTGCATTTGCACAATTTATTTACAGTTTACAGTTACTGTTCTGTAGACTTGCTAAGTATGCCCGCAGGAAAAAGCATCTCAGGGTTGTATGTGGTGACATGTATGTACTCTGATAATAAATTTTACTTTGAACTTTGTGGACATACAATCAACCTATCTATGTAAGATAGCTTGTTTACATAGGTCAATTGTATGTCCATAAAGTGACACTAGGTACAGGAGTGTCTGTAAATAAGGTGATTGACAGGAAATGATAAAGTAGTGATGTTTGGGGGTGTGGAGGTGTAGGTTAGTGGGTGGAAAGATTGCCAATGTTACTCCACTCTTTAAGAAAGAAGGAAGGTAGCAGAAAGGAAATTATAGACTAGTTAGCCTGCCCTCAGTGTTTGGGAAGATGTTGGAGTCAATCTTTAAGGATGAGTTTATGGAGTACTTGGTGACACAGGACAAGAAAGGACAAAGTCAGCATGGTTTCCTTCAGGGAAAATCTTGCCTGATGAACCAGTTGGAATTCTTTGAGGAGGCTACAAGTAGGATAGATAAAGGGGATGCAGTGGATGTTGTATATTTTGACTTTCAAAAGGCCTTTGACAAGGCACCACACATGAGGCTGGTTACCAAGTCCATGGCACTACAGGAAAGTTACTAACATGGTTAGAGCATTGGCTGATTGGTAGGAGGCAGTGAGTGGGAATAAAAGGATCCTTTTCTTGTTGGCTGCCAGTGACTAGTGGTGTTTCACAGGGGTCAGTGTTGGCACCGCTTCTTCTTATGCTGTATATAAATGATATTGATGATGGAATAGATGGCTTTGTTGCCAAGTTTGCAGATGATAGAATGATTGGTGCAGGGGCAGGTAGTGCTGAGGACACAGGTAGGCTGCTGAAGGACTTAGACCGATTACAAGAATGGGCAAGGGAATGGCAAATGAAATACAATGTTGGAAAATGCATTTTCATGCACTTTGGTAGAAGAAATAAATGTGCAGACTATATTCTAAATGGGGAGAAGATCCAAAAATCTGAGATGCAAAGGGACTTGGGAGTGCAGGACACCCTAAAAGTTAACTTGCAGGTAGAGTCGGTGGTGAGGAAGGCAAATGCTGTGTTACCATTCATTTCAAGAGGTCTAGAATACAAGAGCAGAGATATGATGTTGAGACTATAAAGCACTGGTGAGGCCTCACCTAGAGTATTGTGAATAGTTTTGGACTCCTCATCTAAGAAAAGATATGCTGGCATTGGAGAGTGTTCAGAGGATGTTCACAAGGATGATTCTGGGAATTAAAGGGTTATCACATGAAGAACTTTTGATGGCTTTGGGTCCGTACTTGCTGGATTTTAGAAGGATGCGGGGCGGGGGGGAATCTTATTGAAACTGCTGTACCATTGAGAGCATACTCACCAACTGCATCTCAGTGTGGTATGGCAATTGTCCCATATCGGACCGCAAAGCACTCCAGCGTGTGGTGAAAACTGCTCAGCGGATTATCGGCACCCAATTGCCCACCATTGAGAACATCTACCATAAATGCTGCCTGGGCAGGGTGAAAAGCATTATCAAGGATGCACCTCACCCTAACCATGGACTTTTTATTCTCCTCCCATCCGGTAGGCGCTACAGGAGCCTCCGCTCCCGCACCAGCAGGCACAGGAAAAGCTTCTTCCCTGAGGCTGTGACCCTGCTGAACCTCACATCACAGCGCTAAACAGTATTGTACCCATATTGTACTGTCTCAGTACTTTTATATTTGTGTGCTGTAGCACTTACTTTTTATTCGCAGTTATTTTGTAAATAATACTATTCTTTGCACTTCTGGTCAGATGCTAATTACATTTCAATGGCTTTGTATCTGTAGTTGGCACAATGACAATAAAGTTGAATCTCATCTAATCTAATCTAATGTCGAAAAGCCTAGACAGAGTAGATGTGGAAAGGATGTTTCCCGTGGTGGGGGGGAGCCGAGGACAAGAGGGCACAGCCTCAGGATAGAGGGGCGTCCATTTAAAACAGAGATACGGAGACATTTCTTTAACCAGAGGGTGGTGAATTTGTGGAATTTATTACCACAGGCAACTGTGGAGGCCAGGTCATTGGGTATATTTAAAGTAGAGTGTTCAGATCTTGATTGGACACGGCATCAAAGGTTAAGGTGAGAAGGCTGGGGAGTGCCTTCTCACCTTAACCTTTGATGCCGTGTCCAATCAAGTGGGGCTGAGGAGGGGATAAGAGGATCAGCCATGATTGAATAGCAGAGCAGTCCTAATTCTGCTCCTATGGCTTATAACAAACATTAACTTAAATCAACATAAATCATGCACAACTTATATGACAAAATTAACAAATATAAACATAATGACTGACTTAAAACATAATTTGTTACTGCAGTTGTTGGCTGATTAGAATGGGAAGAATTTATTGTTCCCTTGGGAGCTGGCTGCAGATTTTGACACACTCAACACTATCACATGATGATTCTATTTCTAAAATCTGATCCTTCACTGTTTAAGTCTGAAGAAGCTGTTTTTGTGGATTTTTAAAAAAAAATTAACATTCTAAATGCCTATGACCATTTAATTAATAAGGAATTTCACCAATATTTGTAGTATTTTCATCACTGTGCATCTACTTCTCAAAAATTGTTGTCACAAACTCAACACTGATGAACTCTCTGTCATATTGTAATGTACATTTTTCCCTCATTTATTACAGAGTTCCCATGTTTCCAGGTTAAATTCCATTTTCTTTGGAGTTTGTGCATTAACAGAAAACTTAATCTTTCTTATCTTTAAGTCTTCTAGTTTCGCTTGCTTGGAACACTCGATACAAGGGAGATTACATAAAGCACAAGGAAGTGATCCAGAACAGCAAAGCAAATGCAACAATGTTAGAGGAAAAGGGTGAGTGAGTCACGACAAAACAAACTCTATTAAGAACTCAAACACGAGAAAATCTGCAGATGCTGGAAATTCAAGCAACACACACAAAATGATGGTGGAATGTAGCAGGCCAGGCAGCATTTATAGGAAGAAGTACAGTCGATGTTTTGGGTCGAGATCCTTCATCAGGACTGATGGAAAAAAGAGATAGTAAGAGATTTGAAAGTGGGAGGGGGAGGGGGAGACCCGAAATGATAGGAGAAGACAGGAGAGGGAGGGATGAATCCAAGAGCTGGGAAGTAGATTGGCAAAAGCGATACAAGGCTGGAGAAGGGGGAGTATCATGGGACGGAAGGCCTTGGAAGAAAGAAAGGGGGAGGGGAGCACCAGAGGAAGATGGAGAACAGGCAAGGAGTTATTGTGAGAGGGAAAGAGAGAGAGAGAGAAAAAAAATAATAAATGAGGGATGCGGTAAGAAGGGGAGGAGAGGCATTAACGTAAGTTAGAGAAGTCAATGTTCATGCCATCAGGTTGGAGGCTACCCAGACGGAATATAAGGTGTTGTTCCTCCAACCTGAGTGTGGCTTCATCTCAACAGTAGAGGAAGCCATGGATTGACATATCAGAATGGGATTGGGATGTGAAATTAAAATGTGTGGCCACTGGGAGATCCTGCTTCCTCTGGTGGAGAGAGCGTAGGTGTTCGGCGAAATGGTCTCCCAATCTGTGTGGGGTGAGGAGTCAGTCCTTCCAGGTGAGGCAACACTTCACCTGTGAGTCTGCTGGTTTGATATACTGTGTCCGGTGCTCCTGGTGTGGCCTTCCATATATTGGTGAGACCCGACGCAGGCTGGGAGACCGTTTTGCTGAACACCTATGCTCTGTCTGCTAGAGGAAGCAGGATCTCCCAGTGGCCATACAATGTTAGTAAATTAACCAATAAAAAATCAATCAGTAATCCAAAGATAAATCAGTTAAAATGTGGAAAAAGTCTTTTGTTTAACTTTGTCATCTGAATGATGGAGCCTTCAGAAAGGGTAAGATGGGAGAACACACTCCAGTCCTCATCGATGGATCAGAAGTGGAAAGGGTGAGCAATTTCAAGTTCCTGGGTGTCAACATGTCTGAGGATCTATCCTGGGCCCCAACGTATCGATGCAGTTACAAAGAAGGCATGATTTATAATTTTGAACATTAAATTAAGTAGAATGGTGCTACGAAGTTGCAATCTTTGAATGTATGCTTCAACTGGTCAGTTTTTATTTAACATTTACTTTTCCTTTTCTTGAGCCCATTTGTGATATTACAGTCATGGAATCATAATAGGTCTTTGATCAGTTTGTTTTTAGTAAAGATTGTGGATGTTTAAGTACCCTGCAACTGTTTAATGGTTGTATGTTGTATTCAATTGTTTTGATCTGGTACTATGATAATGATATATGTACTTCAAGATTCAATGTATTATGCATTCAGAGATGCTCTTCTGCACACAACTGTTGTAACACGTGGTTATTTGAGTTACTGTCACCTTCCTGTCAGTTTGAACCAGTGTGGCCATTCTCCTTTGACCTTTCTCGTTAACAAGGCATTTTTGCCCACAGAACTGATGCTCACCGGATGCTTCTTTTAATTTTTGCACCATTCTCTGTAACCTCTAGAGACGGTTGTGTGTGAAAATCCCAGGAGCTCGGCAGTTGCTGAGATACTCAAAACCACACCATCTGGAACCAATGTCTTGTCATCTTCAGAAGTTTTCGGATGACTCTGCCATAGTTGGATGCATCAGCAAGGGAGATGAGGCTGAGTACAGGGCTATGGTAGGAAACTTTGTCACATGGTGTAAGCAGAATTATCTGAAGCTTAATGTGAAAAAGACTAAGGAGCTGGTGTTAGACCTGAGGCGAGCTAAGGGAACGGTGACCCCTGTTTCCATCCAGGGGGTCAGTGTGGACATGGTGGAGGATTACAAATACCTGGGGATACAAATTGACAATAAACTGGACTGGTCAAAGAACACTGAGGCTGTCTACAAGAAGGGTCAGAGCCGTCTCTATTTCCTGAAGAGACTGAGATCCTTTAATGCCTGCCGGATGATGCTGAGGATGTTCTACGAGTCTGTGGTGGCCAGTGCTATCATGTTTGCTGTTGTGTGCTGGGGCAGCAGGCTGAGGATAGCAGACACCAACAGAATCAACAAACTCATTTGTAAGGCCAGTGATGTTGTGGGGATGGAACTGGACTCTCTGACGGTGGTGTCTGAAAAGAGGATGCTGTCCAAGTTGCATGCCATCTTGGTCAATGTCTCCCATCCACTGCATAATGTACTCGGTGGGCACAGGAGTACATTCAGCCAGAGACTCATTCCACCGAGATGCAGCAATGAGCGTCAGACACCCTGAGCCAACAGGCTGGTCCTGGACTTATTTCCTGGCATAATTTACATATTACTATTTAACTATTTATGGTTTTATTACTATTTATTATTTATGGTGCAACTGTAATGAAAACCAATTTCCCCCGGGATCAGTCAAGTTTGACTATGACTATGACAATAATTGTTCCATGATCAAAGGCACTTAGATCAGATTTCCTCCTCATTCTGATATTTGATCTGAACAACCACTGAATCTCCTGACCATGTCTGCATGCTTTTATGCATTGAGTTGCTGTCACATGATTGGGTGATTGGATATTTGCATTAATGAGCAGGTGTACAGGTGTGGGCACGTGGCCAAGTGGTTAAGGCATTGGACTAGTGACCTGAAGGTCGTGAGTTCGAGCCCCAGCCAAAGGAACGTGTTGTGTCCTTGAGCAAGGCACTTAATCACACATTGCTCTGCGATGACACTGGTGCCAAGCTGTATGGGTCCTAATGCCCTTCCCTTGGACAACATTGGTGTCGTGGAGAGGGGAGACTTGCAACATGGGCAACTGCTGGTCTTCCATACAACCTTGCCCAGGCCTGGGCCCTGGAGAGTGAAGACTTTCCAGGCGCAGATCCATGGTCTCGCAAGACTAACGGATGCCTTTACTTTACAGGTGTACCTAATAAAGTGACCATGTTTACATGCTTTTATACAATGAGTTGCTGCGTCATGGTTAGCTATTTAGATATTTGTATTAAAGAGCATAGAGTGTATTTGTGAATATTGGCTATATATATAATGAATTTGTACTATTATTAATAACCATCAGTAAATAAGGCAATGGCTGATTCTTCACACTACATCCATGGAACTCCAAAATGATGGTTGGAATTACCCTATTTATCATAACCCTACCATCTATCTGTGTGGCTTAGTAATATCATTATAAGAATTCCACTTAAACACTTAGTACAAGTTTTTATGAATTTGGACAAGTTCAATTGTGATATAAATCACATCCGCTCTGCATTACTGCTTCATTATAAAAATATGCAAAGAAACTCTTGTGGAGGATACAAAGCATAATATTTGCCCTAGTTCATGATTTTGAGCATTTTTGAGGCTTTAAAGAGAACTGATTCATTTAGTTCTCACTCAAGGATGTTTTGTGAGAAAAATAGATAAACAGGAAATACAATTATACAATTAGTATTGAGGGAAAATGAAATCAATCTGTTATGGGCAACGTGCTGATATGTTGTTACAGATGTTAAAAATAGGTCTTTATAGAGCCATGAGAAAAAAAAACTTTTGAAAAGACTTAACAGCTGCTCAATGCTCTAACTTGTGTCATTGTTCTATGAGCAGAGCAAGTCTGAACTAGTCAGCGAAACTACAAAATACCTTGAAAAGTTTCAAAGCACCAGATCATCAGAATTTTCCATGACGGCACATTAACAATGTTTTTTTAAAAATGTGTTGAATTAAACATTATAAGACATATTTAGGGGGTGAGTAATTTATTTTAGGTATACAATTTGATTATAGAACACCAGGAGCTCTGGATAATTGTTTAAAATGTACAAACCAATCAACACAGCTCAATTAAGCCACAAAACTGAAGGAAATTTTGCAGAAACTATCAAGTGCTCTGAGTTCCAAGGCAAGTTTTTGCTTGAAAGGGGAAGTGAACTCCAGCAGTGAAATCATGTGGGTGCAGTTCTCTAATTCCATGTTAACTTCACAAATGTGCTTTAATTTAGAAATATTCATCAGAATAATCCCGGGTAAAAGCTATTTCCATTGATAAAATAACCAAAATCCCTCACAGCCAAACAAAATCCTAAAATTCAATAAACCGAATAAATTACTTGGTAAAGTAAGTCAGAGAAACTAGATTTGATTATACAAAAGCATTGGTAAATAGGGTAATCAGTTATTAACCAGGAATTAAAAACAATTGTAACAGGTTCATTGACATGTGATTTCCTTTTTTTCTGGTGATTTCAGAGTTATAGCCAGCTTAAATGCAAGTCAGTTACAAAGCTGGTATAAAGAAGGTTCTGATACAAATCAGAAGGGGTGAGGCACTCTGCTATGTTATGTGGGGATAAAAATTCTGAATTTATGATTTTTAAATTTGTTTCTCAAAGAGCAAAGGAAAATATTTCACTTGACCTTTATGTTTCCAATGTTATCAGAATATCAAAATTTAGTTTGAAAATGGAATAATGAGACTACAGAAATTATTTCTGCTCTCTAAAGAAGATACTTTTAATATTCCTACCCATAGCAATAGAAAGCCAAGTGGTCCATTGACTCAGACCTTTATATGCTGACATTAGAGTTGATATATCTTTACTTTTGACATTGAGAAGCAGCTCATTCTTACTGAACTGTTGGTGAACTTACATTTTTGAAGTGCCAAAACTCTTTGTAAAGACCGGTCCTGCATTACAAACATGAACTGTAAGTAGCAGAACAATAAAGAAGTTGTGAGTGCTTGTGTCTTGGAAGGGAAAGTCTGAAACTGAAATGGAGAACTAGCTTGGATGAAAGAACATGAGACAAAATGTGGTCAAAATATTGAATAACAGTTTGATCAAAAAAAAGTGCAAGGATATAAGTTGGTTTCCATTCAGTTAAGTTAGCTCAATATCAGACAAAATATATAATAATGTATTTACTTTATTTCCATGTTATTTTGAGCCAATCTTTTGAATATTTAATTGACAGAATTTTTGGCAAAAAAGGGCCATTTTAATGACTGGATTCTGTTTATGCGTCTCAGTTTATTCAGTTAGCGTACCAATGAAAATGCTGCCAGCATTTTTTCTTTACGGTGCTTGGCTTTACAGATATAAACACAATAAGTATCTTCTTAATAAATCAACGTCCATCATCTCCTGCATTAGTCACAACTCACTATGAGTCAGAAGCTTACAAAGTCCTCAAAAATAATCATGATTAAACATAAACTTGATCAACAGTTTTCAAGAAAATGGGGAAAAATTAAATTGAAGACAGAAGTGTCAATAATGTGGTTAAAATATATGTACACAAATCACTTTCCTATTAAGATTTCTTGCAGCACATTTAACCATATAAGCATGGAAATTTAATTTTAAATATATTTGTGTAGGTGTATGTCTTTGAAGAAATACAATGAAATTATGTAATGTTTATAATCATAGTTATTGGTGGTGACATGCTTGTCAATGTGTGCCAGTAAACTACACAGACTTTTGAACAAGGTCAGTGTAAGAAGCAGGTACCTTTCTTGCAGACGTGGGGAGAAATCAAATATTAAGCCAATACTTGAAGCCACAGTGCATCCACAATATCTTCAAGCCTTTGAGGAAGCGCACACCTTGTTTTGTGCAGCTTGCCTGCAATCTTCTGTAAAGCAGACTAGGGTTTCTTTGTGGCTGTCAGTTTAGCACGAGTGCAGGACCTGTGCTTATTTGAGCTTCAGTAGATCAACCGTGCCCTAGAAAATCAGAAAAGTCTGTTATTCATCAATATAGATCTAGCATCTGCTTTACTAACTCTGAGCATTTTGCATATCAATATTCATTCATAGCATCAGTGAAAATTTATATCATAAATCTATGATTTGAGTCAAATTTTCACTTACGTTGGTAGTGGTATTGGCTTATTACTGTCACGTTCTGAGGCCTCTGTAAGTTACCCTAGCGACTAGCTGGAAGGTAGATCTTGTGGTGTTTGTGGGTGGGGAGAGGAAGTTGATGAGGATGTGGAAAGAGTAACAAGAATAATGTAGAATTCCTGTAAATGGGTGCTTAATGTTCAGCATGGACTCAGTCCACAAAGGACCTGTTCTTACTCACTGCCCGTTACCCTGCTGGTGTTTAGGGCAGCAATGAAGGTCTCCATCTCTGGCAGTGTTCAGGACTTCCCTCATCATGTCAGCTGCTTCCTCTCTGTTTTCACTACTGTCAGTCATGCAAGTTCTGGTGGAGACTCAGGAATACTGCTGCGCTCAGATGCAGAAGGATCCCTCATCGCTGTTTCCATAACAGTTTTGTTTTTACCGGCCAGATTTGTCTGCCCTGAGCTGAGCTCCCCTCCCAGACCTGGAGTATCAATGGACCACTCTTAGTCTGGCTTCTACCCTTTCACCTGTTTGGCATGGCTGACCTGACCAAAAGCCAAATCGCAAGGCCCTGGCTCCAGCCAACATGGCTCTATGGGTCACTGAGGGACGCAAGCCTCCAAACCACGACAAGCTTGTGGTCCTCCTCGAGGAAAGGACCTGTTCTCGTGCTATAATTATAACTCACTGACTCAGAGTGCCTGCCCCAAGCGGGTAGGTCAGATAACCCCTGAGGTGAATGCACTTTATAAACAGTTTTCTGACCACTGTCTGGGAGATTGTTCAATGGAGACGTGCAACCAGAGCCAAATACAGAACACCATGGGTGTCTCATTATCCTTCTAACATAGCACCTCTTTTCACATCTGTGACTGATTCTGTAACCAACTTTACCACTTCCTTCCTTTCCTAGCATTCTTGCACCTCCTAAGGCAACGCTTCATTGATATTATATCTATCTATATACATATATAGTTACCTACATTGATAGATCTGGAGAAACACACATGGGCCAACGTGGGTAAAGATATGACAAATGTTTTTCCCAGAAGAAATTGGTAAACCGGATGGGTTTTACCTTTAGCAAGATAGTTGTTGAATTTAAAAAATTGCAGATGCCAAAGTGAGATTCAAACACATGTTTTTGAATCAGTGGGCTAGACCCAGAAGCTAACCAGCAACTTAAGTATTATGTAATCTTCATATACTCTGCTTATGAAAGTCATTAATTTTCTGCTTGCCATTTCTTGTTCCTTCAGTTTTTCATCCCCTTCTAAAGCCAGTTTAAACTTTTCCCCCACAGCATTGCCAAACTTGCTTGTGAGGATATTGGCCCCAGCAGAATCTGTTGCTAACAGGTCTGAACTTCTCAAGAGCTAGTCCAGCCTTGTGGGGATATGTGGTAAGTTTGGTGTCAGTGTGTATATTGCAAGAAACATTCAAGAGCGATTCAAGCGCTGTAACTCAAACTGCACCATTATACATTTCCCTAAGGGAATGTACTCTATGTTCTCTCCCTTAAACCAGATCGTATCTCCATCGACTGCAGTGAGATTTCCACCAAGATCATTTATCATTTTTATAGGTATTTTGTTAAATGTATAATATTTTAGATAAGTAACCTGCAATCATTCATGAATACAATCTTGCATGATATAATTTTACAAAAGCCCAACTCTAACAAGTTAGCTCTCTGCCAATATTTTCAGTAATTTTTCTTTTTCAGCCTGTGCTCTCTTAAAAACGTTGTAGGTGATGCTCTAGATAGATTTTGAAACTCATAACGGAATATGTATAAACAATGTAAATAATACAAATTAAATACTTACTTTAATGATTTTTTACTTCTATTATCAGTCTTAAGAAACAACTCCAGATTTTCAACTCCTCACAACTGAGCAGCCAGCTAGCTCTGAGCTGAACTAAGGCTGAGGCTATACCCTGCTCCAGCTGCTCCCGGCTTCATGTCTATGGACTCACTTTTGTTCTGAATGCTATTTGCTTACTTTTATTGTTTGCACAGTTATTTTCTCTGCTCATTGTGTGTTTGACAGTCTTCCTTTTTTAATGGATCCTTTTGTTTCTTTGCTTTGTGGCTGCCTGTAAGGAGATGTACCTCAAGGTTGTATAATGTATATATACTTTGACAATAAATGTACTTTGAACTCTTAACTGTTGTGATGAAATTGGGTTTGATGATCATGAAGTTCTAAACTTAAATGAAGGCCTTAAGCCCTGCCTGATATAGATAGGTACAGGTACCCTCACTAAAGGAAGGTTATACAGTAGCCACCCAAACTCCAAAGACTTGCTCACTTCTCTGTTTACCTTCTATGGTACGTTTAGCAGCCAGTACCCACTATTTGACCGTTGGGATCCCTCTCATCACCAAGGAGAAGACACTTCTGGCTAATGAAGTCGCTTAAACACAGTTCATTTATTTTTAGTGATATATGTTTAAATTTTTAAAAGATTCTTAAAACACATTAAAAACTCACAGAGGATTTCTATCTCGTAAAAGACTTCCAAATTATAAACCATTTCTAAAACACAAGGAATTTCCAAAACACAAGAACAATTTCTATAAGCCTAAAAGACATACTAATGATGCACACAAATGAATCGCCCATCACTAAAATCAAAGGCATGGTTTCTAGTTCATCCCATGTTTTTGTCATGCTTCTTAATGTTCCTGGACTATTCCTAATAAGCTTAAACTGCTGTCTACATTTGTACTATCTCAATGCCACTTGGATGACTTCACATATGATATTCTTTTAGATACCTTTTAACACAAGTGGTCAAAAACTTCTGTAGACTAAGTTCCCAGGTACCCGCAATTAATGAAGTAAGGTTGACACCAAGAGTACCCAAATCTTACAACTATTAACAGATCAGTTATTTAATATGCCAGACATCCCACCTCTCCTGGAAGTTCCAGGAGTCTCCCGCATATTAATAGCGGCTCCCTGATGCCCGCAAATTATATACAATATCACGGAAATCAATGTTTTTGAGAGAGAGCGCGTGAGAGAGCGAGTGCAAGAGCAAGAACGCAAGCATGAGAGCGAGCACGAGAGAGACAGCGAGAGCGAGAAAGCAAGCGAGAGAGAGCGAGAGCAAGAAAGCGAGTGAGAGAGAGCGAGTGCAAGAGCAAGAAAGCAAGCGCGAGAGCGAGCATGAGTGAGAGAGACAGCGAGAGTGAGAAAGCAAGCGAGAGAGAGCGAGTGCAAGAGCAAGAACGCAAGCGCGAGAGCGAGCACGAGTGAGAGAGACAGCGAGAGCAAGAAAGCAAGCGAGAGAGAGAGAGCGAGAGCAAGAAAGCGAGTGAGAGAGAGCGAGAGTAAGAGCAAGAAAGCAAGCGCGAGAGAGAGAGCAAGAGTGAGAGAGTTCCAAAAAAGGTCAGAGTGGCACAGTGTTCCAAAAAAAAAAGAAAATATAAAACGTACGTCACCCCAGACTACACTAAAGTGTACCCCTGCCAATAGGGGTCAAAAATAATGACAGTGTTGCTCGCTGCACTGTTTGCAACAGTGACTTTTCTATTGCCCATGGTGGGTTAAGACTGTAAAAGATATGCTGAGTTGAGTTTAACAGGTGTCATTCGTTCATTAGCATAGCTAACGTTATTTAAACTAGCTGGCTAGCTGCTAAGGAGCTACTCTATTGCTGACATCCCACCTCTCCCGGAAGTTCCGGGAGTCTCCTGCAAATTGATGGTGCTACCTCCCTGAAATGAGTTTTTGCAGGGTGGGATGTCTAAGTGATATATGCATCTAGTCAGCAAGCTTCCTTGAACTAAATAACTTAGCCAGCGTTGTCTAGTTTGAAACAACCCATTGTCTCATTGCGATTAGATCTGGTGCTGTGAAGCCAGCAAGTCTGTTGTATAGGCAGTGCTTGTTTGCAAAGCCATCTTTTAAACTTTAAACTGATTATTGGAGCCCATTTAACATAGAAGATAGAATAGCACAGCACAGTACAAGCCCTTCGGCCCACAATGTTGTACAGACCCTCAAACCCTGCCTCCCATATAAGCCCCCACCTTAAATTCCTCCATATACCTGTCTAGTAGTCTCTTAAACTGCACTAGTGTATCTGCCTCCACACTGACTCAGGCAGTGCATTCCATGCACCAACCACTCTCTGAGTGAAAAACCTTCCTCTAATATCCCTCTTGAACTTCCCACCCCTTACCTTAAAGCCATGTCCTCTTGTATTGAGTAGTGGTGCCCTGGGGAAGAGGCGCTGGCCATTCACTCTATCTATTCCTCTTATTATCTTGTACACCTCTATCATGTCTCCTCTCATCCTCCTTCTCTCCAAAGAGTAAAGCCCTAGCTCCCTTAATCTCTGATCATAATGCATACACTCTAAACCAGGCAGCATCCTGGTAAATCTCCTCTGCACCCTTTCCAATGCTTCCACATCCTTCCTATAGTGAGGCGACCAGAACTGGACACAGTACTCCAAGTGTGGCCTAACCAGAGTTTTATAGAGTTGCATCATTACATCGCGACTCCTAAACTCTATCCCTCGACTTATGAAAGGTAACACCCCATAAGCTTTCTTAACTACCCTATCCACCTGTGAAGCAACTTACAGGGATCTTTGGACATGTACCCCCAGATCCCTCTGCTCCTCCACACTACCAAGTATCCTGCCATTTACTTTGTACTCTGCCTTGGAGTTTGTCATTCCAAAGTGTACCACCTCACACTTCTCGGGATTGAACTCTATCTGCCACTTCTCAGCCCACTTCTGCATCCTATCAATGTCTCTCTGCAATTTTCGACAATCCCCTATACTATCTACAACACCACCAACCTTTGTGTCGTCTGCAAACTTGCCAACCCACCCTTCTACCCTCACATCCAGGCCGTTAAATAAAAATCACGAAAAATAGAGGTCCCAGAACAAATCCTTGTGGGACACCACTAGTCACAATCCTCCAATCTGAATGTACTCCCTCCACCACGACCCTCTACCTTCTGCAGGCAAGCCAATTCTGAATCCACCTGGCCAAACTTCCCTGGATCCCATGCCTTCTGACTTTCTGAATAAGCCTACCGTGTGGAACCTTGTCAAATGCCTTACTAAAATCCATATAGATCACATCCACTGCACTACCCTCATCTATATGCCTGGTCACCTCCTCAAAGAACTCTATCAGGCTTGTTAGATACGATCTGCCCTTCACAAAGCCATGCTGACTCTCCCTGTTCAGACCATGATTCTCTAAATGCCCATAGATCCTATCTCTAAGGATCTTTTCCAACAGCTTTCCCGCCACAGACGTAAGGCTCACTGGTCTATAATTACCCGGACTATCCCTACTACCTTTTTTGAACAAGGGGACAATATTCGCCTCCCTCCAATCCTCTGGTACCATTCCCGTGGACAACGAGGACATAAAGATCCTAGTCAGAGGCTCAGCAATCTCTTCCCTTGCCTCGTGGAGCAGCCTGGGGAATATTCCGTCAGGCCCGGGGGAGTTATCCATCCTAATGTATTTTAACAACTCCAACACCTCCTCTCCCTTAATATCAACATGCTCCAGAACATCTACCTCACTCATATTGTCCTCACCATCATCAAGTTCCCTCTCATTGGTGAATACCGAAGAGAAGTATTCATTGAGGACCTCGCTCACTTCCACAGCCTCCAGGCACATCTTCCCACCTTTATCTCTAATCGGTCCTACCTTCACTCCTGTCATCCTTTTTTTCTTCACATAATTGAAGAATGCCTTGGGGTTTTCCTTTCCCTACTCACCAAGGCCTTCTCATGCCCCCTTCTTGCTCTTCTCAGCCCCTTCTTAAGCTCCTTTCTTGCATCCCTATATTCCTCAATAGACCCATCTGATCCTTGCTTCCTAAACCTCATGTATGCCTGCCTTCTTCCACCTCACTTGTCACCCATGGTTCCTACACCCTACCATTCTTTATCTTCCTCACCGGGGCAAATTTATCCCTAACATCCTGCAAGAGATCTCTAAACATCGATCATATATCCATAGTACATTTTCCTGCAAAAACATCATCCCAATTCACACCCGCAAGTTCTAGCCTTATAGCCTCATAATTTGCACTTCCCCAATTAAAAATTTTCCTGTCCTCTCTGATTCTATCCTTTTCCATGATAATGCTAAAGGCCAGGGAGCAATGGTCACTGTCCCCCAGATGCTCACCCACTGAGAGTTCTGTGACCTGACCCGGTTCATTACCTAGTACTAGATCTAGTATGGCATTCCCCCTAGTCGGCCTGTCCACATACTGTGACAGGAATCCGTCCTGGACACACTTAACAAACTCTGCCCCATCTAAACCCTTGGAACTAATCAGGTGCCAATCAATATTAGGGAAGTTAACGTCACCCATGATAACAACCCTGTTATTTTTGCACCTTTCCAAAATCTGCTTACCAATCTGCTCCTCTGTATCTCTGCTGCTACCAGGGGGCCTATAGAATACCCCCAGTAGAGTAACTGCTCCCCTCCTGTTCCTGACTTCGACCCATATTGACTCAAAAGAGGATCCTGCTACATTACCCACCCTTTCTGTAGCTGTAATAATATCCCTGACCAGCAATGCCACCCCTCCTCCCCTTTGTCCGCCCTCTCTATCCCTTTTAAAGCACTGAAATCCAGGAATATTGAGAATCCATTCCTGCCCTGGTGTCAGCCAAGTCTCTGTAATGGCCACTATATCATAATTCCATGTATGTATCCAAGCTCTCAGTTCATCACCTTTGTCCCTGATGCTTCTTGCATTGAGGTACACACAGTTCAGCTCTTCTACCTTACTGTCTTTACACCATAAGGACTTCTCTTTCCTCAAAGCCTCTCTATATGTTAGATCTGGCTTTACTCACTTCTTTCACTGCTCTATCACTCTGGGTCCCATCCCCCTTGCAAATTAGTTTAAACCCTCCTGAACCATGCTAACAAACCTACCTGCAAGGATATTGCTCCCCCTCGAGTTCAGGTGCAACCCATCCAATCTGTACAGGTCCCACCTTCCTCAAAAGAGATCCCAATGGTCCAAAAATCTAAATCCCTGCTCCCTGCACCAACTCCTCAGCCACGCATTCAACTGCCTTCTCCTCCAATTCTTACCATCACCAGCACATAGCACTGGCAGCAATCCTGAGAACGCCACCCTTGAGGTCCTGTTCTTCAGCCTTCTGCCTAGTTCCCGAAACTCACACTTCAGGACCTCATCCCTCTTCCTGCCTATGTCGTTGGTCCCAACATTATCACGACTTCTGGTTGCTTTCCCTCTTGTACCAGGATGTCACGCACCCAGTCAGAGACATCCCGGACCCTGGCACCCGGGAGGCAACAAACCATGCGGGTGTCCTTCTCACGTCCACAAAATCTCCTGTCTGCTCCCCTGACTATAGAGTCTCCAATGATGACAGCTCTCCTCTTCTCCGTCCCACACTTCTGCACCACCGGGTCAGACTCAGTGCCGGAGGCCCTGCCACCGTGGCTCACACCTGGTCAGTCGTCCCCGCCAACAGTATCCAGGATGGTAAACTTATTATTCAGGGGAATGGCTACAGGGGTGCTCTGCACTACCTGTCTGCTCACCTGTGAGTCGGCTGGGATGATATACTGCATCCGGTGCTCCCGATGTGGCCTTCTATATATTGGCAAGACCCGATGCAGGCTGGGAGACCGTTTTGCTGAACACCTACGCTCTGTCTGCCAGAGAAAGCAGGATCTCCCAGTGGCCACACATTTTAATTTCACATCCCATTCCCATTCTGACATGTCTATCCACGGCCTCCTCTACTGTAAAGATGAAGCCACACTCAGGGTGGAGGAACAACACCTTATATTCCGTCTGGGTAGCCTCCAACCTGATGGCATGAACATTGACTTCTCTAACTTCCGCTAATGCCCCACCTCCCCACCCCCCCGTACCTCATCTGCTATTTATTTTTATACACACATTCTTTCTCTCGCTCTCCTTTTTCTCCCTCTGTCCCTCTGACTATACCCCTTGCCCATCCTCTGGGCTTTTCCCCCCCTCCGCCTTTTCCTTCTCCCTGGGCCTCCCGTCCCATGAGCCTCTCGTATCCCCTTTGCCAATCACCTGTCCAGCTCTTGGCTCCATCCCTCCCCCTCCTGTCTTCTCCTGTCATTTTGGATCTCCCCCTCCCCCTCCCACTTTCAAATCTCTTACTAACTCTTCCTTCAGTTAGTCCTGACAAAGGATCTTGGCCTGAAACGTCGACTGTACCTCTTCCTAGAGATGCTGCCTGGCCTGCTGCGTTCACCAGCAACTTTGATGAGTGTTACACTTTTTTAATCACTTTTAGTCGTAACAACAATTAACGCCTTTGGTATTGAATGACCAGCCGTCAGTTATTTGTTTCTTTTTACCAAGTGCAGACTATGCGAATAGGTAATTCTTTAAAAATATAATGTTAAACTGAGGGTCTACTACTTAAATGATTCCACTTTTTAACAATGATCAGGATTGAGATAGGCCAATGTGCTGGCTAATTTAAATTACCCCAAAGGCGCCTCAAAAATTACTATCAGGCATCTATTTGTTCATATTGCTTGAACATTGCTTAGAAATGACTTTTCAGAAGTAATTAAATGGCTGTAAAGCATTCTTAATAGGGATATGAAAACCACCATATAAAAGCAAGTTATTTTTGTTCTTCTGAACACACGTCGGGAAGGGTTATATCACCAGAAAAGAGGGATCAGAAACAGGGCTCCTACCGCAATAGTCACTAATATTTTAGCACACAAGTACAAGCAAATGACTGACAAGTTCAGAATGGAATGACCACAGGATTGAACTACAGACATTATAATCTTTGAACTACAAACTTTATAATCCAAGTGTTTTAACTGAAGCAGGTTATAGTAATAGGCTAAGTGGCTATTATTGGGATAATACAAAGCACTCGTATAGTGTGCAATAGGTGCAATCAGGCATAGGGATAAAATTAAAAGGTATAAACTTTTATTACTTTTATTTAGAACACTTGGGGTCCTACATTGTAAAGGAAATAGGGGCATGGGAGAAAGTATAAAAATTATTTACAAAGATAGTACCAGAATTCTTGCTTGTCAGGAATGTGTGAACACATCTTGGACTCTTATCCTTTGAAAACAGAAGGCTGAGGTGACTTAATAGAGAGCTTACAACTTTGAAGGAGTTTCATTGATTAGGTTCAGAGTACTTTGGCAGAAATACACCAAACTGTTCTTCAAACTTGCTCCACCATTCAATTAGAACGTGGTTGTCTTCATTTCCACCGTCCTTCCTAGTTCCCATTACCCTTAATTTCCCTAAAGTATAAAGATCTACTTAATTCTAGAACGTACTCTACAACTCAAAACTCGAGCTCTTTATCATAAAGAAATCTGAAAATTCACAACTCTCTGAAAAAACGTTTTTCCGTCGATGGTCCCTTATCTTGAAAACATTATCACCAGAAGAAGCAATCGCTTGGTATTTATGCTGTCAAACCATCTCAGGATCATATTTCAAAGAAATCATTTCTCATTCCTCTAAGCTCCAGAAATTATAGGTTATTTCAACCTTTCCTCATAAAACCTTCATACATTTTATTACTCCAAGGCAGATATAATCATCATCATTATGTGTCATGCCGTGTAAAGTAGGTGATCGTGGAGTCATGATTGTTCTTGGAAAATTTATCTACATAAGTGATTTGACATCAGTTTCTTCTGGGCAGCGTCTTTACGAGATGGGTGACCCCGGCCATTATCAATACTCATCAGAGACTGTCTGCCTGGCATCTGTGGTCGCATAACCAGGACTTGTGATATCCACCACCTGCTCCCGTGGCTTCACAAGACCCTGACTGGGGGGAGCTGCTGCCATGCCTTCCCTGTGGGTGACCTGCAGGCTAGCAGAGGAAAGGAGTGCCTCACATCTCCTTTGGTAAAGACGTATCCCCACCCAAAGGCAGATATAGGAACATAAGAAGTAGGAGCAGGAGTAGGCCATCTGGCCAGTTGAACCTGCTCCACCATTCACTAAGACCATGCCTGATCTGGCTATGGACTCATCTCCTGCCTTTTCCCCCAAATCCTCAACTCTCTTCCTATGCAAAAATCTATCCACCCTTGTCTTAAATATATTTACTGAGGTAGCCTCCACTGCTTCATTGGGCAGAGAATTCCACAGATTCACCACTTTTTGGGAAAAGCAGTTTCTCCTCATCTCCATCCTAAACCTACATCTCCAATTTTTGAGGCTGTGTCCCTTAGTTCTAGTCTCACTTACTAGTGGAAACAACTTTCCTGCCTCTATCTTATCTATCCCTTTCATAATCTTATATGTTTCTATACTTTCTTAAATAGGAACAATATTGTATTATCACAGTTGTGGTCTTGGTGTTGAGCTGAGAAAAAGAAAGAATAATTTGATAATTTCCCCTCCTTGTACTCTGGTGATAAAGGCTAAGACTCATTTTCAGACTGTTTCCATGGGTAGGAATATCAAATTTGAGGCCAGCTGTACAGCATAATTACCAAGAAAGCACAAAGGGAGTTCAGAATAAACTTGTTTACTCACCAGTTATGAATACATGAAACGTTTTAGGGCGGGAAGTTGATGAAGTGAACAGTACAGATACATATATGGGGGAAATATATGGGCACATGACAGAAAAGTCAATAGAAAGCAAGCTTTACTTATTTCTCGGGAAGTGGGTTTACTGGCATTCGATTGCCCGTCCGAATTCCCCTTGATGTTAAGTCATGTGGAACCACTTCAATCTATCTTGGTAAGGGCAGATGAGGAAGTCTGGCAAAACCATTTGTTCCCTGATTGACTGAGGGCCGAATGGTTCTTTGCTGCAGAATCACAAAGAATGATACTTAGCAGTTAAATATTCCTAACTACCCATCGGTTAATTTCTAGGACAGTGTCTGATTTCTTTACCACACCCTGCTAGAGTTTAATTCAAGTATGCATTTTATCTTAGGGAAGGCAAGGCAAGTCCCTCCAACCCCAGACCAGATCTTCTGGAAGAAACCGGCAGATAGTAGAAGGCTGCGTGCCCAACTAGAGGACAGAGAATGGACATGCTTTCATGCACTGAGGCTAACGACACAGTTTCACATTGCCTTTCTTTGATCTACCTCTCTCTTCCTGTTCTTTTAGAAGCAGCCGGGTGTCAATGAATCGCGAGGGCTGAACTTGTGATGCGTTGTGAGTTAGTGCAACTACAGGAAGCCCCTGTCACTTGTTAAGGAAGGGAGGAGGAAGATGCACACTTTTGCGCGTCAGTGACTCAGTCGCAGATTTGAGAGAGAGAGGGAAAGAGAAAAAGCCTGAAGGTTTGTCGGAGGGTAGGAGCTTTGCTCTTCCCCAGCAACAGTCCCGGACGGGATCATGTTCATGTCGAAGGCTGTCAGCCGGCTCAGTCGCAAGCGGCCACCTTCAGGTAGGTGCAGCTTCCAGCCCCTAATGCCCCTCGCCTCAGCGCCGCCAACATCCCGGGCTCGGCCTCCACCTCCTGCCCGCCGATCGCCCCGTGCCCCTCCAGGGCCCAGCCCGGACCGGTATTCCCCCTACTCCCATTCACCACCAACCCCGTTGTGCGCCCAAGAGCGCACGCTGCCCTAACTGGCGCCCGATTGCTCTCACTCCCCCCTCTTTTTCCATCTCCCGCCCCGTCGCACGCTCAATTTACCCTCTTTCCCCCCGTTACCTTGCCCTCGCTCAGCCTCTCCCTCCAGTTCCCCGTCCCCCCTTCCCGCGCCCACTCTACTTCATCGCGCCCTCTTCCCCTCCCTCCTTTACACACTCGCGCCCTCCGGAGTCATCTCCTCCGTCCCCTGCCCTCTCCCCCACCCCCTCCGTCCCCTGCCCTCTCCCCCACCCCCTCCGTCCCCTGCCCTCTCCCTCACCCCCTCCGTCCCCTGCCCTCTCCCTCACCCCCTCCGTCCCCTGCCCTCTCCCGCTCTCCACCCCCCCCCCAGTCTTCTCCCCTCTCTGCTTGCGCCCCCGCCCATCCTGCCGGTGGTCCCTGGTATCCAGAGGCGCCTAGTGCATTGGGGCAAAAGCCTGGCGCGCCATAGCTCGGCACGAGTGAAAGGGGAAGGTGCAGCCTGTAAAGCAGCTGGCTGCAAACTTCCTCTCAACACTAAATGGGCTCCACAGTCTGCTTACACATTCCGTCTCCTGCTCCGTGACATCCACGGTGCCGGCAAGATTGCTGACTCCCGATATCGCACAAGATCTTATTTTAAAAGCAAGGGACAGTTTCCAAAGCTCGAAGAATGAGGAACTGAATGCAGAGGGAGAGCTTGCTATCCCTTTTAAACAAATCTCTGTGAGAAGAATTTTTCTTTTGGGACAATACAGATTTGGGAAGTAAAGTATGTCGTGTTAATCGCCAAGAGTTGTGTTGCTTCAGACTATTTGCTCTGCGTGTGAGATTGCATCTAAACTTGTCTCACCTTGTGAACTGACAACACTTAGAGAACAGCCATTTTAAGCTGACTTGATTGGTTGACTCACGCAGAGCAGGGGTGATGAAAGTATTTCCTTCAAAAAAGCTTGCGCTGTGTTGAGAACCAAATTGCAGCTGTCCACGTTGTAGCTGTAGAGTGAAATAGGCAATCAGACTGAGACACGACAGACCTGCAGATGTTGGAGCTGTCTTTTCCTCTAACTAGCTTCATGATCACTAACCACAAGCCTTTAATGATTATACTATTTAATAATGGAGATCAATTAATTAGCACATTGCTTCATCCCAAATTGCTTAAGCACTTTCATATCAGTATTTTAACTTCTAAGTTTATTTATTTATTGGAATATAGTGAGGCCCTTCCAACTGTGCCACCCAGCAATACCCCGATTTAATCCTAGCCTAATCATGGGACAATTTACAATGACCAATTAACATACCAACCGGTACATATTTGGACTGTGAGAGGAAACCAGAGCACCTGGAGGAAACCCACGCGTTAATGGGGAGAAAGTACAAACACCTTACAAGCAGCAGCAGGAATTGACCCTGGGTTGTAGGGTACTGGAAAGTGTTGTGCTAACTACTATGCTATTATGCTGCCTACAATTCTTTATTCTTGTAAATGTTGAATGTTGTTTTTGTTGCATGTTGTGCCAGCACACCGCAACAAATTCCTAATTTCTTCAAAGTAAAGTTCAAAGTAAATGTATTGTCAAAGTACGTTTATCTCACCAAATGCAACCCTGAGATTCATTTTCTGCAGGTTGTTGTTGTTCCCCTCCGTGCCTTGTGGCGCATTGGATAGCAACCTTGCCGTTTCTTTAGCAGTTGTCTGCTTTTTATGAGCCCGAGTTGCTAGCTCAATGCTCAACCCAGCATGGATGGAAAGCCAGATTCAAACCCGGGAATCTTTGTGTGGACAGCCTCAATAAACCTATAGAATAATAACCATAACAGAATCAATGAAAGACCTTCCAACTGCGGTGCTCAACCAGAGTGCGGAAGACAATAAACTGTGCAAATACCAAAAGAAGAAATAGCAATAAATAAATAAATAAATGACAAATATTGAGAACATGAGATGAAGAATCCATAGGTTGTGGGAACATTTCAATGATGGGGCAAGAGAAGTTGAGTGAAGTTATCCCCTTTGGTTCAAGAGCCTGATGGTTGAGGGGTAATAACTGTTCCTGAACCTAGTGGTGTGGATCCGGAGGCTCCTGTATCTCCTTCCTGATGGCAGCGGCGAGAAGAGAACATGACCTGGATGGTGGGGGTACCTGGTGATGGATGCTGCTTTCCTGCAACAGTGTTTCATGTAGATGTGCTCAGTGTTTGGGAAAGCTTTTC